>NC_140961.1:14679455-14821955 GCF_056783735.1 Eptatretus burgeri | reverse complement strand
GAACAACAACAACCAAGCCGGACATTTCCAAGCAGGTGAAAACCCCGCCTCCAGGAATGACAACTCGTGAGACCACACCCCTCGGGAGGATGATGGATGGGGCATGACGTGAGAGGGGAGAGAGGGGGATTGAGCCAGGATTGGCAGCCGGGAGAGAAACAGGAGCGTGAAGGGAGGTTTGGTGAGGTACACGCTTGGAGACGGAGATCTCGTTTTTCTGGCTTCCCCTCGACACGGTGAAGAAGGCTGCACAATTCTCGTGTCCGTGCTGAGGTGGATTTGCCCACGTAATGTAGCAAGATGCTAGCCATTGACTGTTCGACTGTGTTGTGTGACACCGCGCCTCGAAGCCTCGTGTTGTGCCAGCGGGGAAGAACGCGGTGACATTTTGCAGAGGAGTGGCGTCAGAGTGTGATCATGAAAAGAAGCTGCACGGTGGTTTCCATGCCCTGGTGTTGAATATCACCATCTGAACTACCTCCCGTATGCTTCCTGCCGAGAGAGCGGCTTGGTGCCATTTTGTGAGCTTCTTCGCAGGACGACACGGTTCGATCGACAAGTTCTAAAAGACCATCTCTGGGCACACAGCTAAATGCCGGGATAAAAGGAGGGATTATTCTTTTATTTATTCTGTCCCCTTGCCTGTATTAAAGTCTGTGTGGAGGTGCCTCAAATAGGAATTTAGTTCAGCTCACATTTCATAATTATCCCGTTTTGATTTATCCCTATTATGGACACTTGATTTATATCATTTAGCCCTTATTTATTAAGATTCCTTGTGTCTGTCTATATGTTGTGGTTTTTAAACATTTTTTTATTGTTATTATTTTTGGGATAAACCGCATGTCGAGTCTCATATGAGAGCTAACACACAGAATGTACAACGAAGGGCGCAGGAGACAAGAGGGGTGGGAGAGGGAAGGAAAGAAGAGTGGGGACCAAAGACATGAGGAGATCTGCGGAAGGGAGAAGGATGGGGCAGGGAACATGGAGTAAACAAGATGGACACAACAGGGACTTTCAGGAAGGAAATCAGGGAATTTGAAGGATGTAGGTTTGGGTTGGATTAGCGGGAGTAGAAAAGATCGTGGTTTTGGATGGGGGAAGATAAGAGATGATGGTGAACAGCTGTTTTGAAGACCTGGTTGGAAGAGTGGGATTGAAGAGAGTGTGGAAGTTTGTTCCAGAGGTGGGGAAAAAAAAAGAGGATTCAAGTATAAACTCAGCTATTCACCTTCAAAGGAAATCATTCAGTTATCTGTCCAAGTCGGTCTTAACCGGCGTGGACACGACTATATATATATATATATATATATATATATATATATATATATATATATATATATATATATATATATATATATATATATATATATATATACTCTTTGCAGAGCATATGACTCAGCCAGGGCTTAAACCACCGGGCTCCCAGACTGAGAACAGATGCTCTAACCATTACACCACTGAATCTGTTCATGGAGGACAGGTTATGCTTTGAATCTCGCAAAACTCGTCTTTGTCTTGCTTGGTCTGGTGCCACGCTTTGTCTATTCCACATCATTGAGCCTTTCACCTTGCCTGCCTCACTGTTCGAACCAAGGGCTCACCAATGCCATAGGATTGGAAAAGCAATTGTTTCTGTTGAATGTGATAGAGATTTATGCTCTTAAAGCAAAAATTTATAACTAATCTTTATTTTTCACACTTCCGTTTTTCAAAGCTGAGTGGTATCAAATGCAGGATATGAGATGAAAGATTAATTCGAAATTTTAACAGTAAGCCACAGGGGGAGGAGGGGCACATTTATTGCAGATTGGCTGCTTCTGATGGTTGCCACCCCCTTGTCTTTGAAATTGGCATGAAGTAGGCTAAAGAGTTGGAAATAACTGCCCTAATTTTCATTTCCTTCAGTTCTAAGAACTCAATACCCTGTGCGTTTCGGCACATATGCTGGAAGCTGTGAAAACACTCTGTACTGTATTTGATAAACAAACCATCTGAATCGAGCATAGTTTTTTTTTAGAGCCTTCCTTCCAAAGGAGGTTAATTCACATTCTTTCCTCCAGAGTTTCAATGAGGCTACATTCCCCCATTCATACAACCTCATCCAACCTTCTGATTTGCAGGCTATATATATATATATATATATATATATATATATATATATATATATATATATATATATATATATATATATATATATATATATATATATATATATATATATATATATATCTCTCTCTCTCTCTCTCTCTCTCTCTCTCTCTCTCTCTCTCTCTCTCTCTCTCTCTCTCTCTCTCTCTCTCTCTCTCTCTCTCTCTCTCTCTCTCTCTCTCTCTCTCTCTCTCCCCAATTGTTAGTTCATTCAATTCCACCTTTCATTACCTCACTCTTCATTGAGCCTCGATTATGTATAAGAAAGTCATGACGAATTATTTTTATGAAAAATGTCGACATTTTGAAAGTTTCCATTCCACATATTGGCCTTGCAATTCCTCTGTCTTTGTTCTTTTTCTCCATTTTTTTTCACAAAAAAATTGTCATTCAATCTCTGAACATAGTGCTTACTCATTTAGAACAAATTATTACTTCCATTCTTTCATCACATATATTTATAGTGTACGAGGCATTTTTACCTGTCACTTCGCTGGTGGCTTTAATCAAAGGACAACTTCTTGTACTTCACAAACATTCTGCTCCATTCACCCCATAATTTGCTCGAGGTCAGCCACCATCTGCTTGGAAATCAGCTAACATCACCTTTGTCAACCATTCTTGTTGTTTGTGCAATATATATATATATATATATATATATATATATATATATATATATATATATATATATATATATATATACATACACACACACACACACACACACACAAACACAAACACACACATGGCATGAGCAAAAATCACTTCCGCATCGCTGCAAAGCTCAGTGTTGTTTGCTTTGGTTTGAACTTCCACTTCAAATGAATGAAATGAAACTTTTAAGATATCAAATTAATCTCACTTAGATTTCAACATCACAGTAATGCAGATTATCAAGTTATTTAAACTTTCTTGAGAAAGAAGATGATTTGTAATACTGGATACCACTTGGTGGCGCTATAGGATACACATTTACGCAGTGATAATTGGTGCATCACATCAGAATCAACTCTTGTTTCTTCTCCCAACCCTGAATCCCCTCCCCCAGATATGCTACCCTGACAGAAACGATACGTTGGGGACCTTGAGGCAACATGCAAAATTTGGTTGGATTTATCTGAGTAGTTTTTTTTAAGTTTGTGAAGCAAATATGAACAATTAAACAAACAAGAAGACGTTGTGCAGAGCACGAGACTTTCAAAATCCGAAAAAACAAATTTGACCTCAAAAATAATTGGTGGTTGAATTCACTGATCAAATATGCAACTCCTCCTCAAATTTCAAGTGAATGGGATGAAAAGTGACAATTTTAGAAAATCGGTTGATGTTGACCTTTTGGTTGATGTGGACCTCAAAAATAATTGGTGGTTGAATTCATTGGCCTGATATGCAACACCACTTCAAGTTTCAAGTCAATGGGATGAAAATTGAGGGTTTTAGAAATACCACCTTAGTTGTTGACCTTGGGCGTTTGCTGACCTTTTGGTCCATGTTGACCTCAAAAATAATTGGTTGGTTGAATTCAGTGAAATGAAATCTAACTTTTATTCAATTTTCAATTCAATCGGATGAAAATTGAGGATTTTAGAAATCTCACCATAGTTGTTGCCCTCAAATATAATTGGCTCGTTGAGTTCAGTGACCTGAAGTATAAATCCTCTTCAAATTTCAAGTCAATCGGATGAAAATTGAGGATTTTAGAAATCCCACCTAAGTTGCTGACCTTTGGCCTATGTTGACCTTTTGACCTCAATAATAATAGGCTTCTTCCTTCTGACAAACTCTTCCATGTGGTGAAGTTTCGGGAAGACCAGTTTAAAATTGTGATCTGTAGGCGATAGACAGGAAAACAAACAGACAGACAGAGCAAGAAAAAGACGTCATGCAAAACACGATACTTGCAAAATCAACCCCCCTCTCCAAAGATTGCCACACATACATGAAATTGTCCATTTCATCAAGATTAAAATTCACAATCCTAATCAACGTTCAGGTCAACCGGATGAAAATTGATTACTTTTCAGATTGAAATTGATCAATTTAGAAGTTGCCCCTTGAGTTCACCTTTGACCTTTTGACCTCAAAAATAGTTGGTTTCCCAATTCAGTAATGTAATATATCCAATTGTTGTTTAATTGTCAAGTCAATCGGATGAAAATTGACAATTTTTCAAATAAAATTTGACGACTTTAGAAGTTTGACCTTGAGTTGACCTTTTACCCTTTGACCTCAAAAATAGTTGGTTTCCCAATTCAGTGATGCAATATGCAAATCTCGTTCAAATTTCAAGTCAATCGGATGAAAAGTGATTTCAGAAATTTGACCTCAAGATGACCTTTGACCTCAAAATCAATAGACCTCTCAGTTGAGACTAACTCTATAACTTGGTAAAGTTTCATGACGATCGGTTAAGAATTGTGACCTATAGGTGACAGACAGACAGACAGAATAAACCTATTCATTGCAGACAGAAATTATTTGTCTGAACTTTATACCTATTTTGACTCTGATGACGCAACTGTGTGACAACTGTACCACAGTCAACGTTGAGTCATCATGAAAAACACCTCGCCATCCCCCTCCCCCTCCCCCCTTACAAGCACACAGCTAATTAGCATTACTTTTCCACTGGTTCTTTGGTTATTCATCTTTGCCTAATTATTAATCATGATGGTTCATTTCCACCTACTCATTATTCATGATGGTCTCTGGTTGCACAAGTTAGGTAATCCCATCCTTTCTTTCTCTCAACCAATCAAAATTGAGGACATTGCATTGTAACTTTTATAAATGAGAGTTTGGTGCTTCTTCTACATCTGCTTGCAATTTTATCCTGAGGAGTGCAAGTTGAAAAGCTTTGATAATGTCTATTTTATTGAAATGCATATAGAACTGAATCGAACCCCCTAACTTTATCGAGTCCCATCACAGCGCTTGCTGCATGACCTGCCAGCAACAAGTCTCGCCTACCACGTGAGCACATTGTCTCTGTCTCTGTCCTGCTGATCACCAGTCAGGAGGTTTCCAGCCAGGAACATTAAATTAAACGAAGATGACATCATGTGCATAAATTACACCAACACATCACCTCCAAACGAGGAGGCATCCGTATGGTCCTCAAGCCTTTGCAGACTGAGATTAAAGCCGATGGTCACAAATAGACGAAAGCAGAGACGTCGATCTAAATTTCACCCTCGTTGTGGGTCATCAGGACAACATACTGCTGATCATTTATTTGTGACCATATTGGGCTCGTTAATAAAACTGACCTCTTGTTGCTGGCAGGTCGTGCAAGAAGCGCTGCGATGGGACTTGATCCGTGCCCTGCTGCCTCATAAAGTTAGGAGTTCGATTCAGTTGTATTAATGAGCCTAATGTGGTCACAAATAAACGATCAGCAGTATCTTGTCCTGATGAGGCCACAACAAGGGCGAAATCTAGATCAACATCCCTGCTTTCGTCTATTTGTGACCACAGGCTTTAATCTCAGTCTGCAAAGGCTTGAGGACCATACGGATGCCTCCTTGTTTGGAACGTGCTTCTTTTGTTGAATATATATATATATATATATATATATATATATATATATATATATATATATATATATATATATATATATATATATATATATATGTCCATTTTAGGTTGGACAAGTGTCATGTAAATGTGGAGAACATCAATGCAGCTGCTAATCTCAAAGTATAGTATATATGCAATACTGAGTTGAAAGGAGAAACGATCAATGGGATAACGAGTCATCTATGAGGTGTAAAGGATGGACAATGAACTGGGTTTCCCATCTACTAGCATTGTTTGGTGGTACTTAACCAGTCACTAAATGAACTGAGTGCCAGGCAATCACAACGTACACACTCAAGTAACGGGGCATAACATGATGATGATGATGATGATGATGATGATGATGATGATGATGATGATGATATCATGTGAATTTCCTGACTGTAATCACTACATATTTTAAGGCTCACATTATTTTCAGATTATTAATGGCAAACTACAATGCTAACAGCAAAATTCATATTGTACAAATCATCAATTGAAAATTCAAATTTCCTTCAAGATAATTAAGCATGAGATGCACAGTTAATGCTATATGTCTTCCAGTTCCATGGAGTCTTTTTAAATTCTGTCATCTGCAGTGAAGAAAGCCAAAGAGAGGAAATGGAGTGTTTCCGCTGCAATCAATTGGCCTGCTTACATGCCATTCATGACTTCCTGAAAATGCATTTTAAGGATGTCCCTTGACACTTGCACACTGTAGCAATCCTCCTGCGTGCGTGTGATCTATTCTAGCTGGTTGGAAAGCATGCATAAGCATAGTTGTTGACAAAAGCAATGCTTCCCATCAGCAAAACACCATGTTTTTGTTCATGTTTTCTCCACGCAAAACTACGAACGAATATTATGTTTTATTTTGCAAAAAAGGCTTTTATTGTAACGAAAATGTAAAGTTTTACTTGTCTATACATTGCGCAAGTAACTCTGTGGCATTCTCCCTAGCAGGACTTTCTTTTACCGTGGAGGTTATGCAGGAGGTGGAAGGCTTGGAATGGGGAAAGGATTGACGCCTTGGAGTTGGGAGGCAGAGGTTGAGGACTTGGGGTTTGGGAGGGAGGGAGAGTTGAGGATTTGAAGCCACATTTTACATTGGGAGTTACCTTTTACTTTGGACAGATGTTGCGCTGGTCCCTACTAGTAAGAAATAAAATACCTAAAATGGTAATTGATCTATTGCAGGCATTAACCTACGTCGGAACAAACGTGGACCACTCCTCACTGAATACGAAAACTTTTGAACACTGTACCAGCAAGGAAGTGATACTAATAGTATTGAAACAACAAATGCACAAGGAATCTTGAAATTCAGAATCAAGAACACGTTGTAGCGTGCTTATGACAATCTTACGAAACTGCATCGCATCATATGGACACAGCTACAGCTGAGCGATCATTCAGCAGGGTCAAACTGGTGAAGAATCATGTTCGCTCCACAATGGTTAGAGAATAGTGGGGCAACTTAGCATAACAATTGTGCATTTTGTGAGGAAAGCACCAAATTTGGCACACTAGTAGCCTAATATATTATGGACAGATTTGGATATTGGGCCATCTCAAAATTTTTGATGGCAGTGGAAAATGGCTGTCACAGCCATCAGCGGCTGAATTTTAGATGGCCCAATATCCAAATCTGTTCATAATATGTTAGGCTACTAGTGTGCCAAATTTGGTGCTTTCCTCACAAAACGCACAATTGTTATGCTATATTTAGCTAAGTTGCCCCACTAGAATGGCTTTCTGGGCTGGCATTGGGAGATTAGTCATCGGTGATTGACAGCTTTGCCAAAATATGCAAAAGGTGCAAATATTTCATGTCAAGGTTGATTCAAAGTTGAATTTGTATCTTTCATAAAATAATGCCAAATGATACATTTTTAGATTGTTCAGACATATAAAATTTAGATAGACTGCAAAATTAATGTACTCGTTTCACAATGAGGACATTGGGACCATACTCCGTGCTGAGCGTTGGTGCTGCTTTTGCAGTCTCCTTGGCTATTGGACACAATCCTGGACGGGTCACCACTCCGACACTGGTACCAGCAAGCTGGCACTCATTTCATAATGGTTTATTGCATTTCATTGCATTTGATATAATAATAATCAATTAATTATTTTAGTGAGGCAAATTCTTCAATTAACATTATTGTTTAAATATATATATATATATATATATATATATATATATATATATATATATATATATATATATATGTATACATATCCCCCCATATTTCTGCAGGTTGCTCAACGTCTGCCAGTAACCCACTTCTGGTGAAACTACCAAAATCACGAATCACTGCTCACCTTCACCCTTCCATTCATCTTTTTTCCCACCTTTGAAACAAACTCCCTCACTCTGTTCAATCCCATTCTTCCCTCCAGGCCTTAAAAACAGCTATTCACCACCACCTCTTATCATCCCCCATCCAAAACCTCGATCTTTTCTACCCCCGTAAATCCACCCCAAGCCCACCTCCTTCAAATTCCCTGCTTTCCTTCCTGAAAGTCCCTGTAATGTCCATCTTGGAAACCCCATGTTCCCGGCCCCATCCCTCTCCCTTCCACAGATCTCATGTCTCTGTTCCCCACTGTTTTCTCCTTCCTTCTCCTGTCCCCTTATCTCATGCCCCCCTTGCTGTGCGTTGTGTGTTAGCTCTCATAAGAGCCTCGACACTATGTAGATATGTATATATATATATATATATATATATATATATATATATATATATATATATATATATATATATATATATATATATATATATATATATATATATATATATATATGAAAAACGGTGCCCAGCCGATGATCCTGGTAGTCGGGAAATCAGTGAGTTGCTTATAGTTATAAGTTAAGGTTATAACTTCAAATAAAATAGCTTTTGTAAGTTCTTACAGGGACGTAATGTGTGTGTTTGTGTGTGTGTGTGTGTGTGTGTGTGTGTGTGTGTGTGTGTGTGTGTGTGTGTGTGTGTGTGTGTGTGTGTGTGTGTGTGTGTGTGTGTGTGTGTGTGTGTGTGTGTGTGTGTGCATTGTCATGTATGGCTTCCATCTTGGGACTACGGTGTCGTAATTGGTCTATATTTTGATTTTGATTGTATTGCCCCAGCCTCAGTGGTTCATGGTTGAGAACAATAATGGTAACATCTGGCGGAATGTGGATGCGATAAATGCTTCCTGCTGACATCTATAATTTGACAGGATTTTGCCCCCCACGATGCCAAGGTCTGGATATGCCACTGATGGGGTGAACAGGACGGATGCAGAAGGAAACTCTCAGGAGGGAAACTGGAAATTTGCAAGGAGGATGGATTAAGACGGTGTAAGGGGGAGGGAGGTTAACGCGGATCGAAAAGATTATAGTTCTTTCAATTGGGGACGATCTAAGATGGTGGTGAACTGCTATCTTGAAGACCTGCAGGAAAGAATGAGATTGAAGAGGAAGTGGAAGTTGGTTACACAGGTGAGGAAAAAAAAAAAGGAACAATGAGTGGAGGTCAGCAGTGATCCTGTATTTAGATAGTTTCACCAGAAGGTAAGCCCTGCATTGTGGACCTTGTGAGCCCTTACGGAAACCTGGGAGGGGGACAAAGCACAGAAAGAGCAGAGGGTGCTAGACCAGAAATGAGGTGGTCGGAGACAGAGAGATCACCGACCTGTCTGCGATGGTGAAGTGATAGGCCCTCAGACTGACTCATTTTCGGAGATTCCAATAATCTTAAAGACCTTAGTTTCCATGATGTCAAGCTGAGCAAGATGTAGCAAACCCAGAGGGGGAGAGCAGTTCTCCATCCAGCTGTGGCAGAAGGGCTTCGAGGTGGATAGGAGTTCAGGTGTGCAAGTAACGACTTTGTATAACAGAGGATTCCCAGTTGGCAGCTGGCTTTGTAGGCCAACTTTGAAATTTGGTTGCCCAAGAAAGATCATGGCTGATAGAAAGTGAAATCCAAGAGTGTGAATGACTGAACTTCATCAAGAGGATTGTTCAGAAAGTAGATAGGAGGGTTTGCCAGACGGTCCTTTCTTGGAGACATAGTGAGAGTGTGAGATTTGTCAGGATTGAAAGACATATTCCAGGAGTTTGACCAGCTTGGGATGTTTCTCAAGGTCTGAAGAGAGGGAGGAAGATGCAGCTCACCTGTCTGATAAATGAGAGATGGTTGGAGTCATCAGCAAAGAGATAGAGGATTTTCCAGAGAGTTGGAGAGATCATTGATAAAGATCAGGAATCGGACTGGGTCAAGAACACTGCCTTGGGTCACTCCAGCCTTGACAGGGAGAGGAGATGAAAGGATTCTGTTGAAAGCCAAACGTTGGCTATGAAAGTAGTAGAGGAAGTCATGAAGCCATGTGTGGAGTTGGCCTTGGATGCCATAGGCAGAGAGTTTGGAGAGTAAGATGGGATGCCAGACTGTATCAAAAGCATGCCCTGAGTGACCTGGTCTGAAACAAAATTGGTGAGCTGAGATGAGGTTGTTGAAGAAAATGAAGGATTTCATGTCGACTGTGATGATGGATTCCATGAACTTCCAGATGAGTAGAAATAAGCTGATAGGACTCGAGTTAAGGGGATCGGTGTTTGCACCTTTTATGTAATGCAGTGATGTTGGCAGGTATCCAAGCAGATGATCTTGTGCAAATGACAGGGTAAAAAGGGCACAGGGGGGATTGGCAAGAGCTGCAGAGCAGGTTTTTAAGACACGTGAGCTGATGCCATGCAGTCGGGTAGCAGAGTCAGAGTCAAGCATTGAAAGAACCTGCTCCACCTTCTCAGGTGCAAATGATAGAGTCCACGAGCACTTTAGGATGACAAGAAAGGCTGGGTACCAAGAGTGAGGTGTCAGGGACAAGATTTGGAAGCAGACACAGAATAGAGACATTCAGCCTTCTCATGAGAGGTGTCGGTTGTGGTGCCATTTGAAGAAAGGGAAGAGATGGAAGGAAAGCATACTCCAGAGACAACTTAACAAGACACCACCAGGTTTTAGAGGGAGACAAGTTTGAGAGTTCATTCTTGAGGTCGGACGGATGTTGGTTTCTGTCTCTCCTGAGAGTGGACACACACTTGTTGCACACTTTTTGGAATGCACTGAAATTTCCTTCGGTCGGATTAGCCTTCCAGAAAGAGAAGGCAAGTTGTTTCAGAGCAATTTCCTCACCACAGGTTTCTGTGTACCAAGAGCGGGAAGAATGGTAGGATAATTGAACACGAGATGGGATGACTCTGTGCATGAGATAGAGAGAGAGAGAGAGATAGAGAGAGATAGAGAGAGATAGAGAGAGATAGAGAGAGATAGAGAGAGATAGAGAGAGATAGAGAGAGATAGATAGATAGAGAGATAGAGAGATAGAGAGATAGAGAGATAGAGAGATAGAGAGATAGAGAGATAGAGAGATAGAGAGATAGAGAGATAGAGAGATAGAGAGATAGAGAGATAGAGAGATAGAGAGATAGAGAGAGAGACAGAGAGAGAGACAGAGAGAGATAGAGAGAGAGACAGAGAGAGAGACAGAGAGAGAGAGAGAGAGAGAGAGAGAGAGAGAGAGAGAGATTCTTTGAAACAATTCCCAGGCTGAGTTAACATCAGGGACAGGAGATATGGCAGACCACTCCTGAAGAGCGATGGCCGCTTGCAGTCCCTGCCAATCTGCTCGAGTAAAATTCCAAACTCGTCCATGTTGAGGCAGCTCTCTGAGAATAGCCAGAGAGATGTTGACTTTCAATAAGCATATGATCAGATGAACCAATTGGAGCAAAGGAAGAGCAGGAGACATTTACGGGAAAGTTAGTCCTCACCAAGTCCAGAAGGGAGGATTTTCAATTTGGAAATATCTCGGTTGGAAAGTTCACAGATTGAGTCAGTCCCATGGAGTCATCGAAGTCCTTCGCTGAAGTGCCATGACTGATGAGAGAGGGACCAACACCCACCCAAGTTGTCTGGTGACAACTTGTCTGTAATTTTGGTTTTCGTCTTCAGTTTTCAGGGCCGAATAGTGTGCAAGTACAAGGATTTAGAAACAAACTGTATTTCACCTGTGCATGGACGTGTCCTGTAATTCACATATTACGTGAAGGAAATAAACATACGTGGCAAGTTGGAGGCAACAATAAGCAGGTTGGTGGGAATCAAAGGTGGGTTTTATTTTATTTACACGGAACTTGTTTTTTTTTCACCATACGTGGTACAAACGCCATTCGAGAGATCGTCATGGACTCAAAATTCACCGGATTATTGAGATAGCCATTTATTGATGAGTAATGATGAGGAGGTTACAGGTCAGACGACTTCAAACTCGGTGATTGTGAAGATATGATATGAAATACGTAATGATCTGTGTAAGAATGGCCATTTGCTTTTATGAGTGTGACGAGTGGATCGGACAAGGAATTGGGGTTTGGAGGAGGGTGGGAGAGCAAACTTATGTTTGTAAGTTTATCTGATGCTGGAAACATCCTAAGATGTACTGCACCAAACTTGCAAACACCATAAAGCATGTATACACTAACTCAGGATTAAAGGTGCATATTTTTGGAATACATTTCTGTTTGAGATGAATCTCCGAGGAACTAAATGAATAATGCTGGACGGATGTAATGGGCAATGACTGATCATTCTTGGCCATCGTTTGAGCAGATCACAAATGTTTCAGCAAAAGAAAAATAAAGCGAGAGGTACTATAAGTAATGTGGATTGCTAATCACTTTGGTTGTGCTCAAATGTGATAATTTCACTTTTGAAATATGACTGATGGGCATGAAATTATAGATATATAATTAATAGGGTCTGAATGGTCCAGATGACCTTGCTGCTGTGACTAAATCAAAAGGAAGAGCTCAGTGATGATGATATTATGATATGTATCATACACATCACAGAGCGTTCGTTGTGTTGAAGCAATTTATTGGCAGGGTTATGGTGGATGGTTTGCCATTGCCTTCCAGAGCTGAGTGATAAACCATTGTAATTGTGACAAAAAATACTTTCTATAACCATAGCCATGGACCATGACTGCACATATGGAACGAGAAGGGCACTCTGTGGAGTGCGTACCTCCACCACGTAATGCCTGATCCACAAAAACATATCGGACCCAATACAGTTTTGAGATATTGTGCGATACATTGTTTTTGGCCCGATCTCTCTCTCAATGTTGAAGAATCACTTTGAAAAATTAAATAATTCTCCTATCTAGATCCATATTCGGATCTTCGCCAAAATCGAACAATATATATATATATATATATATATATATATATATATATATATATATATATATATATATATATATATATATATATATATATATATATATATATATATATATATATATATATATATATATATATATATATATATATATATATATATATATATATATATATATATATATATATATATATATATATATATATATATATATATATATATATTTATATCCTGGTGTTGGCGCAGTGGTTTGGGCAGCGGCTTGGGATCCAAAAGGTCCTGAGTTCAAGCCCCGTTGGGCCACTGAATTAATACACCAGGGGGTTGACTCAGCCTGTCATCCTTCCGAGGTCGGCGAAATGAGTACCAGTGTACTGGGCCGGTGTATACCCCGGTTAAAATAGGTGTACCTTATCCCTGTGTCGTAAGAGGCGACCAGGGTTATGTCAGGAAGGGCATCCGGCATAAAACATGTGCCAAATCACTATGCGGATCACACGGATGATCCGCTGTAGCGACCCCTAATGGGAGCAGCCGAAAGAAGAAGAAGAAGAAGAAGAAGAAGAAGAAGAAGAAGAAGAAGAAGAAGAAGAAGAAGAAATATATATATATATATATATATATATGTTCAGCCCAATCTCTCAATGGTGAAGAATCAATTTTAAAAATCCTTCACTTCCATAAACAATTGAAAACATTGTTTTTTTAACCTTTCTCGAGATCTCTGTGCAAAGCAATAAAAGCAGAAACGCCACAAACACGAATAGCCGAGCACTCGTGTAAATGAAAGTTGGGCACTCTTTTAATATCACCTCTCACTTCCACTACAATCAAGTTGGCTAATGGTAGCTTCAATCCCGACCAACCGAAGAAAAATGGATTGACATGGCTTACAATTTCCATAATCAAGTGGAGCTATGACTTGCTCCCAGTGGTTACCTTCCTGTTGTGCCCTCCTGAGCAAGGAGTAAATGCCACTCATGATGCCAGTGTGGCCTAAGGTTCATGCCAAGATCGCACTGGCACACTTTCGGCCATGGAGTCTCCTTGATCACAATCCTCTGGTCCGGCCATGGCTTCTCAATTCATGTAGTGCTCCAAATTACAGCTGCTGATCCAAACGAATGTACCCATTTCACATCCCACTCTACCCCCTTCCTCCCCTCTGCCCTCCTCTGTCGCCCTGTCATATTTGCTGGTACTGGTACTCTTATACTGTTATTTTCACTGGCTCATGGATCCTGTTCTATGCAAAAAAACACATAATCTCGTAATAAATTATCACATTTCCAAAAATGGTATCATTTGCCCAAGTTTGGTCTCCAGTCTTCCCAAAACAACACTTCACCTTCCCCCTCAGCTCACCCATCTGGGCGATTCTGTTATTGTAAAAATCCATGAAAGATGGTGCACGGTCGCCCACCATGAATCTGTCTTTGGATAAGTAACAGGTGCAAGGTGGGGGGAGGGTTGTGGTGCCGGTTCTTTCTTCCGATCTCAGCACCAAATTTGCTAATGAGACACCCTGACCTTGACTTCAAAACAATGCTTCGGGCATTAAGTCTCGGAAATCAATCCATTTAACACCTGGTCAAGTCTGTAAGAGCAATAATGGTGGTTTTCCCAGTGGTTAATGCCTGCTTGTCTTTTTGTTTCTGCATGAGAAGATTCAGACAAAAGACAGACAAGATAAAAACAATACAACTTAATTCAACAAACACGTGAAATAAATTTTAGAAACCAATATTTATGTTTGTACATCTTTATTCTGATGCAGCGTTGGTGCTGCCGAAGAAGTTTCTTGGTAAGGGTTACACTAGGTGGTTTGCCATTGCATTCCCAGCAATTGTTTGGGCAGAAATTTGGAATTTTTTTTTGTTCATGGTGCCGGCGATAGCTCACCTACTCTTCGCAAGCAACACCATGGGGTCTTTCACGTCCATAAACTCATGCCAGCAGACGGGACACCCAGTTTAACGTCCATCCGAGGGGACGGTACACACATTGTTGAATCACCCTGCCTGTGAAACACCGGCATGACAGCTTATAGCCGGGTCGGGATTCTAACCCAGGTTAGACAGCTTAGAAGTGAGTGTGAGTACTTCTAGGCCATCCTGTCAGCCCTCATTAGAAGTGTTGTGTGTGCTGGAGAACAGATAGAAAGGGGACAAGGTGGCAAGGTGGGTAGGAGGGGGGCACGCACAAACACACACACAAAAACACACACACACACACACACACACTACCTCATTTTCATATTGTTACAGTTTCGTCATTTAAAATGGTTTATAATGTGTATTAAAATGCACTAAACGACATTATTTGAAAATCTTTATTGTTAAAAAGCCTTGAACGTGGAAGATTGGGGTGCGTGTGGGAAGAGGGGATCACCCTACTCCAACAGCCTACCCCTGATCTACCTGTCGTTCAGTTTGCTCCCCTCGCCAGTGTGCTCTACGCTTCCCCGATGCCCCTGCCCTAGATTTGACAATAGCTCCGCCACTGACCCTAAACATGTTCAACATGAGTGTGTGAATGTACTGAAACATATTATCTTATGCCTGATCATCATACCTATGGATCGCTGAAAACATTGCAATGCTTATAAATTCCCTGAGATGCCAGCGTTTGTGGATTTATTTCATTTCCGCACATGCCATAACCTCGAGAATCTCTTAGACTAAACCAAATTACAAAATTTAAGCTCCAGAAATGAACTTAGCAGCCATTCCGACTGCTAAAAAAAAAAAACTTAATTTGTCTAATTCAGACATAGTTTGATATTTCGGGCGTCTCTGGGAGGTGTGTGTTTGATATGACGGATCGGAAATCGCTAATCGCTTGCTAAGCTGGCCGTTCCTTATTAACCGTTTCATTCATTTCATCACCTACTCTTCGCAAACAACATAATGGGGACTTTCACGTCCATCAACTCATGCCAGCAGATGGGACACCCAGTTTACTAAGCTGGCCGTTCCTTATTAACCATTCCTTATCTCTCTCCCACCAATCTCCCTCTCTCTCTCCCACCCATCTCCCTCTCTCTCCCCTCTCTCTTTCTCATCCCTCTCATCCCTCCCTCTCTCTCTCTCCAACCCCTCTCCCTCCCACCTCAATCCCTCTCTCTCCCTCTTCCTCTCACCCCTTGCTCTTCCACCCTCCCCTTCTGTTTAGGGGACTGTTTAGTTTTGAATGTATGAGGTAGATAAAATTTGGAATTTATTGCGCTGCCTTCCCACCCCTCACGCTGACTGCCCCCCCCCCCCCATTTAGAGAGACGATGGGAAAGAGCTTTCCAGTCTGAAGGATAAGGGATGTCACGGCAGACGATGGATTAATCAGCAAATAGATAAAGAGGATTTTCCAGAGATCGAGAGAGATCATTGATGAAGATGATGAATAGGACTGGGACCAAAACACTGCCTCAACGCACGACAGCCTTGACATAGAGAGGAGATGAAAGGATTCCGTTGAGTACCCCATGTTGGCTATGAGAGTATTGGAAGTCATTGAGCCATATGTGGAGTTGGCCTTGGACACCATAGGCAGAGAGTTTGGAGATTAAGGCAGAATGCCAGATTGTATCAAAAGCATGAGATATGGCCAGTGAGATAGCCCTGATCTCATGTCTGACATTGAGCCCCTCCATCCATTGATGGGTGAGTAGAAGCAGCATGTCCAGGGTGGAGTGACCTGGTCTGAAACCAAAATGGTGATCTGAGATGAGGTTATTGGAGAAGAGAAAGGATTTCATATTAACTCTGATGACGGATTCCATGACATTGTCGATGATTGAAAATAAGCAGAAAGGTCTGTAGTTTAGAGGATCAGTTTTTGCACCTTTTTATGTAATGCAGTGATGTTGGCGGATTTTCAAGCAGATAGAAGATGACCCAGTGCAAATGATGGTGTGAAAAGGGCAGAAAGAGGATGTGAAAGAGCAGCAGAGCAGGTTTTTAGGACACACCAGACGAACTGTGAACCCGTTGGGTTCCCATTGTGACAGCAGTTGATGAAAAAAAATCATTTCAAGAAAAAACAAAAATATAGCTCCAGCGAACTAAACCGCTGAGGTTGTTTGCATTGATCAAATACTCCCGAAGAGTATTTGACTGAATCGGCATTGATTTTTTAATAATTTTTTTCATTGCCCAATTTTAACGAAACTTGATACTGCATACCGCAGGCGAATGGTGAGTAAGGTGGCCCTAAATTTTTGCGCTATCTTGTACCGTTTCGGCTGTATTTCGGCAACATATATATATATATATATATATATATATATATATATATATATATATATATATATATATATATATATATATATATATATATATACTTATGCACCTAAACATTATGACCACTGACAGGTGAAGTGAATAACATGATTATCTTGTTACAATGGCACCTGTCAAGGGGTGGGATATATTAGGCAGCAAGTGAACAGTCAGTTCTTGAAGTTGGTGTGTTGGCTGCAGGAGAAATGGGCAGGAGTAAAGACCTGAGCAACTTTCACAAGGGCCATATTGTTATGGCCAGACGACTGGGTCAGAGCATCTCTGAAATGGCAAGGCTTGTGGGGTGCTCACGGTCAGCAGTGGTGAGTACCTACTGACAGTGGTCCGAGGAGGGACAAACCATAAACCGGCGACAGGGTGTTGGGCGCCCAAGGCTCATCGATGTGCGAGGGTAACGAAGGCTATCCCGTCTGGTCCGAACCGACAGAAGGTCTACTGTGGCACAAGTCACAGAAAATTTTAATGGTGGTCACGGGAGGAATGCGTCACAATCCACAGTGCATCGCATCCTGCTGCGGATGGGGCTGCGTAGCCGCAGACCAGTCAGAGTACGCATGATGACCTATGTCCACCGTCGAAAGTGCCTATAATGGGCATGCGAGCATCGGAACTGGACCTGGGAGAAGTGGAAGAAGGTCGCCTGGTCCGATGAGTCCCGTTTTCTTTGAGGTCACGTGGATGGCCGTGTACGTGTGCGCTGTTTACCTGGGGAAGTGTTGGCACCAGGATGCACTGTGAGAAGACGACAAGCTGGTGGAGGAGTGTGATGCTCTGGGCAATATTCTGCTGGGAAACCCTGGGTCCGGCCATTCATGTGGACATCAATTTGACACGTGTCACCGACTTAAACATTGTTGCAGACCAGGTACACCCCTTCATGGCAATGGTATTCCCTGATGGCAGTGGCCTCTTTCAGCAGGATAATGCGCCCTGCCACACTGCACACATTGTTCGGGAATGGTTTGAGGAACATGATGAAGTATTCACGGTGTGGCCCTGGCCTCCAAATTCTTCAGATCTCAATCCGATTGAGCATCTGTGGGATGTGCTGGACCGACAAGTCCGATCCACGGCAGCTCCACCTCGCAACTTACAGGACTTGAAGGATCTGCTGCTAATGTGTTGGTGCCAGATACCACAGGACACCTTCAGGGGTCTTGTAGAGTCCATGCCTCGGCTCATCGGTGCTGTTTTGGCAGCACACGGAGGAACAACAGCATATTCGGCATGTGATCATAATGTTTTGGCTCATCAGTGTGTATATACATACAAGATGAGAGTTTTAGTAATATACTGGATGACCCGTGAACCCATTGGGTTCCCATTGTGACAGCGGTTAATGAAAAAAAATTTAAAAGACTCAAAATTTTAATATTATTTAGTGGTCAAACTTTAACTTGAAGAAAATTTGAGCATTTACTTCAGGAGTCATCGTTCGGCCAACTGGTTTCTCGAGATATATCAAAACATTCTCCATGGTTTGTCCTTGCGCTTTATGGATTGTCATACCAAAACTTGACTGAATCAGGAATTGATTTTTAAATCATTTTTTCGTTGCCCAATTTGAACGAAACTTGATACTGCACACCGCAGGCGAATGGTGAGTAAGGTGGCCCCTAAAGTGTTTGCGCTATCCTGTACCGTTTTAGCTGTATTTCAGGGACATATATATATATATATATATATATATATATATATATATATATATATATATATATATATATATATATATATATATATATATATATATATATATACTGTATATATATACAAGATGAGAGTTTTAGTAATATAAAGATAGATGAGCTGACGCCATCCTGTCCATGCAGTAGCAGAGTCAGAGTTGAGGATTGAAAAAAACCTTCTCCACCTTCTCAGGTGCAAAAGACACAGAGTCCAGCAACAGTTGGGTATGACAGGGAAGGATGGGTACATCACTGAGAGTGAGGAGTTGGGGACACAAGATTTGGAAGCAAACACAGAATTGAGGCATTCAGCCTTCTGACGAGCGGTGTCGGCTTCGATACCATTTGAAGAGAGAGAAAGGATAGAAGGGGAGCATTCTCCAGAGACAACTTAACAAGGTGTCACCAGGTTTTAGAGGAGGGAGACAAGTTTGAAAGTTTATTCTTGAGGTTGGACAGATGTTATTTTCTGTCTGTCCTGAGAGTGGACACACACTTGTTGTGGACTTTTGGAATGCACTGAGATTGCCTTCTCTCCGATTAACCTTCCATGAAGAGAAAGCAAGTTGCTTCGGAGCAACTGCATCACCACAAGATTCAGTGTGCCATGGGCAGGAAGAAGGGTAGGATAATTGAAGGCGAGATGGGATTAATCTGTGCATGAGAGAGAACAGGTTTCTGTGGAAGAATTCCCAGGCTGAGTTAACACCAGGGGCAGTAGATATGGCAGACCAGTCCTGAAGAGAGATGGCTACTTGCAGTCCCTGCCAATCTGCTCGAGTGAAATGCCAAACTCCCACGTTTAGGCATCTCACTGAGAACAGCCGGAGAGATGTTGACTTTCACGAAACATATGATCAGATGAACCAATTGGAACTGAGGAAGAGCAGGAGACATTTGCGGGAAAGTTTGTCATCACCAAGTCCAGAAGGGAGGTTTTGCCATTTGGAGTTGGAAAGTTCGCAGATTGAGTCAGTCCCATGAAGTCACAGAAGTCCTTTGGAGAAGTGCCATGGTTGGTGAGAGAGGTACCAACACCAAGCCAAGTTGCATGGGGACATTTGAAATCACCACGTATGAGGAAGAGAGAGTTGGGACGAGTGATTAAATGTTTGTCCAAGTTGTCTGAGAGAGAGAGAGAGAGAGAGAGAGATGTACTACCGTAAATGTAGTTGTCACTGTTCGGAGGACGTGACAGCACACAGATGAACAAGAAGTGGTAGCGGAGGGGAAGTTGCAGCCAGATGTACTCTTGGGGAATGGGAGGTGTAATATCAATACATGGACAGTTGAGAAATGTAGTTCTTGATGGAAAGGGTTCGAATCCCGACCCAACTACAAACTGTAATCCTGGTGCTTCACAGGCGTCGGGTGATTCACCAATGTGTGTGCTGTCCCTCGGATCGACGTTAAATGCCATCTGCCGTTTGTTGGTAGACATTAAAGACTGTACAGTGTCCTTCACGAAGAGTCGGCGAGCTATTGCCGGCACCCTGGCTAAATTCCAAATTCCTGGCCTTAACCAGCAGGGGGCACTGCATCAACAGCACAGCCATGCCTCAGCCAATGATGCTAACCTGCAGCCTTGTGCTTCATGCAAACCAAGAAGAATAAGAAGACGACTATTCCCTGATTAAAGTGGGCTTGCTTTTTCAGAAGTGGCCCTTATGACGTGGCATGTTGTGGTTTTTCTGTAACGTGATTTTTCAAAGCCATTTACATTTCAAACTGGAAGGGCACTTGGTGGAGCGACACGTAATGCCTGATCCATGAGAACATATATTGCCCAACACAATTTTGAAATATCATGCAAGACAGTACTATATCGTTTTTGGCCCTATCTCTCAATGGTGAAGAATCACTTTAAAATTATCAGATCCAGATCCTGGATCCTGATCTTCACCACAATTGAAGCAATTCTTCCTTCTCACACACCCAACATGTCCACCAAGTTTTGTCTGAATCCGTCCAGGTCCAGGAGGTAATAATTTGGTAGAATACTACTAAGGCTACGGTGCAATGTGCAGGCCACCACTTTATGGAACAACCCACAGATGTGTGGCAAGATGTGTCAACTTCACATGCATGATGTGGTCAAGCATTACTGCAAACAAGCAATGCAATACACTGCAGGAGACCGTCCTATAACCTCTCACTTTGGAATTGATTTATTAATTTTCTGATTTGTGCGAGAATTTCCTTACCTTAAGTTTTTTTTTCATCTCAGTAAATATGGAAAAACAACATCTAACATTTATTTTATCATATCTTGGCAATTTAATTGCTGTTTTCCAGAAGAAGAGGAAGGAAAAGGTGAGGTTTCATTTTCTCTTCCCTCTCTCTTTTAGCCCCTCTCCTTGCCTGAAGCATTTCAGACTTTGACAATTGAACAATGGGATGTCAGATCTGACTGTTTGAAAAAGGTTGTCATGACAACAATCTTCACCAATCGGTCGGCCACTTGTCGAGATCGAGAGATTCAATTTAATTATTAACACTCTTCACGATGAAATCAGTGAGATGTGAAGTATTTAACGAATGTACGTACTTGGGCTGGGTTGGTGTATGACAACGGTGAGACACAGCGCACAGTTTTTCCAGAAAAGTGTAGCTATCATGTGCAGCATATGGCTGGTGGTTGCATCATTTTCTGGGAACGCAGCTGTACCACTGATGTAGTGTCCTTTTTTACCGGTACTCTGGTACTCATCGTGCCAACCTCGGAAGGGTGACAGGCTGAGTCAACTCCACCTGGTGTCAATTCAACGGCCGACAGGGGCTCAAACTCAAGACGCTAAGATGTTGAACCAGCCGCCTTAACCATTAAACCACCACCAGGCTTATCGGAAAGTAGTGGCATCCCCATTCAAGGAGCTTGACCATCAGTGCAGAAGATGACATCCCGTTGTTTTGCTAAAGCCTCGACGCGACTCAAAAACCAGATTCACTTGTGTTGTCGTCCTGGTTGTGTCCACACGCAGCTTCGGGTGGTCAAATGTTGCTCTCGCCGAAATGTACCCATGCCTAAACGAAGGGCACCTTGGGACCTTTCAACATCCACAAACTAATGCTGCAAATGGGACGCCCAGTTTGTCATCCATCCGAAGGACAGCACATACATTGATGCTCGCCTACCTGCAAAGCACCAGGATTACAGTTTATATCTCGGTCAAGATTCAGATTCGAACCCGAGAGAAACAGCTCAGAAGTGAGTGTGCATACCTCTCGGGGCCAGCCCACACTTGTCTTGTGAGTGACATCATATAAATGCTCTGAGTCGACAATTGCAACCAACGCATTTCCCACTTAGTTTGAAAATGAGATACAGCTGATTATTCCGTAACAAACATTTGCACAGCTGCCTCAGAACAATGAATGACGATTCTGAGGTTAAGACCTTAATCGTTTTCTATCAGGACCTTCTGAGAAGCCATCAACACAGCTGTCAGAAAACAATTAATGCAATTTCCCACATTATAGATTTAACAAATTGGGAGGCGACGATGGTTCGAGGGCATTATTGAACAATGCCACGATAGGTACAATTGAGTTAGTAGAAGCTATTGAGGAAGCCCTACCATAAAAACCTATCTCTTCCATCAAAAATGACCAAATCAAATCAGATTTTTTTATATGTTGTACTTATGGACATTACACACAGCTTCTAGGAAATGAAATTGCGAGAAAAAAAATCGGCAAAAAATAATAAATAAATAAATTAAAAGTTCAAGTGGGCGTGGCTCCACCCACAAGGGGCGTGGGACGCCCCTCATACAAAAAGACAAAACTGGATCATGATATCTAGCTTGTGTCCAAGTTTCATCAAGATCGCATCAAACGTCATGGAGCTATGCTCTGGAGAGAGTCACAAACAGACAGACAGACAGACAGACAGACAGACACAACAACACAACGAAAATAGTGGTCACTGCTGGTGCCCGCGAACCAATTACCTTGGTCTCTCCATGAAAAGATTGAGACAAAAGACAATACAGATGAGACAAGTGTGTTATCACCTCATCCTTGTGAAGCAAACAGAACAGCACTCGGTGGAGCGCATACCTCCTGTGGAGTGCATACTTCCGGTGGAGTGTAGGCCTCAGCCAGGCTAATCAGCTAACATTTTGTACACTACTGATAGGCCAATCATTGTAATCTATTTGATTATTGTTTTTGGCGGAACATAACTTTGTATCACTTGTTATGCCTTTACTGTGGTATGTGCTCACCATACCTTTGTAAATACTGGTTTATTTGTTTTGTGTTAGTCACGTGTTTATATGTTGGTCATTCAGGGACATGGACTATATTTTTTTTTGATTTAGCTCAACCTCCATTTTCATTCATTCATTCAAAGCATATAATAAAATAGGTGTGAAACTACAGAACCTAAAGTCATGTATGTCTATTGAACTGCAGTATTTAAATAAATAATAAATGACATGTGTAACTAGTGTCCGTATCTAGATCTTCACCAAAATCGAACTAGTTCGTTCTCGTCACACATCTGCAAGTCTGGCATTGCCTTCGTGGTTAGGGTGGCTGGCTTGGGATCTTAGGATCCTGAGTTTGAGCCCCGTTCTCCGCTGAATTAACACCAGGTGGGGTTAACTCAGCCTGTCATTCTTCCGAGGTTGTCGAAATGAGTCCCTGTGTACTGGTATAGGGGCACTGCATCAGCGGCATTGTTGTGCCCCAACAAAATGATAGCTACCTGCAGTCAAGCTGTCATATGCAAGAAGGATATCACACATCCAATCTGTCCATCAGGTTTCATCTGAATATCCTGCTCACAAACAGAGAGACAAACGAACAAGAAGACGTCGTGCAGAGCACGATATTTGTGAAATCTCTCAATTGGTGGTTGAATTCAATAACCAAATAGGCAACTCCTCTTCAAATTTCAACTCAAGCAGATAAAAATTGAGGATTTTAGAAATTCCACCCGAGTTGTTGACCTTTCGCCAATGTTGACCTCAAAAAATCATTGGTGGTCGAATTCACTGACATGATGTGCAAATCCTCTTCGGATTTCAAGTCAATCACATGAAAATTGATGATTTGAGAAATTTGACAAAGTTGTTGACCTTTTGACCTCAAAGTCAATATACTTCTTGATGATGACCAACTCTACCATTTCGTGAATTTTCGTGGAGATCGGTTTAAAATTGTGATCTGTGGGAGATTGACAAACAAAGAGACAAACAGACAGAACTAGAGGAGGAGCACTCGGTAGAGTGCAAAACCTCCACCGCCAATACTGCTCGGTCACTTAAGTGAACCTGATATCCTATTCATTGTAGGTCAAAACGGATCAGACTCGACTGAACCACGATTGAATAAACTAAACTAGATCGACGCGCATGTATAAATGCCAAAAAAATGAAATCGAATTTTTAAAAAAAAAAAAAGTTGCAAATTTTTTTTTTCTCAAACAATTTTTGGGGGGGGTTGGAAATCACTTAAAACATGTAGAAATGCAAAAAAATATTTTTTTTTTCAAATAAAATCGAAATTTTTTTTGAGAAAAAAGTTGCAATTTTTTTTTCTCTAACAATTTTTTTTTGGGGGGGGGTGGAAATCACTTAAAACATGTAGAAATGCAAAAACAAAAATTCAAATATTTTTTCAAAATGGCCGCCATAGCGGCCATATTGGACTTTGGACCATGTCCAAAACCTAATGGCATGATCCTTGGACCATACCTAACCCCCCCCCCCACCAACTTTCGTCGAAATCCGTCGAGGAGTTTTTTCCGTAATACTGTTCACAAACAAACAAACAAACAAGCAGTCATAGACTGGTACTTATGAAATCGTCAACTTGACCTCTGACCTTGTCCAATAAAAGCTGTCTCTAGAGAAGGTAGCGACGCAAACCAGAAGTTTCTACGATGATTCTGTATCAAAGCATCAAAAATCGTAACGTCGACCGATGCAAAAATCTCCATTTCTCCACGCAATTATACCTTAACGTAACTCAACGACGCGTCTGCCCGAGCGCACTGCATCTTGGGACGACCTGTGACGCGTCGAGTGAAATATTTTTTATACAATCTTAAAACGTCCCCCAAACATCCGATTTTTACCAGAATTTCGAGAACGGAGTTTTAAGCGTCCTAAGCGATCGCAAAAACCGAAGACAAAATTAAAATCGAAGTTAAAACGAACTCGTAACGTCGAGCGAAGCAAAAATACTCCATTTCTCCACTTGAATTTACGGAATTATGTTTGACCTCACTGTGACCTTGACCTTTGACCGATTTTGACCAAAATCTAATCAGCACTACCATCACCCTCCTGAATCACGTGGTGTAATTTGACATTGGTAGCTTCTTCCGTTCTCGAGTTATCGTGTCTACAAACAAACAAACAAACAAGCAGTCATAGACTGGTACTTACGAAATCGTCAACTTGACCTCTGACCTTGTCTAATAAAAGCTGTCTCTCGAGAAGGTAGCGACGCAAACTAGAAGTTTCTACGATGATTCTGTACCAAACCATCAAAAATCGAATGTTTTGGATGTTTGACCTCACTGTGACCTTGACCTTTGACCGATTTTGACCAAAATTTAATTACCGCTAGCCATCACCCTCGTGAATCAAGTGATGTAATTTGACATTGGTAGCTTCTTCCGTTCTCGAGTTATCTGTACCAAACCATCAAAAATCGAATATTTGACCTCACCGTGACCTTGACCTTTGACCAATTTTGACCAAAATCTAAGCAGCACTAGCCATCACCCTCCTGAATCAGGTGGTGTAATTTGACATTGGTAGCTTCTTCCGTTCTCGAGTTATTGTGCCTACAAACAAACAAACAAACAGAAACGGAAGGCATCAATATACTTTCGAAATCTTTAGATTTCTCAAGTAACAAACAAACAAGCAGTCATAGACTGGTACTTACGAAATCGTCAACTTGACCTCTGACCTTGTCTAATAAAAGCTGTCTCTTGAGAAGGTCGCGACGCAAACCAGAAGTTTCTACGATGATTCTGTACCAAACCATCAAAAATCGAATGTTTTGGATGTTTGACCTCACTGTGACCTTGACCTTTGACCGATTTTGACCAAAATCTAATCGGCGCTAGCCATCACCCTCCTGAATCACGTGGTTTAATTTGATATTGGTAGGTTCTTCCGTTCTCGAGTTATCTGTACCAAACCATCAAAAATCGAATATTTGACCTCACTGTGACCTTGACCTTTGACCGATTTTGACCAAAATCTAATCAGCGCTTGCCATCACCCTCCTGAATCACGTGGTGTAATTTGACATTGGTAGCTTCTTCCGTTCTCGAGTTATCGTGCCTACAAACAAACAAACAAACAAACAGAAACAGAAGGCATCAATATACTTACGAAATCTTTAGATTTCGAAAGTAACAAGCAGAAACGGAAGGCATCAACATACTTACGAAATCTTTAGATTTCGTAAGTAACAAACAGTCATAGACTGGTACTTACGAAATCGTCAACTTGACCTCTGACCTTGTCTAATAAAAGCTGTCTCTCGAGAAGGTAGCAACACAAACCAGAAGTTTCTACGATGATTCTGTACCAAACCATCAAAAATCGAATGTTTTGGATGTTTGACCTCACTGTGACCTTGACCTTTGACCGATTTTGACCAAAATCTAATCAGCACTTTCCACCACCTTCCTGAATCACCTGGTGTAATTTGACATTGATAGCTTCTTCCGTTCTCGAGTTATCATTTTTTGGATGTTTGACCTCACTGTGACCTTGACCTTTGACCGATTTTGACCAAAATCAAATAAGCCCTAGCCATCACCCTCCTGAATCATCTGGTGTAATTTGACATTGGTAGCTTCTTTCATTCACGACTTATCTGTACCAAACCATCAAAAATCGAATATTTGACCTCATTGTGACCTTGACCTTTGACCGATTTTGACCAAAATCTAATCAGGACTAGCCATCACCCTCCTGAATCACGTGGTGTAATTTGACATTGGTAGCTTCTTCCGTTCTCGAGTTATTGTGCCTACAAACAAACACACAAGCAAACAGAAACGGAAGTCATCAATATACTTACAAAATCTTTAGATTTCGTAAGTAAAAAACACACAAACAAACACACAAACAAACACACAAACAAACAGAAACGGAACTGATCAATATACTTACGAAATCTTTAGATTTCATAAGTAACAAGCAGTCATAGACTGGTACTTACAAAATCGTCAACTTGACCTCTGACCTTGTCTCATAAAAGCTGTCTCAAGAGAAGGTAGCGACGCAAACGAGAGATTTCTACGATGATTCTGTCCCAAACCTCTCATAAAACATCCGATTTTTACCAGAATTTTGACAACCGAGTGTTAAGCATACTTAACCGTTACCAAAATTGAAGACAGGATTGAAATTGACTTTAACGCGAGCGCGTAATGCCGTGTGTTACAATCCCCCTCATTAGCATAATCTTCAGTTCAGCCTCATACGACACCCGACATAAATCTCATAAAAATCCTATTTTTACCAGAATTTCGACAACCGAGTATTAAGCATACTTTGCTATTACCAAAAGTGAAAACAGGATTGAAATTGACTTTAAAACGAGCGCGTAATGCCGTGTGTTACAATCCCCATCATTAGCATAATCTTCAGTTAAGCCTCAGACACGTCACCGACATAAATCTCATAAAACATTCGATTTTTACCAGAATTTTGACAACTGAGTGTTAAGCATACTTGACTGTTACCAACAGTGAAAACAGAATTGCGATCCGACTTAAAACGAACTCGTAACGTCGACCGAAGCAAAAATCTCCATTTCTCCATGCAATTATTTTATATTATTTTATCAACGTCACAAAACCATAATATTCGGCCATCCACCAACAATCTTTACATAATCCGACGGCTTAGTGAGTCAGGCATGCGACGATAACCTTTATTGGGATAAAAAATGATTTTAAACACCATCTTTATCGAAAACACTGTCAGCGCGCACACGCAAAACCATTACGTGACTCAATGCCGCCTCTGATCGAGCGCGCTGCACCACGTGATGGCCCATGACGCGGCGAGTGAAATATTTTTTTATACAATCTTAAAACGTCTCCAAAACATCCGATTTTTACCAGAATTTCGACAACCGTGTGTTAAGTGTCCTAAGCGATCGCAAAAACCGAAGACAAAATTGAAATCGAAGTTAAAACGAACTCGTAACGTCGACCGAAGCAAAAATACTCCATTTCTCCACATGAATTTACAGAATTATGTTTGACCTCATTGTGACCTTGACCTTTGACCGATTTTGACCAAAATCTAATCAGCACTAGCCATCACCCTCCTGAATCACGTGGTGTAATTTGACATTGGTAGCTTCTGCCGTTCCCGAGTTATCATGCCTACAAACAAACAAACACACAAACAGAGGACGGAAGTCATCAATATACTTACGAAATCGAAAGATTTCGTAAGTAACAAACAGACAGGGGTGAAAACAGTAACCTCCGTCCATCTTCGATGGCAGAGGTTAATAACACGCACGACCAATCAATATATTGAAAAATCTTCGATTTTCGCAAGAAACAAGAATGGTTCTTGGTGGAGCGCATACCTGCACCAGGTTGAACAGTTTACGTTTTGTATCCCACTGATAGGCCGCATCTGGATCCGGACCTGCACCAAAATCGAATCGCCTTGTTCTTGTCACCGAACCAACTCATCCACCTTGTTTTGTCATTACCTGTCTCCAATTTTTTGAAATATCATGCTATACTGTATATCGCTTTGGCCATCTTTCAATGATTAAGAATCACTTAAAAAAAATTACAGGATCCGCATCTTCACCAAAATCGAATCAATTCGTCTTTATGACACACTCAACCTGTCCACCAAATTTTGTCCAAATCCGTTCATAACGTTTTGAGATATGCTGTTCACACTCAAACAGACAGACATACAGACAGACAGAGAAACAGGGGTGAAACTAGAGGGGGAGCACTTGGGAGAGTGCAAAACCTCCGCCGCCAATACTGCTGGCTCACTCAAGTGAACCTTATATCTTATTCATTAAATATGTCAACAGTGCTGAGAGTCATAGTTCTTTTCTCCAACATTTTTTTTTGGGGGGGGGTAACAATTTTTTTTTTTGGGGGGGTTGGAAATCACTTAAAATATGTAGAAATGCAAAAAAATATGTTCTTTTTTTGGGGGGGGTAAAAAAAATTCTGGGGGGGGTTGGAAATCTCTTAAAACAAGTAGAAATGCAAAAAAAAAAATTTTTTTTCTCTAACAATTTTTTTTTGGGGGGGGGACCAAGTCCAAAATTTAATGGCATGATCCTTGGACCATACCCAACCCCCCCCCCCCCACCAAGTTTCGGCGAAATCCGTCGAGGAGTTTTTCCGTAATACTGTTCACAAACAAACAAACAAACAGAAAGGGGTGAAAACAGTAATCTCCATCTATCTTCGAAGATGGCGGAGGTTAAACATAACCCGCGAATACCTTCGGTGGCGGAGGTAAAAATCGATATATTTATACACTACATTGCCAATCAATAAACCAGATCACTCACATAATATGTACCTCCTCCCCCCACCCTTTCCCTGTAATGGTTTGGACAACAGGAAAACTTAAACAATAGAGAAAAACAACATAATATATGGGATTTCAACCTCTTACAGTCTTGAGGCAATTACTTCGATGAGAAGATCAAGCATGCCAACCCAAACATCCCCACATAATACATTTGCATTTCTGGATAATTTTCATGCACGACGTCCTGTTGGGATTTTTCTGATATTATCTTATTTAACAATTTCTACAACTCATCGAAAAGCTGTGACACAGAATGCATACAAAGACACCAGCAATGCAGGACCTCACTTCAAACAAACAGCGGTTGATACAGCTGGGAAAGAGAGAGAGTGAGGGGGTGGACAGGGAGTTACTTCCTGGTGGACTCTGGGTGCAGCTGGCACCATCTTGTGGTGGCACTTTTCTTAATGCAGTCAATTGTCATCGTTAAGGAGAAATCTCGGCTCCCCCCGCCCCTCGATAAAAAAAAACAAACAAACAAATACTGTGTGTGAAACTATCCCTTTTCCTTTTAACTAACAACGTCATCCCAGTGTTTTATGTGTTTCCATTACTTGAAGTATCGGTGTGCTGCTGTGATTATTATATTCAGTGACACATCATTCATCAATCACTGACACATTATTGTTTTTACATTGATTTGAAGTGTTTGGAGGGTTACTCTAAGAATAAATCCATTACAAATTGGTGATTGCAATGGCTCTTGGGTAATCCATTACATCACTGTTACAATAGGACAGTACACAAGTTGTTGCTGCATGTCAGAAATATTTCAGACCATGCCATTGACTACTTGTCCATAATGGGAACAGAATGCCAGAGCCGTGACTTGAGTTTGAACTTCGGATAGCCCCACAGCTGCTTCAGGCAGGAATTTTGCAATTTGGCCAAGCTGCCAGCACACAATGGCCTACTCTTTGTGAAAGATACTGTGGGATCTTTAACGTCAACCGGTGAAAGCTGGTAGATTGATTCAAGCTTAGCTTCCCATCTGATGTACAGCACACTCATTGATACAATGTCTTGCCTGTGAAACATTGGAGGCAAAGATTGAAGTCGGGTTGGGAATAAAACGCACATTAGACAGTTCAAAAGGAAGTGCACTACCTCTGAACACTCCTTGTCAGCCTACAGAAATACGAGTAATGTAATCATCCTAAAACACAACATCCGATATGTAAAAAGGAGGTGGAAATTTTGAGTTCTGGGAGAACTTCCTCCCACCTACTGAAACCCACAAATGGTGATAACCAACGTGAAAAACAATAGATAAAAAGACTCCTGTGCGAAGTTCTGTTTCAGGAATTTCAGGAAAAACATTTTGGCCACCACCTGTACAAGGTGGCCTCAACTTCGCTTTATCCCTTCCCAGTGAAGCAATCATTCTTAAACACTTTTAATATGCAGAGGTTTTATGGTATAGTACAATGGTTGATCAGTCATTGTATTTGTATGTGCTCCCTCATTCTCCTTGCACCACTGAATTAATCACCAAGTCCTCTGAGACATCTTGTGAAGCATTTGTGGAGTCACCTGTGCGAAAGAGGCCACGACTGCAGCACGCAATTCTTCAATCGTCCTATACCAGTTTGTCGACATTTTCTCCTTGATGAAGCCACACAGAGAGTTGTCTGGAGTCGTAAGATCTGGACTATGTGCTGGCCACCGTAGAAGAGCTGGTGAAGATGGTGATCTGCATCCATCCATCGTTCAGGGAAAGTATCATCGAGATAGTCTTGAACATGCAACGCAAAATACGTGCCTACGCATCTTGTTGGACCCGGACACTTTCAGCTATTCCCGCAGTAACAAGTCATGATACCAGCCAGTTTCTTTGCATATGCTCATAAGCTATGCCATTTACCGGTCCATGAAGAATACGAAATTTTTCAGGGGTAAAGCAACTTTAGGCCACCACTAGTAGAATAAAATATTTTTTTACTACACAATGGAAAATGCTTGAAATTACTGCTTAACCTTACAGTGAGAGATATAATGTTTGAATGTGTTCCAAGTTGTAATTAAGCAGAAAAAGTAGAGTTAAAAACAAAGTCCATGCTTTACCGAGGTTTGGATTTACTTTGTATCGTTAAAAATTGAATAACCCTTCCATCGATTTGACCTGTGGGCCTCTCATGTGTCAGCTCAGGTATTGTGAAGTCAGCATGCAATATTCATCAACTACCTTTGAAATAGTAAATGAAAAACATGATTTCAATATATATGGAAGCTCCCCATTTATCAAACAATGAACTCTCACTTTTTACCCTCACCAGAGGTAGGGTATTGCATTTGGGTCCATTTGTCTGTCTGGTTGTTTGTCTGGTTGTCTGCACAGAACTTTAGTGGTTTTCTTTGCAACCACTTATCAGATTGAGACAAAATTTTCACCATTGGAGCGAACCCTAACTCATGTAGTATGATAATCATGATGTCGTAGGTCACGTGGTGTGGCAGCCATACTGGAAAACGGGAAAAATTTGGACCATTGTATCTCCGAATTCGCACCAAGGAAAAAATTGAAACTTGGCACCTGGCAAGTACTCCTCATGGGGATAAGGTGTTATTTTTATGATGTCATTTAGGTGCCTTCATTATGCTACATCTGGTTATTTTGAAAATTTTTGAGGGTCATCTGGGAATAAATTGATGCCTGGTGTTGGCGCAGTGGTTAGGGCAGCGGCTTGGGATCCAAAAGGTCCTGAGTTCAAGCCCCGTTAGGCCACTGAATTAATACACCAGGGGGTTGACTCAGCCTGTCATCCTTCCGAGGTCAGCGAAATGAGTACCAGTATACTGGGCCGGTGTATACGCCGGTTAAAATAGGTGTACCATATCCCTGTGTCGTAAGAGGCGACCAGGGTTGCGTCAGGAAGGGCATCCGGCGTAAAACATGTGCCAAATCACTATGCGGATCATACGGATGATCCGCTGTGGCGACCCCTAACGGGAGCAGCCGAAAGAAGAAGAAGAAGAAGAAGAAGAAGAAGAAGAAGAAGAAGAAGAAGATCTGGGAATAAATTGATTGACAGAAAAAAAAATGATGTCATCGGTCACGTGATTTGGCAGCCATATTGTTTAAAAAAAAACCTTCAAAAATCTTCTTCTCTGGAATGGCTGAACAGATCGAGGTGAAGTTTACATGTATGACCGCCTATCCATGAGGAACAAAATGCTCACACATATGATGTCATCGGTCACGTGCTTTGGCAGCAGTATTGGATTTACCCTCGAACCTAGAAAAAAAACCTTCTCCAGAATGGCTGGACAGATCAAGGGGAAGCGTCACACAAATGTTCGCCAATCCTAGATGATAACATGGTATTCACGAATCATTGTTGTCACATGGTCTGGCAGCCATATTGGACTGAGCAAAAATCTTTAAAGAATTATTTCGCTTGAACCGCTTCATCAATTGACATGAAACTTCACAATTATGATACAGATGTGATGGGGATATATATATATATATATATATATATATATATATATATATATATATATATATATATATATATATGTTTTCAATTTCAACTTGACCAGATGCATCAACTGGCAGGCAGAATTTTTTTTTTTTTTTTTGAATCTGGGTTATTTTCGATTTTTTTTTTTTTTAATAAGGCTCACTTGGCTGCACCTGGATGGGTTGGAGGGTAGAGGAGTAGCAGCTGAAACCTGAAACCTATCCAGGTTCCTCCTGATAACTCCATCTTTGCTTTTTGCTTGTTAATTATGACTTTGTAACAGCAGTACAAAAACACCACACAAAATACAGTGCACAAAACCCCACAAACACCACACAACACAAGTCCTGGCAAGGGTCTGCAATCTCTGATTGCTCTTTTTCATGTTTATTTTTGCACATAACATACTGTTTTTCCTTTTCTTTTTTTTTTCAAAGCAAAGTATGAAGAGATGCAAGTCCATGGGGTACCTGTTTATAGCTCGTTATTTGGTTGATTTCAAAGTAAAACAGATAATCCTCCAGAATCTAGATCTCCCGGAATGACTGATTATTTAGCTTTCACCCTCTTAAACCTCGCTAAAGCATGAAATTTAGGCTTATCTTTTACCACTACAATGGTAAAAGGTTTTGAGATTTTACTTTTGCTTCTAATTAGAAAGAACTCTACAAGAAATTCATTAGTAGCATAATAATCAAATGAAGTACTTTTCAGGCTTCACACATTCCTTCCATATAGCTTTAACTTGAGAATATTCATCCTTGTTGCTGTGTGTTTGTTTTATGTTGCTTGTCTCCCCACCCCATTAAATACAATTTCAGAATAATTGTGTTCACATTACAGGTCTTAATACACATAATCCTCATTGGACAATCATCTTCATCATCAACCTCCAAAAGATATTTAAAAAATAGAAAGCATCTGAAAATGCAAAGCCCGTCCACATCCACTTTGTATTCAGACTTCTTCTTTCGTTTGCTAAACATGAGGAAAACAGATTAAAAAAAAATTGACGATTTTTGGCAACCTTGACTTTTTGACCTCAAAAGCAAAAGGCTTCAGTGACTGGAATGAAAATTAATGATTTTATGAAACCATGATCTTTGACCTTTTGATTAAAAAAAATAATAATAAAAAAAACAATCGGCTTCTAGCTTTTGATTGAACTAATTCGGTTACCCAATATGCAAATGATTTAAATTTCAGGTAAATTAGATGAAAATTGACGTCGATTTTAAGCAACCTTGACTTTTGACATTTTTGATCAAAAAAAACAAAAAAACAATTGGCTTCTAGCTTTTGATTGGTGAACCAATTCAGTGACCTCATATGCAACTTCTTAAAATTTCAGATCAATCGGATGAAAATTACGATTTTATTCAACCATGACCTTTGACCTTTTGATTTAAGAAATACAACAAAAAACAATCGGCTTCTAGCTTTTGATTGAACTAATTCAGTTACCCAATATGCAAATTCTTAAAATTTCAGGGAATTGTATGAAAATTGACCATTTTATGTGACACCTTGAACCTTTTGACCGAATTATTAATTTGTCTTCTCCATATTCTCATAATAAAGCTTTGTTGAAAATTTGATGACAAAAGCTCAAATGGTTAAAAAAAAATTACAGCCCGAACAGAAAAACACACACACACGATAGCAAAAGCCTGTCCCCCGCTGCGTGGGAGATGGGCCAACGAGAGAGTTCATAGGAAACCTTACCCTGCACAGTCTTGAGAAACAAGGACATGGGTGGGGTTTGCGAGCAGCAAATTTGATTGGTCGAAATGACGTATAATGCTGTAATATTTTGTCCAAGTACTGCTAAACAGAAGGGGTTTGTAAGTGCCAACCAAAAAGATGAGCTGTATTTTCCTGTTTTCAAGAATGTAATTCAAATGAAATAAAATTAAGATTTTAAAGGATATAGAAAAAAAAATTGGGGAAGTTTGCCACAGTTGATGTTGCATCTTTGATATCACCTTATTCAACATTAGTTATTCATGCCTACATTTTGTGTCCTTTATAATGTCCTTATAAACAGAACGATTCCTGTTTGAAATGATTTTCAATTTTGTTTGACTGTCAGGCAGGCAGACAGAGTAAAAAAATTATCTCACTCCTCTCTGCACATATGTGACTGGGTCAAATTCAGAGCCAAATACAGTAACTGCTAAACTATATTATGTTCGTTTTCCGATTCATGTTCAAAATATAAATCAATTGCAATGACATTGTTCTTCGATTATAAACCGATGTTTGTAGAAAGACAGACAGACAGACAGAAGTGAACCAATTGCTTAATCCCACTTTTCACTTTGTGTGTGCGGGGTAATAAGGACATAAAAAATAAGCCACCTTGGTGATTTCCCTGTGCTTGACCCATTGTTCTCCTTCCCCACTCTTCCTTCCCCACCATTCCAATGGAATAAAATAGATGATTAGATTAAAGTAGTCCTGTGTCCAAGTTCCAAAGTACTCCAATTATAAATTTTTACTATAACCTGGTTACAGGAACGTTATATATTTCAAAACTGGTAAAGTAAGGACAATAACACACTGCAGCCTGCGTTGACCTATGACATTTTCGAAGGTTTGGAAATGACAAGGGCTTAACGGAGAAAGAATAACAACTCCTTTGATCAAGAAAAGGCATTACGTGGGTTATTTTTGTGTGCTGTCTGACATTTTGTCTGAGTCTCCTGGTTTGATTAATGCTGCACGGGCCCATACTTGCCACCATTTCAGTTTGTTATTCATGAATTGAGTTCAAAAATGCCCTCTCAGCCTCGATGGTAATTGTCGTTTCCTTCTGTTCTATGTCTGCACTCCTGCCTCTCCAAACACAACTTTTCTCATATCCAATGCCATGCGATGGTGGTTCATTTGATTTTTTTTTTAAGTACAATTGCTGTGTCATTGCTGTGTCATTTCTCCTCTTCAAAGCATGAATAGTCTTAATACCTCTCTGAATTTATGAGAAAGATAAAATAAAACATAAAACTTGTATTCCAGGAACAATAAAATTTTTTGTAATCATTCACAGAAAAGATTTAGCAAAGATAGTGTTTTGATAGCATAGGGTGTTGTGTGTTTTACTTTTGTGATATTTCTGATAAAATAAAATTCCTGTGTGGTGTAACAGGGCTGTTAATCGTGTAAGATCACCAATGATAATGTAAGAATTCTTAGCTTCCAGGTAGTAATCTCCTCACATAGGTGTTAGGAGGTTAAAGAAAGATTCTCACAGGGCCCAAAGTACATATTCTTTTTATGGAGATTTTTGTTTGAGGAGCAAAGTTGTGATATTTTCACTTAGGCATCGGAGCATTTTCACATGTTTCATATCATAGCATCTTTCCTCCAATAAAAAAATTGGGGGATTGTCATAACCAGACATAGATTCCCACTGAAGTTCATTTGTTGTGATACTTTGTGGTATCTCTCAATATAAGTTGCTTTATGTCACTCCTCTGTTGTACAAGATCGATTTTCTTCAGTTCCAAAGGAATTTTCATGTCACTTTTGGGGTTCTGATACTCAAACTATTTTTAATTATTTCTGTTCCATTTAAATCAGTCATTGAGTACCAACACTTCAATAAACATTTTTCTTTACTTTTGTCATCAATGAAAACTTGTATCTGGATGGACAATCTCGTTTTCAATGTTCAAATTACATTCAATGATGAGGTCATATGTAAGCGTGATGTCATCAGCATTGATTGTTTTTTGGGAAGACGTGCATCCACTTTTCAAGGACGAGGACATTGCAGTATTTGCAGACATGCTAGTGGATTACCCTTAGAGCTTACTTAAAGGCTGACAGTTTGTTCATAATTTCATGTGGAGACATGCACACCAAAGCAACCTTAGTTTCCACACCGTGGTATGCACAAAAAAACACAAGGTAAAAAAATGTAAGCTTCTTCACACAGCTTATTTGAAAGCAAAAGCTGTGTTTTTAATTTCAACTGCAAAAAAGTAAACTTTTTTAAATGTATCAGAAGACAGGAAACAGAACTACACTACACTTTACAAGTGAACACAGGATATCCGTCGTCAGAGCAAAACAGAGACATCAAAAATCATGAAATTATTGGCATTTATAGTGAAAGTAGTCCAGTCTTCTCAATATATTAATTTTTTAAAAGGGCAATGGTATATTTACTATGCAATCATACACAAGGATATACAACATAGTATTACCGTTGTGGGGGTAGATGGAGGAATCTCATAGGAAAGTTAGGATTGAATAGAGTTGTTTGGTCCGTGGATGTGTACGAGACATCTCGATGAATTAAGTATGGAGACTGTGAGCTTAAGTGTTACTTACATGTCACCACATGGGGGGTGGTGTGGTGTTAATCAGGTAGGAACAAAGGACAATTTCCCACCATATATGATTGCCCACTGTGACCTATTCCTACGTTTTTGCATTTAAAAGTCAGCCAGGAAGAATTTGCATTTTTATACCAACAACAATGCTAAAAACAAGCGAGCAAGGCCTCCCGAGCAGGCAGAAGCTCTGCTTTCTTGGGTTTTGTGTAAGCAAGCCATGCCACCAAGGTGGACGGTTGTTCACTGTGATGTCCAGGAGAGAAGCGAGGAGGGTGTTGGCTTTGTTGCTTCTGATCAGAGTGAGTGATGCACGTGGTGAAGAGAGAACAGAACGAAGAGATGGCCTGTAATAACAGGACTTTATGGCTGGCTTTCCTTTGACACATGAAGAAGACGGCACGATTCTCGTGTTCGTGTTGAGCTGAATTGGCTCATGGACTGAGCAAGATGCTGGCCATTGGCTCTTGGTTGGGTCATGAGAGATGGACCACGAAGCCTCATGTATGTCACCGAAGGGGACGACAGTAGAGGATAAATGGGGCTTCTGAGGCAGCCATTCAAATGAATGGGGGAAAAGGGAAAAACTTTCTAACTTAAGCCCCAAAAGCCCAAAATAGGAGACTGATTTCCTCCCCCTCCCATACAAGCAAATGTAAAATTGAGACTGATTCCCTTCCCTCCCATACAAGCAAATGTAAAATAGGAGACTGATTTCCTCCCCCTCCCAGACAAGCAAATGTAAAATTGAGACTGACTCAAGCCCCAAAAGCCCAAAATAGGAGACTGATTTCCACCCTCCCATACAAGCAAATGTAAAATTGAGACATACTGATTACCTTTCATATTTTCATTCCACTCAAAGAGCGAACCAATGAATATTTGTCCATGTTCTACTTTGGGTAATAACTTAATTTTCCTATTACACTAGCATAACCCGCGCTCTACGCGACATATTGGGGTGGGTGTGTTTGAGAAAGGAACTGATGCAGAGTATCAGTAGTAATTTTACTTTAATGCAGTAAGTGGAATATGATTTCACTGTTTCAGAACCATTTTATTTACTTTTTTTGTACCATGTACCTCATATGGTCTTTGAGACAATGTAAGCCGAATATCACGTTACTCAAGCACAGAACAAAGACGAAGATAGCGCGACACGAAACCACAAACTCAGAAATAATATATAAGATTCATCACCATCGAGTATATTCACAAAGATTACTTTGGAACTTAGTTCTTGGTTTAAATGTCTTTGTTAAGCAGAAATAAATGATAAACTTCTCTCAATACTCTTGTTTGACCACCTCCTGAGCCACATATCATTTTGAGATTGCAGTAAATTGTTTTTCCATTGTTAAATTGATAACCATCAAAGTTTTCAGTCCATTCAAGGATATTAATTTTTTTTCATTACATCCTCGAACTTATTTGTAATTAAAGTTATCTGCTTATTTGTTTTATCTACTTTTACCCTAGTTATTTCTTCAATAAGACTTATTTGATATTTCTCACATTCTTTATGTTTCCCATTTAAATACCAAGGCTGATTACATCTCCACTCTTTGGTTTGGTGATTGCTTGATTCTATCATTTATAAATCAGTAAAAAGACGGCGGTAGCCTGTTAAAATTCCCAACCCAATATCTCAACACTTATACATATAACCATAAAGGAGACTATTGATTCCATTCTCTAAAATATATCTTTTATCATGAACAGCTCCAAATGGTTTCTTATTTATCTCTTCTGTATATAATTAATGTTTATAACTTCTTATTGTATTCATTTTTCTGTACTCTTCCTTCTTTAAGGATAAACAGTTGTAATAATGTTTAAAGTTTATTGTTTCCTTGATTATATTTTTGTTTATTCCCTTTAGCTTCTTATCACATCTTTCAATGTTATTATTATCAATATAGGTAAAAGCATAAGGCTTTCATCTCAATTCTTTAAATTCACTCATGACCTTCCTACCCAATTCATCTTTAAACTTACCAATAACCTTTTTATTCTTTGATGAAAACAACACATCACCCGACTTATAATTACTTATATCATATATATCAATATTATCAATCATATCCTCATTTACATCACTTGTCTTAATTTCTAATATAAAACTATCTGTATCCATATATAACAATGACACATTATCCTTGTACTTTGATTTTAAATTATTATAGTAATAGTCATACATTAACAACTTTGACAAGTCAAGAATTGATGTTCCTATATAAATAGGTTTATCCATTTCAATACTCTCTTTTTCAAATGAATAGCACAAAAGTTCTCAGAAAACAACTCTGCTCTTTGAAAACTTGGTCTATTAATTAACTTTGAAGCCTGTTTCCAAGATGTAGCAAGTCTTATGTTTTGTCGATTCCAAACATTTTCCATTGTCTTTCCAAATACAGCATTATTCATAAATTTACAAAAGTCCTTCTCAAAATCTGTTTTTGCTTCTGTTCTCCTTTTTGTATTAAAATCAATATGCTTCTTTAACCAATGACTTTGTTTAAATTTCAAAATCCGATGAATTTTCCTCACTGTCAACCCAGCAGATAAATATTGTCTCAAGTTCCTTTGATGCAAAACATAACTTTCTTTATCATTTAATGTAGCAAGTAGTTTTTCTGGAGATTTACCTTTTATATTGAATGACTGTTGTTAATCACTTAACCATTCTTTTCTTTGACTTTCTTTATCAGGTGCATAAGGTAGGTCTTTATGTTTGTGATGAAGTTCTTCTGGATATTCTAAATCAACCTCAAAATGACCCATATCTTGCCAAAAGGTGACCACGTGTGACTTCTTTAAGGTCACACTGAGGTGAACAGAGCTGCTATCCACCAGGAGCGACTCCTTGAGGAATATCTGCCTACGAGAGATTCCGATGAGAATCGTTCTACAGAGTAACTATTAAAAATATGCGTTTGCCTCATAACGTCACCAAATGACGTCAGAATATCTCACGCTTGACATATCTAGAAAGCACTCATCGAGGTGTTCAATTTGAGGTACTACACGATATGGTTCCTAAAACTTGAAAATTCGACCTTGGGGTCAAATATGTTTGACCTCAGGTGCTAACCTTGAAGGTCAAGGCCAATCACCACCAAAAACTAATCAGCTGAGCACCAGTCCATATACTACATTCCCATAAAGTTTGGAGATGATTCGATTAAAATTACTCAAAAAATAAGGGTTTCGGCGACCTCCATTATTTACCGCAAAGTGACCTTGACCTTTGACCTTGACCTTGACCTTTATGTGTGCTGAAGGGTATTGTAATAATACTACGATATGTGTACCCACAAGAGTTTCCGATGAGAATTGTGCTCTACAGAGTGATATAAAAGTGAAAAATCCAATGATTACAGACAAACAAACAAAAAAACTTACCAAGTAACAGATCTTGCAAAAACGAAGTTTTGGCAAGATAATAATATCCAACTTAAACTTCATCCAATTATTTTTGAGAGGAAACAACAATGTCTTGTAAAACTTTTTCATAATGTTTTTCTTGAACCCATTTACGTTTTCCATAAGGTAAAGATTGAGACATAGCCCACCCATACAAATTGTAGCATCAAAATACATCAGGTAAGAGTTGTCCTCATTCTTATTATAATCAGGAAGATATTTGTTATTTGCTTTAGCATATCTCTTGGAACATACTTGAGATATTCCTCCTCTTTTAGCCTTCTCTATCATTAAAAGCATATCCATATCACTGATTAATTCCAAATTTTGTTTTCTCATTTTTGACATAGCACTCGAAGCCAAACCTGGGGCTGTGTAATAGTGAACAGGGTCTAATCCATAAGAATTTTTATTATGACAGACTGTTCTAAAAGTTTCAAACACATCAGCCAATAACAATACATCAGTTTTAAGATAGAAATCATGATATTCTCCAAGATTCTTTACATAAAACTTCTCCCAAACCTTTTTAGCTTGTGTATAATCTCTATCAGAAATATGAGTTGTATTTAACTTACCATAGAAACTTTCCGTTGAAGGAAGTTGTGTTTCTTTAAACTTCTCAAATGAATCCATATAGTCATACGGATATATTCCCTTTTGTGAAAAGAGATCAATCTCTTCTTGATTTGAGAAATGTGATTTAAGATTCGGTAAGTTTTTAATATTTGATGCTAAGTTAAGGCCCAGTCACACCTTGACGTTTTAGCCAGCAATGGCAACGTATTAAAATGTATGTAAAACGCTGGCTTACGTTGAACTTTTGATGTTTTTTTTTAAAGATTCGGACGTATTCATAACGACTTGGTCGTATGCATAACATATTAGGAACGGACACAGAACGTTTCATTGTCTTATAGATAACTTATACCAACGAATGCTTAGCCTGTTGTCTGTGTTCACAACCTATGCCCAACGATATTCTAACTTAGGCATAGCGCGCTGCATGCATCGCCGACAATGACGTGATGTAGCCTATTAAAAGGCTGCCGCACAACGATTCAAATCATAACCACCGCAGAAATGGAAGTGTCAACATCGCAGTCACACCTTGGCGATCTTGCCAGCGTATGCCGACCTCTGAAAAATGCGTCTAAAACGCTGGCGCACGTCGAATACGGTATGGGTAAGTTTGGTATGCGTGAATAGAATGCTAAAGTACGCTATCATACGTTATATTAAGTGGAGTATGTCTTGTAATTTTAAACATGTTGAAAATTTTACGACGTACTTGCCGTATGACACACACTCCACATGCGATGGGAATAAGTTGTACGCACGATATGTGATCGTTGACACACATCGACACACGTTATTTGTAAGGTGCTCAAAAGTCGAAACATGTCGAGGTAATGGTAAGGCCCGGTCACACCTTGACGTTTTAGCCAACGTATGCCGATTTTTGAATTTTTTTTCTAAAACGTTGGCACACGTTGAATACGTTATGGGTAAGTTTTGATAACATTGAGAGCATGCTGAAAAACACTGCCATACGTCGTTGTACGTTGGCTTTAAACGTTGTACTTTTTGGTTGTCCTCAAATTTTTTCATGCTGGAAATTTCATGACGTATGCTGGCGTATGACTCACACGTTCCGCTACGCTGGCCACAAGTTGTATGCACGGTCTGCGATCGTTGACAGACGTCAACACATGCTACTTGTAAGTTAATCATAAGTTGAGACACGCCGAGGTAATGTTTAGCGTACCCGAAACCTATTTCTAACCTATGATTAACGTGTTGTTGGCACGTTACGCGATAGTTGCCACACATCGACAGACGTTACTTTTAAGTTACTCATAGGCTGAAAGACGTCGGTATAATGGATCGTCCTTGCATCAGCGTCCACGGCCACGGCCAGGACACTTATTTGCAGCATTCTTCAAACTTTTCTTCGGCATGACGAGGATGTTCACACTTCGATGTCTGGCTTGGCTATGATTCCAATTGTCCATCGGCAGCGTCTATTTAAAATAGTCGAGTTTGAGTGTTTTAACACGTTCAGAAGAAACGCTTCAAATTTCCAAACCCCAGCGTCAAAAAACAAAGGCGAGTGACAGCAATTTAAATCGTTCATTGTAAACAAAGAAAATAGCTGAGTGGTACCGTTTAAAAGTCGTTGAGTGTAAAAAAAATCGAATTGTTGAGCGCAAGCATCTACTTTCAATAGTGGGGTTTGAGCGATTTAGCACGTTCAATAGAAAGATTACAATTTCCGAGCGCCAGCGTCAAAAAACAAAGGCGAGTGACAGCAATTTAAATCGTTCATTGCAAACAATGAAACTAGCTGAGTGGTACCGTTTAAAAGTCGTTGAGTGTAAAAAAAATCCAATTGTTGAGCGCAAGCGTCGATTTTCAATAGTGGAGATGCAGCCATTTAAATCATTGAGTTTATCATTTAAATCGTTAAATCGTTAAATGCAAGGACGATCCATCATAACCCACACCCTCCCCCTCACACTCACCTACTACTGCCAAACATGAACAAACTACGACTAATACTAATACTAATACTAATACTGATACTGATACTGATACTGTTACTGCTGACATGGACATCGACTCAAAAAGGACTCGAAAACACTGTTGGGTTCCCCTTTTATGAGCAGCATTTTTATATACCAATTCCCAAAACCGCTGGGAACACGTCTTTATATGGCAGTTGTAAGCTAGAAACACGTTAATTTTTTTTTTTTTTGTCGACCGGAAGACGTCATTGGAATACGTCTACATACGTCGATGTGTGTTGGGACTACGTAAAGAATTAGTTCAAAGCACGTCAAACATAAGTTAGAAATAAGTTTCGCGTAAAAAAGACATTACCGCGACGTGTTTCGACTTATGAGTGGCTTATAAGTAGCCTTTGTGGACGTGTGTAAGCGTCCACATATCGTGTGTAAAACTTATCCCCATCGCATGCGGAACGTGTGTCATACGCCGAGCACATCGTAAAATTTTGAACATGTTTAAAATTTCTTGACGTACTCTACTTACTACGACGTATGATATCGTACTTTAGCGTTGTACTCACGTATACCAAACTTACTCATACCATATTTGACGTGCCCCACGTTTTAGACACATTTTTCTTAGGTTGGCATACGCTGGCAAGATCACCAAGGTGTGACCGCGATGTTGACACTTCCATTTCTACGGCAGTTATGATTCGAATCGTTGTGCGTCAGCCTTTTAATAGGCTACGTCACGACATCGTCGGCGATGCGTGCAACGCGCTATGCCTAAGTTAGACTATCGTTGGGCATCGGTTGTGTAGGCCGACAACAGGTTCAGCATTCGTTGGTATAAGTTATCTATAACACAACGAAACGTTCTGTGTCCGTTACCAATGCGTTATACATAAGACCAAGTCGTTATAAATACGTCCGAATCTTTAAAAAAAAACATCAAAAGTTCAACGTAAGCCAGCGTTTTACATACATTTTAATACGTTGCCATCGCTGGCTAAAACGTCTAGGTGTGACCGGGCCTTTAGCGTCAGTGTTGCAGACACGTCAGTGTCTGCAGAGCGGCAGCCTATTAATTATATTATATTATAACCGTACTAGAAATCGAAGTGTCAAAATCACCATCATACTGAAGGAAGGAAGAAAAAAAAAACTAAAAAAAAAAAACCAGGGAGTCTGGAACACTGACGCTAACCATTACCTTGACGTGTTTCGACTTATGAGCACCTTACAAGTAACGTGTGTCGATGTGTGTCACCGATCGCATAACGTGAGTACAACACGTAACTCATAGGTTAGAAATAAGTTTCGGGTACGCTAAACATTACCTCGACATGTTTCGACTTATGAGTAACTCACAAGTAACGTGTGTCGACGTGTGTCAACGATCGCGTGACGTGCCTACAACTAATGGCCAGCGTTATGCGGAACGTGTGAATCATACGCTGGCATAAGTCTTAAAATTTCAAGCATGGAAAATTTGAGGACAACCGAAAAGTACAACGTTTAAAGCCAGCATACAACGACGTATGGCAGTGCTTTTCAGTGTGCTCTCAATGTTATCAAAACTTACCCATAACGTATTCGACATGTACCAGCGTTTTAGACAAATTTTCCAAAAATCGGCATAAGCTGGCTAAAACGTCAAGGTGTGACTGGGCCTTTAGATAATGGACTTGCCATAAACTTGTATGTGTCAAGAAATCTGATATGGGTTATGGGGGATGTATGAATTGTTTTTGTGAATGAGATGTATTTTTGATCTGTGTAAGGAATTGCAGAAATATCTCCAGATGCCTTTGAAAGTTCATTTATCAATAGATGTGTGTCATAGTGAGTGTTGTTGTGAAGAAAGACAGGAATAAAGTTTGGGGGCTTGTAATTAAGATTACAACGGGAATGAGCTGGACCTCTACATTTACCAGTAAGATGACAGTGATCCCTAACATTGACCGCTCCCTCAATTTTCTCCTCACAAATATGACAGATACTGTTCTTTCTAAATTCCTTTTCTCTCCCTTTGTTAATGACATTGGTTTATAGGTTTTAACCATTATTTCTCTTAGTCTTATGCAGTCTTTTTCCAATCATCTCACAAACTCCTCTGAGGCATCTTCTCCTCTATAAAGTTCTAACTTTTTGTATTCATCACCAACAGATGATTTGATATAATAACAGAAACCACAAGGAGTATTGTTTTTGATATTTATTTGTGCATGATTTATTTGGATTTGGAAAAACAGTATCTATCTTTTCAAGGATACTTTCAAAATCAGCATATATCACAAATGGATGTTTTATAGATTTGTTAAAATCCTTGAATGATATGTTTGAACCTGCTTTTGGTAAATTGATTACGGTTGATTTATGATTACTACAATATTTCGAATCTTGATTTAATCATTCTTTTGAATGAAAGGAGTTGAGACATCTCTTACAATGATACGTTTTACATTTTCTCTGGTATAGTTGTGATTTGGTTAATCTTGATAAATTTTTGATGAAAGCATAATGTGATTTTTCCTTTGAAGTAAAGTAGAGAAGGTCAATGTGTGTTTCATCATTTTTATAGTTGTTGGAAATTTTTAATATCTGAACTTTGTTTGTATCTGTTAATCCATATACATTAACAGATAAATTATTCATTTTCTCAAATTTCGGAATATCTCTCAATGACATTGGAACCTTTAAATCTTTAACATTTAATGTATTCTCGTATTTCTTATAATGTTCAACCCTTTCAGGATTCCATTGTGGAGGATGTAAGTGAGCAAGAACGGACCATAGAAAACATTTATTATCTTTGTTTTGAATATTAACAACCACTTTCTTAAGTTTTATCTCTTTTGGGAAATCAATATAAGAAGAAGCTTGAAGAGGATCTGATTTTATGATGTGTATATCTAAAAAGATTATTTTTGTAATAGCAAATCCACTACCTACTACAGTGTTTTCAACATCTTTTTCTTGTCTCTGGAGTTCATCGTAAACATCACATCTTACAAAATCTTGAAATGATGAGATAAAGTGAGGGTTTGTCCTCATATAGGGAGTAGTTTCATCACCTTCTCTTACCATATTCAATTTTACTCCCATATAAAACTTAAAAGTTTTCATTTCACTTAATGTGTTTTTAATTATCGTTTCAATACTTTGCTTAACCATTTCAACAGCTTCAATGATTGAAGATGGTCCAGGGTCTTGAAATTGAAACAATCTTATTTTTATGTCCTTTAAATGCCCCATCAGTGCTTTCAATGGAGAATTTTGTGGCACCTTCCCTTTCTTCATTGTTCTTGTGTTTGCGTGATTGAATGTGTTTATTGTAAAAAAAATAATTAAGAATATCATTATCACATCTATCACAATGTTTGTTTCTTGGTCAAGTGGAGATATTTGTTGGAAAAGATTGAATGTGTGTTTGTTGGTTTGAAGGTGTTACTTATAACATTTATATTCATGATTACAAACATCGCAGTACATTGTATTCACCATATTTATATAACAAAACTTTGCTTAAAATAAAATTTTCTTGATGAAAATTCCCTTTAATTTATAGGTGAATCTGTGCTGAAAACCAATTTATCCTCCAACTTCTTTCACTTAATAAATACAATGTATCAAGACACAAAAGACAAGTTTCAATCAATCTCACCATTTGTAAAAGATACTGAAAAATATGTCGAGGATGTAAAATTGAATAAAGATAAATATAACAACTATTGGATAAAAACAATTATGGTGAATAACATGAGTTCTTCAATTTCCTTCAGTGGAAGGGCTTTTAGCATATATCTGGAAGAACATCAATTAAAGTAGCTCCAACAAAAGTTTCTCCTCTCCTTCTGACAATATATTCAAAACTAGAAAAAGCAATGAAATAAGAAAAAGTATCAAAAAAGAAAAACCTTATGCATGAAGCTTGAGAAACAAAAGATAAGACCATCTGTAATATACAAGGAGAAATTTGTATTTCTTTCAACAACCCTAAAGATGTAAATCCTGATGAAATAAAGGATGTTAATATATCAGGTGAAATGACATTTCGTTCAATAGTAGTTGAGGATCATTTTAAAATTACCTTTAATATAAAAAATGTAGTCGTTGAATCTGTTGATGAAAAAAAGTATATAGATATAGATGGTAATATTTTTTCGATGAATTAAATATGAGTCATTATTCAACTGAAGATTTTGAAGATTATGAGAGTGATGATAGTATCTCTGTTGGAACAGAAGACAATTATGATACCAAGGGTTTGTGTTCAAACGATGGTTATGAAAGTAGTTTTATAGATGATTGTGAAAGTACTGAAGATGATACTGAAGATGAATTTTATTTGAAGTAAAGTTTTACTTTATAAATATGAATAGTATACTAGATCTTGAGCCCCTTGAATTCCCTGATTCTCCATATGACAAATTTGAGAATTGTCCTGCATGTGATAGAGTGGGATTAAACCCAGAGTCAAAAGCCTATAAACAATGTATATTCTGTGATTATCTTCTTATTAATGACAATAAAAAAATATAAAAAGGAATATAATTATTTTAGGTTTACACCAAAAATGAATTACTTTACAAGATTGATTAGAGAAATGAATGTGAAGTATAAGGGTGATAACAAACGTTTCCTTACAATTGAAGAAACTGAACGTATTCGAGAAATGTTAAAAGGATTGTTGTTATATATTATTCACGATTGCCATTTTCAGGGAAATATCGACACAAGATATTGTATAAATAAAATAATGGATTATCTTGAAATTAAACCCGAACTTCGGATAAAATATGGAGTTTCCAAAAAAGCCAATAATAAATTAAATAACCTGTTTTCCAAATATATAAATGAATGATTTTTTTTACCCATTTGGGAAAATAAGATAAAATTTAACAACCATAAAAATCTTCCAAATTCATGAAGATGTCTCATAGTTGGTTCAAGCGGATGTGGAAAAAGCTGCTTACTTTTAAAGATGCTCCTTACTCCCAACTTTTTAGATTATGATAATTTAATAATTTTTAAAAAGTCGAGTTTTCAACCTGAGTATCAACGACTCTCACATGGTTTTAATGCTGGTCTTCAAAAAGAAGATATAATAGGTTTATTTAAACTTCAAAACAAATTAAATGATAACAACATTCAAGATATAATACAACTATTTTGTGATACGCAGAGATAGAAAAAGAAATCAAAACCGATAACTTGTATTCTTAGTGATAATACGGATTATATACCTTCTCCACAAGATTTGGAAAAATCAAAAAAGAACCTCGTTATCTTTGATGATTGTGTTAATGAGAGAAACCAAACGGTAATGGATAGCTACTACACAAGAGGGAGACATTCTTCTTGTAATTGTATTTATCTTAGTCAATCATACTTTCAACTCCCTCGTTGCTTAATAAGAAACAATGCTTATACTTTTATTTTATTCAAGTTAAATTCAACAGATATAAACAATTTTTGGAGAGACAATTGTTCTACATTATGTAGTAAAAAGGATTTTGGGGATTATATGAAGCACACGACTGAAAAATATAAATATATTCTTGTGAAACAAGATGAGATATTAAGGGATATATTTTTTATTTTATAAACAATTACATATAAAAATGACAACTATTATTAGAAATCTTGTGGGAAAATCTGCTTCTGGAAGAAACTTTCATAAATCAAGGTTCTTGGAAAGTACAAATGAGAATATTTTAAATTTGCTTAAAAAACACCCTGTAATATGCATTGTATCTACAACAACTACAGCAATAAGACCTGGAGAAGTAGAAGGTGAAGATTATTACTATATTTCAGGAGAGGAACATATGCGATTGAAGAATGAAGGTCAAATATTTGAGGAGGTTTCTCTTGGTACAACAAAATATTCACATTGTAAGAGTGAGATACAGAAACTAAAATCTGGTGGTCTTGGGATACTCAAAACTAATCCAGAAGGAATGAGACAAATTATTAAACATCTGAGTGGTAATGGGGTTAAGAATTTATTATTCGGTTTTGATGTTGATGAAGAAACTCAACGCAAACATATGAAAAGCAGAGATACCAGTATTAGTGAAGAAGAAATTACAACTCGTATTAATGTTAATAAAGAATTTGATGAAATGTTTAAAGAAAAGGGTTTATTTGAACACATCTACTTTCATGATGAAGAAAAGGAAAAATTTCCTAGCATTGATGTCACTTGCTATATTATTTGCTCAGGGTAGACAATATTATTGCAGAAAATTTTAGCATTTAACTATAATTAGCCCACCTTCATGAAGTGAAAAGCGGGGTTAAGCAATCTGTCCCATACGTGCAGACACACATATGGGCATACATGTGTACGTATGTGCCTACATGCGTGTCTGTATTTTGTTTTTCCCTTTTCTCTGGGACCGCTTGTTGGATTGACACGAAATTTGCACCATAGGTGAGACTACTCATGTACAATGTTTTCACGAAAATTATGATGTCATAGGTCATGTGGTGTGGCAGCTATGTCGTAAAAAAGGAGAAAAGTTGGACTTCAGCATCTCGGAAACCGCTCCATGGAAAATATTGAAACTTGGCACATGCCAATTACTACACATGAGGAATAAGTGTGATTTTTCTGATGCTATAGGTGCCTTCGTTATGATGTCATAATTGCATGTGTAGAACGCTACAACTGATCAGTATGAAAATTGAGGGTCACCTCGGGATAAATTGGTCAACAGAAAAAACAAGTATGACATGATCATCCACGTGATTCAGCAGCTTTTTTTTTTCTTTATATATCTTCTCCGAAATATCTTCTCCTTCAACAGCCATGTATCTTCTCCGAAATGGCTGAACAGATCGAGGAGAAACTTTATAGGTATGACTGCCTATCTATGAGGAACAAAAAGTTCTCCACCAATGATGTCATAGGTAACATGGTTTGGCAGCCATATTGGATTGAAGGGAAAAAATTCTCTCTCTTTCTTTAACCGCGAAATCACTCGACGTGAAACTTCAAAATTATGATCCAGTAGTGAAGGGGAATATAAATTTTAAATTTCAACCTGACCAGACACATGGTCGAGCAGTCAGAATTGTTTAATTGTTTGAATGTGGGTTATTTATTTTTTTTTTTTAGTCAGGCTCACTTGGCAGCGCATGGATGGGTTTGAGGGTAGAGGAGTAGCATTTGAAACCCAAGTCCTATTCAGATTCCTCCTGATGACTTCATCTTTGCTTTTTGCTTGTTCTGATTCCTTCATTGCAGTATCTATTATATTTGGTCTTCCATTCGATTTGAATTTAAGTTTTTGTCATTTCAGATTTGCCACCAGAGGAGTTGGCTCACACCAAGTCCTTCTGAAGACCGTGGGGGTTAACTATTTCATGAATATCATCTAATAATTATTTCATGAACTTCAATAATGTGAACTTCTTCTTCTTCTTCTTCTTTCGGCTGCTCCCGTTAGGGGTCGCCACAGCGGATCATCCGTATGATCCGCATCGTGATTTGGCACATGTTTTACGCCGGATGCCCTTCCTGACGCAACCCTGGTCGCCTCTTACAACACAGGGATATGGTACACCAATTTTAACCAGGGTATACACCGGCCCAGTATACTGGTACTCATTTCGCCAACCTCGGAAGGATGACAGGCTGAGTCAACCCCCTGGTGTATTAATTCAGTGACCCAATGGGGCTTGAACTCGGGACCTTTTGGATCCCAAGCCGCTGCCCTAACCACTGCGCCAACACCAGGCTCATCTTCAGTAATGTGAACATGAACCTTAAATCACCTTCATACAAAATAAATTATATTTCAATGTTTTCCTTTTTAAACTTAATTTCAATATCTCTCATTTTCATGTACTGTCGGATCCCACTATTCATGGATTCGCTATTCGCGGACCCCGAGTATTTGTGGTTTATAAAATGCGACCTGCTTCGACATTCATGGCCCCCATGCTTTGTGTATTTAGGGATTTTTTTTTTGCATTTCCATGTTTTTTTGTGGGCATACTCGCGATTTTTTGCAGGCGTATTCGCTCATTTTTTGCAGGTTTTTTTCATGTTTTCAGAGGCATATTCGCGGTTCGTTTGTGTTTTCGCAGTTTTTTAATGTTTTTTTTTATTATCCTTGATGAATCATGAACCACCAGGAACCTGACCCCTTATTTTTAGTTGAAACAATGCCCTGACATTTGCGGATTCGTCATTCACGGCATTTTTCAGGAACGTATCCCCCGCGAATAGCGTGGTCTGACAGTATTTCATTAAGGCCTAAGTCACATTTGCTCTATGGCGAGGATACGGCGGCCGTACGCCCTCTGAATTAACAGAAACGTGCGGCGGCCGCAGAGTTTTTGAGGTGGCCTCAGGGTGGCCCTACGCCGTTTGGCTATCTTTACAGACCGTAGGGGCCGCCGTGGAATTATAACGCGGAGTTATAACTTTTTTCATTTCTATGTTCGCCGTAGCAATTAGACAAGCCGAAACAAAAGAACTGGTAAAAAAAAATAAAAAATAAAGAACCCACTCGTTACCGTCCGTCTGGCCGCACATTCGCCTTAGGGCCCCCCTGCGGTCGCCTTGCGGGCACCTTGCATCTGCCTTGAAAATTCTATGGCTGCCGCAGGAACGCCCTAAGGTCACCGTGCGACATCAAATCAAAGACCGTACGGCACCCCCACGTTTTTGGTCTCCACAATTTATAAATACGCCATGCGGCTCCCCAAAAAATAAAAACATATGTGACTGCTACATTGCGTGACCGTGGAAATACTGTGGCCACCCTATAATTGCTAGTGGCCATAGATTTTGTAGACTCTACGGCCGCCGTGGCAAATGTGACTTAGGCCTTAGGCCTAAACGATTTGCATTCTGAATTATTTACGTTGTAAATTTTGTGTCCAGAATTAAATGTGTATTAAATTTTTTTCATCATTATTTATTAGAAAGTATCTTTACACAGGACTGGCAGGATATCTTAGAGGTATACAGTACACGCTCACCTCTGAGCTGTCTCGCCTGGGTTCCAATTTTCAAGCAATAAACTGTCAACCTGGTAATTCGCAAGTAGAGCAATACATCAGTGTGTGTGTGTGTGTGTGCAGACCCTCAGATGGATGTTGAACTAGGAATCTCGTCCGCCAGTATTAGTTTGTGGATTATAAAGTTCACACGGTGTCTTTCATGCAGAAGAGGCAAGCTTTTGCCGGCACCATGAACGAATTCCAAAATAAATACCCTGACTAACTGCTGAGAAGATGACGCCAAACCACCAAGCATAACCCCTGCCAAGAAACCAATGCTCTGTAAAGAATCTGATGCCTCTAATCTCATGTCATCTGTCTGCATGCTGAGTTGAACATTCTTCACAGCCGTTGCAAGCCTTTTCCAAGAATGGTATCCACTGTGTGGTTACACCGAGCTGTTTTTGTTGCAACCCCATTCTCCCTGTTGTGATCCTTATTTTGCTTGGATGTAAACTCAAGCTTTCTTCTATTATAATGACATTTCTTTACTGAATGATGCATGCCCTTTGATAACAGCTGTATGGATATTAGAATAGACATCTTTCGTTATTTTTTCACTTGATACTAGTTCAACCTGTACATTTTCTTCTTCCCCAAATTCCAGTAATTGGTGAATCTCAAAGAAGTGTCAGCAAGGAGCTTTTGGTGTGTCTAATATTTTCTCAGTATTACACAAAGCGGCTGAGAGCATGAGTACAGAAAGTTGGGAATGTAATGTGATGACATTAGTCCACAATAAGCTGTAAGTGGGGTGAAAGCATGAATCCACAGAGAGTTTGCTCGCCTCGTTGAAGGCGGGGTTTCCTCTTTTTAATGGTTGGATTGGGCAGAGAATGGGATGCTTAAGTTATTCCAGCACAGGAAAAGCCTGTTTGTGAAGAAGGCATCCAGGTCCAATTTTATGAACTTTGGTCTTTCTTAGGACAGAACAACCTGTATAACGACTCAAAATTTTATGAACATTTATCTTGTTTAATATTCTTTAAAACTAAACCTTGAGGATACTTCTTAAAAACTCGAGGATGGAGAATGAGACGAGGAAGGATGGAAAACCAGACTCAGTGTCCTAATGGTTAGAGAATCCACTCTGTGTCTGAGAGGTCAGAGATTCAAACCCCAACTGAGTCATACCAAATACTTTAAAATGGTACGTGCTGTTTCCTTGCTTGACACTCAGCATTTAAAGGGATAAAAGCATGGGTAAACAACTATAAGTTGCCAATACAAGCACAGGGTTTGATGGGCCTAATGGCTTTCTCCTATGTTTAAGTTTCTTGGAAGGGAACATGCATTATTATAAGGAGAATATGAAAACATTTTTCAAGTATGACATGAGACTGTCTCACTTTGAAATATAATTCATACAATTAAAGTTTAACCCACTGTACAAGTCATAGCGAAAACCTCATTTTTGCCTTTTGGGCAATTCCTATACGTAGATTCACAGTAAAGAGGCTTATTATTATTATTATTATTATTATTATTATTATTATTATTATTATTATTATTATTTATGTTGCATGCATTGCAATCTTGGAATCACCTGGTTGGTGTCACCAGTGTGATTGCTGATACTATAGTTAATGTCTCGTGAGAATTGGCCTATTGTTGTTACACATTTGAGTGACAAATCCTCCCTATTACCGCAACTATTTTCGAAACAACCTTTGACAACCACTTGTCAATGTATCTTTGCTGGTTGGTAATAAGATATTTCAATCTACTTTCACATAAATCTTTATATTTACCTGAAAAGCATTTGCAATTCCTACCCAGTACATCAACAATCTGCTACGAACAGCTCATGCGTTTATGATGCGTTTCCATTTATGTATGAATCATCCCACAAAGATGTTTATTTCAAACATAAATGTTGCAATGCTCAACCTTCTTCTGGACAGGAAAAGTTTCAACTGACAAGTTGAAAGGCAGACAATCCAGTTCACTGTGTCCATTACATTCTCTTTCCGTCTCATTTTTAACTACCTTGGAAAAAACCCACAATGACGGGACATATCCAGCGGGTGTTTGTGAACTCTCATGGTAACATTGCCTTTGGTGAAACATTTTCGTCATACTTGCACATAAATCCTCATATTTGCCTGAACAGCGTTTACAATTCCTACCCAGTGTCTCTACAAAATAAATTTGCAACAATTCCCCCCACAATCTGCTGTCAACTGTTGTGCTTACAACGTTTTGTAAATACGTACATAATAGGAAGGTGTATAAATGTATAATGTGTGATGCGTTTGTAAATTTGTTCATTTGATCCTTTTGTTTTCAGATTATAAAAAGATGTGAAACCCTTTTCAAACACATGTTTTCTTGAACAACTAAGCATCCAGACAAGAGGGTAGGATTGGTATGGCTGCCATTGGAAACATTACTTCGGACAGTGCAACATTTTCCGACCACAGGCAGGTTCTTTTGCATGTCTGCGCACGTTAAGTCTCCAAGTAAAATACCTTCAGAGCTCCTGGCATACAGCAATACAGGAATGTAAGAAATTATTTTGGCAAGATTACACAGCATTCTAAAAGCCACTCAGACACTACGAGACAATACTGAGCTGAATCTACAACGGTTCCAAATTATTTTTGGATTCCCTGAGTGCTTACACATCAGGTTCGAATATTTCTGGAAATTAAAGGAATTCTATTCCTTGAAATAATGAAAAAGGTTTTTTTGTAAAGAATAATTCAGAACCGTACAAATAAGTGTGGTTTGACATGGTTGGGGATTGACTAGCATAACCAGGAGTTAGGAGACGGGAGGAGACACAGCAGACGGGGGAGTGCTGTGACAGAGTGCATTCTATCCCCCCAGCCCCCCCCCAACCACACCCAAACCCTTCCAACATACAAATTTTTGAAAAATCAAGGTGCACTCTGCAGGGCCATAGTTCATCTGAAATTCTGAAAAAGATAAATATTTTCTGAATTTTATTTTGGAGATTTACATGAGAATGACTTTTCCCAAAAGGTAGGCAGTTATTGAATTCCTAGATCCTCTCACTACCATCCCTGGCTACATCTCCTTAATACTTGCTTTGGAGGTGATCAGATAGTTAACAAAAAACACAAAACATCTGTTTGTGTCTTTGTAGCCATGAGTCAGTCGAGCATAGTCAGGACAAACATATGTGACTGTGAATGAGCATGAGTGATTTAATGGGACTTGAACAAGTGGTCGTGGCATAACGGTGATAACAGCAGGGATGGATCCATCTTTTCAGCAGGGCAAGGGCGTAAATGGAGTCAACATTGAAGAGTAGGCGGATATGCAGTCGCAATAAAACAAGTACAAGGTTACATTACATTTTTGATCAACAATTTCAAAACTGACATTCTCAAATTCCTGCCAGAGGTCCTTGCTGTGTACTCAAAATACCAGCGGCAACTTCAGTGTGACAACACCAGACGTGGACAAGCTTATTCCAAAACTTAAATAAAGAAACTAAACTTCATCAAACACATTCTGGACACTGATTGGCTTTTTAAGAGATGTCTGTCATGAGCTATTGTCAACAAGATTAATTTGAACTGCAACAACATCGCGCATAAAGTGTCCAATGCTCAACTAAAGTAGATCGTGAGGAGTACGATATCATTGCAGTTCGTGAGACTTGGTTTAATGAGGAGAGTATAGTTGGAGGGCAGGACTAGAAGGTGACGAGATGTATCGGTGTGATATGAACCGGAAGATAGGAGGGGTGTGGCAATCTGCGTAGAAGACAATATTTTATCAAGAGTAAGAAATGACGTCAAGGAGGGAACTAATGTAGAGGATTTCATGTGGATTGAGATTGGAGATTGTAAGAAGAGGAAGATACTTGAAAGATGCATTTATATGGCTCCTGGTGATCATGAAGAATTCAGAAAGGTCTATGGACAAGCTAGATAATTGATTATGGGGGATATAAATTTGGCAGGGATAGATTGGGTCCAGGAACAGGGAAATAGTAGAACTGAGAAGGATTTTTTTAGATCTAATCCAGGATTGTTTTTAAAGTCAGTTTGTAGAAAAACCAACAAGGGAGATGTGCTGTTCCATCTTTTTAAAATTAATGACCCAAATATTGTGGAGGAGGTGGAGGTAGGAGAACATTCTGGTACAAGTGACCACAACATAGTGTGTGCAAATATATTGTTGAGATGTGAAGCGCAGGATGGTAAGGTAAGTTAGAATTCATTCAAGAAGGCAAAATGTTGGAGGTATGAGAAGAGAGTGAGGTGCTCCAGATTAGTAAAAGATAATGTGTGGGCAGTCTGCATTCGAGAAATGGGAAACCTTCGAGGAGCAATTGTGCATGATATCGACCGCAAAGTATTATATTAACTTGAGGTGTAAAGGTAGAAGCAGAAAGAGACCAGGATGGATGAATAGAGAGGTAAGGAGTGTTTTTAAGGATAAGCAGAAGGCAATATCATAAAATACAAAATAAAAGGACGAGACTCTGACTTACATCAGTGTAGAGGTAAACAGAAAAAATATCTCAGAAAGCCAAAAGAGAATATGAAAAGGACATGGTCAAAAATATGAAACATCACAGCAAGACATTTATCAAGTACTAGCAGGTGTACCTGGTGTTGCTCGGGGGGGAAAAATTGAGAGTTGACAACGAAAAGCTAATGAGGACAAAAATATTTATTTAAAAACTTGTATTTCCCTAAAAACATAGTATAACACCCACATACACAAACACTAACACTAAAAATAAAATAACAACATCAAAGAATTTCTTTGAAAACAACATTCCTGGTCTTGCCTTCTGCTGCAAAGGAATACAAGGATACAAGGAAAATACAAGGAAATCTAACGCAGGTGGAGGCCATTCAGCCCATCATGCCTGTGCGAACACCACACCAACATCCACACAAGATCCAAGGAAGAAAATGCAAAAATGTTTTTAATAAATGAAATAATTGTTTGTTTGTTTGTGTTTTGGGTGAGGGGTGTTGTTGTTTTTGTTTGTTTGCTTTGTAGTTTTTGTACTTTTTTTGTCTTCCCCTCATGGGAGGGGGCATGGACTTGGTCAAAAACACACATCAACCACAAAACCCCCCCATGACAAGACCCCCACCAACAGCACTTCGTACACATACACACAATCACCAATCAATGCTCAAACTACCCAAAAGTCCGATCAACATCCCCATACCCCTCGATCTCCATATCTTCCAGGTACCGATCTAATTCTAATTTCAACTTATCTATTTTTTCTTCTGCCACCACCTTTCCAGGGAGGCCATTCCATGCATTAACTACTCTCTGAGTGAAAGTCTCCTTCCTTACTACCGTCTTAACTCTCCTCTACTTTACTCTCAGGCCATGGCCCCTGGTCCGATCACTGTCTACTCTGTTGAACAATTCATCAACACTTATTTTATCTATACCTTTCATGACCTGAAACATCTCGATCATATCTCCTCGTAATCACCTCCTTTCTAGTGAATAAAGCCCTGTCTCCTCCAGCCGATCCTCATAGCTGAGTCGAGCTCGGCCCGGAATCAATGTAGTAGCCCGACGCTGAATCTTCTATATGGCATCTATGTCCTTCTGGAACAGTGGTGACCAAAACTGCACAAAATATTCTAGATGTTGCTCTCACTAAATTCCTGTACAATGTTAACACCTCCTCTTTTGATTTATAATCGATTCCCCTCTGAATACAACCTAAAACCCCATTTGCTTTACCAATAAGTCTGGCACTGTGCTGCCTGCTTACCTCCCATAACTATTACCATCCCAGATCCTTCTCCTGTGTGACACGCTCCAAAATTACCCCTTGCATCCTGTAATCTCTATTTTCATTGTTCTTTCCCATCCCCAACACCTTACACTTGCTCAGGTTAATTACATCTGCCAATCGTTTGCCTAATCCATACAAGTACCAATACTTTCCTGAATCTGATCACCACCACCTCTGCTATCCACCTTACCTCCAAGCTTTGTGTCATCTCCAAATTTGGAAAGCTTACTCTTTACCCCATTATCCAAATTGTTGATGTAAATAATGAATAATAATGGTCTGAGTACTAATCCCCGAGGGACCCCGCGACTTACATCCTCCCAACAAGACATCCTCCCACTCACAGCCACTCTGCTTCATACCACGAAGCGAGTTTGCAATCCAATTAGCTACCTGACCAGCCACTCCACAAGCCCTCACTTTTGCTAACAACCTCCGATGTGGTACCTTATCAAATGCCTTCTTAAAGTCGAGATATACTATGTCCACTGCCTCATCCATCCAATCAGACACTGCTTCATAGAACTCTAAAATATTTGTAAATCAGGAACTACCTTTGGTAAACTCATGCTGAGTACATTTAATTAGCTTGTATTTGTTTAAATGGTTCCTCATCCGGTCCTTAATTAATGTCTCCTACACCTTCCCCACTACTAAAGTCAAACTAACAGGTCTATAGTTTCCCAATTCTTCTCTGGATCCTTTCTTAAATAATGGTGTTGCATTTGCTACTCTCCAATCCTCCGGTACTTGGCCTGACTCCAGTGAACGATTGAAAATATCCGTTAACATCTCGCTTACCTGCTCAGCCACCTCCATCAACACTCTCGGGTGCATATTATCTGAACCCGGAACCTTATCTTCTCTTCGAGTACCTTGCTGTTCCTTTACATCCTCCACTCAAACCTGGATCTTCTGTAAAATCCCTTCCTCGCCTCCTCGATAGTTACTCTCAGCTATTGACAATTCTCCTGACTGTTCTTGTGTAAAAGTTGAAGAAAAATACCTGTTTAATAAGCCTGCCATCTCACTTTCATCATCAACCACTCTCCCGGTGCTATTCCTCAATGGGCCCACACTGGTCCTAACCTGTTCCTTTCCCCTGATATACTTAAAGAAAGCCTTGTTATTATGTTAAATATCCTTAGCCATGTCCTTCTCGTACTCTCTTTTGGTTTGCCGAGTTATTTTCTTAACTTGCCTCTGTTTACTCTGATGGTGATACAAATATAACTCCAGTTCTGTTATTATAAACCTAATACATTCCTTCTGCTTCTCCTTAATAGCGTTCCTTATCTCACTACTTAACCACCCTGGTCTCTTTATGCTTTTAGTTTTTCACCTCATTGGAATGTACTTACTTTGAACTCTACACATTTGCTCCTTGAAGGTTTCCCATTTCTCTGATGCTGATTGTCCTGTTGTTAGAGTCTCGCAATCTACATCACCCAATCCTCTCCTCATACCCTCAAAGTTTGCCTTCCTGAAATATAATAGCCTTACCCTACTATCCTGAATGCTAACCCTTACAGAATCTTTGCACACACAATGTTGTGGTCACTTGCTACTAAATGCTCCCCGACCTCCACCTCCTCCACCATGTTGGGATCGTTACTTAAAAGGAGGTTTAACACTGCACTCCCCTCGTGGGATTAGCTACAAACTGGGTTAAAAAGCAATCTTGTACTAAAACGAGGAAATCCTCATCTGCTCTTCCCTTTCCCTGTTCCTGGACCCAATCTATCCCGAACAAGTTAAAATCCCTCATAATCAATATTCTTCCCTTATCGCATGCCCTTTTGAATTCTTCATGTTCTCCTCCTTCCTCCTCTTCCTTCACACCCAGAGCCTTATAAAAGCATCTTACTGTTTTTATAATCTCTAATCTCGACCCACACAGAATCCTCAACATTAATTCCCTCCTTAATATCACCTCTTTCTCTTGATGTAATCCTGTCCTTCACCCAGATTGCTACTCCTCCTCCTAGTCTCAACCTCCGATCACACCGATACACCTTGTAGCCTTCTAATCCTGTCCTGCAGTTACTCTCCTCCCGAAACCATGTCTCACTCACTGCAACTATATCGTACTCCTCACAATCTACTTTGGCTTCAAGCTCTTCCATCTTATTGTTTAAACTTCTGGCATTGGTGTGGAATACATTTAACTTTTCCCTTCCTGAAATTCTATTTTCTTGCCTGGCCTTACCAATCACAATAACATCATCAGTTCCTTCCCTAATACCTTCTCCACCCCCTGATGACCTAACAAAGCCTGAATTCCTTCCTCAATTCCCACTGCAAACCTTGCTGCCCCTTTCTATTTAACATGTGGCCATCATTCCGGAAACACTCCCTTTGTCCCCAAAATGATTCCCACTGCTTATTCAATGTAAAACCTTCCTCCCGACACCATTCTTCCAGCCACTGGTTGACGTCTATTGCTCTGCTCATAATTTCTATGTTGTTTCCTAATCTTGGGAGAATCCCAGAAACATGACCTCACAACCCTTTTCTTTCATTCAGCAGCTTACTCAATATCCTGTATTACCATAACCAACTTCTTCCTGCCCTGACCCGATGCAATATCGGTTACCCTTCCTTCAATGTCCCTAACTCCTGCTGCACCCCACCACTGCCTGCACCTGCTGCACCTCCACCACTGCCTACCACCGTTGCACCGTCACCACTGCCCACCCCCGTTGCACTGTCACCACTGCCCGCCCCCGTTGCACTGTCACCACTGCCCGCCCCCGTTGCACCGTCACCACTGCCCGCCCAGCTGCACTCTCACCACTGCTTGCCCCCGTTGCACCGTCACCACTGCCTGCCCCCGTTGCACTGTCACCACTGACTGCCCCCGTTGCACCGTCACCACTGCCCGCCCCCATTGCACCGTCACCACTGCCCGCCCCCGTTGCACCGTCACCACTGCCCGCCCCCGTTGCACTGTCACCACTGCCCGCCCCCGTTGCACCGTCACCACTGCCCGCCCCCGTTGCACCGTCACCACTGCCCACCCCCGTTGCACCGTCACCACTGCCCACCCCCGTTGCACAGTCACCACTGCCCACCCCTGTTGCACCGTCACCACTGCCCGCCCCGGTTGCACAGTCACCACTGCCCGCCCCCGTTGCACCGTCACCACTGCCCGCCCCCGTTGCACCGTCACCACTGCCCGCCCCCGTTGCACCGTCACCACTGCCCGCCCCAGCTGCACCGTCACCACTGCTCGCCCCCGTTGCACCGTCACCACTGCCCGCCCCTGTTGCACCGTCACCACTGACTGCCCCCATTGCACCATCACCACTTCCAATATTCTCAGCAACCTTACTCCACAACCATAACCAATTATTATCTACAAATCTCACATTCTGCTACTTGCTGCAAAGATAATTATCGATGCGTTCCTTCAACCCAGTAATAACCACATTCCTGAAGTGGACGATTTCCTCACACTTCCCACAACAATAAGAACCCTCTGCTTCCCCCATTGTTGATGTGGCCCACACTGAGCAACTGTTACATTTCACATGCTCCTCTAACTTTCTCCTTCACTCTCTATTTATAATCTTCTTCACCCCCATACTCCCAAGGCCCCAACTGACGTCACGCTAAACTTATCACGAGGCCTCCCCCTGCTTCTTTCAATAAATTAACTCAACTACCCCCTAAAACTGTTATGAACCTTAAAAAAAAGTACAGTTCCACAGCCCCTGACACAAATATCGACAACAAAATACGCAAAGCGCTTGAGAAGGACTGGAAGGAGAGCTCGCTCGTGGGCACCACCAGCGACGCCTGTTGATCTGCACTGCTGTTGCCTTTGCCTGTTTCCCCACCCATTGCTTGCCATCCTTATGCCCGCATGCCACTTGCTATCATTTGGCCAAGAACCAATTGTATTGTGGCCATGCTGACCTGCTGTCAGCCATCAAAAGGACCGTTGTTGTGCGAAGACTCACATGTGTTACAGCCGCATCACACGCCAGCGACCACTTGCATTTAATTTTATTTTAATAACCCTCTCCCCACCCCACAAAGACAGTGAAGGCCCATGTGCTTCAACAGCGAAAAACCATGTGCAGTCAACTTGTGGCCCAGATGGGGGCTGAAGAGCACTGTTGCAGTTGACTTTCTGCCCAGACAGGGGCGAAGAACATTTCCCCCAATTTCATTTATTTTTTGCAGATCCTGGACCAGAGTAGGGTTTAAATAATGCGAAGTGTTTGAACCCACCTTGATATACAGTGTGTTTACATATAGTGATTGAATTTAGAATTGTGTAACATAAGTTGACTATAATGTAACGCAAGTTAATTAGATATCGCTAGAGTAATTGAATTTAGAAACGTGTTGTACGAATGAGGAGAGTAAATGGACATGACACATTACGTTTTATTACTCTTTTTGGGACATGTATGAAACTTTCCTTGTTCAGACAAAATATCACTCTCAGGGATCCATAGGTAAGCTGTATGAGGAGGACTTGCACACACACCTAAAAGTGTGCACACAAGCGATGGCAGACTCGAGGCGAGTCTGGTAAGGGATGGGGGTAGTGTTACGGTGATGGAAAAGACCCCCCCCCCTCCCCATGCATTCAGAGACACCAAGAGTTTCCCCAGACAGATATTTATTTTGTTTGTACTTAGATAGATTTCCTACCTTTTGTAAAGAGGTATTTTGGAGGGAGATGCGGTGAGTTCGCATGTTCATTTCCGGAGTAATGTCCCCAAACCTTCCAACTTTTAGTCCAACAGTCCATCTTTCAATTCCTCTTTAATCCCTCCGTCTATCAATCCAACTTTTGACCCTTCTTTAACTCCAGATACCCATCCATCGCCAGTCCCTCGCTCTTTGCCTTTCAAACCCCGGAACCCCAATGGGATATTTCCCTTGCTTCACCTGAATCCACCCTTTCATTCCTCCATCTTAAACCCCTTCCCTTGTCCTTTCACCTCAAAACCCCCACGTTCAAACGTTCCCTCCCTCATTTTCCTCCTTCAAACCTTCCCTCCCTCATTTTCATTCCACATTCGAAACCAGTCCACTTTCACAATCCGCACATCATGAATTCCCGATTAGTTTGATTAGTTCAATAAAATCGATCTGAATTACTCCAACTCAAATTACCTGAACTCGGTAAAAAAAAAAAAAGGATTATTAATTGTGTGCAAATCAACGTGGAATTAAACAGACTTTTCTTTTTTGCCTGCAAAACCCTCATTTGAAACACAATAAAGGCTATCATTAGAGCTGCGGGATCATTGATGCTGCAGCTAACACTGCAGATGTAATCATCGTGCATTTAACAGAGACACCAACAGCTGCAGCTGATGTCATCTTGCGTTCAATGGAGACAACAACAACAACAACAACAACAACAACAACAACAACAACAACAACAACAACCACACCCCTCTGGGCAGTTGTAAAAGAGCAGATCGGTTTGACCTCTGTGGAGAGCGGATGTGAAAAATGAGTGGGTAAAATTGGTGGTGAAAGGCCAGAACTCTTCAGCACTCAAGAGATTCCAGGCACCTTCCCACGAAGAGTGGCAAGCACTCTTGTGGACGAAGCAGCCTTTCCACGGAGGTCTCGACTCGTCTTATTTTCTGGGACGTCTTGACTCATCTTATCTGCCATGAGTGCTCTTGACTCGTCAATCCTGCCAGAAGTGCTCTCCACTCGTCTCATTTGCCAGGAGGTCTCGACTCTGCTCTCAAATCGTCTCGTGTGCTGCAACTTTTGATTCATCTCATTTTCATCCGTCAAGTTTTCCTTACTTCGAGTCCTTTGGCCAAGACTGCACTCACATCTGCCTGTTCGGACTGCGAGAGCCTCCAAGGTGGAGCTTGCACGCGACACGAACTGCACAGATCTGCATGTGGTGTGGGCTACGGGGTGCATGAGCTTATAAGAATCTGTGTAAGGTGAGGCAGGAACCATACCCATGCACCACCCTGTACTCTATCTACTTCCTTTCAATCTATGTTTCCCTGGATTGATTGATGGTGCACCATGTGCTGTCGATAGCCGAGGTTGAGACCGTGTAAGTGGGCTCTGTAAGCATAAAGAATAATTAGTGTTCTCTTGTGCCTTTTCATTGTAATTTCTGTCCATTCATTGAAAATACATGCTCATGATTGCTGTCATAAATACCTGCCATTGCTGATTGAATAGACCTTGTTGTGCTTCTTGAATAAATAACTGTTAAACGTTTCCGGCCTTCTCACTTTTGTCCGTTCCTCCATTGGTCCAACATCGTGTATAAGTTTAGATGGGAAGTTTTGCCACAATGAATGGCTCTGTGATTAGCCAACAGCCATCCACGGATCGCTCAGCCAGACATAATAAATCGACAGGTGGCTGATGAGGGCGTGACACCTCATTAAGATTGCCATGCCAATGGTAAGGTAATGAGTAACCAAGAGGTGAAATCCCTGCTTGGCTCAGCAGTACTAATCGGAGGCCATGGTTGCCCAGCAACCTGTCAGACTGCAAAGTTATCTGTGACGAGTAGCCTCAGGACCGGTGGTTGGGTATAGGTCTGAGGAGCTCCCTCGTAAATAACCGCAGACCCCGTGTCAGTAACAATATACGTATGTACTGTGCATAAATACTTTGCATGCTTGCAGAATGCAAGCAGATACATCCTATATGTCCAGATATAATAAATCTAAGCTTTATATATTTGACTCACGAGGTACATGTGCCATGGATGGGTGGAAGCCCCAAATCCCCCAAAAAATCTTTGAGAAATTTTATGAAAACACCCACCCACTTTAGGACATGTGCAGCATGGCAGGATTGAGGCACTCTAGGGCCCTGGGCCCTGCATCTGTAAAGGCCCCTCCTCTCCCCCATCTAATTGACAAAAAAATTCCAAATTTCAAATAAAAGCCAAATTTATTGAACGACTTATTACATCAGGTGGTGGTCCATTATTTCTGCGATAAACCCTGCCACAAGTATGATGTTGTTGGTAGACATGTTATTGGATGCTATTTGAGAGGTAGTTGGGTTTCTTCTGATTTTGGGATGAGGAAGGTGCGAGCTCTGTGAGCCGCTAGTCCATTCATAGTTAAAAACTGCCTATCCAGGATTTAATGACAGCAATCTGGGAAACTATTCATACAAAATAAAACAATAATAATTCATGATGAAATCTCAAGTTCTAAATACTAAAATAAATAAATCCTTGTTCAATGACAAAATGAACAGATAACATCTATACGATGTAAATGTTTGTAAATGTTGGTTGTAAAGGCGGTTGTAGGAGTGATTGTAACAGCAAAAGCAATTGGTTGTAAAAGTGAAGTATATTTGTCAACGTTTGCAATTGCTTGTAAAAGCGATGATGTCGCCAGCCAATGGTGAGACGATGTTGGCCCGCCAGATGAAATCACGTCGGTCTAATGTCAGGGCTGAAGTTGTCGTAATGTCAGGGCTGAAGTTGGCCCAATGTTGGTCCAAAGTCGGTGTGTTAGCTGGGTTATCACACTTTCCTGTGTTATAATTTAAGGCAAATGGCGAAAATGTGAATGCCGAACCTGTGAATGCGTTTGCATGCGGAGAGAGATAAGTGCGGTATAAATGTGTTTACATACGGAGAGTGATCATCACGCAGTGTGGAAATCTCCATCCTGATGAAGCAGCACTAAAATGGAAGGAAGGAAGATCAGTTTTGTGCGGGTGGAACCTCAAAATCATAATTGTAAGGAGAAATTTATGAAACCTCCTACCTGCCTTCGGACACCCGCTGGGAGCCCAAAAGGTTAACCAGAAAGTTTGCTGGAGCTAGCTCCAAAACTGAGGAAGTAGTTCAGAGATGGACAGACAGACAGACAGACAGAAAGACACTCCTAATTTATTATAAAGATGAAGTAGCTTGTGAACGAGCTTTTCATAATTGATGAAGTGGAACGTGAAAGAGCTTTAAATATTTAATGAAGTAGATTGTGCTTGCATTCTACAAGCAGCTGAAAAAAAATCGACATCGATCAAGAATGAGTGTTGGGATTGAGTTCTTTAACAGTTTAAAGGTCGAGTAATTTTTAATGTACAATGGTCAAAAGTTATAAAATAAAACTTGTTTACTTTCTCATGAGTTGCAGAGCAATGCTAAGAAGTGGGGGGTATGGTTCCAAATCAAAGAGAAACAAACATGAAGGGGTGGAATTGGAACTTATAAATCAAAGTCTAAACAAAGTGATTGTCATATTCTTGCAGCTGTTCCCACCTTGCAGGTCATTACCAACAGAGCCAATTTGAGTTATCATCATGTTAAGTTTGCATCTTTCTTTTTTGAAACGTTCATTGGATTTAGATTTGCAACGCTTGTGTCATAGGTTCTTGGAGAGATAGTGATTCTTTGTCTGATTTGGGTTCAATTACCGATATGAAAATAAATGCAGTACAGTGTAGTATAGCAGTCATTTTGCATGTTTTCAATAGATGATGAAGAAGGCATGCCATATTGGGTAGACAAAATGTTGCTGCAAAGCATAACTTAAGCATGCCATGCAGCTGCCTGTTAAAACACTGAGATTTTTCGAGTCAGTGACTTAATTTCTACTTCCAACAAATGTCAATTTCGTTTCAGGAATTAAATTCCATTCCACGAGCTGTCCGAATCTCTTCACCTGACTGTTCCAAGGGGGATGGCCCAAATAAGCCTTGCTCAGCTAAGTGGCTCTGTCCCTTTTCAATGGCGGCAGACTGCAAGTGGATACTAGGATGCATCCTGTGTGCAGCCAAAGTAAATAAAACCTTTATATATTTGAAGGTCAATCGTAAAATAAATATTTTTTTACATCCTAATGTATTGTTAGGCAATGCTAAGAGGTGAAGTTTATGATTTTAAGGCAACAAACGTTAAAGCATCCAACTTATAAAGAGAAGTCAAAATCTCAAGGTTGAACTCTCATAACTGTTTGCTTTTTCAAACACTAGGAACACCTTGTCAAGTCCATCTCTAGTGTGTGCTCCCCCTCCAACCCTTCCCTCACTTAAAATGGCACCACAGCTGATTCTGCTCGTGACAAGGCCGAATACCTCAATCCTGTGTATGCTTCCAAATCTTGTGTACCCAACCCTCACTCTGTACATCTACCATACCTTCTCGTACACAACTACTCCTGGATGCTGCGTCTTCCTTGAGAAGGAGGATAAGTTTCTGGCAAACCTCAACTCTGATTCTGCAACAGGCCAAGACAGTATCAGTGCATGTGTCTTAAAAACCTGCTCTGCTATTCTGTGTTATGCTCTTTCTGCTCTGTTCATTCAATCATTCTCTCTGGGTCAGTTTCCGTCTGCCTAGAAGTTAGCCAACATCATGCCAAGTTTTGTTCCATCATCTTCATAAAATTTCCACCTGTTTCCCTGAAAATTGCTGCCTGTCTCTTTGCTGATGATTCCACCCCCCGCCATATCATTTCTCATCCTTCAGATAGGCAGACAGCAGCCTCTTCCCAATCTGCAGACCTTGATAGAACCAGGTCCAACACTTGGAATATGTCTTTCAAGCCCAACATATGCCACATACATACCATGACTCTCCGAAAGGACCATGTGGTAAACCCTCCAATCTACTTCTCAAACAAACTACTTAAAGAGGTTGAGTCACTCAAACTTTTTGGCCTCACCATCAGACATGATCTTTCTTGGGCAGACCAGATTTCCAAGATGGCCTTCAAAGCCATCCTCTGACTGAGCATCCTTCATCATACAAGGTCTGTTTTTGGCCAATCTGAACTTTTGAGAACCTGCAAAGCCTTGATTCACAGTTTGTTAGAGTAATGCTCTCCACTTTCAGCTGGAACCCTGCCTCACATTCGTTACGGTCGCCTGTCCAACTTACAATCCCTCGAGATATGCGGAAAAGATATCTGACAATAAATGACCCAAAACCAATTATCTTCTTCCTGGGGTGTGTGTGTGTGTGTGTGTGTGTGTGTGTGTGTGTGTGTGTGTGTGTGTGTGTGTGTGTGTGTGTGTGTGTGTGTGTGTGTGTGTGTGTGTGTGTGTGTGTGTGTGTGTATATATATATATATATATATATATATATATATATATATATATATATATATATATATATATATATATATTGTATACACATTGATAAAAACAAAACTTTCATCATGACCGGTTTAAGCCCTGCTTGAGAGAATGCCAATCCAATCCCCACTTGAACCTTCTCCAGCTTCATTGAAAACAAGTAAAATAGACATAAAATGTCATAGCCCCCGTTGTTTTTGTAATTTTGCTGTACGGAGTTGATGGCTCGCCCATATTTATGTACAACTAAAATGGCCGCCAGACTCCCAGTCGGCCGTTTTTTTTTTGTTGTTGTTAGATCGCAAAATACAGTGAGGTTCCCGTGTATACCATCATGTACTGTGCTTGTGCCAAGTTTGAACAAAATCAGACAATGCATGTCTGAGAAATGGTTGGGGACACATTTAAGTAACAAAATGGTCACCAGTCGGCCATCTTGGATACATGTCGATAAAGAATGACGAGCATATGTAAGCCCTAATTCCTTATCAGTGTGCCAAGTTTGAACAAGATTGGTAAATGCATGCCCAAGAAATGGTTGAGAACGTGTTAGACTCCAGGTGTTTTGTTTTTTTTTACAACTAAAATGGCCACCGGTTGGCCATCTTTGATCGCATCGTGCAACAAAATGATGTGCATAGTATACCATCATTTGTTGTCTTTGTGTCAAGTAAGAATAAAATCAGTCCATACATGTCCCAGATATGGTTGCGGATGCACGAACGGACACGAAAATCGAGACCAAATCCATAAGCCCCCGTTTCGGACTAAGTCCAACGGGGGATAATACCACTAAGGAGACCAATCTCAGCAACAAAGCTTTGCTCCTTGTAGACAATGCCTCTACCCATCCTGCGCAGAATCAAGACTGGTGCGATAATTCAATATGCTTTGCCACCCCTTAGACCACCCTCCATGCAGAAATAAATTACGTAGTCCTGGCACACCGACACAGTCATCCAAGACTGGAGCTGCGACGTGAGGTAGCCCTTTAGCGCTCATGGGTTTTCCAAGTGGTACAGTAGGAGCTTCATTATCGGAGAACTTTTAGCAATTGAATGCACAGTATATTGGGCAATTCCATGGACACATCCAATTTGCATTGTTATTTCAATGTTTTTTTTAATAATGTCTAACTTCACCGGGAAAGTTACACTCTGTCCCTGCTTCTTGATACGAGGTGTGCTTGGTGAAGTACTCGCGGGTCTCTTCTCACTCACGATGCATGACGTGGGGTTTAACAGCTAATCCTCATAGCTCGGTTTATAAAGAAATATGCAATGCAAATTGCATAGATACCACTTTGCACAATGGCCGCTCTCGTTCGTAGATTGATCGTCTTCCACCAAGAGACCCATGGTGCATTGCAGAGGGACACATAACAGCACATGTGCAGTGGAGTAAAACGCATCTGTCACTCAGCTGGAAGTAATTTGAGTACGCAGTTTCAATGTTTTTCTTCAAATAGCATTTTGCAAAAATCGCATATTTTGAATTGAAAATCGAAAAAAGTAAATACTTACCTTGGTTTAATCTCTGCTTGGGAGAATGCCACATAGTTATTTGCGCAGTGCATAAGTTAACATACCGCTGTCTCGATCGCTGAGGCTGATCTTCACAAAGTCTGTGACACCTATCGGCTCAAAATCCTTTTAACTGTTGCTTTGGTAGTTTGGCAATGAAGGGAAAATGTATATGTATAGGGTGTGTGTGCATCGCGATTGTAAATATGACACCTCCAAGGTGTTTTTGGCTTCGCATAGCAGTGAGCACCAAAATGGCGAGCATAAGATTCTTCATCATGATGAAATCGTGGGTGGGTGGGTGGAGTTAGGCCAGCTGTCCAACCAATCGATGGGAAGGATTGTTACAGAAACACTGACAGACTCACAAACACAAACACACAAGCAAGCATATTATTATATAAGACGCACTGTAACACATCACGATACACCATCCAGAAGGAAGAAAGTTTATGACGACCTACTAATGGTCCATATACGACAAAAAAACACAAACATAAACTTCTCGAATCATACTGCCATAAAAATCGAGAAACACCCGCTGACTTGAGGAGCAATGGTGTCAATATAGGATCACGTGACATTATCTTTAGTCACGTGACCCTCCATGAGCAAGAGCGTGGCTGTACCGACTGATTTTTGTTTCCAGACATTTATTAAACAGTTTTGTGATTTTTTTCCCCCCTTCCACAAAATCTTGGCTTTGACTTAAATCAGAATGCTAAATTTTAGCTTATTTACCCTCTCTACTTTCTCTACTCCTTCCCTGCTATTCTATCTCCATACTCCTACATCCTCCCAATCTTCCTCCCCTTCCTTCATCTTTTGACATTTTTCCATCTCAATCCCACAACAAATATAATGCACAATTAAACCAACCCAATACAAATGAACAACTACCTCCAACATCGATATCTTCATACAATTGTTACTATTGTCATCGATAACAAAAGTGTCAAAAGGTGTGGTGATAGTAATCCATAAAAGAATTGTGCTGTGGCATTGTGGTGTCATTCTTTGTCATTCCTTATCATTCCTTCCGACCTTATTTGGTTGTTTTTGGGGGATTCCATTCCCACTTGTATTTTTGTTCCATGTTTTGTTTTTTTTTTCCCCGACTTTAGAAAATATCCAGTGTAAAAAGAAAAGTGTATGCTGTGTGAGATAGATATGAATGAAGTACATCAAAATATATAATACCTGTGAAGTGTTCCAGGAATGTGCAACTGATGAAGCAGATGTAAAAGTGTATGAAGATGCCATTTGAAAAATTCGATGATTGGGTTAGTGCTATCACTCGAAGGGAAGCCGTGGCTGCTGAGGCACATTTTCATACACCGTGTAACCGAGTACTCAATGAGTACAGTACTCAATAAGTGCGACAAGGCTTGTAACTGTGTGTGTGTGTGTGTGTGTGTGTGTGTGTGTGTGTGTGTGTGTGTGTGTGTGTGTGTGTGTGTGTGTGTGTGTGTGTGTGTGTGTGTGCGTGTGTGTGTGTGTGTGTGTGTGTGTGTGTGTGTGTGTGTGTGTGTGTGTGTGTAGGGTTGTTTTTTTTCAAAGGAACTTTGAAATTTGGAACTTATTTGGAAAACTTCATGCTTTAATGTTCAATATCTCAGGACAATTCTCGTACGTCGCATTCAAGGGTTGGGTTGTATGGATAGCATAGATTCAGCTAAAAAGAACTCATGTCAAATGTTAGATGCAGAATTTCAAGATTATGTGCATACACGGAGTGATCAGACAAAGGCTGGTTCGTGATCTATCCAGAAAATATGTGAAAACACCATTGGTGTGTGATAACTTTAAGCTACAAAAACAACGGAATATTCTGAGATTCAATATACCAGACAATGGTGGCATATTGACAAAGGCAACACTGCTGCTCCATGCTGATATACTGACACAGAAATATGACCCCCACGACTTGATGAAATGAGCAATTTGAAGACGTACATTCTTTTTTTTTTACATTGGAATCACAATAATAACTATACAGAGTTCATAGAACACCCTGCCCTGCACTGTTGTGAGAAACAAGAACATGGGCAGGGTCAACGAGCGGAAACATTTGATTGGTCGCGATGACCTAAAATGCAGTAATATTTTGTTCTAGCCGTGCTAAACTGAAGGCTTTTGAAAGTGTCAAAAAGGTGATTAGTGATCTCCAGTGTTCAAGTTTATAATTCTTCAATTGAATTAAAATAAAGATTTCAAAGGTTGTCGAAAAAAAACTCTCAAAGTTTACTGCCATTGATGCGGCATCTTTTACACCATCTTATTTAACACATTACATTAGTTCCTCATGCCTGTTGTTTGTGTCCTTTATGACATCCTTAAAAACAGTAAGTTTCCTGTTTGGAATGATTTTCAATTTTGTTTGACTGCCAGACAGGTAGATGGAGTAAAAAAATACATATTCTTGTTTTTTTCACTCCTCTCTGTGCATGCACGATTGGGATGAATTAATAGCCAAAGTCCTGTAAAACTAAAGGTTTGTGTTCTGATTCAGGTTCCGATTTGTGTTCAAAATATAACAACTGATTTGGGAGCTTCACATGGAGCAAAGTTGATGATCTGCTTCAGAGAAATGGGTAACCTTCAAGGAGCAAATGTGTACGGTGCAGAGTAGGCATATTCCAGTGAGGTGTAACAGTAGAGGCAGTAAAGAGGACTACTTAAGTTGTTCCTCGATAATTTAAATCATTTGTTCCTCGATAATAAACTGATGTTTGTTGACAAACAGACAGACAGACGAAAGTGAACTAATTCCGTAACCGCACTTTTTGCTTCACGTGCGTGGGGTAATAATGTAACCTCATTTATTTAGTTGAGAGCATGAGGAACTTGTTCCAACAAGATATTTTACTTGTTGAAACCAGTGGAGAATGACCTCCCCCCTCCCCCCCAAGCATGTGTTGCTCCCTCTTGGTGTGTAGCCATGAATGGGGAATGTAGAATTTGTGTAGCTTCTGTACGAACTTGGTGATTGTGCATCACATTCAGTGACTGTGCAAAGTTAAACAGCCTGGGTTTGCATTCAGAAGCTGAACCAACTTTTGAACAAAGCATGACACGACTTGAAAAGATGCACCATGTATCTTCTCGGGAAGTATCATACCTTTTCAGGTGGTGCCATACCTTGCAATCTATATTGTCCCACGCTCGGGTAGTGAATGTGTTCATGTGTTCACTACCCTAGTGTGGGAAAGTACAGATTGAATAGAAGAGAAATTTCGTGTGAGAATGACTTCCTCTCATATCAACGGAATAACAGCCTGAATTAATGAGTCACCAACACCCAAAGCAGACATTTTCCTGAGTGTGAAGAAAACAAAAAAATGTTCAACAGACAATGTACTATGACAACACCACCAGGGGTGAGCGAGCAGCCGGGCATTCAGGCACCGACCGAGGGCCTGGACCATAAAGTGATTTAAAAATTAAAAAAAAAAAGGTTTAGGTTTTCAGAAATAGGAGAGGAAGGCGATTTTCGAACGTATATTTAAACATAATGTATTAATTGTTGAGGGTTGAAAGTCAATTTTGATCAATTCCTGAAAAAATATGCAGCAAAGTCACGTATTGCTGTTAAACTAAACATTTTACCTGTTTTAAACAAATAACATTTGCCACTGTTAAAGCGACAGTTTCAAACGATACAGAAAAAAAATGGTTATTGACCAAAAATGTGCATTTCAAAAAACTGGGGTTGTATCTTCTTTGCCCAAAAAATTATTAACCATCACTGAGGCCGATTAACCATTATTAACCATCGCAAAAATTATTTTTGCTAATCTTATGGAGGGAGAAATGTTGTCAATAGATAAAAAATGCAAGTTGACTCAGTCAGTCCGAACGTTCCGCTATCTCTTTATTAGTCTCCTACCGGTTTCACCGGAGGGGACTATAGGTATTTTCTATCTATCTATCCGTCCGTTCCAGCTGTGGTTTTTCCAACTTTTTTTTCCCAACCTCTTTAACATATCCAACTGAAACTCGGTACATGACTGTACTGTTATAAATTACAGCACAAGTTTGAGTTTCAGGGCATTTCGTCAATTTTTCAAAGAGTTTTGCCATTTTTAGGCTTATAAAATATCACATATTATACGTGGGTCAGTGTTCAGCTGCGCTGACTCCACTCCACTGCTTTACACCCATTGGCTGGACAGCTGGCCTGACTCCACCCCAAAAAAATCAGGTGCCACCATTGCATGAAGCATCGCATATCGGTAGGCCTCAGGCTTTACGTCAAGGTGTTAGTCCGCGGCCCAGTGCAATTGGAATGATCCCAGGTATATAACTACGAAGTATTAAATATGTAAGTAAGCGGTACACATGTTTTTGTTTCATGTATGTACATCGGGCTATTTTTTATCATTTTCAGCACCAAAGGTGCCATCATACACCGCCCAAATAAACAAACATTAATTGGGACTGGTAGGAGAACATGTATCCCAAAGCAATTCTCGCTCTTGTTTTAGATCATACGGCTAAAGTGACCATTTCTTTTTCATGGCAAATTCTTCAAGTAAATGACATGGAGAAATAGTAATTTTGTCAGTGTATGCATTGTATTTTATAATGTTTCAGGCTGTTTGCCTGGAACATTCCATGACACTTTGGACTGTCGTGTATGTTCTGCACTCTACAACACGAGGTGCACAAGTTTGTGGATCGTAAATTACAGTGCGATTTTTAGCTCACCTGGAATGTAGTTCCAGGGAGCTTATGGGATGGCACATCATCCATCCTTCCATCCGTCTGCCCACAAATACTTTCAACTTCTTCTCTGAAACCACACATACAATTTTGAGGAAACGTTACCACAACGTTCATCACCATGCATGTACCAAAGTTTGTTCATGACATTAATTTTAAAAATCAGGCCTTAAAGTGGTCTCAGGAAGTTGCCCCCCCCCCAATAGGTATTTGCTTTCTTCTCAGAAACTACACATGCAATTCTGATGAATCCTGACCACAACGTTCATCACACATTATGTACCAATATTTGTTCACGGCATTAAAAAAAAGAAAATCGGGGTCTGAGGAGGTTGTTTCCGGGGGGGGTTGCCCCCTAAAAGAGGTGTTTGCATTCTTCTCAGAAATGACGTATACCATTCCGATGAAACTTCACTCCAACCTTTATCACCTGTGATGTACTAAAGTTTGCTCATGGCATTAGCAAAATCGGGGTCTAAGAAGGGTTAAGGGGAGTGCCCCCACCAAGTATGTATTTGGTTTCTTCTCCGAAACTACACACAATTTCGATGAAACTTCACCACAACCTTCATCAATGATGATGTACCAAAGTTTGTTCATGCCATTAAAAATTTTGAGGGCTAAGGTAGTCTATGGGGGGGGGAGAGGTTGTCCCCCAAAATATGTATTTGGTTTCTTCTCAGAAACTATACACACAATTCCAATAAAACTTGACTACAACCTTCATCACCCGTGATGTAGTCATGTACCAAAGATTGTTTATGGCATTAAAAAAAATAATAATAATAATAATTGGGGTCTCAAGGGGTCCACAGGGGAGGGGGGTTACCCCCCCCCCCCAAAAAGGCATTTGCTTTCTTCTCAGAAACTACACACACAATTCAGATGAAACTTGGCCAACACCTTCACCACCCGTGATGTACTCACGTTTGTTCACAACATTAAAAAAAATTGGGGTCTAAGAGATGACATACATGGGGTGTTGCCCCCCAAAATATGTATTTGCTTTCTTCTATGAAACCACACACACAATTTCGATGAAACTTGACCACAACCTTTATCAGCCATGATGTTCCAAGGTTTGTTCATAGCATTAAAAAGAATCCATAGGTGTTCACTTTCTTCTCCATTATATATTTTGTGGGTAATCCATGCCAACCAGTGTTTCCCTGGTTATCTTATCCAACCACTACCAGGTGAGCACCTGAGGTATTGCCCCTTTTTTAATTTATGGTGTCAGTATTAATCTGCATATTTATGCACAAATCTTTGTTTGAGAAAACTTTTATTTCACACCAAGTCTCATTCAAAAATTGTATTGAGGGGGCCCAAACAACACTTTTGCCCGAGGGCCTAGAATACCATCAGTCCACCGCTGAACACTACAATGCAGAGAATAGGACAGGGCTTTCATTTGTGGTAATGATAGACCCACAAAATTCATATATACTGTCGACAAAGAAAACAAGAAGAAAAAAGAAAAAATCATCGACTGTGGGCAGTAACCGAGCAAGAACAAAGGGGTGCATCTAAACTGGACTGATTTCAACATAAAATTCCGTGAGTGTTTAAGTAACTTCTGATGAAGTAGAACAACTGCCAATTACCAATATGCAAGCAACTGAAATGTTTACAATGTATGAGAAAGTGAACAAATCATGTACTATAAAGAAAGTGTTACTGCTCCCCTATATTGTATGTTTGACCAGACTGTATTTGCAAAGGTTGTATAGATCACGTGGAAGCACTTGGTGATGCTTAAGAATATAGTGTTTTGCAAGGCAGCCTTTCATAAAGTGTTCAAAATCATGGCTACCATCTGAAAGAGGTTTCAAGATGCTGATCTGAAGGACCTCGCAGTGGAGTCTGGTGTTATTGCAAAGGGAGCAGCTGTTAGCGATAATTATGGATGGACATCAGTATAATCATGTGGATCGATCCTACAAACATGTGTATGATGCTTTAATACATCTGCGATGGAAGGTATTTCCATCATGGCTCCACGTTCACCAGCCTAAGGGCCCTGTCACACCTTGACGTTTTAACCAGCAATGGCAACGTATAAAAATGTATGTAAAACCTTAGCGTACGCTGAAGTTTTGAAGTTATTTTTTTTAATTTTGGTCGTATGCATAACATATTAGTAATGGGCACAGAACGTTTCGTTGTGTTATTGATAACTTTTACCAACGAATGCTTAGCCTGTTGTCGGCGTTCACAACCTATGCCCAACGATAGTTTAACTTAGTCATAGCGCACCAAACGTATCGCCGGCGAACTCGTGGCGTAGCCTGTTAAGAACCTGCCAGACGCCGATTTAAATCATAACCGCCTGAGAATTTGAAGTGTCAACAACGCTGTCACACCTTGACGATTTTGCCAGCGTATGCCGACCTATGAAAAATGTGTCCAAAACGCTAGGCGCACGTCGAATACGGTATAAGTAAATTGTGTATACGTTAAGAGTAGGCTGGAAAACAATGAAGTACACTGTCATATTACGTGGTACGTGTAATACGTCGTGAAATTTCAAGCATGCTGGAAATTTTACGACGTACTCGGCGTACGGCTAACATGTTCCGCATGCGTTGTCATATGTTCCTGGCACGCTCCGCGATTGTTTACACACGATGGACACATGTTACTTGTAGGTTAGGGCCTACTCATAAGTCGAAACACGTCAAGGTAATATTTTAAGGCCCGGTCACACCTTGACGTTTTAGCCAACGTATGCCGATTTTTGAATTTTTTTTCTAAAACGCTGGCACACGTTGAATACGTTATGGGTAAGTTTTGATAACATTGAGAGCACGCTGAAAAACACTGCCATACGTCGTTGTACGCTGGCTTTAAACGTTGTACTTTTCGGTTGTCCTCAAATTTTTTCATGCTTGAAATTTCACGACGTATGCCGGCGTATGACTCACACGTTCCGCTACGCTGGCCACAAGTTGTATGCACGGTCTGCGATCGTTGACAGACGTCAACACATGCTACTTGTAAGTTAATCATAAGTTGAGACACGCCGAGGTAATGTTTAGCGTACCTGAAACTTATTTCTAACATATGATTAACGTGTTGTTGGCACGTTACGCGATCGTTGCCACACATCGACAGACGTTACTTTTAAGTTACTCATAGGCTGAAAGACGTCGGTATAATGGATCGTCCTTGCGTCAGCGTCCACAGCCACGGCCAGGACACTTATTTGCAGCTTTCTTCAAACTTTTCTTCGGCATGACGAGGATGTTCACACTTCGATGTCTAGCTTGGCTATGATTCCAATTGTCCATCGGCAGCGTCTATTTAAAATAGTCGAGTTTGAGCGTTTTAACACGTTCAGAAGAAACGCTTCAAATTTCCAAACCCCAGCGTCAAAAAACAAAGGCGAGTGACAGTAATTTAAATCGTTCATTGTAAGCAATGAAAATAGCTGAGTGGTACCGTTTAAAAGTCGTTGAGTGTAAAAAAAATCGAATTGTTGAGCGCAAGCATCTACTTTCAATAGTGGAGTTTGAGCGATTTAGCACGTTCAATAGAAACGATGAAAATTTCCGAGCGCCAGCGTCAAAAAACAAAGGCGAGTGACAGCAATTCAAATCGTTCATTGTAAACAATGAAAATGGCAGAGTGGTACCGTTTAAAAGTCGTTGAGTGTAAAAAAAACCCAATTGTTGAGCGCAAGTGTCTACTTTCAATAGTGGAGATGCAGCCATTTAAATCGTTGAGTGGCAGCCTATGAACCTACCCGTGGACACGCGGACGCAAGGACGATCCATCATAACCCACACCCTCCCGCTCACACCCACCTACTACTGCCAACATGAACAAACTACTACTGATACTAATACTAATACTGATACTGATACTGATACTGATACTGATACTGATACTGATACTGATACTGATACTGTTAGTTACTGCTGACATGGACATCGACTCAAAAAGGACTCGAAAACACTGTTGGGTTCCCCTTTTATGAACACCATTTTTATATACCAATTCCCAAAACCGCTGGGAACACGTCTTTATATGGCAGTTGTAACCTAGAAACACGTTAATTTATTTTTTTTGTCGACCGGAAGACGTCATTGGAATACGTCTACATACGTCGATGTGTGTTGGGACTACGTAAAGAATTGGTTCAAAGCACGTCAAACATAAGTTAGAAATAAGTTTCGCGTAAAAAAGACATTACCGCGACGTGTTTCGACTTATGAGTAGCTTATAAGTAGCCTTTGTGGACGTGTGTAAGTGTCCACATATCGTGTGTAAAACTTATCCCCATCGCATGCGGAACGTGTGTCATACGCCGAGTACGTCGTAAAATTTTGAACATGTTTAAAATTTCTTGACGTACTCTACTTACTACGACGTATGATAGCGTACTTTAGCGTTGTACTCACGTATACCAAACTTACTCATACCGTATTTGACATGCCCCAACGTTTTAGACACATTTTTCTTAGGTCGGCATACGCTGGCAAGATCGCCAAGGTGTGACCGCGATGTTGACACTTCCATTTCTTCGGCAGTTATGATTCGAATCGTTGTGCATCAGCCTTTTAATAGGCTACGTCACGACATCGTCGGCGATGCGTGCAACGCGCTATGCCTAAGTTAGACTATCGTTGGGCATCGGTTGTGTAGGCCGACAACAGGTTCAGCATTCGTTGGTATAAGTTATTTATAACACAACGAAACGTTCTGTGCCCATTACTAATATGTTATGCATACGACCAACTCGTTATGAATACGTCCGAATCTTAAAAAAAAAACATCAAAAGTTCAACGTCAGCCAGCGTTTTACATACATTTTAATACGTTGCCATCGCTGGCTAAAACGTCAAGGTGTGACAGGGCCTTAACATACCCGAAACCTAATTTTCAACCAATGGGAAACGTCCTTTTAACCTATGAGTAGCGTGCTCTGAACCTATGTTTAACATGCTTGAAACCTATGAGTAACGTGCATTGAACCTACTTGTAACTTGCCTGGAACCAATGACTAGCGTGCTATGAACCTATGAGTAACGTGCGTTTAACCTATGTGTAGCATGCTTTGAACCAAAGTATAACGTGCTTCTAACCTTTGAGTAACATGCTATGAACCTATGTGTAACGTATCTCAAATGCACATTGTCGTATGAAGACGAATTAGATTGACGTCTTCCGGACGACCACAGCACTTACTGAACGTGTTTCTAACTTACATCTACCGTGTAATGGCGTATTGGCAGCGTGAAGGGGAATTGGTATATACAAATGGGCTTCACAAGAGGAACCCATCATTGTTCCAGACTCCATGTTGAGTAGATGTCAATGCCAGTAGTATCAGTAGTAGTAATACTATTAGCAGTAGTTGGTGTGCGTGACAGTAGTAATAGTAGTTGTAGTCGGAGCATTGGTAGTAGTAGTATGTCTATGTCAGTAGTAGTATGTGAGCGTGATGGGGAGGGTGTGGGTGATGATGGATCCTCTTATCTTCCACGAATAGGAGACTACTTTGCACCATTGTTCGATGTTCTTTTCGGCTAATTTTTTTCCTCATTCCCACGATGAAATATTTTTTTGTTTTACTTTTTAAAGTATTAAAAACGACTTTGACAAATGCATAATGTCCTAGTAATGAACACAGAACGCTTCGATAACATAGATAAGTTATACCAACGATTGATTATCATGTTTTAGTCGTCCACAACCTATGCCCAACGATAGTCTAGCGTATGCATAGCGTAATAATTCCCAAGCACGTTATTCATAGGTTATAAATAAGTCACGGGTACCCTAAACATTACTTTGATGTGTTTCGACGTATGAGGAACTTTCAAGTAGCGTGTTGCGAAGTGTGAACAACGTTCGTGTAGCGTGCTTACAAAACGTTACTCATAGGTTAGAAATAAGTTTTGGGTACGCGAATGTTACCTCTACGTGTTTCGACTTATGAGTAACTTACAAGTAACGTGTGTCAACGATCGCAGAACGTGCCTACAACTTATGGCCAGCGTAGCGGAACGTGTGAACCAAACACCGAGTATGTCGTAAAATTTCAAGCATGCAAAATTTTATTGACAACCAAAAAGTACGTTTTAAACCAGCATAATACGACCTATGGTAGTGTTTTTCAGCGTGCACCTAACGTACACAAAACGTACCCATAACTTATTCGACGTGTGCCAACGTTTTAGACAAATTTTTCATAAATCGGCATACGCTGGCTAAATCGTCAAGGTGTGACAGCCACTTAAGCAACAACCACTACATCAGGGTCTGCAGTTTAAAGAAACTCATTTAAGGACTTGATTGAGGCAAAAATTATTTCGATCTCAGAAATTATACCTGGTCTGAAATTCTGCGCCTGTTTTTAGTCATTTCTGAGTCATCTCCGAGATGGTGTCAACAGTGACTTGTCCTCATTCTGGTTTATTTATGCTGATATGGTCAACATCATGTGAGTTGTTTGTTGCAACTGCATGAAAAACATATTGGGACTTATATCTGCAATCTCTACGTGCAATGACACTCTGGGCCTTTGCGTACGACAAGTTGTACTCTGCCTACTACTTGCCCTTCCACTATGCAGTGACATACTGGAGGGGATGCATCCTGCAATATCTAATGTGTTTTTTCCAGGGAAGATTCTTTGTTCAGATCGACTACAATATCTCATTTGGTACGATTTCTGCTGACCAGGCCATCGAGGGAACAGTGAGTCCTGGCACCTGATTCGCAGGTGGAATCAAAGGATTTAACGTTAAACCAGATACTGTGGCCAAGTATGGGGTTTTTTTACACTGAATTCAGAAGCACTACATTCCAAAAGCTGCGGGAGATGTTGTGACAGCCAGACTCAGTGACATTAAGGACTTGGGTAGTTTTCATTAAGGACTTGACTGAGGGACTTGACTAACCCTAACAGCTTGCCTTCCCACTAAAACACCATTGTCTCTTTTCCCCACTGAATATTTTCATTCCATTTCACTCCTCGTAATGGCACAAGGAGAGGCATCAGGCCGTGGTGTCCTGGAGGAGACCACATGGCCCACGGCATGGTCAATGAACAGGCATGCAAAACATCATTGCTGGGAGTTATAAAGGCTGCCACAAGAGGTACACAGAGATTTCAAGCTCAGAGTATGAGTGATCCAACCAGAGAAGCAGTGGAGTTAGGACTTTGTCCATGCCACATTGCGGAGTGAGTCGAGCAATCTGCGCTGCTGGAGTTTCGTGGGTTGGAGCAGCTTTCAGTGCAGTTCCCAGAATGAGTCTTGGTACAAGTTGCAACCTGGGTCACCCACCACTTATGACAAAATTGCATGCCATTGCACTAGCCCGGTGTCTCTTGAATAAAGACTGTACCTCCCCTCACCCCCCCCCAACCCCTTTCCCTCAATGTATCACTCTCCCAATTGTTGCTTGCATTCCCGGGTGAGTTCATGCCTGTCGAAAGATTATTTTAAGCGAGGTGCTGAGGCATTCCTAATTTAGATGAAGTAGTACTGCTCGGGTTTGTCATTTTTTCCTCTTTGATTTATTGTTTACTATGTCCCCACTTCTCTTTTTGTAATTAAACCCATTCTTTTTCCACATGTGGCCATGGTTTGAAAAGACACAACTGTACCTCTAGTTCTATTAAATTACTGCTTGAGAATAAAGTGTGCGACAATCGTGGCACACAGTCTAAATTAAATAAAGCCTTTGCGAAAGATAGAAATGGTACTTCCGGTTCGGGGACATTCCATGTGGACGGTGAAATCTGCAGCTGCTCATTTCCACCTCACTAAAGCTGAGTTTTCCAAACTGCATTCCTCCGGTTTTGTGTGCGTCATTCATCAAGACACTGGCACACCAAATCCGGTGAGGTTGTAGTTGCAGTCAAGCAGCTTGCGTTCTCAGTGTGGAAAGCTAATCCGACCGAGGGTATCTTTCATTCATTTTGTAAGGTTTACAACAAGTGTGTCCATCCTGAAGGCAAGCCAGAAAACATCATCTTACAAATCTCAAGGCTGAACTCTCCCACACAGTCTCCTTCTTCCAAGTCCTGACGGTGCCTTGTATGCCCTTCTTCCAGCGGGTCCCTCATGTCAAATGGCTTTAATGCAGACTCTGCCCGAACAAAGCAAAATGTCTAAACTCTGTCTTTGCCTCCAAATCTCGTGTACCCATTCCATCTAATTCTGTGACAATTTTCACTGACATACCTAATGTCTACTGGACTCTGTTGCCTTCTCATCCGAGAAGGTAGAGGAAATTATCTTTGGCCTTGACCCAGCTTCGGTGCTTGACCCAGATGACATTAGTGCCCAAGTTCTCAAATCCTGCTCTGCTGTTCTTCCTTCCCCTCTATCTGCACTATTCAATCTGTCCTTCTTTGGCTTCCTCCACTCTGTGTGAAAGGAAGCAAACATCACTCACATCTACAAGAATGCTGCAACAACAGTCCCCACCAACTGTAGGTCAGTGAGCTTGCTTCCAATTACAAGCAAAGTCATAAAATGTCGAGTATTTTCTCTGTTCAAATAACCTGATCTCCAATCATCAGTTTGGATTCTGCCTCAGTCACTCTGGACACGCTTCTGCTCCTCTATCAGCAATGGTGGGAAGCCCTCCATGTCAAACAAAAGGTTAGGACAGTCTCTCTGGGCATATATCAGGCATTCAGTCGTCTGGCATCCTGCTTTGCTTGCCAAGCTTTCTGCCTGTGGCATAAAAGACCACCTTACCTTCTGGATTTCTGACTTCCTTCACTCATGCAGTCAATGTTTTGCCATCAATGGAACCATCACCTTCCCTCTGGCAGCAGAGGTTGGAGTTCCCCAAGGCAGTGTTTTGGGCCCAGTGTTGGTCCTCATCTATATAAATGACCTCTCTGATGCTCTGGGAAACCCTCTCTCCCTTTCTGTGGAAGACGCCACATTGTGTCATACAGTACCCCATCCCTCTGCTTGGCAGATAGCAGCTGCATCAGTAGTCTGGCATCCTGCTTTGCCAATGACATCTCAGTGGTGGAGTGGAGGCTGTTCGGGTCCAGTACACCAGCGTATGGTTTTACATGTCAGAGCCCAGAGACACCCCCTTCATGTTCTGCTGTGTGTGAGATGAGCATGCCCCGCATGTCCCAGTTGAAACTACGAAATAGCACCTCGGGGAGGGAGGCCACCATGTTGTATTGCACCGTATAAGTACTGCATTTGTCGAACACACAACATTAGTATGCAGTTTGGCACTTCAGGGAGGCGTCATGCCAGGGAAAATGCAAAAGGGCTTCGGCTGCGCACTCACAAACCAATTCGACCATTTAGTGGATGACAAATTGGATACGCTTGATACCATAAATGCCAAGAAGGCCAAGAACGGATCCAGAGGGTCTAACAAGGCAGTATAATTGACCAAACAACCTTCAGGGGCGGGCAAGGCACCTGTACCGAGTCCCGTCACAAAATTGGATCTCTGAAAAAGAAGTATGACTTTTTGGGGAAAGATTTGCAGAATTTAGGATCTAAAGTGATTTATTTCAAGGATTCTACCAAGAGTGGGAGTCAATTCTGATCTCTGTAACAGAGTGACGGATGTGAACCAATGATTAGAGGGGTGGTGTGGGAGGAAGGGATTTTGGTTCGTGAATATGTGGGGATCCCTGCATGGTCATAGTGAGTGTATGAAGTCAGGTGGCAGGGTACTTAATAGAAGGGGGTGGTGAGATTTGAGTGATTCTTGAGAAATTAGGAAAGAAATTAGCTCGGATGGATGGTGAGGTGTATGACATAGTTGCTGCAAGTGAGATGTGGTTTCGTGAGCAATCTAACTGGAGAATAGGAATTCAAGGCTACAGGGTTTACCGGTGTGATAGGAAAGAGAAAAGGGGAGGTGGTGTGACAATATGGGTGAAAGACAGTATTGTTTCGAGAGAAAGGCATGACATTAATGCGGGAAGTGGGAATTGATGGAGAGGATTCTGTGTGGACTGAGATTAGAGATTGGAAGAATAGTAAGATACTTGTTGGATGCTTTTATAGGGATATTGGTGTGATATGAGGAAAGAGAGCAGCATAGATAGATATGTGAAGAATTCAGAAAGGCATGTGATAAGTGAAGACTATTGATTATGGGGGATTTTAACTTGCCTGGGATAGATTGGGTACAGGACCAGGTGAAGGGCAGATGAGGATTTTCTAGACCTAGTCCAGGATTGCTTTTTAATCAAGTTTGTACAAAACCACACGAGGCTATGTGCTGTGTTGGACCTCTTTTTGAGTAATGATCCCAATTTGGTGGAGGAGGTGGATGTGGGAGAGTATCTAGGTTCAAGCAACCACAATATATATATATATATAGATATATATATATATAGATATATATATATATATATATATATATAGATATATATATATATATAGATATATATATATATATATATATATATATATATATACATATATATATATATATATATATATATATACATATATATATATATATATATACACATAAATATATACACATAAATATATACATATATATATATATATATATATATATATATATATATATATATATATATATATATATATATATATAGTAAGTACTACTCCATTATTGAGATGTGAATTCCAGTTTCGTGGTGCAAGGTTGTGAAATCTTAGGAGGGCAAACTTTGAGGGTATGATAAGTGATAGGGGAGTTTTCGATGGGGTAAAGTTAATGAGTGGTAGTCTGCATTGAATAAAATGGCAACCTTCGAGGAGCATATGTGCAGTGTGCAGAGTCGGCATATTCCAGCGAGGTGTAAAGGTAGAGTCAGAAAGAGACTGGTGTGTTTGAGCATGGAGGTATGTAGTGTAACGAAGGATAAGCAGAAGACATTCATTAAATACAAATACCAGTACTAGAGTCGAACACATCTATGTAGGAGGAAGCAGAGACTAGTTAGAAAATAACTTGGCAGGCCAAAAAGGAATACAAAAAGGACATAGTGAAGAACATTAAATATAACAGCAAGTAACAGTATATAAGGGGTAAGGAAAGGGTTAAGAGGAGTGTGGCCACATTAAGGAATAGCAAAGGACAATTGGTGTACGATGAGGGTGAGATGGCAGGCTTATTAAAGAAAAAAATTGTTTCTACATTCACACGGGAACAGTTCGGGAAACTTCCAAAAGCGGAGGGTATCTATATCGGGGGTCAGTCAGCAAGGGCTTTTAGAAGAGATCCATGCAGGAGTAGATGAGGTGAAGAAGTAGATCGAAAAATTAAGGGATGATAAAACTCCAGGGGTAGATAATACGTATCCTAGAGTATTGAAGGAGGTGGCACAGAAGAAAAACTTGGCGTTAGAAGTTTTCTTTAATAGCCTCCTGGAGTCAGGATAGGCACCGGAGGATTGGAGAGAATCAAATGCAACTCCGTTATTTAAGAAAGGTTCGAAAGAATTGGGGAACTATGGACCTGTTAACTTGACTTCAGTGGTAGGGAAGGTGTTGGAAACATTAATTAAGGAACGGATAGGGAAACATCTGAATATTTTCAAACTGTGAAAACAGCATGGATTTACCAAAGGGAGATCATATTTAACAAACTTGTTGGAGTTCTATGAAATAGTTTAGGATTGGGTGGATGAGGGAAGTGCAGTGGATTTGGTGTATCTTGACTTTAAGAACACATTTGATAAGGTAACACATCAGAGGTTGTTAACCAATTTGAGGGCTAGTGGAGTGGTTGGTCAGGAAGCTAACTGGATTGGAAACTGGAGTAGTGATAAGAAGCAAAGAGTGTCTGTGAATGGGAGGATGTCTGGACAGGAGGAGGTAAGTAGTGGGGTACCTCAGGGATCACAACTAGGACCATTATTATTCATAATTTACATCAATGATTTGGATAGTGGGGTTAAGAGTCAGTTTTCTAAATTTGCAGATGACACGTAGCTTGGAGGTAAGGTCGATAGCAGAGAAGGTGTTGATAACATTCAGGAAGTTCTAGCTACTTCAACAGATTGGGTAAAAGATTGGCATATATCATTTAACACAATGCTTTTTACATTTTAGTGTAAGGTGATGGAGATGGGAAAGAATAATAAAAATGGAGATTACGTCATGCAAGGGGCAGACTTGGAACGTGTCGCACGGGAGAAGGATCTGGGGATAGTTGTTACAGGGGGCAAGCAGACAGCACAGTACCAAACAGCTATAGGGAAAGCAAACAGGGTTTTGGAATGTATTTGTAGAGGGATAAATTATAAATCAAAAGAAGTAGTGTTAACACTCTACAGGAATTTAGTAGAGGAATCATTTTGAATATTATGTACTATTTTGGTCACCACATCTGAGGAAGGATATAGCTACCGCAGAGAGGGTTTCGCATCAAGCTACTAAATTGATTCCAGGGTTAGCTCCACTAAGCCAAGAGGGACTTTTGAAGGAGACAGAACTTTATACATTGGAAAGGAGGTGATTGTGAGGGGATCTGATGGAGATGTTTAAGATAACTAGTGCATGCCCGTAAGTGCGTGCACGTACGTGCATGGCCGTACGTGCATGACCGTACGTGCAAACAAACAAAAAAACCTTTCAAACTGCGTGCCAGAAACAACAAACACACAGGCCATTCCTTCGCTCTCATGTTGCCGTACGTGTGTGGCCGTACAAACAAATACTTTAAAACCGCTTGCCAGAAACAATGACACAGGCCGTTCCTTCACTCTCGCGTGCTCGTACGTGCGTGGCCGTGCATGCAAAAAAAAAAAACTTTCAAACCGCGAGCCAGAAACAAACACATAGGCCGTTCCTTCGCTCTTGTGTGCCCGTACGTGCAACCCCCCCCCCCACCCCCCAAAAAACTTTCAAACCGCGAGCCAGAAACAACCACACAGTCTGTTCCTTCGCTCTCGTGTGGCCGTATGTGCAAACCAAAAAATAAAAATAAAAAAAACTTTCAAACCGCGTGCCAGAGACAACCACACAGTCCATTCCTTCGCTCTCGTAAACGACGACTGGATTGGGGCATTGTGTTTATCTATAAATGCGCATAAGAAATCGAGAAATTATTAGAATATATTGTCATCACCATCCGGAAGTAGTGCGTGCCCGTACGGAATGTTCACATGCATTCCATGAATTATCGCTTGCAATGAAGTAAGAACTGCTGTGATACTTACACACAGAGTTAATTAAAATCCAAATTAAAATCAAGTTTACCTCCCTGTCTTTGCCTGCCATGACATTCGCTGCCATTTACCATTGGCACTCCTACTCCACGGTAACTAAGGTACCGATCGATCCCCAACGTAACCAGCACGGCACGTGACGTCATCGTCGGCCGGCCGCGCACCGGCCTACGCAGCCAAACCCATGCAGCAACGTGTCCTGTGATTGGTAACTAAATGGCGCATCGGCCACGCCTACGCAGCACGTGTCCTGTCATTGGTTGGTAAATAAATGGCCATAACTTGGGAATCACTCGTCCGATTAATATCAAATCTTGAAAAGGCACATACTCAGGTCCCCAGCAATATAGCTGGCAAGTTTCAATTAGATCGGACCAGTGGTTGTCCGGAAACAGCGGTCACACACACACACACACACACACACACACACACACATACACACTCACACACACACACACACACAGACAGACAGACACACACACACATACACACTCACACACACACACACACACAGACAGACAGACACACACACACAGACATACACACAGACACACAGAGATTGCTGGAATTATAGATAGATGAAATGAGGTTAATGAGATGACAAATGAAGGGGTTGAATGCAGACTGCAGAGCAATGAGTAAGAAAACCCATCGTTGTGAATCGTTTTTACCACCAAATTAAGATGTATTTTGTTGGCAAGCATGTCGAGTAGAGCTGAATTCCTTAACACTTCCAAAGGCAACACCGTTTTGACAATTGGAAACAAAAAGAAGTTGTGCACTTTTTTTGATAAATTATTTTCAGAACAATTTTTCTTCAATAAATGAATAATAATAAAAATTGTCTCCATGTACATTATACACACCTTTATCTCGTTAGCACCTCTTTATAAACAACATCGCTGAGGAAGCAGCGCTTCGTCTTTGTTTCCTCGTCCAGGGCAAGAATGCGGAGGCTGCTGGATCTGCCAACGTTTTGATAAATTATTAGTTTTCATGGCCAATTATTCAAATAGCGCTAACGCATTTTGCCTTTTCGCAATGTCGTCGCATGGAAAAACACAAAGAGAAGAGAAGAGAAAAAACTTGTAATGGCGAACGCGGCTGAGTTTGTTTTCCCCATCGACCACGCCTACGCAGCAATGCTTTCTGTCATTGGTTGATAAAAAATGGCCGCAGCAACGGTTCCTGTCATTGGTTGGTAAATAAATGGCCATAACTTGGGAAGCACTCGTCCGATTAATATCAAACCTTGAAAAGGCACATCCTGAGGTCCCCAGCAATATAGCTGGCAAGTTTTAATTCAATACAGACCAGTGGTTGTCGAGAAACAGCGGTCACAGATGCATAAACACACAGAGATTGTTGGAATTATAGATAGACTTGTACGTGCCCGTAAGAAAAAATAAATAAATAAATAAATATTCAAACCGAGAGCAACAAACAACAACCACACAGGCCATTTCTTCGCTCTCGCGTGCCCGTACGTGCGTGGCGCGGAGGTTTGCATATCGCAGTTACGATTATTCGCAATTTAGCTTTTAATGGCCAATTATTCAATTAGTGCCAACGTATTTTGCCTTTTCGCAATGTTGTGGCAAGGAAAAACAAAAAGAGAAGAGAAGAAAGAGAAAAAAATTTACTTCCTGGTTTGGAGAATACCAGCACTCTGATGTTACCGAAATTTATGCACCGTCTAATATGAAAACGATTATAACTTGGGCCATTGTGTTTATCTATAAATGCGCATAAGAAATCGAGAAATTATTAGAATACACGAAGTCATCACTCTCCGGAAGCCCTACGTTGTAACCCGTAATGGGGAATGCAGCTGAGTTTCCCTTCCCCATCGGCCACGCCCACGCAACAACGTGTCTTGTCATTGGTTTGGTAAATAAATGGCCATAACTTGGGAAGCACTTGTCCGATTAATATCAAACCTTGAAAAGGCACATCCTCAGGTCCCCAGCAATATATCTGGCAAGTTTCAATTAGATCGGACCAGTGGTTGTTGAGAAACAGCGGTCACAGACACACACACACACACACACACAGATTGCTGGAATTATAGATAGACTCGTACGTGCCCGTAAGAAAAAAAAATTAAATGAATAAATATTCAAACCGAGAGCAACAAACAACAACCACACAGGCCATTTCTTCGCTCTCGCGTGCCCATACGTGCGTGGCGCGGAAGTTTGCATATCGCAGTTACGATTATTCGCAATTTAGGTTTTAATGGCCAATTATTCAATTAGCGCCAACGTATTTTGCCTTTTCGCAATGTCATCGAAAGGAAAAACAAAAAGAGAAGAGAAGAGAGAAAAAAATACTTCCTGGTTCGGAGCATACCAGCATTCTGATGTTACCGAAATTTGTGCACCGTCTCATATGAAAACGATCATAACTTGCGGCATTGTGTTTATCTATAAATGCGCATAAGAAATCGAGAAATTATTAGAATACACGAAGTCATCACTCTCCGGAAGTCCGTACGTTGGAACCTGTAATGGGGAATGTGGCTGTGCTTCCCTTCACCATCGGCCACGCCCATGGAACAACGTGTCTTGTCATTGGTTTGGTAAATAAATGGCCATAACTTGGGAAGCACTTGTCCGATTAATATCAAACCTTGAAAAGGCACATCCTCGGGTCCCCAGCACAATATATCTGGCAAGTTTCAATTAGATCGGACCAGCAGTTGTCGAGAAACAGCGGTCACAGACACACACACACACACACAGATTGCTGGAATTATAGATAGATGAAGGGTGTGGACAAGATAGGTGAAGTGGAGTTTTTCAGCAGATCAGACAGTGTTAGGAACAGGAACCATAGTTAATGGGTAGAGAAGATGAGAGTTAGTGCAGTTTTAAGGCAGGAGTCTTTCAGTGGGAGAGTGATTATTGGGTAGAATGGTCTTTCGGGAAAGGTAGTGGCAATAGAGGGGGTTGAGGGGCTTAAATTGGAATTACATAGGTACCTGGATGCATTGTCGATGAAGGGGTACAGGAATATTGGCAGGAAAATTGTCAGTAGCTTGTGTGTGGATGGGTGATGATACTGGGGTTAGTACAGCGCAGGCATGATGGGCCGAATGGCCTCCTGCTGCGCCAAAATTAATTGTGTGTATCCCTGTGCATAAGCACATACATAAGTCAAACAAAAAAACAAACATCCCCTTAAATGGGGAGATAAAAATTCCGTGTTCCAAACTTTTTTTGCACATTCTATTGAAACACGATGCAGAGAGATGTGATTGAGTGTTGTTCTCCTGTAATATGATTCTGAGCAGCACTGAAAATAACCCAGAGACTGCACAGATCGTTTGCTTCCATTTTAGTGTAGTAGAGAGTAGAAAAATTGTGCAAATTATGATACAAGCATCAAATTTGGCATTTCTGTTCTGCACGGCTTTCTGATCAAATCTGCCCGATTGGCCATTTGAAAATCCAAATTTTGAAAAATTTGAAGAAAAAAAAAAACTTCAAAAAAATTTGAAGTCACATCTGGCTGAAATTCTTGAAGCGCAAGTGAACATCCCAGACAGAGAACCAAGGGGAGATGCAGTCATCATTGATGGCTCAGCACTTATCAATGCCCTACCTCCACGCACTTCAAAGATATTTGATGACTATGCTAAAGAAGACATCATCCCAAAGGTGGAATCCTATGGTGCCAGGTACGAGAGGGGGGACGTAGTGTTTGATGTGTACAAGAAGCCAAGTCTGAAGTCCGAGGCAAGGTCGAAAAGGGGGCAAGGAATCAGAAGAAGAGTGACAGGAACGAGTAAGACCCCAAGTAACTGGAGAAGCTTTCTTCGAGATGACAGCAACAAGACTGAGCAGTTTCACTTCCTTGCGGAAAAGATGTGTGAAGCACAGATGACAAGCACTGTCATTGTCACAAAAGGAGAAGATGCCATTAGCAACACAAGGAAGTCACTGGATGCTGTGTCTCCATGTTGTCATGAAGAATCTGACACTCGAATATTTGTACATGCCAGGGATGCAACGACGGATGGTAGCAAGTCCATTATCATTAAGGCCAATGACACGGACATACTAGTCATGGCAATATCTGTACTGCCATCCTTACAGGAACTAGGTCTTGAGAACATGTGGATTGCCTTTGGCCAAGGAGCCAAGGCACGATGGATTCCAGTCCATGAGGTAGTTTCTGCAATAGGGCCTGAGAAAGCTGGAGGGATCCCATACTTCCATGCGTTCACTGGATGTGACGTTGTGTCTGCCTTCCATGGTAAAGGGAAGAAAACTGCATGGCAGACTTGAAACGTCTTTGATGATGTTTCTGAAACATTCACCAATCTCAGCCAGCATCCAACATTGATTCGTGATCTTGACTTTTTTTAAGTTAATTTTTTTTTTCAAATTTTTCAAAATTTGGATTTTCAAATGGCCAATCAGGCAGATTTGTTTAGAATCCCCTGGAGAACAAATGTGCCAAATTTTATGCTATTATGAATCATTTGCACGATTCCTCTAAAAAATTGCTGTTATCTGCCCCACTATTTGCCAAATCATCAGTTGTGTCATAGAAAAAAAATTGAAGTAAATCATTAATTTCAAGAGCACATATAAACAAGAGCACAAGAGCACAAGAGCTCATGTAAGTTACATGGTATATCCGGGTTTTGAACAAACTATCAGATGTATTTTGTCCATGGCAATAAATGCACCCATTAATACTTTTTGTTTATCGTTTGACACCTTTATGTTTGCAAATGACAAACAAACGCTTAAACTTCATTCAGACTATTCTGACATGGCTTTCGAAGGTTGTGCTGCATGATCGTCAAAGTTGTGAAAAGGCTGTTTTTTGGAATCATGGGAGGTGGGATAACTTCATGACTTTTTGCAACGCAGGCCGCATTTTCCATCCAATCATCATGAAACTTTGTTGAAACGTTCTTCATGGGGAGATGCTCTTATGGTGAAAGTTTTGTGTCAATCACTCAAGCAGTTGTGGAGAAAATGAATTTAAAATTGAATAAAGGTGAAAAAGTGAGGGCAGAAGAAAGAAAAAGTGAGGGCCTCGGCCGACGTTCCGCAGCATGGTCAAGGATGGTTGTGGACGCCTATTACTAGTATACCCACAAGCTTCTTTTGTTTTTTTTAAACTAAACTGCATTTCCGTGTGTTTTGTAAAGTTTGTTAAGTCTTGGAAGAAAAAAATTAAATTCACGCTTTTCAGGACTAAAAAAGTAAACTTGTGCGTGTCCACATTTCAGCTGTCATGTTAAAAAAAAGTGTATCAAGGCTTAAATAATGCCAGCCACAATTAGAAGGATGAAAAACATCACAAGGAATAGTCACCTGAGTCGATGGCCAAGACCTCAGGACTCATGGACTAAATGGTTACATTTAGAGCCCCACGAAAAATGAAGAAGCAATTTATTAAAGGCATAAAAGAAAAAAAATGGCAATGGAGAGTAAATATCAGAAGAAAATCAGTAATTGTATTACTATGGGCAGTAGGCCACTTCATAACAATTAGACTTTTTTTCTACACGTGCCACTGTGCTACATGTTTTATTGGGGGTGGTAGCATCTGAAGCTCAAGGGACCCAGGCCGTAAACCCCTTGGGAAACAAAAACTCCACCATATTTTGCATGAATAAACATATTTTCCCGAAATAGAGAATGGATTGATTAGTCCTTTACATACATCACAGCAGAGCACTAAATCGTGCAATGGGCTCCCTCTTAACATTTATAGATCAAGTGACGTTTTCAATAGCCTTGATGAATACGTGACATTCAAAATGATGTAATCCACCCCCTGAATGCTCAGTGCGCATCCACAGAAACCCTGAGTAATGAGGTCCATCGAGGTGGCCGAACGTATATAACGTGTGACAGATAACGAGTGCAGCATGAAACGGCTCACTGACCTTCGAAAGAAGCCGGAAATACTTGGAAACGTACCTCTGAGAAAGGGGTGTGCCCTCTGCACAACAAAAGATTTTGAGAAATTCTGATCAACTCGTACAGAAAATTGATATCTAGCAGCCCATACTGCAAAAATATCCCGACAATGTGCCCGGAAAAAGGCTCGATGGTTCGAAGATGGTGCGTTCTAACCAAACCTTCATGCTTCTTAAAACTGATGGGAAGGTCATTTCTCGGGCTTGTCAATGCACAGGGGTAAGTTTAAAATGATGATATTTACTATTAATCATGTTTTGGAAGAGGGGGTTGGATGAGAGTGGGAGTGTTGTGGGTTGTGAGTGTCATTATAAATATATATTTTGTGTTTGGTGTGTGTGTGTGTGTGTGTGTGTGTGTGTGTGTGTGTGTGTGTGTGTGTGTGTGTGTGTGTGTGTGTGTGTGTGTGTGTGTGTGTGTGTGTTTATGTGTGTGTTTGTTATAACCACGGCCACCAAAAGCTTATTGCATTAAAAGAAAATGATAACCCGACTCCTCTCATCCATGGATATTTCTCATATGCCTACATTTCCGTGAGTCCGATTTTCATTCAGGAACACAATAATGGTTAACTACTGTATTTTGAATTTGCTACTCTCAGATATAAATGGTGAAAATTATGTTGAAAAGACGATTTGAATCACAAATCTCACGCTAATAACAGCAGGTTAAAAGTGCCTGGCTAGCAAAACCGAGATCCTGAAAACACAAACAGCGCATGTGGAAAAAAGGTCTCATTTGGCATTCAGACGTCATTTCGAAAGTCACGTATTGGATCCCTTTATCCCCTTGAATAAAAGCACAGTGTCCATCAACAGCAGCTGACCTTTAACAAAAGTACTACATTTGCGAACGTCATTTTCACAACTCACAAAAGGATGCACACCACTACACACGAATACTGAAGCACTTTGCATTATATTATGAGAATATGATGGCTGATTTGAGTTCAGTTAATTGATAATTATTCAAGATATAAGAGGTTAATGCCATCTGTCTGTCTGTCCCACCCTGAAACACAAAAACACACCTCGGAGAGAAAAAAAACTATTAAATAATAGTTGCTAAAAATTAATCCAAACTCATGGGAAAATGATAATTTTTTCAATCAGCCCAAAAAAATTTTGAACCTGGGATGTGCATAAGGCAATAGACAACTGTCTCTATCGCTCCCAAAAAAAATTTTCTCCCTTAAGAGATATGCTGCGATATCTTTGCTGTTGAGATATATGATTATTTTTGAATATGATACTACTTTATACACCACCAGTCAAAAGTTTTAGAACACCCCCGTTTTTCCAGTTTTTACTGAAATTTAAGCAATTCAAGTCCAGTGAATAACCTGAAATGGTACAAAGCCAAGCGGTAAACTACCAGGGGTTAAAAAAAAACAGTTTAGGTTACCAAAAACTGAAAAATAATGTAAATTTCAGAGTTGTTAAAAAAAAGGTCCTTTTCAGGGAACAAGTAATAGTATATGCTGTTGTGTAATATCGTGAAAATTTGGGTTAATTTTTGCCAACCTAATTTTTTAGTGACTATGGACCATAAATTTATCAAAAATTCTGGTTGGCATTTTTTTGGCCGCCATCTTGGATTATTGGCGGCCATCTTGAAATTCGCTCGGGTAAAAACACATTTCCGACCATATCTTTACCTCTGATAGAGGTATTTACATGATATTAGTGTCTAAATGTATGTTTTAGAGGGTTAGCAATCATTTTGTGATACTTTATAAAGGTCTAAATATAAAACTTGACAAGGAAATTGTCAATAATGCCATTATTTAGCTTATAGCGGCAGCCAAAATAATGACATTTTTTATTATGTTCTTTGTTGATATTTCATAGCTGTTATCATGACCTAATTTGATTATTTTCCCATAAATACCTATTATCACATGTTTAATATTTATTAAATATTTGTTTCTGCTTTTTTCAGAATATAGCTACAACAGCTTGAAGAAAGATGGGAGAGCCACCTACAAAAAGACCACGCACCAATACAAACTATAAACTGTGTATTAAATGTCAAAAACATAGCAGTGATTTGTTGAGACAACACCCAAAATATTCATCATATGAAAAATTTCTGCATTCTGTCTGTCGTAGGGCTGATTTAGGTGAACTGGAATTCCTTGTAATTCATAACCGTCTGGGTGATATAACTGCAGAACAGCTAAAGGACCAACATGCGAAGTGGCATGCTCCATGCGATGCAGAAACTACGAACGTCACAGACATTGGAAGATCTAGCAGGTGGTATGAAACAGCCCTCGCTACACAGAACTCTACCCAGCTAAAGCGAAAGAGAGGTCGCCCTAGATCTTGTAGCTCTACACAATCTTCTTCTGCACCAGTACGATGCACACGTTCCCAAATAAGGAAGTTCATTAAAGCTGAGTGCTTCTTTTGTCAGGGTAAAAATACAGATATTCTTCACAGATGTCAAAGTCAAAATGTTGGTGAAAAAATGGCAGTGATTGTGCAAAAATGCAACAATGATGAGTGGAAGGAAGATAAATTCAAAGGACCCACTTTCTAGAGATTTGATGTATCATAATACCTGCCTAGCAAATCAGTGGAAAAAATACAACCCGGTCAAGTAACCAGTTGCAGAAAAAGACCAAAAGGATTCAGATGATTCTGTAAATTTATTGGCTGCAGAAATTGAGTTTTACAGTTGCCTTGCAGATAAACTCAGCTCTGGTGAATATATAGGCATTGATAAAGTACAACAAGATTATGACAATATGATGATGATGTATGATTTACACAGAACTACCACTCGTGCTGCAGTGAAGGAAATTATTGAAAAGAATATCGATGATGTGGAATTCACACGCCCATGTGACCACACTAAACCATCACTAATTCACTCAAGTAAGACCCATGAGGCTGCTGTAGATAATGCTGCAAACAAAACTGATAGCCAAGATGTACAAGCAATGTTTACTACTGCAAAAATCATACGGAGAACAATAGAACAGAATAATAGCTTGAAATTTAAAGGTTCCTTGGGTGGTGAAACTATTGTTCCTGAAGAGTTAAGTATATTGTTGGGTTGGATAATTCAAGGACAGAGCACGGCCCAGTCAAATGTACGGTCTGAAAGTATCAGACATTCATGCAGTAACATATCACAGCAGATGATGCAAGCTTACACATCAAACAGACAGGTTACATACAAACCCAAATCAGATTCCTCTGTGTTTCGCAGTGGCACTGAAACTCCTCTGACATTGGGCATGTCCCTGTATTGCTATCATGCCATGCGGAGTAAGCAGATTATTGATGCTGCATCCCATGCTGGTGCAGGAGTGTCATACCAGCACAAACTTCAGCGTGTTTCACAGATAGCTTGCGCAGTAAAGAATTACATGGAAGAACATGGTGAAACACATTCTCCGAACTCATCTACAGTGCCAGGTGTGGCAGGAAGTACTTGTTCCAAAGCCCTGTCATCTTGACACAACAAAGTTTGGATGGTATCGAGAATCTACCAGTGAACTGAAACCAATTCTGTCCAAAATGCCTTCAGCCCCTGAATCAGTTACAGAATTGGTGAGGTGTGGTTGCAGCAAAAGTTTGTGTAATGCTCGTTCTTGCAAGCAAAATAATTTAGAGTGCACAGAATTGTGCAAGTGTGAAGCCAATCCAGAGAGCTCTATGAATACCCAACAGGACTGCATGTCAGATCAAGAAACTGATTCAGATGAATAACTGTTTTCGCACTTTAAATTTCTTCATATAAGGAAAAATTGCTAATTCAACCCTTACAACAGACTAAAAGTGATATAATTTTTAAATTGGTGACTCAACATCATGGTTAAGGTAATGTAGTTGTAGTTCAATGTGGCAAGTGTGTAATTATACATATTAAGAAATCAACATCATCAAAATCCAATTATCATTGTCGAGATATGGGCAATAATGTGTTTTTATATAGCAAATTTCAAGATGGCGGCCAGTAATCCAAGATGGCAGCCAAAAAAAATGCCAACCTGAATTTTTGATAAATTTATGGTCCATAGTCACTAAAAAATTAGGCTAGCAAAAATTAACCCAAAATTTTGACGATTCCCCAAATGACAACACATCAGCATATACTATAATGGGTTAGCAACTGCAGCTGTTCTGCAGCTATAGAAGTAAATTAAGCCTTGAAAGTTGATGCAAACAATTCCGACAGGTGTCCCAACTTTTGTTGATTAGTTACAAACCCTCTGTCTGCATAAAAGCAGTGTTGGAACAGACTGTGTTGCGACACCCTCTGAAGCATTATTTGGACAATATTGCACTGCAGGAAGTAGTATATTGCTCTCATAATGGCGAGAAAAAGACAATTAACAAAGGAAGACAGACAGACTTAACCCTTGTAACCCTTAAAAATGTAGATCTTTCCTTTAGAGAAATTGCAAAGCAAGCCAAGGGGTCAGTGAGTACAGTTTCCTACACCATCAAAAGGCACTTGGAAACTGGAGGAAACTCTGACAGGAAGAGGTCTGGCAGACGCAAAGACACAACACAATCAGAAGACAAGTTTCTGAGAATCAACAGATTGCGTGATAGGCGGCTCACAGGACAGCAGCTTCAAGCACAGCTTAACACTGGTCGAAGTGTGGAAGTCTCAGTTTAAACTGTGAAGAGAAGACTTCAAGCTGCAGGATTGACAGGTCGAGTGGCAGTAAGAAAGCCATTGCTAAGATGGCAAAATATGAAAAAGAGGCTTGGCTGGGCCATGAAGAACCACCAGTGGACTACTGAAAATTGGAAGAAGGTGTTACGGACCGATGAATCAAAATTTGAAATCTTCGGTTCATCACGCAGGGTTTTTGTATGCTGTCAAGTAGGCAAAAGGATGGTTCCTCAGTGTGTGACACCAACTGTCAAACATGGAGGAGGAAGCATGATGATCTGGGGCTCTATTGCTGGATCCAGAGTCGGTGACTTGCACAGAGTGACTGGCACCCTGAACCAAAAGGGCTACCACAGCATTTTGCAGCGCCATGCAATACCCTCTGGTCGATGCCTAGTTGGTCAGGGGTTCATCCTACATCAAGATAACGACCCAAAACATACCTCCAGGCTATGTCAGAACTACCTTAAAAGAAAAGAACAAGACGGCAGGCTTCAAATCATCGAATAGCCAGCACAGTCTCTGCAACAGTGTTGGGAAGAACTTTCCAAACAATATTTGATTTCCATTGGAGAAAGAATGCCACGAGTATGTTCGTCTGTTATATCTGCAAAAGATGGCTACTTTGATGAGTCAAAAATTTACATTGAATCTTGTTTAACAAAACGATTCCATGATTTCTTTTTTTATCTGCAATTGTTTATTTGTTCTTTGCTTTAATTTCAGAGTATGTTGAAACATTAAACTGCTTAAATTTCAGTAAAAACTTGAAAATGGGGGTGTTCTAAAACTTTAGACCGGTAGAGTATATTTATCTCCATAATAATATGCTGGTTCATTCATCCGTTTGTGTGTACAATTCCTTCCACCCATTAAAAACATCATTCGGCTGCCAGATTGGTCCGATGCGAAGCGAAAGACTTCTTTGTAACTGTCATATTCACAATTGCCATGCCCTCCCTATATTGTTCCTTTCAGTGTAAGACGAACAATAGGACTGTTAAAAGGATCATCAAATATTGAAAGGTTGGAGCCGATAGGCACCACAGCCTTATTAAGGTATAGACCTTGTAGAAATGTGAGCGTGTGCGTGTGCCAATATCCACTCATGTGTGATCATACGGTGGTTAGGTGAATGCTGGAAGTATCCGAGTCTCCATTATGCTCAGCAACGTAGCGCCAGGGGTAATGGCGAAAACAGCCGAGCCGAACGTGGCCAATGTTCCTCATAAAACAAGTCTATATATACCAAGACTTACGAAGCAGGAATATTCATCTGCTCGACGAGAGCGATTCCCTGGATAAACTTTAGCAACTCACTGATAGTCATGAGGGTGAACACAGCGTACGAAGGAAAGGGAGAACGGAGCCAAGGGGAGCCAAAATACTCGAGCAGCACCCGTACTCATCAGAGCTCACCGAGCAGAGTATCTCCGCTCTCGTGGGATTCTGCTTGGTCTTCTATGAAATTCATTTCCTGCCCTCGTTAGCAGTTCCGAAGGAAGTGACTTATAAAATGGGGGATCCATGTCCGTCAATCCATCAGTCTGTCTGTCCACCATCAATCTTTCGATCATTATTCTGCAACCTGTGGTCAGAATGACTTGAAACTCGGAGGGATGATACTTGGGGAGATGCCACAGAAACCCCCGCAATAAAATTTCAGACTTTTCACCAATTGACTTCGTTAATTTGTCTAATAAATTAATCTTCAAAGTCCTAAAACTCGAAAACTATTCATAGTTTTTGCTTCTGGTTTGGTGTAATGGTTCCATGGAACAATGTCTACAGCTTATCGCAGCGTTTTTTTTTCTGAATTTTTGCCCAGGAAGAAAGATAATGAGTCTTAATGAGAAAGACTATGAGTCTTAATGAGAAAGATCTTTCTTATGAGAAAGATAATGAGTCTTAATTTTTGGGAGTAATCGAGGCAGCAGTCTGTTTCCTACTATTTTATCTTCAAAAACTCGACCAGGAACCACACCAGAAAACCCACGTCATCATCAGAGTCTTCGTCCGAGTAATTCCAGAGAATCTTGCAATGTCGTGAAAGAAAATCTCAGTCATTGTTTACTTTTAACGATGTGTATAAACCAAGTTGCTGAGGCAGACGCTACCATGCTCCAGTGGAACGTCTGAGCCGGCTATGCGATGTTTTTGTATTCCCTCACACCCACAACCCAAATGGCAGCTTGAGACTGGGCGGTCACCGTACCGGACATGGGGTGCTTGCCGTGCGGATGTTACTCATCTCGAAACCAATCTGTCCTTTAACTGACGATAATGAACTAAGCAGTTTCCTATCAGAGCAATTCAAATCACACAGAGATCAAGTGACTTCATGTGTATATTTAATCAGTAAAATAGCCATGCCGTTGCTGTTTCAATCGCAGTTTCTGTGTGCTGAGGGGAGGGTGGTTTGAAGAGTTGTGGGGTGGGGGTGGTTGAGGAGTTGTGGTTCGGGGGTGTTGCAGAGTTTTAGTTGTGGGGGTTGAAGTTGAGGAGATAAAGTCACATTTTACATTGTATGGGTGTTCCGCAGGTCCCTGATAGGCATATTTTTAAATAAGCTAATACCGTCTGTCTGTCCAACCTGAAACACGGAAACACTCCTTGGAGAGAAACACTTGTTAGGTAAAAGTTGCTTCAAATTAATCCAAACCTACGGAAAAAACAATAATATAAAAGGAGGTCAGTCTTGGCGTGCCTGCCTGTGTCCGTCCCTCCCTGCGTCCGTCCATCCATTCCTGCGTCCGTTCACAATTGTCTGATTGGGGATACCGCTAATCAAGCCCAATCTGCAACCAGAATAATATACTTGAGTAAGGTGAGGATAAATGGACCAGTTTCAATTTACATTAAAACAAAAACTCTTCCTCCTTCATCTTCTTCTTCACTTAAAATAATGGTGAGTCTCATTCAATGCTGCTTCTCATATCGATGGCAGGACATGGATTTCATTTTGATGATATCAACCTAACACGGGTTCCCAGACAACCAAATGGTGCGATGTGTGAAGATTGTTCAGACGGTACCTTGAGTATAATGTACATGCACGAGCGACAGTACCCAGTTTGAGTTTCACTTTGCCTTGATTCATGATGGTTGACGACTCCATGTGGACAACTTTTTTGCTAATTTCCATTTTGATGTATTTTTGGTGATTGCTTGATCAAATGTTATATACAGTATGTATGTATATATATATATATATATATATATATATATATATATATATATATATATATATATATATATATATATATATATATATATATATATATATATATTGTTGTGGTTACCAAATTCGCAAACCACCATTCAGGTCCTTAGGTGAGGTATCTCGGCAAGTATATGTGTAGTTAGGCCCAAACCCGTTGTCTAGTGGGAATACATGTCATTTATGCGAGCGGCGACTCTTCAGGATAGCCGTTTTTCTTTTACTATCTTTATTTTGGACCAACCGCCATGATTACCACCACAACCACAACATCAACCACCAACCACAACACCGCTTCACCACAACCGCCACGACCTTCACGTCACACCTCGCAACCGTAGCATCGCCACCGTTCTTGCCCCGCTGTGGGTACCGGTGTTGGACTCGTGCAGGGCGCACGTCGAACAGCGTGTACAAAATCACGGATTTTGTGCTTCAAAAACGGATCAAAAACGACACACGCCCACTTTTTGCCGTCCAATCGGTGAGCGAGGGGCGATTTGGCCCCGCCTCCAGAACGATCGATATATGCAAATTTGTGGATCAAAAAGCCTTCACGCCCACTTTTTCTCGGGCCAATGGGGAGCGAGGTGAAAGGTCAAAGGGAGGGGGTCAAAGGCGAAGCTACGGGGGGATAAAAGGACGGTGTTCGTCAGTCAGCAGAACGAGAAGGAGTCGGAACGGAGGGGAAGAGAGTGGAAGTCTGGAGCCCGAAGCCTGCAGTAGCTGGAGAAGCTGAAGAGAGTCGAACGAGGAGAGCCCAAAGAAGACTCCAGGGTGGAGAGTCCAGAGGCGGAGAGGCGGCAGCGGCGAAGGCAGACGAGGGGGTGCTCGCGACGGTGCCGGGAGCTGCACGCCCGAGGAAGGCCGGCAGCGCGACCTGGCCGAGGTGGAGACGCACACCAGGGATAATAAAGATCCTCTATACCCCGAGCATCAGCAACCCCCTCCTGTTTCCCCCCGCGCTGAGATAGTGCGACCAAGGGGGCCCCCTTTCCCACCCCCTGCCAGGCACTGTCCGCGAGGCCCGCGGAGTGAGGCGCCATCGCCGCTCCGCGTCTCATCACCAGACGGGTAGGCGCGACCCGGTCTCGGCCTCAGGCCCGCCTCATTCTTGAGGGTATTTCTTTTCCTTGGTTTTGGGTATGTGTTGTCGGCGCCGTCTGTGAAGTAGAATTGTATAAGTGTTGCCGTGTGCTCGGTAGTCGGTATTAGCTCTGCACTGTGTTTTCACTTTTATATTTGCTTTTTGTGTAAATGGAAGTGTTTTCTTTTTTTTCTGTGTGCATTTGGTGGAATTGTATTTGTGTGCTTTCCGTTCGTCGCGAATAAATGTGCTTTATTGTTGAACTGTTCTCCCGCTTCGCTTCGTCTTTTCCCCCATTGAACCCTCATCTTGCTTCACGTAAAGGGTTGGTAGTGGGCTGAGTACGCCCGATAATTAATCGAACCGTCGAGGTCGACGATAACACCGCTCGGTTATTCTGATAGTACGGAACGGGTCGCTTAAGTGGCCCGTGTCCGAAGTCGACCTGCGGCGAGGTGCGATCGCCCGGTCTACCCTCCGCGTGGGTACTTAGGTAGGTCGAATTTGGCGAGCAACCCTATCCCACGCGGGGGCTGATTGGCTCGATCGCGGTGAGACCGAAAGGTCCACCCGTGACTGGTTCCCGGCGTTAGTCCGAGAGGGTCACGACTGGATTGTCCGTCCGGTGGGCGACGTGCCGCGATTCGAGTTACGTGGCCGTTCGCATGCCGGCGGGCGCGAATCCGCAACAATATGTATATATATATATATATATATATATATATATATATATATATATATATATATATATATATATATATATTAGTGTTGTTAGCTCGCCTGTTCGAAGAACAGAGAGCTAAAGCGATACCCCTGGCGTGAGCGTGAGCATCAGCGTGATTTTTTTTGACCTTCACTTGACAGATTTAAATTTTTGACCTGTTTTCAACTTAACTTTTTTGTAGCACATCAACGTTAATGTTTTTGGTGCAAGTTATTTAGAAGCTTGCAATTCATTTAATATGTGCAATAGGATGCTGATATTTGGCATGGAGGTTCCTTTGGGGTATACTATTGGTGTAGTGAAGTTGCAATTAAAAAAAATTTCAAATGTTTTCAATTTTTGACCTGTTTTGAATTTAACTTTTTTGTAGCACATCAACGTTAAAGTTTTTGGTGCAAGTTATTTTCTCGAAGCTTGCCATTCATTTAATGTCTACTAGGATGCTGATATTTGGCATGGAGGTTTCTTTGGGGTATACTATTGGTGTAGTGAAGTTGAAATTAACAAATGATTTAAAAAAAAATTTTTTAATTTCAACCTAAGATGGTGTCAAAGCCACCCAATGCTCGCCTGTTTATACGAGACGCTTGCCATTCATTTAATATGTGTACTACTTTACTATTACAATATACAAATACATATATTGCTTTAAAATTATTTGGATCAGACTTAACTGCAATGTTTTGTAAAAAATATTATTAGACTCGTCTTTTAAAAACGATACATGTATAAACAGGCGAGCATTGGGTGGCTTTGACACCAACTCTCTGGTATTGAATGTACATTTGTAACTGGAAGCTGCAAAGTGAACTGCAAAGTAAAGGTGAACTGAAACCGAATTACAACTCAAGACATTCCTTATTGAAGCTCCCATGTTTGAGCTCTTTCAACCCAGCACAAGAATAAAAGGCTTGTTGCCAATAAACCCAGCACAAGAATATATATATATATATATATATATATATATATATATATATATATATATATATATATATATATATATATATATATATATATATATATATATATATATATATATATATATATGATTTCCGCGAGCAGGATGATATTTAGGTTTTTTTTTCAATACTTGTTTCACATATGTCTCAATCCTTGAGCTTGATATCATATGAAGATGAGCTTGATATTAGACCGTCTTGTCGAATGACTAATAAACACTGGTTGAGAGTGACGTTGAGGAACTTTAGATAGGGTTCTCATCAGTTGAGTTTGCTTTCCAAGTAGAGAATGTAAGCTGTTTATTGCAATTTCCTCACCCCATACCTTAGAGTTCCACAGTCAGAATGTTGAATCGGACAGGTTGAGACATGAAGAGATAAACTGGTGAAGGAAAGAAAGTAGTCTTTTGAGAAAGAAAGTCTTGGAACTATTGATTTCAGAAGCCATTGAGATGATTAACTAGACTGTGAGAGAGCGATAGCAAATATTAGACCCGATTTACCAAACTGCCAGAAATATAAGCATCTTGACAGCTCTCTGAAGAAGACTAAGGAAACAAACAGTTTCACAAGAATGTTGTCACAAGAGCCAAGAAGAGCAGAGGATGAGCTGGACAGGCTTGGGCAGAAGTATGACATGACTAAATCGCACGAAGGATGACCACCATTTGTAGAGATACGAGTTGAAAAAGAGACAGTCTGAGTCAGAGCAGCTGTTTGGGTAAGAGCACTTTGCTGAAACACTGTGAACTGTAGTTTTCAGATCGACTCCCAGCCAACTGGCATGGTCACAAATCACGTCTTCACAGATGCTGCAGTGGGAAGACAGCAGAGAATCCATGTTTGAAGAAAGAGCCTCATAAATGAAGAGCTGAGGAGATTAGTTAAAGAGCGGATTTGGAACAATAATCTACCTCTTCTATTTTCTCCATTTCCTCTGATCTCAAATTTTAACCTCTGACCTGAAAGTTTCAGAAGTTATGTAAAAAAAATTAATTATTTTTATCCATTGTATTTTTTTATTGTTGGTTCAAATGATTTGAAGAGTTGGGTCAAAGGGAAGAGGACTTTCCCGGTTGGAGGAATATTAAACTTTGTCAAGGCGGTAATCAGTTAGAACGATAGGATTTAATTGAATTTGATGAAGGTTATGCTAACCGCTGTGGGAAGAAATGTAAAGTTTATGTTTTGGGGAAGTGAGGAGCAGTCAAGCCTGTCTATAGCTTATTTAGGTTAGGGCACGTATGCCGCAAAGTTGCATTCTTTCTTTAATATCCTTTCAATTAAATGTGAGATCCATGTCTTGAGTCAACGCCGGTGGATTCACTTGACAGATACAAACACAAGATGCTCCAATGATGCAACATTAATAACTATTATTCTGGGTTGTCATATATCAATGTTGAATGTACAGACCTCCCAATTTTCCTTTAATGATGTCACTGTAGCCTCACCTCTTTTTGATTAGCATTGACAAACTATCCACAATGGGAAAATTCAAATGTGTTTCTTTTATTGAAGGAAATGTGCCGCTGCTAATGATGAACATGTGTTGCCTTCGAGTCAAGGATGACAACAGCAATAACTTCTATTTTCCACGACATGTAAACTTTAAAGTGCAATCTTAATGATTAAAATGTGTCAAAAGTTTATCACATGACACTGGGGGAGTTAGACCATAACATTGGAGTTCAAGGTTCACATCTGCTTTTCTGGAGCCTATTATACTGCTTATTAACTTCCATGATTTATTTTTTATCACCTTCATATCACGACTCAAAGTGTATCCATCTCTGTACCCATTTCAATATTCAGCATTACAAAACTCTTTGCAGACATTATGTTATCCAAATAAATATCCTTGCTCAGGGTTCATGATCACCACTTTCATATCCTTCAGAGCTCGACCTGCAAATCCCAGCAGCTAAAGGGTTGTGTGGAAAGTTTAGGAGAAGTGTTTGTGCATTTTAATCTCTTACAAATTTTGCAGAAATTTTGAAAAATAAACGTTTTTTTTTTCTTCTCATAACGAGTTCCTCGTTTCAGGCCATTTGTTTTCACTATGCTGCCTCGGTTTCTTCCTCCAGGAGTCGCAATTATTCGTTTGAAGTTGACAGAAACCTTGAGCAAGTACTTGTTGAAAGTTACACTCACGAGCAAATCAAGATGATGAACTTTAACAAAAAAAAAAAGAAACATTAACATCGCCATGGGACGCGTACATAGTTCGCTGGACGTCACTGTCTCACGTGGTTCGGTTCTTATGTTTGTTCAGCCTCACTGTAAGAAAATCGATTGCATGCCTGCAACCTAAACAGGGGCAAGAGCAGTTCTGGTATTCCATCTTGAAGTGTAAATTTTCAAGGCAGACGAAGACACGAATAATTTTTATTTATTTTACTAATCTTCATTATTTGTAGGTTTTAGACCTCCTCCATTCAGAATACTGACCATACTCTTTTTGCCTCACAATAAGTGCATGTTCTGTAAGCAGCTCAGCCTGTCTGTGTTTGTTGTTGTTTAACCATTACTTTTCTGCTTGCGTGTCCTGATATCAATCTGGCCATCTGTTTGCACTTTGTGCCCCGTGCTATCTGAGATGTCCTGCATGCTGCAACCACGAGCTGCCGTTTTCTTGACAAAATGTACATTTCACTTGGTGATGATTCTTCTCCAAAAGCAAAGACTAATATTCTGATTCCTGCTCTACAATTCCCAGAGGGAGGAAAATACACAAGTGATATGTGAACACACAAACTTATGCACAGTCTTTCTTAAAATTTACATGACATTAGTGTTATTAATTTACATCCCACTACGGGAGTGGCCAGGGAGGTCATGTTATTATCTTTATGATTATGAACTAGAACGGCACTCGGTAGAGCGTATACCTCCGCCAGGCTGAACATTTTTACGTTTTGTATCCCATTTGTCGACCAAATCCGCATCCGGACTTTAACCAGTCTAATCGGCTTGTTCTTGTTACCAACCCAACTCATCCACCTTGTGTTGTCATAACTCGTCCACAACTTTTTGAAACATCATATTCATGTTGTATATTGTTTTAATGGTCCAATCTCTCAATGGTGAAGAATCTCTGAAATTTCAAAAATCTCACCTCCAGATCTGGGTCCACAACTTTTTGAGAGATCTTGCTCACAGACAATCAGACAGACAGACAGAGAAATAGGGATGGAAACATAATCTCTCTCCACCTTGGGTAGCTAAGGTATCTATCCCCCAAATAAATTCCAAATTCCTGCCTTACCAACCAGAGGGCTCATGCTGGTCGCTTTCCAGTGGTGGCCACAAGGCACTCTCAGTGCACCAAGGACCTCGCCTGTTACAGGATGTTTTACACAACAATCTTACCCTATACTGCTCTAAAATTGATGGTCACTGCCACCTCGGTGCACATTTTATAATACAACTTACCTCAACAAATGTCTAATCCAAGTGATGCTGCCCAACTCGATCACATGGTCCACACCAAAGTCTTAAGACAACGTAACTCTGGATCCCCACCCTCCCCCAACTTTTCCATCTAATCATTTTATCATACATCTGCAAGCAAGCACACACACACACACACACACACACACACACACACACACACACACACACACACACACACAGCTGAGTAACAGATATAAAGGTAAATCATCCCCTGTTCGGAATCATGATGAATCTTATTGACCTAATCATATCCATTCACATGGGAACACGGGACAGACATGGCTCAATCTAATCTTAATCATTCACATGGGACCATAGGACAGACACAGCTCTATCTAATCTTAGTCATTCACATGGGAACACGGGACAGACACAAGCACAAGGTGAATGAGACAGATCAGAGAATGTAAGCTGAGCCGTTCAACAGCAAGGATGAGGGAGTTGAGTTGACAAAAAAGGTGAAAAATATATATATATATATATATATATATATATATATATATATATATATATATATATATATATATATATATATATATTGTGTCGCAGGTTGTGACCACAGTGTGGTCAGTCTTGTTTTAAGTATGGGCCACTTAATTAATTTGCAACAATAACCTTTGTCTCTGCTTTTGTCTTCTCATTCAAAGAAATGCTTCGAATGTCAAGGTTTAATTATATATTTTAATCCCTTGAGTAATGGCATAAATAAAGTTTTTATAGCGGGTGAAATTCCAACTGTTGTAAATAATAATGACGTGTATGAACCTTTCATGCAGCTTTACATTTCTGCGTCAAACGAGTATGAAATGCAGCTCTAATGCGAGTAATTTATAATAAACCACGGTCCGAATCCAAGTTGGGTTGTGCGATGGTGTTTGAGGGCCAAGGGTGGTGTTTTAAGAAGGCCTAAACCTCATTCATTAGTGATACATCTCCAAATATTAGTAATAAATCTCCAATTATCGGGTTTGACTTTCTTGCAAACGACTTAGAAAATGGAAAACTTGGAAAATGCTTCATTAACGTCACATGTTGCACTCAGTGATGGCTTTGACGTCACCGTTAAACAGAACTAGCAGGTGTACCCGGGCATTGCTGGGTAATGTCAGGTCCTTCTTCTCATCCCACCGCTTCCCCTGCCTCCTCCCAACCCACCACTTGAGGGACAAATTCATCGATTTATGGCTGAAATAATGATGTGGTAGATATTTATCCTCATGGCCATGTCATGAATCCGGGGTGTGTTCAGTTACCAAGTTTCTTGTAGAGTGCTTGCCAAGTGGCGTTAGCACTCAAGCAAGCACTCCATAAGAAACAGTTGATAAGGAACGGTTGGCTTGGCAAGCGCTAGCTAACTGCTTGGTAACTGAACACTGCACTGGGCATCTCAACAGCATACAGTACATACAAAACACCGAAAAAAAATGACATTTTTAAAAAAATTAAAGACTTTAAATATTAATCATGAGTATTTTCATTGCAATAAAAACGTACCTTGTTCAGACCCACACATCCATGAACTCAGCTCTATATATTAGATTAGGCGACAGTGAGACGCCTCGCATGAAACTGCCATATTTGCATATTTCCTACTCTCCTCCTTCTTATTATTCTTATAATTATTATTGTTCTTCTTCTCCTCCCTCTCAAAGTAATCAGCAAATCAACTTTCTATCCCCTAACCTCTGTCATGTCATTTTTCCATGAGTTTGAGGATGTTATTTTTTAAAAAGGCTCCAATTATTAGTGCATTCCTGCTATTGCACAAATCACTGCGTAATGACGTCATGTGCAGGGACGTCTTTTTTCATACTTCGCACAGAAGCAAACACGGGATATTTTTGCTTGTAACAGTCATTGCAAATTCTGGAAAGCAAACATTATAATCGACACGTCACTGTATCGCAAACAGAAAGTAATGACATTTGACATCCCACAAAGTTTTTTTTTTTTTTTTTTTTAGTGAAATATCACTATTTTCTTCCCTCTGCATTATATGAGAATTAACGTAGCTTCATTGGGCGGTGTGTATTAGAAATCTGCCACGATCGCTGCAGACAAAACATTCATTACCTCATTTGAGTTGTAATCAAAATGTTACTTTTTTTTCCTCAAAACGGTACCTTCATTTAATGACAGAAGATGCGTTGCTCAGTCTTCAAATGTACATGAGGCCTTCAAAACAATCTGAGCTACGTGAAGAGAAAAAGATGGTGGTGATTTCTGGATGGCTGGAGGACGTGGCCTGTAGAATGGGCAGCGCTTATGTCCCACAGACAGACAGACAGACCCAGAGACACAAACTCAGCTTTATATATTAGATACTATGTCGGAGTACCCACCCAAAGGATGATCTTGTTCCAAGTGTGCAACATGTTCTTTTCACACATCACTTTATTTGCATGATGTATAGGCAACAGACCGCTGTCTTGATCACTCCTGAAAATGCAAATAACCCGGGTTATGTACATGAAGCAAAATCATGCATACTGCTTATGTGAATATATAATACATCGTGGTTATGTAGCTCGGATAATTCCTGCCACACACGGGACAGACACGGCTCTATCTAATGTGAGGACAGACACGGCTCTATCCTCCCCCCAGAGGAAGGAAATGCAAATATGGGCCAAAATGATTTGTTTTGTTTTGTTTTTCAAACTAAAAACTTGCACAGGTACAACTTCCAGGTGGCCTGATTAATCCCTGAAAGTTTCGGCTTCCAATGTCAAATCATCTCGGAGGAGTAGATGAAGCATATAACCACATACATACTGAATTGATACATGTAAAGGTGAATAAGATAGTAAAGGACAAAGGCAAATGGAGTCTGAGCGGTTTACTTCCAAGTCCCGGACCCACATCCCTGTGTTTAAAAGTGAGTAAACAGTCACATTCAGATCGTTCCTTGGTATCACTACACGTACAATGTAATTTCCCTCCATTATATCGATTTCTCCAGAAGTCATTGACCTTACCATGTAGAACCCAGTGCTGTGCCATCACAAGGAAATTCCCTTGAAATGTATAGTGTAGATATGTAGTTGTGATCACTATATCAAATATTCAGTGTTTTAATTTTATTATGATGGTTTTCATGTTTTCTTGCTTTTGGAGATATGAAGCATCCACTATACATTTAGCCCATGCAGGTTGGTCTCCTCTCTGTTTTCAAAAGTGTCTTTTTAGATCTTGCTTCCATTGTTCATTCATCCCAGGTTCCCGGGATGTTCACTTGTTCTCTCTTGTTCAACCTCCTTTCCCTGTCTCTTCAAACCAACTTTTCACTCCAGGGTTTTAAGTTGGCAGCATACCACCATCTCAGGTCATCATCCATCCCTACCCATGATCTTTTCTATCCTCAACCCAATTCTCTACCTCTCCCAATTCATACTGACAGATTGCTATGTTTCCTTCCCATATATATATATATATATATATATATATATATATATATATATATATATATATATATATATATATATATATATCCATCTCTATCTCTATCTCTATCTCTCTCTCTCACATCACACTCAAGTGTTGTCGCACTACCCAACTGTGTCTGTGGACATCCTCCAGCAGTTGGGTTACCATTTTTTTAGGAGGTTGGTGGCAGGATTTGCACTCCGGCCATGGTAAAAGCCTTCATGCCACAAAACACAAGAAAAATGCAAAGAAAATTGAAAATCCACTCCATAGAAGTACCTCCTGTGCAGCTGCCCTTCGCAGGGAATCTCAACAGATGATGGGATTGGGGCAAAGCCTTCGGGACCCCAATTCCTTCATGATAGAAGGAAAAGCATGGGTAAACTTCCTTGGTCAGATTGCGGTGGTGTGTGGCGAGTGGTGCTGAGGTGTCCTCTACCAGACGGCGGTCTCCACAGGTTAACCTGAGGCGCTCTCTTCAGGTGGATGCCGAGAATGTCTTATCCCTATGAGAGGATGATGACCTGTCTCTATTATCATCTGAGCTCAAGTTTGAACATCGGTATTGCAGCACTCTTTGAGGTTCAGAGAATGGATAGTGGTGAGATCGGGTGGTTATACCTACTATTGGTCTGGCTGCTCTGATGGTTGCCATGCTCAAGGAGTTGCTGTAGCTGTGTCCAACAAGCTGACTCCAATGATAATTGAGGTAACACCGGTCAACCAGCGTATTATGAGACGAAGGATTCGTTACTCCTTGGATGTCATTTCCCTGGTCTCTGTATATTCTCCAACTAAGGCGAATGATCTCACCGTGAAGGATGCATTATATGTCGCACTTGAGTCTGTGGTTGAGCAGTGCCCCAGACGAGATACACTTCTAGTCTTGGGGGATTTCGATGCAACGACTGGCGCTGATAGGGATGGTTATGAAACATGTGTTGGTCCACTTGTGGCTTGAACTGTGAACCATAACAGTACTAAGTTCCTTGACTTTGCAAGAAGTCATGAAATTAGGGTGGCTGGTTCATGGTTTCAGCGCCCCCAAGCTCATCGCTGGACTTGGTATTCCAACGCCGGTGGTGTGGCAATGGATATTGACCATGTGCTCATTGATGATTGCTGAAGGATGATCCAGAACTGCAAGGTTTACCAGAGTGCTCAGTTCCTCAATACCGACCAGAGGCTTGCTGTAGCAACTCTGAAGTTGCAGCTTAAATCCAGTAGAATGGCACAATCCCAGGCGAGGCTGGATGATGGCAAGCTCAAGGATGAGAGGGTAGCTGAGGAGTTTGCAAACAGACTGAGTGGGGATTTGTGTGGTCTCTTTGCTTTGGGGAATCCTGAAGAGTTGTGGGGTGCCTTCAAGACCAACATCCTTGATGTTGCGGTGGATGTCTTGGAACTCATCATAGGGTGAAGAAGAATTTTCTCTCTCAAGGGATACTGGATACCATTGAACATAGTCAAAGGACCAGACAATGGCAGTGCAGAGCTGTTCAGGCAGTTGAGGTGTAAAACTGTAAGTGCGCTAATGGTGGACAAGGAGGCCGATGTGTGGTCAAGTGATTCCCATCCTGCTTACAGGGAAATTCACGCATTGTGTTCCTCCAAGCCCATCCCTCAGTGTACTGCAGTTAGAGTAGAGGGTGGTGGGCTCTTGACAGAGGAATCTGAAGTGAAGGCCCGCTGGAATGGTTACTTTGAGCGGCTGTACCAGGCTGACCAACCAGCTGTTGAATTGGATGTTCGGGGTGTTACTATCGTGATTGCTGACCCTCCAATCAACTGTGATCCACCTTCATTTGTGGAAACACAGGATGCCGTGAACCGGTTGAAATGGGGTAAAGCTCCTGGGATCTGTGGCATCCATGCTGAACTTCTCAAGGCTGGTGGAAATGCTGCACTCGTGTTGTTGCATGCAGTTTTGTGCTCTGCCTGAAACACAGGCATCATCCCAACTGACTGGAAGAGGGGCCTTGTTGTTCCTCTCTGGAAAGGGAAGGGTGATCGCCAGGACTGCAACAACTACTGAGGGGTGACACTGCTCTCAGTGCCGGGCAAGGTCTTTGCTCGGATATTTCTTCATTGGGTTCACCACCACCTGCTTGAGCACCAGTGCCCAGAGCAGTCAGGCTTTACACCAAAGAGGTCAAAGATTGGCCGTATCCTTGCTCTTCAGGTCCTCACCGAACGCAGACGAGAGTTTCGGCAGGGGCTACTTGCAGCCAAATGTTGATCTCTGCAAAGCTTTTTATTCAGTGAATCGGGATGTCCTCTGGAGGATTCTTGGTCTTCGTGGGGTGCCACCAAAACTAATCGATCTGATGTCTGAACTCTACTCTGGTACTGAGAGTGCTGTGAGATGTGGTGGTTCCATCTCTGACTTATTTCCAGGTGTCACTGGAGTTAATCAGTGGTGTGTACTGGACCCCACACTTTTCAGCGCTTGCGTGGGCTAGATTCTGGGGAGGATGTCAGAGAAATCAAGCTGCGGTGCATCGTTTGGGAATGTCAACATCTCTGACCTTGATTTCACAGACGATGCAGTCATCTTTGCGGAGACTCTATTATCCTTTTGGGGGCTCCCGAGGTGCTGAATGAGGAGTAGGAGCCACTGGGATTACAGAATTCCTGGGTTAAACTAAGATCCAGGCTTTCAATGACAACTTGGATACTGCTATCTTGTCTGTACCAGTTTGTGGTGAGGATGTTGAGGTCACAGGAAGATTCACTCACCTTGGCAGTGATATTCACATCTCTGCTGAATGTGAGCCAGAGGTCGTTAGACATCTGGGTCGGCCTGGGGAGTCATGGATTCACTGGATCATGGGGTGTGGCGCTGTCAGTACGTGTGCAGGAAGACGAATGTCTGAGTTTTCAGGTCCTTGGTGCTTCCAATCTTGCTCTATGGATGTGAGACTTGGACTCTGACCAGGGATCTGAGATGGAGACGTAATTCCTTTTGTACCAGGTCTCTTCGGAGACTCCTTGGGTATCGCTGGTCGGACTTTGTGTCCAACAAGTGGTTGCTGAAAGACTCAAATGAGATTTGTTACCTGCATAGTCTGTGAGTGTCAGCTGCAGCTGCATGGACATGTGGCTCATTTTCCTGACGCTGATCATGCTCACCAGATTCTCTCAGCGAGGGAGTCTCGTGAGTGGAGGAGGTCAATGGGCCGACCACGTGCCTCGTGGTTGCAACAGGTTGATCGGCATCTCAAGGAGATGGGTATTGGCCAGGCATCTGCCTGGTGGATGGTCAGACAGAGGCCCCTGGAGTACCGGCAGAATGTGGACAGAGTGACGCGCTGCTCCAGCGCATGCTCCCATACCTTACCTGACCATACCCCACGGAATTCCACGATAAGCTACTTGTACATCCCAACATGACATTTGCCCAAGGAGGAAAAACCCCTTGGGGAAAGGGGATATTATTAGTTTTAATATTGTTTCATGTAACATTAATTGGTTCACAAAAATATTTTCACGAAAAAAATAAGTGACCACTATATTCGTTATTGTTGTGTGTCTGTTTGTCTGTCTGTCTGTCTGTCTGTCTGTCCCGAGCATAGCTCCGTGGGTTTTGATCCGATCCTGACAAAATTTTGGTGGGAGGTTTATATCATGATCTAGTTGTGTTTTCCTGAAAATGGGTATGGTGCACCCATTATGGGCGGAGCCACGCCCAAAAAAAGACATGTGGTTTTAGGGGGTAGCCGATTTCAATTTGCATCTTCGCCTCGGGGTTTGTCGAATCTGACAGGGGTTTGGGTATTTGGTTAGCCCAATGGCACCTGCATAGCCTCACGAAGCTCGATTTTTCATTTTTGTCCCAAGGTCAAGGTCACAAGGTCACGAACTTAGAAAATTGCGAATTTTGACATAAAAAATTTTCTTCTCTGAGAGGTTTGTCGAATCTGGCAGAGGTTTCGGTATTTGGTTAGCCCAATGGCACCTGCATAGACCCACGGAGCTCAATTTTTAATTTTCGTCCCAAGGTCAAGGTCACAATGTCAAGGTCATGAACTTAGAAAATTTCGAATTTTGACATAAAAATCATATGACCGCTCAAACTTTGAGAGCTAGGATGACAATATTTTTTATGCATAATCTTGAGGTCATTCCCCACCTAAAGTCTTCAAACTATTTTGCTCTATCTCGAACGCCTTGCCCGTGGTGCCCCCTTCAAGTTTGTTTTTACGCTGATTTCATCAAAGTATGGATAATCCGAGGAGTGTAAAATGCAATATAGCCGATATGACGTTATATTGTTCCTGGAATGTTCCAGAGGAAGTTTTGCACCAAAGGTCATAATCCTTGACCTTTGACCTTTAAAGGTCACAAAAGTCAAATTTTCAAAGTTGTGGGAATCAAACCGGGTTTTTGAACTTCTTCGACGAACTAACTCCAATAAGCGATAAGCACCTATCCTGTTTCCTTATTTTAATGTCCACAACATTGTTTTGTGACATTTAAAGGTTATGCAAAGGTCAAATTTTTTAAGTTGTTGAACGAAACCGGGTTTTCGACATTTTGCAGCTAATAACCTGTCACTCGTACCACATCATGATCATTTTTATAACTTGGTCAAACATTATCACATTGTCTCATCCTTGACTTCTGAAACAATCCACATCGTCAAATACCGCTCGTGAACCATCGTAGTCTTCAGACTTGTATTCGGCTATTATCATTCGTGTTGTTTTTACCTTTGCTATGAGAACTGAGGTGGACTTGGAAAACGCCATGATAAGCTATCCATACACCTTAACATGGATTTCACCCCAAGGCGGAAAACCCCCTTCAGGAGGGAGTAAATTAAGTCAATACAACCTCCATCATGTGACTCTTAGTCCACCTATAAAATATGGTTGAGATTGGTTAAGCAAAGGCCCAGTCACAACCTGACGTTTTAGCCAGCAATGGAAACGTATTAAAATGTATGTAAAACGCTGGCTTACGCTGAACTTTTGATGTTTTTTAAAAAGATTCGGACGTATTCATAACGAGTTTGTCGTATGCAGAACATATTAATAATGGACACAGAAAGTTTCGTTGTCTTATAGATAACTTATACCAACGAATGCTTAGCCTGTTGGCGGCGTTCACAACCTATGCCCAACGATTGTCTAGCTTATGCATAGCGCGCTGCACGTATCGCCGACGATCACGTGGCGTAGCCTATTAAAAGGCTGCCGCGCAATGATTCAAATCATAACCGCCGGAGAAATGGAAGTGTCAACATCGCAGTCACACCTTGGCGATCTTGCCAGTGTATGCCGACCTCTGAAAAATGCGTCTAAAACGCTGGCGCACCTCGAATACGGTATGGGTAAGTTTGGTATGCGTGAATAGAACGCTAAAGTACGCTATCATACGTTGTAGTAAGTGGAGTACGTCTTGTACTTTTAAACGTGTTAAACATTTTATGACGTACTTGCCGTATGCCTCATACGTTCCGCATGCAATAGGAATAAGTTGTACGCACGATATGCGATCGTTGGCAGATGTCGACAAAAGTTACTTGTAAGTTACTCATAAGTTGAAACACGTCGAGGTAATGGTTAGCGTCAGTGTCCCAGACTCCCTGGTTTTTTCTTCGGTATGACGGTGATGTTGACACTTCGATTTCTAGTGCGGTTATAATATAATATAATTAATAGGCTGCCGCTCAACGATTTAAATCATAACCGCACTAGAAATTGAAGTGTCAACATCACCGTCATACCGAAGAAACAAAAAACGGGGAGTCTGGAACACTGACGCTAACCATTACCTTGACGTGTTTTGACTTATGAGTAACATACAAGTAACGTGTGTCGACGTGTGTCAACGATCACGTAACGTGCCGACAACTTATGCCAGCGTATGCGGAACGTGTATCATACGCCGAATACGTCGAGAAATTTTCAACATGCTGAAAATTTCTCGATGTACTCGGCGTATGACGACGTATGCCAGCGTACAACGACGCATGCCAGCGTGCTCTTAACGTATACAAAACTTACCCATTAAGTATTCGACATGTGCCAGCTTGGTTCGGCAAATTTTTCATACGTCGGCATACGCTGGCTAAAACGTCAAGGTGTGACAGCGGCTGTTTTTTTCTTTTTTTGTATACCTTGTCGAGGCTCGTGTGAGAGCTAACACACAATGCACATCAAGGGGGCATGAGACAAGAGGGGAGGGAGTGGGAGGGACAAAACAGTGGGGAACAGCCACATTAGGAGATCTGTGGAAGGGAGAGGGATGGGACGGGGAACATGGGGAATAGAAGATGGACATTACAGGGACTTTCAGGAAGGAAAGCAGGGAATTTGAAGGAAGTGGGCTTGGGTGGATTATCGGGGGTAGAAAAGATCGAGGATTTGGATGGGGGATGATAAGAGGTGGTGGTGAACAGCTGTTTTGAAAGCCTGGAAGGAAGAATGGGAAAGAATAGAGTGAGGGAGTTTATTCCAAAGGCGGGAAAAAAAGAGGAATGAAAGAGTGAAGGTGAGCAGTGATTCGTGATTTTGGTAGTTTTAGCAGAAGGGGGTTGTTGGCTGACCTTGAGCGCCCTGAGGAAATGTGGTAGGGACAAATCGCAGAGAGAGCAGGGGGGGGCAAGGCTAGAGAGGAGATGGTTGAAGACAGAAAGACCACTGACCAACCTGCCATGATTGAGTGAGAGGCCCAAAGACTCAGCCTCATTTCAGGAGATGCCGATGATCCGAAATGCACTAGTTTCTTCAGCGTGAAGCCGAGAAAGGTGGGAGGCAGGAGCACCAGCCCATACGTGAGAGCAGTACTCCATCAGGCTTCGGACAAAAGCTTTGTAAGTGGTCAGGAGCTCAGGAGGGCCGAGGAAGGACTTTTCACGATGGAGGATTCCCAGTCAGCGACTGACTTTGGAGGCGAGGTTTGAAATGTGGCTTTCCCAGGAAAGGTCATGGCAGATAGAGAGACCCAGAAGCTTGAAAGAAAGGACTTCTTCCAGAGGATTGTTGAGAAAGTGGATGGGGGGAGGGGGGTTCTAAACAGTCCTTTCGAAGAGACATAGTGAGAGTGTGAGATTTGTCCGGATTGAAAGACATGTTCACGTGTTGGACCAGTTTGTGATTTTATCCAGATCTGCAGTGAGCGAGGAAGCTGCTGCTTGCTGGTCTGAGGGATGACCGATGGTACGGCAGAGGGTGGAGTCATCAGCAAAGAGATATAGAGGATTTTCCAGAGAGTCGGAGAGATCATTGATGAAAACCAGAAAAAGAACAGGGCCCAGAACGCTACCTTGAGGAACTCCAGCCTGGACAGGAAGAGGGGATGAAAGAACTCCATTTAGGGCCACACGTTGACTGCGACAGGAGAGGAAGTCTGCGAGCCATGAGTGGAGATGGCCTAGGATACCATGGGAAGAGAGTTTGGTGAGTAGGGCAGGGTGCCAAACTGTGTCAAAAGCACGTGATATGTCCAGGGATACGGCTTGTATTTCCTGTCTGGCATTGAGGACCTCCATCCATTGTTGGGAGAGCAGAAGCAGCATATCCAGGGTAGAGTGACCTGGTCTGAAACCAAATTGATGATCAGAAATCAAGCCATTGGAGAAGAGGAAGGATTTAATGTCTGAAGCGATGATGAATTCCATAACCTTTCTGATGATTGGGAGAAGGCTGATTGGTCTGTAGTTGCAGGGATCTGTTTTTGCACCTTTTTTGTGCAGGGCAGTGATGTTAGCAGATTTCCAAGCAGATGGCAGATGACCTTGAGCAAATGAGAGGGTGAATAGAATAGAGAGAGGGTGAGCAAGAACAGAAGAGAAGGCTTTGAGGACACGTGGGCTGATGCCGTCTGGACCGGTTGTAGAATCTGAGTCAAGTTTGACAGCAAGCTCTCCACCTTGTCAGGACAAAAGGACACAGAGTCCAGGGACTCTTGGACCAGGGAGTCCAGGGACAGAATTGGGTGCAACTGGGTAAGGTGGGTAGAAAAAGTGGTGGGTTTTTGACACAAGATTTAGCTGCAAACACCGGGTTTAGGCATTCAGCTTTTTCACGTGCGGTATCAGCAGTGCGGCCAATTGAGGTAAGGGAGGGGATGGAGGGGGAACATACACCAGAAACAGATTTGATTAGACGCCACCAGGATTTTGAGGAGGGAGAGAGGTTTGAGAGTTCAGACTTGAGATTAGAAAGATGTTGTTTTCTCGCTCTCCTGAGGGTAGATACACACTTGCTCCGAGCTTTATGGAAGGAACTGAGATTGCCCTCAGTTGGGTTTGCTTTCCATGAGGCAAAGGCAAGTTGTTTCATGCCAACTGCCTCGCCACAAGCTTCAGTAAACCAAGGGCGGGAGGAAGGGTAGGACAACTGAAGATGAGAGGGGATAAATCTGTGCATGAGGAAGAGCAAGTTTCTTTGAAAGAATTCCCAGGATGAGTTGATGTTGGAGAAAGTAGCGATAGGAGACCAGTCTATAAGTTTGATGGCTGCTTGGAGACACTGCCAGTCGGCTGGAGTGAAATGGCAGACTCGACCGCGGTAAGGTGGTTCTCTGATAATTGCCAGAGAGATGTCCACTTTGACAAGGACATGGTCAAAAGAACCGATTGGAGCGAAGGAAGAGCAGCAGATATTGTCAGGGAAATTTGTCAAAATCAGATCCAGAAGAGATGGAGTACCATTGGTTGAGATCCGGGTCGGGAAGTTGACCGATTGAGTCAGTCCCAATGAGTTACAGAAAGCTTTTGCTGAGGTGCCATGACAGGTGAGAGAGGTACCCACACCTAGCCAACTGGCATGATGACAATTGAAGTCGCCACATAAGAGGAAGAGAGAGTTTGGATGAGAAGATAGAAGTTGGTCCATGTTTTCGGATAGTGAGGTGTATATGGAGTCATCACTGTTAGGTGGGCGGTACAGTACACATCTAAACATGAGGTGGGAGTGGAGGGGAAGCCGTAGCCAGAGGTATTCCTGGGGGTGTGGGGGTGTGGGGGAGTGAGGACAGTGCACGGAGAGTGAGGAATGGAGTCTTTGATGAAGAGAGCAACTCCTCCACCAGGACGAGGCTCAGGTCTGTCATACCGGAGGAGGGAGTAACCAGGGAGAGATACTTGGGAGTCAAACACGTCTTGGGGGAGGAAAGTTTCTGTTAGGCAGATTATGTCTGGTTTGTCAGTGGCAACCTGTATGGAAAGATCTGAAAGGTTTGAGTGAAGGCCCTGGATATTTGAGGTCCACACTTTTAATGAAGAGGTAGGGGAAGAGGCTTTGGGTGCAGGGGGTGGGGGGAGGGGGAGGGTGGGACTGGGGATGAGGAGGGGAGGTAAGGATGGTTGTTGAAAGTGTGGGGGATTGCAGCATAGCTCGGGGAGGGGGCCGGATGAGGAGGAGAAAAGGCTCTGTGGTGCTGGGGGAGAGGGGGACAAGAGAGGGGAAGAAGGCAGTTGAGGATTTGAGGAGTTGCAGTGAAGAGATGGCGGTGAGAGGGAAATGGAAGGAGGTGATAGGGCAGTGGAAGCAGGCAGCTTTGTGGATGAGACGGGGGGCAACTTTGAGAAGGATGAGTGAGGGGGATGAAAGGGGGAACAAGGGTGAGGGGGGAATTTTTGAGAGAGGTGAGAGGGAGGCTTGGAGGGAGAAGAGTGGGATGGTTGCTTTGAGAGTGAGAGTGAGAGGTGAGAGAGTTGAGTTGGCACTGAAGTTGGAAAAAAAAGAATGGTTGATGGAAAGTGAACATGCATAGCAGACTGGGGTTTTTTAAGTTTTCGGTCAGAGATGCGATTTAACACGATTCTTGATGGATGCAATAAAGGCGAATTCAGAGAATGGAGAGAAGAAACGCTGTAACAGTTGGATTTTTTAGGCAAGGAATGAAGGAGAGGTCGAAATGAGAGCAGTCTGTTAAAATAGCAGAAGAGTAGTGCATTATGAATCAGTAAAGAGTACCACATGTGTGTGAGAGGAAGATGAAACATTACAAGATATCGTTTTGTTATTATTATGAATGTTTGAGAGAGTTTTCAACAGATTAGGTCATGGAAGTGTTGTAGAAAAAAAAACGAGGAAGAAGAAGAGGAGGAGGAGGAAGAATAAGAGGAAGAAGAAGAGGCGATGAAGGAGAAGAAGAAGCAGAATCAGGAGAAAGGTGGCGGTTTTATATATATTTTTTTTAAGATAAGAAATAGAGAGATTAGTTGGGAGAAATGGGGGACGTTAGGAAAGTGGGGAAGATAGAATTTGAAGGTAATGGGGAGAAAAAACAAATAAAACGATCGTACACAGAGGGGGACCAGTAGGCCTCAAGCCTCGGCCTCAAACACCCGGTATTACAACGTCGCCAAAAACTCACAAAATAGCACGATTTTTGAAACAAAACCGAACTAGGAACACACAGTAACATGTTGGTGAGAAAAATAAACAGTTAAAACGGGACAAATAACGACCGGAAACTTATCTTTGAGATCGTCAGCAGAGAGCTCCTAAGGAGACCTCTCGATGCTTCAAACCCAGAACCGGAAGTCCAAAACGTCAAGGTGTGACAGCGGCTTCACACTTCGATGTCTAGTGCGGTTATGATTTGAATCCTCAAGTCGCAGCCTATGAATAGCCTACGCTACGTGATCGTCGGTGATACGCTGCCGCGCACTATGCATAAGTTAGACTATCGTTGGGCATAGGTTGTGAACGCCGACAACACGCTCACCATTCGTTGGTATAAGTTATCTATATGTGATTAAAACGTTCTGTGTACGTTACTAATACGTTATGCATACGTCCAACATGTTATGATATGCCCAAAACCTTTTTTTTAAAAAACATCAATACTTCAGCGTATGCCAGCGTTTTACATACATTTTGAGACCTTGCCATACGCTGGCTAAAACGTCAAGGTATGACAGACCCTTAGCACATTCCCAAAGGAAGACAAATTTCTCTTTCATGGCTGAGAAACACAAAGGACGTATGATTTAGGGTTACAATGTTCCTTCAAAACAGATGATATTATTTTCGATTAAAAATTATTAATTTGTGGAATGGCTGATTTGTTTATTTCTTTCTATTCCAGGAAGATACTGTCATTCGTGACTCTGTTGTGCCTTTTCTTGATCCAATGCTCTTGAAATCCCATATATTGAATGTAAGGTCCCAAACTTGGTGGTGTTGTGGTTAGAGCATCTGCTCCCAGTCTGGGAGGTCAATGGTTCAAAGCCTGGTTGAGTCATACCAAAGACTTTAAAAATGATATGTGCTGCTCCCTTGGTTGAAGTTTAGCATTTAAATGGATATAAGGGCATGGACAATCCCCATAGGTTCACGTGCATGGAGAAGAGGAAATTCCTCCTTAGGAAATGCCCTGTTGAGTGTGACGTCACTGGTACCCAGAGTGCCCTGGGAAGTGACAGCACTTCCCCCAAGCTCTGTGGCTGTCTTCGTCTCATCTCTAACAGTCCAGTATCGTGTCTTGTGTATTGTCAGTACGTCCATGTGTGTGGCAGCTCCATTATGAGCCACAGATCCCATAAAAATGGCCATCGATCCTCCAAATTTGTCACAAAAAATAATGGACTTCAGATGCTTAATACTCAATATCCTTAATGGTACTTCAAGGTCTCTCCTGGAGAAAATCAGCACACTACTTTTGTGTGAACAAACAACCAAACAGATCTGTGTTGCATAAAAATTGTACTTGTAAAAATGCTATGAGAGCTGCAGGAAATATGCCTTTGGAATGTCACCCGACCCCCACCCCACCTACTGCAGTGTTCAGACTTGAGGAGTGAATAATATTATATAATTTCAATCTTGGGAGCCACCGCAGCAGCATTCTCATCGCAACACCCGTCAGATCCTCAGTTGTGGATCCTACTACCACATCACACAATTGGCACTACTCCTTTCCAGTAATACCAATCATCACTATCTTTTGAGAGAAGATCCTGAGATTGCACTGCAATGTCTCAACCAGTGATATCGAATCGTGATACGGACAGGAAGTCGTTGTCAGGCTCCACAATGACAATGCCGTCCTTTAACTGAGGGACTACGATCAGCCAAATGAGAACTGATAGTCAACATATGTGCTAAACACGAATGTCATGTTCTTTGTAGGCAGAAAGACACATCACGACCAATATGATATAAGTTCTAGTGTCCCAGGAACATTATTATTTCGTTTGCACCCTGTGGCTATGGCTGCTGGTTACATAAATGCTGGGAGCGCGGATGTGCCGCTAATGCAGTGGCCCCTGTTTCCAGTAAGCTGGTATTCATTTTGCTGACCTCGGAAAGATGACAGGCAGAGTCATCCCTGCTGTTGATATTTCCTGGTATTAATTCAACTGCTGAGTGGGATTTGAACTCAGGATCCAAGGATCCCAAGCCCACCACTCCAGCCATTAAACCAACACCAGGCATGTTCAAGTATATGATTCAATTTAAATGAAGATTTAAAGAGGTTTAAAGGCGTATAAGTACATTAATTCTGGGTTTTACCACCGTTTTACCCAGTGGCTCAAGATTACATCACCCTATCAACACGTTGCATTAGTTATTCGTGCATATTGTAAGAGTCCTTTATGATGCCCTTAAAAAACAGTAAGTTTCCTGTTTGGAATGATTTACAATTTTGTTTACCTGTCAGGCAAGCAGAGTATAAATATTATCTCACTCTTCTCTGTGTATGTGTGGTTGGGACGAATTCAGAGCCAATATACGGAAAAACAGCAGATGTGTCTTTCTCTTCATATTCCGATTTGTGTTCAAAATATAACATTTGATTTAAACAAGTTGTTTCTCAATCATTAACTGATAAGACGGGCGGACATGAACCAATTTCCTAACCTTCTCAAACAGGCGTATAAGTGGTTCATAAAATGTGACCTGCTTCTACATTTGGAGCCCTGTATTTCGCGTATTCGCGGATTTTGCGTTGTGTGCGTTGAGTAATAATAGTGCTTATTGTTGAAGAGAAGGAATAAAATATAAGACATGACTAAGGCAAATGGAAGGGATGTGGGAAGAGCAACAGTCCAGGGAAAAAAGTATAAAGAGCATGGTGAATGGGAATGTGGTTGAGTAGCAGAAATAAAATGAAGAACAAACTGAATGAAAGACACACAAGATAAATAGAGAAAACATAGCTGTGCTAAAAAGGTTAAATAATTAACAAGCAGGGCACTCTTTGATGTCGCAACAACACCAGATATGCCTCCACCCACATTATTACATCATTGCACACACTTGTACCAAGTTTGATTTCAATCCCTGAATCCAGATTCAAAATATTAAATAATTCTGGCTGCCAGACAATGTGTCTGATGAGGTTGAAATTTAAAACGTATATTCCCCATCACGAGGAGATCATAATTTACAAGTTTCACATCGATTGATGAAGCGGTTCAAGAGAAAACTTTTTTTTAAAGATTCTCGTTCAATCCAATATAGCTGTCAGACCATATGACATTAATTATTCGTGAACACCGTAGTATCCCCAAGGCTTGGTGAGCATGTGGGTGAAGTTTCCTCTCCATCTATCAAGCTGTTCTGGAGAAAGAAATTTTTAAAGGTTTATTCTTCAAAAAAAAACATCACAGCTGTTAAACCATGTGACCGATGATGTCATATGTGGAGAGCTTTTTGTTGCCAATGGATAGGTGATTATACCTGTAAAATTTCGCCTCGATGTGTTCAGCCATTTCAGAGAAGATTTTTGAAGGTTTTTATGTTAAAATAATATGGCTGCTGAACCACGTGACCGATGACGTCATCAATATTTCCCCCCCCACCCCCCCCAATTCAATTTAGCAATCGATGACTCTCAAAAATTTCATACTGATTGGATAAAGCTTTCGATGTATGCAATTATGATGACATCATGAAGCCACCCATGACATCATCAAAAAATCACACTTATTTCCCATGGGGAGGACTTCACATGTGCCAAGTTTCAATTTTTCCTATGGAGCGGTTTCGGCGATACAGAGATCCAAAGTTTTTCCTTTTTTCTAACATGGCTGCCACATCACTTGACATATGGCATCATAATTATCATTGGAAATTCTACATGAGTTGTTGCACATATGATGAGAATTTCGTGTCAATCAGATAAGCAGTTGCAGAGAAAACAGAGAAAATTAGCATGGATGGACGGACGGACGTACGGATGGACAACCCAAAAACATAATGCCTCCGGTGACTTCGTCAGCGGAGGCATAAAAAGTCTTATTGACAATGAGATTTTGCTGATTCAGCTTTTTATGGAGGATGAGGGGGGAGAAGTACACTTTTGGCGGAAATGTAGAATGATAGATTTTGCAAACTAAAAATGTAAAGGTAAAATTGTACAAAAAAAATTAAACGAGGACAGAGATTATCCACAGTAAGTGTGGTAAATGATCTCAGCAAAGTTGACTTGCGGAAGATAATGGATTGATACAGCTGGAGAGGAAAGCTTAAGGAAAAGAAATGTTGGGCTATTTTCTCAGCGTTGCTTCCGGAAATGAGACAGGGAAAGGTATTTACATTAGTCGGGCAATTTTTATGAACCACAAGCAGAAAAGTTTCAGCTTTTTAAATCATCGAGGCGCACGCACTACTTCAGCACAATGCAGAACGCTCGAAAAGAAAATGCATCAAGTCTCAACCAGAGGACCAGGAAAGCTTCGAACAAAGACAAAGTAAACTAATTCACGATATATAGCAGGATATCTCAGAAAGTTGTGGATGAGTTATGACAAAATTAGGTGGATGAGCCGGTTAGGTGACAAGAACAAGCGGATTCGATTTTAGTTCAGGACCAGATCCAGATCTGGCCGATCATGACTAATGCCATCTCGGTGAAATCGCAGTCCGAAAAAAAAGAATTGGGAGAAAAGATGCATTTGTAATACTTTCAATGAAGGAAAGAAATTCAAACAGTAAGATGGAGTATTTAGAAGTAATTATCTGTAGGGCAATTTGTGTTCTAATTGCAGTAACTGCAAAATAGTTCAACAGATGCAAAATTCACAAGAACGGCACTCGGGAGAGCGCATCCCTCTGCCAGGCTGAATAGTTCACATTTTGTATCCCATTGATAGGCCGGATCTGGATCTGGTCCTGAACTAAAATCGAATCGGCTTGTTCGTGTCACCGAACCAACTCATCCACATAGTTTTGTCAGAACTCGTCCACAACTTTTTGAAATATCGTGCTGTATATCGTTTTTTGGCCCCCATCGCTCAATGGTTGAAGAATCACGAAAAAACTAAATAACTCTCCTATGGGGATCCGGATCCGGATCTTCACCAAAATCGAATTGATTCGTCCTTGTCAAACAACCAACCCGTCCACCAATTTTCCTTCAAATCCGTCCCATAACTTTTTGAGAAATCCTGCTCACATACAGACAAACAAACAGACAAGCAGGGGTGAAAACCCAAACTCTGTCCATCTTCGGTGTTGCAGCTGAAGAGGAGTTTACAAGTATAGCAAGTACAGAATAAAAAGATCAAGAGTTGTAGAAGTTGGGAGGAGGAAGGTGGGGTGTTGTTGCGGGTTGTAACCAATACGAGGAAAAAAAACAAAAAAACAATGTCACACTGGAAAGTAAAGAAATATGTTTTTAAAAAAACTCATACCAAAGATTTTTTTTTCCTACTATTAACAAAATGGTAAAAAGTGTTTGTTTTAAAATGTAAAAACCATAGAGCAGACTATTTCAGTTCATGCAGGACAAAGACCTCCCTCAACGAGTGTTGAGGGTTGTTTAGCATACTCGCCATGCTTGCCAAGTGTAGGATGGCAAGCACGAGCAGCCACGGGAGCCGAATCCACACCAGTCATGTAAAAAGATGCAAATCTTTATCCATTCGACTGAACAGGCAGTACAGGTAAAGGTCATCGATATGACCCGAAAAGTAGGATATGAGTGACAATGCTGAAATGAGGTGCTCAGTTTAGAAAAAGGACAAAGCAAAAGAGAAGATATCTTCAAAAGTATTGCATATGTTCATTCCAAAGAAAATAAAACATCAGCCAGCCAGCTGCACCCTGGATGTGTGTACTGCACCCACTCAGAAAGGAATTCCACATTCCAACAGTTTCATTGGCTCACTGCTGCTGTGTCAAAGCCAACCGGATCTTGATACATGAGGACAATGCCTCAAATAGTACAAGACTCACCAGTGGTCTAAAAAAAAGGGTCCTGGACATAGTGTTTTAAATATGGTATAAACGATTCCTATATAACACACACACACACACACACACACACACACACACACACACACACACACACACACACACACACACACACACACACACACACACACACACACACACACTTCATTGTAAACTTCAGACAAAATTATCAAAGCTTGGAAACAATGCCAACTGTCAAAATAGATGAGTTCTATCCTGAGAAACTGCCATTAGCTCATGCTTAAAATACAAGCCCTCAATCCATTTGGAGAGACAAAAACAAAACGACTGGTGATTAATGAGGGAGTTCAAGAAAAAAAAAATTTGACAATGAAGCAATAATAGATTAAATAGTGAAACAAGCTAAAAAGGAAAAGAATCAAAGGGAGGTCGTGGAGCAAAGTAGGATAAAATAAGCAAATGAATGAATAACATTTTGATTTCTCATAAAGAAATCAAATTCCAACCCAAGTCGTGCTGAGACAAAGCCTTTAAAATAGAGATAGCATCCGATCCGTGACCATCGTCGATTTTAATTTTCCGAGATTTGTACATTGCATATTTTGCAACAGCACCCAGAAAATTTAAAAGAACACCCACATCTCTACATATAGGTTTAAACTTTAAAGGGTACACCAAAAATAAACATGTGTAAACTAAAGGAAAAGGATAATAACTGGTGAAAAAGATGATCAAGTCGAAGAAAAAGAGAAGTTAGTCTACAACACTTCACATAAGCATGAAACAAGTCCTTCTGATCACAGAAAGGACATATTGTTACGAATCTGGAAACCATTCGTATTCACACAAACAGTTGACCCAAAGTTTAGTTATTTCGTAAAGTATATGTGGATAGTGAGAATCCCTCCCCTATGTCTAATGGATTAATTTCATGTGTGCGCTGTGGGTTTCTTTTATCGTCAGGTTTTTTACATCTTAAAATCTACCAATGCCAACAAAACCCTCACACCACTCCTCCTCCCACTCTGCGGGTGAACAAGCGCTTCACCAGCCCAACTTTCACTTCACACCATGGCGCCAACACGCACGTGTTTCTGACTACGGACGTGGGTGGAGCCCCCTCGCCTCGGAGCTCTGACTCCACTCAATGAAAGAAGAATGTCTCCCCTGTCTACACTGGAGAAGACAACAGGGCCTCTCTCGGGAGAGGAGCACCGAGACGCCGACACGCCCCTCCTCCAATTGCGGCTGGCCACCATGACACCCGAAAACACCCCGTCAAATGCGGAGGCGAATTACCTGAGAGCGGATCCCTCCACCCCGCATGGGGGAGGGATAAGAAGGATCGCAAGCTGTATCCGGGGGGGGGGGGTTCCTTGGTTCCTTGGAAGTCGTTCCTTGCTTCTGGTCTGCTGGGCTCTCCTGATCGTCGTTCATCGTTCGTGGCTGGCCAGGTCGTTCGTAGGATCCTGGCTGCGCTCGTTGGATTCTGGTTCGTGGGTTCGAGTCCCACCGTGGTGGGTTGTGTTGGAGTGCTCGAGCTGGGGATCCCCGTACCCTTCCACAAGTGCGAGTGGAAGCTCCACAAGTGCGAGTCGGTAAAACCACACGAGTGGCCAGGTACCCGACCAAACTCTAACCCCCAGCTTGCCTATCTTCCGCGGCTAGAGGGTCCGAATAAAGGCCAGTTGGCGCCATTTCTTTTCGGATGTGTGTGTCCGTCTGTAGCCAGTCTTGGAAGTAAAACTGTTAAGTGATTGCCATTGTACATTTGCCTGCATTGATATTCGTGATTAAGTCTGCTCTGTGTTTCCCTCCCTATTGCCGATTGTAAATAAATAATTGTTAAATGTTCCAGTTCGTTGTCTGCATTTTCTTTCATTGACCCAGTATGGTTCGGGCTTGAGAATTAGGGAGGCCGATTGTGCCGTAAGTTGTTATTTGGGCCGGCGCGGCTTTGGTAATTCCCGCTCGGTTACGCCGGATCCGAGTCGGTAACAGCGACTCGGTTCGGACAAAGCCGGCCGAGGGTGTGGCTTCCCCGGTAACTAGACCACACGGCTAATTAGGTAAATTGGAATCTGACAAAAAGACCCTAACCACGCGGTCGAAATGTTGGTATCCATGGTCCATTAAGCGACCCGTCGACTTCGGAGTTATCCGAAGTGACGACCTTCAATTTGGGGTGTTCGGTGGGAGACGATCCAACTGCTCCATCTAACGGTCGTCCTCGCCACCGAACCCGGCACTATAACAATATTTCTGTCAACAAATTTATTAATATGGTGAACAAATGTGTTGGAGGGGAGGGCCCAGTGTGCCAACCTCCACTGTATATCCGCTAATACACCATGTATGGGTAAGGTATACATATGTAGCCAAAGTGGAGTACAGGGAGAACCCGGCCCTAACTGCTCTGACCACAACGCTTCGTGTTCTTCCAGAATAGGATACGTTTCCCTTTTGTCAAAGAAGATTACAAATTCCAGTCTTTGTTACAAGATGTAAAGGGGGGGGGGGGTATGTTCAATCTCCGACCGAAAAGAAGAAGAAGAAAGGAGTACTTTGATCTCGGGAAAGCTGAACCGGAAATCCTAAATAATACCAATACCTTCCCAACCAATATTTAACTGTTTAAACTTCCGGATAACTACACGCACCACTTGGTCCACAAGTCGGACAGGTCGAGAACCAACTGCAGGTGCCACCACACCAACAGGTTTCCACTTAACCCCAGATATGTCTCTCAAGTCACACACCTGATTGATTCCTCCTTGGATAAATTTTTGAATCATGGCATGACTGTGAGGAATACCAGGGAAAAAAATTATTGAAAAAAAAATGGGTTCTTGAAGGAACATTCTGCAATTACATGCCTCAAGCAGCCGATGGACATCAAACTTTTTCCAAATGTCCAGCAAACTACGATAGAACTTAGAAAGAGAAACAAAGTTTATGTGCTCGAGATCCATCAAAAAACAGATGCCAATCATATCTCAGTTTACCAGCTTGTTGCAGGAGAAAGAAAGCAAATGGTCGCCAGGTTAGCTGTTCAGTGAATAGCAGTTTCTGCAGAGACTGCAATCGAAAGGCCACAATCCGACCAAAGACGTGGATAACAACTTGGCCACCTTCCGGAGATAGTACAGTATCTCAGGTTGTAGCCGATGGTATCCACTCCAAAATAAATTTCCCAGCATTCGCTGTATAGCCATAATTAGTTGATTTGATGGCTGCAGAACAGTGATTCTGTGCCACAATTTTGTTGCAATCAAATTATTGATGACGAGAGTATGACCTTTATATGAAACGGACTTCAACAGTCCTTCCCATGTTTTCTCATCTGTATTTAATTTGTTCCAAAACTCCTTCCCAATTTTTCATCTCCATCTCGTGATTGCCAAGGTACGCTCCAAGATATTTAACTCCATCCGTCCTCCACATCAAGTTCTGGTGGGAGTGACGGTGGCGATGCACAAGAGAGGTCACTTTTTCCGCACAATAATGCTATACTTTTATTCCAATTTATCCCACCAGAGGAGGCCGCAGAAAATTTTCTCAGGCAACGCTGTAAAGCAGAGACATCGTTTGTACTTTGAATTGAAACACAGACATCATCAGCGTACGCTGTCTGCACAAATCTTGCTCCTTCTATACTTCTCATTCCCTGAGGTCTTTGCTGTCTAATTGATAGCAAGAGTGGCTTAAGGGCAACTATATATAAAAGACCAGAAAGAGGACGACCTTGCCGGATACCCTGTTAAAAAGGAAAGGGAGAACATAACTTATTATTAACTTTCAACATACAATGAGTATTGGTATATAGGAGTTTTACACAAGAGATGAAAGTTTCATCAAAACTCATTCCCTTGAAAACAGAAAAAAGGTATTTGTGATCAACACGATCAAAGGCCTTCGCTTGATCAAGAAGCAATAACCCAAAATCATCACAACAGGTGCTTATTGCACGAAATAATATATTTTACCAAAAATATATTGTCATGGATAGATCTTCCAGGCACACAATAGGTTTAGTCTGGATGTATAACAGAACTGATAACAGTTTTCATGTGATTTGTAAGTACTTTAGAGATAATTTTATAATCAGCACACAGTAAAGATACCGGTCGCCAGTTGTCCACCAGTTGAGGGTTCCCAGATTTGGGCAGTAAACATATGCCCGCTCTTCTGCAGGACACCGGAAGTTCTGCATCACATATGCTTTCATCAAGAACGTCAAGTAAATCAGGTCCCACAATGTTCCAAAAAGTCTTATAGAATTCCCATGGCAAGCCATCTATTCCAGAGGCTTTTCCATCTTTCAGGCTCCTCACAGCTGCTTCAAGTTCATTTGCAAAAATTGAGGAGTCAAGCACGCGTTTCTCATCCTCCTTGACATTCGGGAACCCAGCAATTAATTCTTGCATCACCTCATTGTCCACGTTCTGAGTAGAATACAAGTTAGAATAGAGGTCCCACAGTGTACGCCTCATCGCTTGCTGAGATGTTACCATGGACCTGTTGGGAGTGAGTAAACTATGAATTTGTTGTGACCTTTCAAGAGAGGTCTCTAAATTTAAAGAACTCCTTGTTTGGCATATCCGATGTTAAATAGCTCATTAGGATTCTTACCAAGGTACCTATTTGCTTGTTGCCGTACCATCTCCTCTAGCGATGCTTTCTTAGACCATATTAATTGGTCACATCTGTCTTTGCCATCCTCATCATTGTTCTGTTCGAGGAATACTATTTCCCGTTTTAACCGGTCAATTGATATTGACTGCCTTTTGGTGCTACATAAACTGTATTGTTGGCAAAAAAGGACACAACATTTGACATTAGCTTATTTACGTAAAACCTGTCAAGTCTTGCCATTGACATAATGCCATCATTACATCTGCGCCATGCGTAGCAACGCAAGAGTGGGTGTTGCGACCTCCACACATCGTTAAACCGATAATTTTTGATGGCGTCTTCTAACACTTTCGTGGAGGCAGCATGCGGTTCATGGCCATTCCTATCAATTAAAGAACAAATTGTATAGTTAAAATCTCCCGCAATACAAATAAAAGCAGTTGCATCCAAAGTTTTAACATCGTCCCGTAGTGTGGAAAAGAATATTTTTCCTCTCCGTGGGATCACTTGGTGCATATACATTTAGGATAACAATCTTTTGAGTGTTGCAAATAAACTCTACTGATATCAAATGCCCTTTATAGATATCTTTAAAGGAAACCTGGTGAGCACACAATCTGTGACTTTTAGGCAGGTGGCAACGCCGGCTTGAGGTGGAGGAAATCCGCTTAACCACCACCGGCCCTTGAATAGTTTCGCCCAATCAGCTACCCGAGTATTCATAGCATGGGTTTCTTGGAATAAAATAATATCAGCTTTTGATTTCTCGATTGCTTGAAGGGTTTCTACTTTCCGTAAGGTCCTTCCCTTGCAGCAAAGGCTTTGCAGCTGAAATGAAGGCCCAGAATATTGGGGAAATGATCTTTGATTTGCACGTTACGCTGTCTAAAGGTTTCTTTCAGTAACCTAACAATATTTTCTTTAACCACTTCAGAATGCTCATCTTCCTCTTGAGGTACATTCACAGCTTCCCGCACAGAGGAAGGAAGGTCATCAGCCACTACAACTGGTTCATCGTGGTCAGTTGGTTGTGCTTCGGCAGCTAGCTTTGCTTCGGTGCTACCTGCTCCATCACCGTCTACCTTAGGCTCCTCATCCTCCTTCTCCTCAAGCGGGAGGGTGGAGACGTCACCATTAATATCACCATCAATGACTAATTTGCTTTTGCAGGTTTGATCTCTGCTTACAGCAATCTCTTTGTTTTCATCGTGAGCAGGTGGCATGATCTCAGCCCCACTCTCACTGTCAGCATCATTGGGACTATTTTCCACTTGTACCACCAACATCTTGCTGCCCTTATCCTCATTCCCAGTATTTAAAAAGGACCTTTTCAAAGGCTTCCGTAAACCTGTGTCCACAATCATTTCCTCTGCAGGCTGTGACTCCTCTTCTGTGTCGTTTACCGAGCCCACAGGTACATCGGCTGACTCATCGTTGACACGATTAACCGCCATACTTGTGACCTCATTGTTTATACTGTGCCGATGAACTTCATCAGGACCATTCTTAACTGTACCCTGACGTTCCGGCACAGACTCCTGCTCTGCACGTGACTCATTTTCAACGTTCTCTGTGACGTTCACTGGAGGACCTGCTCTGGTTACACCACAGTGCCGTGCTGACCGAGTTTTTGAAGAATTTATTCCTCAGACAGCGTCGGTAAAACGTTGCACAACAAAATCTTAGATGCCGGAGTGTCCCACGATGAAGCGGGGACATACCGGTCATCACCCAGAATGAGTCCATTCTGCACAACAACGGATGCGAGGTGGACTTTCGAGACGAAAACAACGATCTTGTGGAACATTCGAGATGCCGCCCGAATGTTCTCACAACCGGTCAGGTCGCCAATCATGAGGAGAGCTTCCTCCAGCGAAACACCTTCCGGCGGCACGAAGCACGTGCCGTGCTTGTCTGTTAACACCTCGTCGGTGTTTGGAGCGGCAGCACCTCACCGATCTTTAATCGCCATTTTACTAATAAAGAGAAAAAAAATCAAAGAAAGGGTCATGGTTATAAGCCCAAGTAAAGAGCAGAAAGAAGAGGGGAAAAAACCTTATTAATAACGAGGTGGGAAACCCACCGTTCCACTATCACGAAGCAGTAACCACCTTTAGTGGTTAGAAACAAAACACGCCGCGCTGTTTCTTTCTTTCTCTCTCGCTCAAAAGAAAAAATAAAACCAAGGAGAAAGGAGTAAAGAGAAACGAAAAACAAAACGTTAGACAATAAGAAAAGAGAAAAAGAGAAGCAACACAGGCTCCACATGTACTGCCAGAGACTGAGCAACAGCACCCTGCGATTGCACGTGCCTGGGGAGAGAGAGAGGGGGGGGGAGAGAGAGAGAGAGGTGGCAGAGAGACAGAGACAGAGACAGAGTGAGAGAGAGACAGAGTGTGTGAGAGAGAGAGAGAGAGAGAGAGAGAGAGAGAGAGAGAGAGAGAGAGAGAGAGAGAGAGAGAGAGAGAGACAGTAGTCTTACTGCTCATATATCTGCTCATGAATGAGCCAGGCAAGCAGAGTCGGCTGCAGAGAGCGACAGAGCAAGAGGTGGCAGAGTGAGACAGAGAGAGAGAGAGAGAGAGAGAGAGAGAGAGAGAGAGAGAGAGAGGGAGAGAGAGACAGAGAGAGAGAGAGAGAGAGAGAGAGAGAGAGAGAGAGAGAGAGAGAGAGAGAGAGAGAGAGAGAGAGAGAGAGAGCAAGAGTGAGAGAGAGAGAGAGAGAGAGAGAGAGAGAGAGAGAGAGAGAGAGTAGTCTTACTGCTGATATATCTGCTCATGAATGAGCCAGGCAAGCAGAGTCGGCTGCAGAGAGAGACAGAGCAAGAGGTGGCAGAGAGAGACAGAGACAGAGAGAGAGAGAGAGAGAGAGAGAGAGAGAGAGAGAGAGAGAGAGAGAGAGAGCAAGAGGTGGCAGAGAGAGAGAGAGAGAGAGAGAGAGAGAGAGAGAGAGAGAGAGAGAGAGGGACAGAGAGACAGAGAGAGAGAGAGAGAGAGAGAGAGAGAGAGAGAGAGAGAGAGAGAGAGCAAGAGAGATAGAGAGACAGAGAGAGCAAGAGAGATAGAGAGAGACAGAGAGAGCAAGAGGTGGCAGCGAGAGAGAGACAGAGAGAGAGAGAGAGAGAGAGAGAGAGAGAGAGAGAGAGAGAGAGAGAGAGAGAGAGAGAGAGCAAGAGGTGGCAGAGAGAGAGAGAGCAAGAGGTGGCAGAGAGAGAGCAAGAGGTGGCAGAGAGAGAGAGACAGCAAGAGAGACAGAGAGAGAGAGAGAGAGAGAGAGAGAGAGAGAGAGAGAGAGAGAGAGAGAGAGAGAGAGAGAGACAGATATGCTATACTTTTCACTATATATATATATATATATATATATATATATATATATATATATATATATATATATATATATATATATATATATATATATATATATATATATATATATATATATATATATATATATATATATATATATATATATATATATAGTGAAAGTGAATATATGCCTGGTGTTGGCACAGTGGTTGGGGCAGCGGCTTGGGATCCAAAAGGTCCTGAGTTCAAGCCCCGTTGGGCCACTGAATTAATACACCAGGGGGTTGACTAAGCCTGTCATCCTTCCGAGGTCGGCGAAATGAGTACCAGTATACTGGGCCGGTGTATACCCCGGTTAAAATAGGTGTACCATATCTCTGTGTCGTAAGAGGCGACCAGGGTTGCGTCAGGAAGGGCATCCGGCGTAAAACATATGCCAAATCACGATGCGGATCATACGGATGATCCGCTGTGGCGACCCCTAACGGGAGCAGCCGAAAGAAGAATAAGAAGAAGATATAGAGTGAAAGTGAAGGGTTACGTTAGGTTAGGTGATGGTATGTATGGTTATCGGTGGTAAAAAAAAAAAAAAAAAAAATAGCGGGTCATGATGGGAGATGACATGAGACGGTATATTACTGTGTGCTTGAAGCCCTGGAAGGAAGAGGTGGATTGAACAGCCTCAGGAAAGCAGTTCCACAAATGTGAGAATTGAGGATCAAAAGAGTTTAGGGGTGCATTAAGTCTGGATTTGAGGAGTTTAACTGGGATGGAGTGACTGGAGTTGCTGGATAGGGTCAGAGAGCTGAGAGAGTAGCAGGAGCAGGACCAGAGAAGAGGCAGTAAAAAGCAGAGGCCACAGATTTGTCCCTCTGACTGTGTACTTTGCCCTCAATGCGAGAGATGCCAACAATGTTGAGAGCTTTAGACTCCACAGATTCCAGGAGAAACACGTGATGCTTTGGTGCTGCCTCACAAGTAATATTATGCATTCTATTTTTCTATTTATTTATTATGACTGAAAGATTCCAGTAAGTAACCGAAGCATGTTACAGGAGTTAGCTAAATACTTTCAGCAGTATGACATTGTCATTATCATATGTATGCCTTCAAGTAAACCTGATGAAACCTATTATAACGTTCAAGCCTTCCTTGGCGGCATTGTTGAAGGTTATGATACCTGACAGCTTTGTTCAAGAGCTGTCATCTCCCACTGCCTGCACTGTAAAATGCTGGCGCCCACATGTGTGCCGTGCCAGTTCACAAATGAGTTGCACATTTCTACAGCTTCTCGAGCCCATTCTGCTGCTGCTTTAAAACCAAAGCCTCAAATACAGCTTGACACAAAGGTTTTACCCAAAACATGTATCACACATGTTCCTTTATTTAAGGATTATGTATGATGATAAGCACGCAGACATGAACAATTTGTCATTGTGAGTCTGCGGCGGAACTCTGAGTCAGGAACATTCTGCTGTTTCTGTTTGAGTAGGAATGTCTGCAAATCATTCATCATCGGTGGAATTCAAGGAAACTCTTAATGGCTGAAATTATCCTTGAAGAAACCAGGAGAATTCAAAAGTGGGATATTATCATTACTCACACAAGGTTGTATAATATAAGCACTTTGTCTTCTTCACTAATGGTATATAGCTTATACTTTAACCAGATTGTTTTCACCTTATGCAAGCCAGTACAGTTTCCTGATTAAATAACCTGTGACTCACCCATGTACACACCCACTGAAGCCAGATCCAACAGTTCTTCACTTTACTGCATATTTAGGTACCAATAATCATGCTCGGCCTCGATGGCCTCGATTCGTGCGCACTCACCTCTGAGCTCTCTATCCTGGGTTTGAATCCTGACCCAGCTATAAACTGTCGTCCTCGTGTTTCACAGGAAGGGTGATTCGTCAGTATGTGTGCCGTCCCTCAGATGGATGTTAAACTGGCGTCCCATCTGCTGGGATTCGTTGGTGAATGTTAAAGATCCCACGGTGTCCTTTACAAACAGCAAGTGAGCTATCGCCAGCACCATGACCAAATTCCAAATTCCTGCCTTAACTTCTGCTGGGAAGGCAATGGCAATCCACTCAGTGTAACCCTTGCCATTCAACCCCTTCAGCAGCACCCGCGCTCTGCAACAGAGTGTGGCACATCAAAATCAGACAATCATGCTCACGAGCCACCACCATTTTCTCTCCCCGTTCTCTTACATATAAGATCAATTCTCTTCTTTTTTTGGTATTCATACAGCTTTTAGTGTTTATTATTTTATTTTATACAATGTTGCATGCTAACTGAAGAGTACATACACATATAATTGTTTGCAAGCCAAACATCATGATATATCAGTGACATGCATATATATCAGTGGTCTTTTAGGCAAAAAGTAAAAACATCACTTGGACACGATGTGAAAATCAACACAAAATATGAGATTCTTCACATCACGAGGCAACTGCTCTAGAGCAGAACACCAAGTAGTCTATTTTGAACACAAATGTTCAAATAAACCCATTGTTGCTGCTGCAGCATTTATGAAGAGTGGTCGACTTGTTTTGAGAAGTAGATAATAAAAATCCACATCAGCCTGCTTTTTCAGTCCAATCAGCTTTCACCTTGGGTACATAGACATGTTAGTTGTTACAGACATAAAATGATCGATTTTTTTTAATCTGTACTTACGAGTAACCAAGATAATCCAGCTCCTTCATCCCTTACTCATATATCCTCCCCTCCTCCTTTGGCTTTCATTCTTCCACACAATTTCCACATCATAAGTTATATTTCTTTTTTTCAATTATATTTTTCACAATGTATTGCCCTCCTTTCACCTCCACAGTTAGGTAACATGTCCCCAGGAATAAGTTCCTAATTGGGTCTCTTTGGCAGTGTGTGTTGAGAGATTTTTTTTTTCTTGGCTGGAGGATGGCCCAATAAAGGTGAAACTTACAACAGAACTCGGTAGAGCGCGCATACCTCGCCAGACTGAACAATTTCTGTTTTGTATCGCATTGACAGACTGAATCTGGATCCGGACATGAACCAAAATCTAATCAACTTGTCCTTGTCACCAACCCAACTCACCTGCCAAGTTTCGTCCAAATCCGTCCACAACCTTTTGAGATATCGTGCTTTATAGAACTTTTGGCCACACCCGTCAATTTTTTAAGAATCACTTGAAAAACAAGAAAAAGAGCAATCAGAGATTGCAGACCCTCGTCAGGACTTCTTTTGAGTGGTGTAATTTTTATAGGTTTTAGAGTAAATCCAATATGGCTGCCAAACAATGTGACCTGTGATATGATATATGTGTGAACCTTTTGTTACTCATGGACAGGTGGTCATACGGGTACAGTTTCGCCTCAATTTGTTCAGCCACTTCAGAGAAGATTTTTGAAGGTTTATTTTTTTAAGCAATATGGCTGCCGAATCACGTGACCGATGAGGTCAATCTATTTTTTTCTGTGGACCATTTTATCCCGAGATGACCCTCAAACATGTTCATATTGATCGGATGTGATGTTCTACATATACAATTATAATGTCAAAACGAGGACACCTTTGGCATCATCAGAAAATCATACTCATTCCCCAAGTTTCAATTTTTTCCTTGGCACAGTTTCAGAGATGCAGAGGTCCAAAGTTTTTCTGTTTTTTTTTTTTCCAATAGGGTGGCCACAACATGTGACCTATGACATCATAATTATCATTAAAACATTCTACATGAGTAGTCGCACCAATGGTGAAAAACTCGGCTGAATAGGCCAAGCTGTTGCAGAGAAAAACACAAAAGTTTTGTGTGGACAAAGAAACAGACAAACAAACGGACCCGAATGCAATACCCTCTCCTCTGGCAAGGGTAATTAAGAAATTCTAGTATCCAGATGCGGATCTGGATCGTCACCAAAATCCAATCAATTCTTCCTTGTCGCACACTCAACGTGTCCACGAAGTTTTGTCCAAATCCGTCTCTAACTTTTTGAGATATCATGCTCACAACCAGACAAACACACAAACAAACAAATAAGCAGTCATAGACTGGTACTTACGAAATCGTAAACTTGACCACTGACCTTGTCTAATAAAAAGTGTCTCGAGAGAAGGTAGCGATGCAAACCAGAAGTTTCTAGGATGATTCTGTACCAAACCATCAAAAATCGAATGTTTTGGATGTTTGACCTCACTGTGACCTTGACCTTTGACCGATTTTGACCAAAATCTAATCAACGCTCGCCACCACCCTCCTGAATCACGTGGTGTAATTTGACATTGGTAGCTTCTTCCTTCTCGAGTTATCGTGCCTACAAACAAACAAACAAACACACAGAAACGGAAGGCATCAATATACTTACGAAATCTTTAGATTTCGTAAGTAACAAACAGACATACAGACAGGATGAAAACACAACCTCTGTCCACCTTCAGTGGCAGAGGTAACCACAGTAAAACTGTTGTCAGGTTTAAGTGTATAAGCATTGTCCAGGGTGTGTGCATCGTGGTGGAAGAGGGAGGTGGGGAGATGGATAGAGGTGGGGAGAGGGGTAGAGGAGGGTGTTTTTTCAGATTGCCATACATATGGATCTTCATCCTTTAAAGTCAAGGTAGTTTTAAATTTATAATCAAAGAATACGTCTTCATATTTTTGCTTGAAGACCCTCTCCCCATCCTCACCCCCCAGTACAGTACTTGGAAATGGCGTTTGTGGACAGGGTGGAGGGAAGAAGGAAGTGCGTGATGCCAGAAATAACAAGGCAGAGAACTTGCTTTGATGTAACATATATTTTTATAAGTGAACTGCTCAATAGGTATCCTTAAAATCGAGAGAGAAACTGAACTGGGGACTCAGGTGGGGGATAAGAAGTCATATAATTTTGAAAGTAAACTATCATCTTTTCACAAATATGGTGAAAAGGTGCCCCAAACAACTTCAGCGAATACATTCACATCCCATCGTCGGTCTCCAGAATTCCCATAAATGCTGCATCTGTAGCATGCCTGGCGGTAACTGCTTCTGCACCTGGACATTTCGCAGAAAGAACTGTGTCGCCAAATCTCATTACTGGGTTCTCATTCAATGTTTGTTTAGTTATTGTAGTTGTTTAAGTTTTATTCATTGCCATTTCTGGGATGTGCTTACGAGTATGCCTTTTTGTATTTATGGGTTTTTTTCTTTATGTTTATTGTATCACATTAAAGTGGTTGTTTTAAGGTAATACTGCATTTTACTGGGATGCCAGCACTGAGGTGCTCCTTCACAATTTTCATATATATATATATATATATATATATATATATATATATATATATATATATATATATATATATATATATATATATATATATATATATATATATATATATATATATGTTCACGTGTTTTGGTCTTTTTTCAAGTCTTAGTCATCGCAGAGGATGTTCTCGTAGTGTGGTAATATCTTGTGGAGACTAAGATCTAATGCTATTTTGATACATACATGGTACACGGGAGGGAAGGAAAGGGGGGGGGTGGGGTAGTCAAAGATTCCACCATATTTGCCTCCATACTAAATAGATGTCCTTGGTTTGGTAAAATGGTCAATTTGATACTGATTACACTGAACAACAAAAATTTTTTACTGGAGATGTGTAAAGTGATTTAGACTAATTTGGGTACGCTGATTTCAAAAATCATAACCGTTTTGCTGTATCACGTCAGGATTTTCAGTAACAGAAATATTCCCATTGCCTAGAAGTCAGGATTTCAATGAAATTTACAAAAATTCATTTATTTCATCATGAATGCTTCAAAATTATAGAGATTACAGAAAAACTCCACTAGAATGTAATTTAAAATGCTTTTGGCATTTGGCTTTGCGTTTGTGCTGCTCTGTGTCAGTTTCACGATGCAGGAACCAGCAGAAATCGCCCATCATGTTCGGGTTGTGCCGCCCTTGGTAACGCGTCTCCATGAGTGAAATCTCTTGGTGGAATCGCTCGCCGTGCTCGTCCGAGACTGCTCCCAAGTTGTCAGGGAAGAAGTTCAGGTGCTGGTGTAGGAAATGGATTTTCAGGGACATCCTGGAGCCAAGTTTCCTGAAGGACTCCAGCAGCTGCTGCACTATTTCTTCATAGCTGTCCGCGCGCTCGTTCCCCAAGAAGTTGTCCGTCACAGCTTTGAAGCTCCTCCACGCTGCCAGCTCTTTGGGGTTTAGAGTTGTCGGAAAAGTTTCGTCCTTCATAATCTGTCAGATTTGCGGTCCAACAAAGACACCAGCCTTGATCTTGGCCTCCGACAAGGTGTTGCCAAACTTTTCCTTGAGGTATAAGGTATAAAAACCTTATACCTCAAGGTATAAAAAAACTTGAGGTATAAAAACCCACGCCCATTCAGATCCATTGCCCGTACAAAACATTTCATCAAGCCGAGCTTTTATGTGGAGTGGTGGAAGGGAAAAACCTTGGCTGGGTCGACAAGGGCGACATGCTTCACGTTGTGTCGACCAGGTACATGCTCTTTTCGCTCTTCCCAATCTTTCTTCGTCCAGTGATTCTTGTCGTCTCTGCTATCCCAGAGACAAAGGAAGCACATGTATTTCGTGTAGCCTGACTGCAGCCCTAACAACAGCGCCACCACTTTCAAGTCTCCGCAGATGTGCCAGTTGAAGTCATTGTACTTGATGGAATCAAGCAGCTGCCGCATAGTCTCATAGGTCTCTGTCATGCCGAACGCGTGAGCCAGTGGGACTGATGGTTTCTCGTTGCCATTGTGGAGCAAAACAGCCTTCAAGCTGTTCTTCCCGAGTCGATGAAGAGGCGCCAGTCTGCAGGATCGTGATCACACCCAAGTTCTTTCAACAGACCGTTGATGTCACTGCAGAATGTCATCGTGTCTTCCATCTCAAAGAACTCAGCCATGTCTCTGTGACGTGCTCTGAACAAGGATATCTTGGTGTTAGGTTCAAGTAGATTCCACTGCTGCAGCCTTGATCCAAGCAGCTCTGCCTTCGCCTTTGACAGCGAGAGATCTCTTACAAGATCATTTAAGTCTCCCTGGTTCAGAAGGTGTGATTCTTGAGTGTCGGGTTCAAAAGGTTCATCATCACCATCCTCTTCACCACTGCTTACAGCTATGTTCTGATCAGCTGGAGGTGTTGGAACGGGGTTCTCGCCATCATGAGGCACAGGTTTACGAGCAGAGACGCAGTCAGCGTACTTGATGTGACCTTTATTCTTCTTGTTGAAGCCGGCGATGCTTGTGCAGCAGAAATAACAATCATCATGATGATTCTGCGGCTCACGCCATATCATGGGCACCGCAAATGGCATGCTCGCGCGCTTGCCCACCAACCACTGAGTCAAGGTTGTGTGACAGCTTGTGCAGCAGATGTGTGGTGCCCAGCTCTGTTCTTGGTCCCCCACCTTACACCCGAAGTAGTGAAAGTAGGCGGCCTTCATTTTCACTGCTGTAGATATACTTCGCTGTTGATCTTTTT
>NC_140961.1:14664455-14674455 GCF_056783735.1 Eptatretus burgeri | reverse complement strand
AGAGGAGAGAGAGAGGAGAGAGAGAGAGAGAGAGAGAGAGAGGAGAGAGAGAGAGAGAGAGAGAGAGAGGAGAGAGAGAGAGAGAGAGAGAGGAGAGAGAGAGGAGAGAGAGAGAGAGAGAGAGGAGAGAGAGAGGAGAGAGAGGAGAGGGAGGAGAGGGAGGAGAGAGAGAAGAGAGGAGAGAGGAGAGAGGAGAGAGGAGAGAGGAGAGAGGAGAGAGAGGAGAGAGCAACTGGAATTATCTGAGCTATATAACCATGACATATCATGTACAGTATGCACATCAGCAGTACTCGTCTTTTTGCTTGTTATATGTTTACCCATCTTATTTTTTATTTTCGGGAGCGATCAGGGCAGCGGTCTGTTTCCTCTCCACCACCCAAATAAAGGGATGTGTCAGAAGAACTTATTGCACATTTGGGACAAGATCACCGTGAGATGGATACTCTGCTGTGGTATTAATAATAATAAAGACAATAACATGACCCCTCTGGCTGCTCCCTTGTAGAACGGGTGCTTCCAGCGATCCTAATGACTGGTTGGATGCTCAGTCATGGACTGTATACATGTATCAATTCATGCCATTCACATGAGGTTCTAATGTTATGATACAGTTCTGTCTATTGCAAGCTGCTGCAAAGATGCATTATTACCCTCACCGAAAGAGAGTATTGCATTTGGGTCCATTTGACTGTTTGTTACTTGCAAAATCTAAGATTTTTTCAAGTGCATTGGTTTGTTGATTTTGTAATTCTGTCTGTCTGTCTGTCTGTTTATCACCAACAGATCACAAATTTTAACCGACCTTCACGAAACTTCACCACATGGTAGAGTTTATCATCAGGAAGAAGCCTATTGCTTTTGAGGACACCATCGAGCAAAAGGTCAACCTAGGCCAAAGGTCAACAACCAAGGTGGTATTTGTAAAACCCTCAATTTTCATCCGATTGACTTGAAATTTGAAGAGAATTTATATTTCAGATCAATGAATTTAACTCGCCAATTATTTTTTTTGGTCAACATCGACCAAAAGGTCAACAAAGGCCAAAGTTCAACAACTTAGGTGAGATTTCTAAAATCCTCAATTTTCATCCGATTGACATGAAATTTGAAGAGGATTTTCAAATCAGATCGCTGAATTCAACCAGCCAATCATTTTTGAGGTCCACATCGACCAAAAGGTCAACATAGGCTGAATTTCTAAAATTGTCAATTTTCATCCGATTGATGAGATTTGAAGAGGAGTTGCATATTTGGTCATTGAATTTGACCAGTAATTATTTTTTTAGGTCAAATTTGTTTTATGGATTTTGCAAGTATCATGCTCTGCACGTCTTCTTCTTGTTTGTTTGTTTGTTTGCTTGTCTGCACAGAACTTTTGTGTTTTTCTCCGCAACCGCTTGTTGGATTGAGCCGAAATTTTCACCATTGGTGCGAATACTCATGTAGTGTTGTCACTAACAGCTTTGATGTCATCGGTTACGTGGTGTGGCAGCCATGTTGGAAAATAGAAAACTTTGGCCCTCTGTATCTCTGAAACTACACCAAAGAAAAAATGGAAACTTGGCACATAGCAAGTACTCCTCATGTGGAATGAGTGTGATTTTTTCTGACATCATATGTGTCTTCGTTATGAAGTCATAATTGCATATGTAGAACGCTACATCCGATCAGTATGAAAAATTTTCAAGCTCATCTCGGGACGTCATCGGTCACGTGATGCGGCAGCCATATTGTTTTTTTTGTTGTTTTTTTAAACCTTCAAAAATCTTCTCTGAAATGGCTTAACAGATTGAGGCAAAACTTTCCACATACGACTGCCAATCCATGAGGAACAAAAGGTTCACACATATGATGTCATAGGTCACATGGTTTGGTGGCCATATTGGATTCACCCTAAAACATGTAAAAAATCTTCTTCTCCAGTACAGCTGGACAATTTGAGGGGAAACTTCACATAAATGTTCCTCACAGCATGCGTGTACAAGTTTGTTAAGGAATAATTGATGTCACATGGATTGGCAGGCATTTTGGATTTAAGAAAAATATTAAATAATGTTTTCTCTGGAACCGCTTAATCAATCAAAGTGAAACTTCAAAATTATGATCGAGTCGTGATTGGGAATTTATGTTTTAAATTTTAACTTGATCGGGCACATGGTCTGGCAGCCAGAATTATTTGATTTTTTTGATCTGGTTTTTTTATTTTTTATTTAAATTTATTTGAATAATGCTCACTTGGCTGTACTTGGATGGGTTTGAGGGTAGAGGAGTATTAGCTGAAATGTGAATCCTATCCAGATTCCTCCTGATGACATATTTTCTTTTCACTTGTTTGGGTTCCTTCTGATTACTCCAATGCAGTACTGTACCTATTTGGTCTTCCATTTGATTTGAATTGAATTTCTTTTCATGCCATTCTGAATTCAATTGAAGAAAAATAGAAAACGTTTTGGGTCAGGGTCAGGTGTCCAATCAAAGCGGGATGTCTTGGTACCCAATCATCACTGCCAAAAGTTATAAAGTGGCAGTTCTAATTATGTCTCATTAATTATGTAACACACCAGTACACAAACCAATACAAACACCACACAACACCCCACACAAACAAGTCTTGGTGAGGGTTTGCAATCGCTGATCTCTCTTTTTATTGTTACATTTTACAGAAGGAAGGGTGTGGCATGGACTTCAATGTGTTTGAACAATTGCAAATCAAAACTCTCGTGCCACGCTTGCTGTCAAGCCCAAAAGTATTTGTGAAACCATCTCGAATATGAGCTTCAAATTTGGACAAATGCAATCACTTTCCCATCATGTTTTTGGCCCTGTGTTGGGTATCCAAAAGAGTGCTTGAGTACTTTACTTAAATTGTTATTATATCAGTCGGAAAATAGACTAAGAATCAGATTCAAAAGGAAAACTGAGTGAATAAAGAAGGCAAATTGCACAAACTGTTTTCTTTGCTTTGTTTCTCCCTGTTATCCAATGTCAGGATAACTATTATTTTAACCAGCATATATAATGATAAATGAGCAGATGGAATGCCATTCGATGGGATTGGAGGAACACCTAAAAACAATCCCATGGCAAACAGAATAAATGGAGACAACAATCTCATGAGCATTGAGCTTGAAGGCCCGCCCACTGGAAAGCCATGACTTCATCGAGCAAAACAAAGACTGACAAACGTCTACTTTCGACTGGGCCAGACGGAATAAAATTAGGAAGTAAATGTCAATCTCGGAAGCAAAATTGTGAGATGTTGTAAACTATTCCGATGAAGTTTGGCGATGATGTGCAAAGCAAGGCAGTGAGAGAGGAGATGGCAATTGTAACAGACAAAGGGACAGACACGGTTGTATTATTTATATAGATTACAGCAGTCATGAGTACAATAAGCACGATTTTTGTGAATTTTATTGAAATCAGACAAAAGTTGATTTATTCTTTTTACGTGTTGCTGAAATGCATGTTACAATGTAACAAGCCACAAAATTAATGAAAGCATAAGAAGCAGTTTATGCATGCTTATTCAGCCTGGAAAGTAATCTTACTCTGAAAAGCTTATAAAACAAAGTTTTTTTAGTTGAAAAACATCTCACGTAATCCTAAGCATGTAATATGTAATATATATTATGCACACATATGTTGGGGCTAAAATGAGAAAACTAGAATAATAAAAAAAACAAGAGGAAGGACGAATAATAGGAGAGACAAGCAGGGGTAGGGGACTGTTGGGGGGGGGGGTACCTCCGCCAGGCTGAACATACCTCCGCCAGGCTGAACAGTTTACGTGTTTTATCCCACTGATAGGCCTGATCCCGATCCTGACCTGAACCAGAATCGGATCGGCTTGTTCTTCTCACCAACCCAACTCATCCACCTAGTTTTGTCATAATCCGAGCACAACTTTTTGAAATATTGTGCTGTAGATCATTTTTGGCCTGACCTCTCAATTATGAAGAATCACTTTTTTAAAATTCTAATATCTGGATCTGAATCTTCACCAAAATCGAATCAATTTGTCTTTGTCACACACCCAATCTGTCCAAATCCGTCCAAAACATTTTGAGATATCATACTATATATTGTTTTTGGTCCTATCACTCAATGGTAAAGAATCACTTTTTAAAATTTGAGTATCCGGATCCAGATCCAGGTATTCACCAAAATCTAATTAATTTGTCCTTGTCACACACGCAACCTGTCCATTAAGTTTTATCGTTTTTGGCCCTAACTCTCAATGGTGAAGAATTACATGAACAATTCTGGTATCTAGATCTGGATCTTCGCTAAAATCTAATTAATTTGTCCTTGTCACACACGCAACCTGTCCACTAAGTTTTGTCCTTTTTGGCCCTACCTCTCAATGGTGAAGAATTACATGAACAATTCCAGTATCTAGATCCACAACTTCGATAAAATCTAATTAATTTGTCCTCCTCACACACGCAACCTGTCCACTAAGTTTTATCCTTTTTGGCCCTACCTCTCAATGGTGAAGAATTACATTTAAAATTCTAGTACCTAGATCCGGATCTTCATTAAAATCGAATTAATTTGTCCTTGTCACACACGCAACCTGTCCACTAAGTTTTGTCCTTTTTGGCCCTACCTTTCAATGGTGAAGAATTACATGAACAATTCCAGTATCTAGATCCACAACTTCGATAAAATCTAATTAATTTGTCCTCGTCACACACGCAACCTGTCCACTAAGTTTTATCCTTTTTGGCCCTACCTCTCAATGGTGAAGAATTACATTTAAAATTCTAGTACCTAGATCCGGATCTTCATTAAAATCGAATTAATTTGTCCTTGTCACACGCGCAACCTGTCCACTAAGTTTTATCCTTTTTGGCTCCACCTCTCAATGGTGAAGAATTACATGAACAATTCTAGTCCCGAGATCTGGATGTTCGCTAAAATCGAATCAATTTGTCCTCGTCACACACGCAACTTGTCCACAAAGTTTGTGTCCGAATCCATCTTCAACTTTTTGAGATATCCTGCTCACAAACAAACAAACAGACAGACAGACAGACAGACAGGGGATGAAAACATAACCTCCATCCACCTTAGGTGGTGGCGGTAACAAAGGGGGAAAGGTGGGAGAAGAGGGTTCACATATTCCGCCAAAATTGAGTTTGTAATTAATAAATGTCTCTCAAAGGTGAATTTCAAATTATGGCAAAAGTAGTCTAAAAAGAAGTATTTGGAGTGATTTGTATCGTTTCTTGCAAAGGTTATATGTACATACATTTTACCATTCCCTCGAAAGCTCACACTTCGTGTGTTAATCCCTTCATTGGAATGTTAACTCTTTTTGCTCAGATGAAGGGTTAACACTCGAAACGTCATCTTCACCTTGTCTCCCACGGCGGTTAGCCGACCTCAATCGATGTTCTGTTGATCTCATCCATTACTAATGAAGTCGTCACTTAAAGATATCACCTTCCCTTTGTGTGGTATAGCAAACAAGCTTATTAACTCATTATACTGTATACAACAAGTTATATCTTCCTTCTTGTCTCAAGGAGAGAAATTTGGAAAAAAAAGAATGCACAACTACTTCCCCTCTGCACTTCAGAGTAACCAATGATTATTTCATGTGCAGCCTGTGGCTGCTGGTTGCATCATTGCTGGGAACATTGCTATGCCACTGATGCAATGGCCCTGTTACCAGTAAGCTGGTCCTCATTTTATCGACCTCAGAAGGATGACAGGCTGAGTCAACCCACCTGGTGTTATTTAACAGCTCAACCTCAAGACCCTAAGATGTTAAGGCAGCCACTCTAACCATTAAACCAACACCAGGCTTCGAGAAACCAATGAGAGAAATGCTATTTGGACATTGCATTTACCCTGCAAACATCTTATATCTGGGGGTGGAAAAAAAAAAACAAAAGATGAACAGGCAATTGAAGAACAATGAAGCAGTTTCCGTTGAGGTCACAGCAAATGGCTGTTCACCAAGTCCTGTTTTTGGCAGATGGTTGAGAGGAGTACACCGAAGGGATAGAAAGGCAAATGGTAATAGACGAGATGAATCTTGGCTTGAACAGAATCACATATAACAATGACCTAAAAAGGGAAAGATTGAAGTGAATGAATGTTTCGTTCAATGATTTCCCTTTGTAGCAAAAGAAAGGCATTCACAGATGACGAGCAAACACCTGGGTGTGCGAATTTCTTTGCAGTGTATAGGTTGCTGCCGGCTGGTAGGTCGGCCTACAGGTATGCACATTCACCTCTGAACTGTCTCGACTGGGTTTTTAAAAAGCTCGGCCCAGATACAAACCGGCATCCTTGTGTCTCGCAGGCAGGGCGAAGCAACAATATGTATGTGCCGCTCGAATGGATGTTAAACCTGGAGCCCCATCTACAAGCATTAGTTGGTAGACGTTAAAGATCTCATGGTGTTTTTAGCGAAGAGAAAGCAATCTATCGCCGGCACCCTGAACAAATTCCAAATTCCTGTCCTAAGAGGGTGTCGTATCAGTGGCATAGCCGTGCCCACAGCCAACAATGCTACTCATAGCCTTGTGAGGTTTTATGCTGCATATATGAAAGATAAAGGAAGAGGTTGCTGCTCACACAACAACCACACTGAAATTACAAGAAGTGGAATGTGGTGTCAGGGATGGGATGTTAATCCTGTACTGGGAAATACATGTCGCTATTTGTCAAGCCATATCCAAGAGGAAGCAGAAGAGGAGGCAGAGGAAGAAGTAGTGAATGAAGAAGACAACACCGCTTCATTGCTATGCACAGTTTCGGCAAGTACTGTGTCATTTGTTCGGTGTGCCTGGAAATTCTTCACCTGTTCTTTGACAAAGGCACTGTGATTGATGACGGATCTTATTGCATCCTCCGGGTGAAGCGAGCAGTGGGGACACCCAGCTTAACATGCATCCAAAGGACGATGCACAGTTTGATACAACGTATGCCTGAGGAGTGCCAATCCGACAGTTTGTAGTCGTCACGTTTGGAATGGAACCAATGCTGTGAGTTGAAAGGTAAGTGCACTGTGTCATTTTGATGGTTTCCTGCAGAGCTTCTTCCTCCCCACAACCACCACCACCATGCTGTCAGATTAACTGAATGAATAAAACTACAGTAGAAAACACCAAACCCATAATACACCAATTGAAACAGGTAAACATGTGCAGTTCTTTCAGGTTCCCTTTACTTGCAATTGTTTAAATTAATACTGAAGGTGATGACTTTAAAATAATCATAATTATTTAAAAAAAATTCTATGATTTGTTTATTTTTAACCCGGACGTTCTGGTTTTTGGAATTGCTTCAGGTAAAACCTCTGACGTCACAGTGCTTTCAACAATTGCATTGATATTCACAATCGACCAAAGCAACGAAGCTTTCTTTCGTTCTTTGTTTCCCCACCTGTGGAATCGACTTCCACATTCTCTTCGATCTCATTCTTCCCTCCAGATCTTCGAGACCACTATCTCAAGCCATCCCCCATACAAAAAACATAAATCTTTTCTACCCCTGTTACCCCTGCTCCCCAACCCCAACACCACCTGCTTCCAAATTTCCAGTGTTTCCTTCATGAGACTTTGCTTCTGTATCTATCTTGTCCACCCCATGCATCTTCCCCTACCCATGATTGTTCCCCAGTCCAAGTCTCCTATTTTGTCCCTCAACCCTGCTGTTGGTGTCCTCCCCCTCCACTCCTACTGTTCCTTTTGCTCTCTTGTCTTCAATTCGTTCTAAGTTGCAGCTCTTCCACGAGACTCGACCTTGCATCCAAAAAATCTGATTTAAAGCAAAAATTATTCGGTAATCAGTCGTACTGATGTAAAAAAAAAACCCCAATCTATTGAATTCACCTCGATTCCAAAAGGCAACAGAACGATGTCTTCACGAGATGCATTTTCAATAACCCAATCAAGGCAGTGCCAGCTGAGCTTTGTTTTGCTAGACTGCCACGTGATTCATCACAAGGTGATCACCGACAATGTTTACATCCATGCGGCCACATCTTCTATGTGTGGCTGTGTCTGCATATTCGGGTTCAGAAGGTGGAACAGAGTCCTCCCAGGGCTTGAAGGTGGAACGGAGTCCTCACGATACATGGAGCAAGCAAGGTATGAAGTTTTCGAGTTACCCCCATCACCGAAGGTGAATGGAGGTTATGTTTTCACCCTTGTCTGTCTGTGAGCACAATATCTCAAAAGGTTGTGGACGGATTCGGACAACATTTGGTGGATGGGTTGGGTGTGTGAGACAAGGACGAATTAAGTCGATTTTTGTGAAGATATGGATCTGAGAATTGTTTTCGTGATTCTTCACCATTGAGTGATACGGCCAAAAATTACGTATACATAGAAGACTATCTGAAAAAGTTGTGGACGGATTATGACAGAATGTGGTGGATGAGTTGGTTAGGTGACAAGAACAAGCCCATTAGATTTTGGTTCAGGTCCGGATGCAGATCCGGCCTGTCAGTGGGATGCAAGATGTAAAGCGCTCAACCTGGCAGAGGTATACACTCGACCAAATGTCATTCCAGGTGTCAGTTTTGTTCCGAGAGCTGTTTTCAGGATCGTCACTGAGCCTCAGACAGCTTCCAACTGCAGTTCGTTTGTAGTAATATTCCCAGGGATGTTTTCTTACGATATCTGTGAGGTTCTTCTTTATCAATCCCGTTGCTCCAATTATCACTGGTACAATTTTGGTGTTCAGCTGCGTTGTTTAAGCCAAGGTTGCTGGGAACTGACACCTCAATTAGCAATGCCATCTTTTCTTTTTTGTACCAAAGTAATATATCCAGTCGAAGTGTTTTGTTTTCTATGTTCATGCTCAATGGGATCATCAGGTCGTACGTGAATGTTACTTCCTGGTTTTCAATTATCCCTTTTGGCTCATGTTTCCATGGGTTTTCTGGAACTGGGACATTGAAACACATGTGTCAATGGATTACTGTCCATACTTTGTTGTGCCTTTGTGTACATAGCTGTTCTGACGAGTCTTTTTTACATTCCAAAAGAAAGTGGCTCGTGCTTTCTGTTTCTATATTACAGTTTCTACTTTCTCAGGAGAGCTGGAAAGCAACATCAGTCCAACCTCAAATATGAACTTTCAAACTTGTCTCCCTCCTTTAAAACCTGATGGTGCCTTGTTAAGTCTGCCTCTGCTGTTTGCTCCCCTTCCATATCTTATATCTCATGTACATCCAAACATATCTCTGGTGAAGCGCACAGTGCGCAAGCCCGCCGTTTCGTCTCCACCGCATGGACCCATGCTGCGGCATGGGTACAGGCAGCTCACATGTGGTGCTTGCACACCGCACACACCCAGGCACACACACCACCCTGGGGAGAGATCCTGTCCAGACCCATGTTACCTGAATTCCTTGCTCTCCATTCACCTGTGTGTCCATGTACCTGATTGTGGCAATGGCCGGCTACACCCTGCGATCGTGCCGCTCCGCTCACTCCTCCAGCACTGATTTTTGCACCTGCAGGGTCCCGAGTGCCAAAGATGAATCTGCCTCAGCACATCTTTTAATCTTCTCTCTTCTTCTACACTTTATTTGCTCCTCTGGCGCTACTCCCTCTAACCTACTCGTAATCTCCTCACTCCATTTTAGTTCGATTATATTCCCCCCACCCCCCCCCCCCCAATCTCAGTTTTGACTTATTCTTTCTCCGTTTTAGTTTCTTTTATCCCCATACTTGCACTATCTTTCTGCTCCCACCGCTTCGAGCTATGTCCCACCTTGCTGCACCCACGGCTACCATGACTGTGCTTTGAATCCTCTCTACCATTCTGGCCTGACCAACAGCGATCTCCTGCTGCACATCCAAAAATGCCTGCCAGGTCTTTTGCCGATGGTCCCCGCTTACAGCCTCGAGTTTGGCCACCGGCTCGGCATCGCTCATCTCCATTTTAGCTTGCAGCTCGGTCCCCATTTTGTCCTGCCCATCACCAATAGCCCTCTTCTCGGTCTGGCTAGCCTCCATCCGAGCCA
>NC_140961.1:14599455-14659455 GCF_056783735.1 Eptatretus burgeri | reverse complement strand
TTCCTCGGTGTTTGTCCGACGGGCGTCCGTCCATCTCACACCGGTTAGACGTTGCTTCCGGATGTCTGGATCAGGAAGAAGTTTTTCACACTTTTTGACTTTTTTATTTTTTTCGAAATGAACAAGTTTCTCGTTGAGAGTCATTTTTACAATTGATGTCGCTCCCTCTCGAAATGTTTAACTTTGTCCGCGTGTCGCAAATCTCGAACTACAGGAAGCCAGAGTTCGCTTGTCCTGTCCCACAAACTTCCACCGATTGTTTGGTGCCCCCTGTTGATGAAAGTGCGACGTATACGGGTCTTGTGCAAGGTATAAACAACACAAACAACAACAGCAGCACTCGGGAGAACGTACACCTCCGCCAGGTAGAACACTTCACGAGTCGGCTTGTTCTTGTCACCTCATCAACTCGTCCACGACCTCTTGAGGTATCATGCGAGATACCCTTTTTGTCTCATATCTATATCTTCGAGAATTAAAAGAAATTCTCGGGTCCGGATCTTCACAAAAATCGAATCAATTCGTCCTCATCACACACCCAACCTGTTCACCAAGTTTCGTCCGAATCTGTCCACAACTTTTTCAGATATCCTGCTCACAGACGGATGGACAGAAACAAACAAACAGACAGACAGACTGGTGAAAAGATAACTGGAATGGCACTCGGGAGAGCGCATACCTCCACCAGACAGAACAGTTTACGATCTGTGTCCACACCTGGGCCAAAATCGAATCAACTTGTTCTTCTCATCCATCTTCTCAAAGTTCTCAAACTACGACATCTTCTCAAACTAATCCATCAGGTTTTTCCATAACTTGTCCACAACATTTTGAGACATTGTAGTTGGCCCCATCTCCAAATAATGAAGAATCACTTTGAAATCATCGGAATCTCCATGAAAGTTGAATCGTTTCGTCCTCGTCACATACCCAACCTACCTGGAAAGTTTCATCTCAAACCATCCATTCCGTATTTTTGAGATATCCGGCTGCCAGACAGACGGGGGTGAAAACATAACCTTTGGTGACCGAGTTAATGACATGTGAATAAAAGTAGTTATGAGGGGTGTTTTTTTTTAATCATTCTTGATTTATTGGACGATTAATGAATCTTGAGAATAAAATAATCTGTTAAAGTCCGTGTTGGTTCTTGAATGTGGATTTTATTACTTGCGAGAATCGAAGAGTCTGTTTGTTGGTTTGTTTGTTTCTCAATCACTTACAGGTCGCAATTTTAAACCGATCTTCACGAAACTTCACCACATGGTAGAATTCATCATAAGCAAGAAGCCTATTGGTTTTGAGGTCAAAGGTCAATTTCGGTAAAAGGTCAACAACTTTGTTAGATTTCTAAAATTTCTCAATTTTCATCCCATCAATTTGAAGCTTGAAGAGCATTTGCATCTCAGCTCAATGACTTCAACAACAAATTCTTTTTTTTAAGTCAAATTTGTTTTATGGACTTTGCAAGTGTTGTGCTATGCACGACATCTTTCTTGTTTTATTATATTGGGCGTGCGAGGCTTTTGCTGAAACTGTGCAATGGTCTCTTAATCCCTTTCCTTTTTCTTTGTTTCTGCACCATAGATTTCTTGCTTCAACCAGCTGGGCTGTCCGTGCTCCGCAACGACGCACCAATGTTCAGGCAGGCGAAGAGACGATCACGTATTGACCGGAATGCCATCAGTGGACCCATGGGGGACTTCCGACACACGATGCACATTGGACGTGGCGGAGATGCGTTTGGTGATACATCGTTCCTCGCTACGCCCAAGCCTGTGACGCAGTCCTCATCTGCTGACCCACTTCTGGGAGCAGATGGAAGTACCATTGATGGCTTCACACACCCGACTGCAGATACTGTGTTGCCGGTACGGAGTGGCAGTGAGTGTTCGTCCAATTCAAGAAGTAACGAGTCATTGCCAATGGTAAACCAACCTCAGATAACCAGAACGTTAAATGGTCATAGTAAAGGTCACAGGAATAGTGGCTCAGATGTTGAGAGCTACGATAACTACATGTGTGTGGCTACTCAGCCGGCTGCGACCTCAACTTCACCCTCTGTCAGTGGTGACCCAATGCTTTCGTTTGACTTGGACCTTGGGCCTTCAATGTTGGATGACATTTTAAGTGTGATGAATAGAGGTAGCTTGATGCCGACGGATCAAGTTCCCATGGAAAGTGACGTTTTGCAGAGTCAAGGCTCGACATGCAGTGATGCTAGACCGAGCAGGCCAAAACTACCAAGCGCTCGACAATCTGAAAAGGTCGGTGGCGATGTGGAAAGTGAATTGCCCAACCGGCGGCCAGAACGCTGCAGTCCCTCAGCACCACGTAACTGGAACTATGACAGCGGGTTTGAGTCTACGACATCGCCGTCTGATGTACGGCCACAGCCAAAACCACGCACGGTGCGCACGGAGCTAGTTTGGGAACACGGGGGCGTGCAGAAAACACCGCATCGTAAGGTGCTGTCTGCATCATGCCACCTGTCCTCAGGCAGCTCGGTCGAGAGCGGTGCGACGCCGTGGGAGGATGGGCGTCATAAAATGTCTTCGGATTCTTTTGACAAGGCCTCGGATGAGGAGGTCGGTGAACAGTTTGCCTTTGAAGATGACGATGACGATGATGAAATTAGGGTATGAACTTCTCCTCTGCTTTAGACTTTACCATCTTGTTATGCACACTCATCTGCTCCTGGCTTGGGGAAAACAACCCATTGTTTTTGGTGCAGTGTTTTGATCACTCTGCCTCAGGTTGATTGTGACGTCAGTATCATGTGGACAGTTTTGTTGCAGACGATCGTGATCGACAAGTTTTTTTTAGATGACTTTTTAAAATCCCTTAGGGAACATTTTCCTGCAACTTAAAAAAAAGCAAATTACAGAAACGACACATCTCCCTCCACCTCCACCACTCCTCCTCCTCCTCTCCTCTCTCACCATACTCTGTTTCAGAGTGTCAGTGCCACCACAGAAGCTTCCTGAGCATGGGTTATGTTGGGTAGTTTGCCATTACCTCTCCAACAGCAGTTGAGGCAGGAATTTGTAATTCAGCCAGGGTGCCAGCGATAGCTCACCTACTCTTCGAGGTTGACTCCGTGGGGTCTTTAACGTCCACCAATTAACGCCGGCAGATGGCATGCCAAGTTTAACGTCCATCCGAGGGACGGCACACTCACCCTGCCTACGAGACGACAGTTTGTATCTGGGCCGAGATTTTAACCCAGGCGAGATGGTTCAGAGGCGAATGCGCATACCTCGAAGCCACCCTACCAACTCGAGAAAGGACGAACATCACTTTTAAACAAATGGGAAATCGTTTCCCCCCTCCGCCCTCCCCCATTTGTTTACACGTGGGAAATAAATAGTGTAATAACTTAAATCTCTAATATGACTGATGAAACACAAATAGTAAGTTAACTCTAATTTTAACCGACGGCAAAAAAACAAACAAACGAACCTTTAAAACATTTTTTTTTTGCCTTTTGTCAAATCGTATGACATTACTGTTGTCAATCATGTGGCGTGCATTGCTGAGTCACAGCTGCATTGGAGTTCTCAATTTTTAACAGAAGTTTGTTTTTGAAACGCTAAGCGATGATATTGTAACACGACTCGATGGCGTGCAATCAAAGCCAACACTATAGTCCTTGCCGCGACCATCGTTTTGACACTAATCCTCTCCATAGGTATTAGAAATGAGTTATTTTATACACTATATCTTTTATCTTTATCTACTTGTATATGTGTAACATATATTGCCGGACCACTGCATTGTACAGCCCAATAGGTTGATACATTTGAGTTTATTGTGTGGTTTGTTTGTTTTTCTACACTTTTGCTGAAAATTTGGCTTTGTTGGTTCATAGTACTGCTGCGGCGACGTGAAGCCGATATTCAGCTTGGGAGCATTATGAAAGCCTTATTTTTGTAATGTTAAAGAACTGCACACTCTTGAGGCTTATGTTGCTGTACCTGTGATTTTTCACTTTCTCAATATACCTGTAACCTTTTTTTTTACTTTTACTTTCTCAAAAATTCAAGTTGAATTCTAAAAATGCAATGACTCATTTTCTTCGTGATTGAATGCTACAGAAATGTTGATCAGGTTTTACTCTCCAACTTGAAAAGCCGTTACTACTACTTCGTCCGGAGGCAGCACAAGGCTGCGGGGTAGCATCGTTGGCCGAGGGCATGGCTTTGCCGCTGATGCTGTGCCCTCTGCTGGTTCAGGGTGCCAGCGATAGCTCACCTACTCTTCACAAAAGACTGAGTGGGATCTTTAACGTCCACAAACTCATGCCGGCAGACGGGACGCCCCGTTTAACGTCCGTCAGAGGGACGGCACAAACGTTTAATCACCCTGCCTGTGAAATGGCAGATGACGTTTCATAGCTGGGCTGAGATTCAAACCCAGGCTAGACGGCTTAGAGACGAGTGTGCGTACGTCTCAGCCCTAAAGCCAGAACTGCTGGCTCATTTTGGTGACAGCGGAATGGAAAATAATTATTTAACCCGTGGACATTGTAAATGCCATCCATGATGTTGGTGGAAGAATGCAGGCCTGATAAAATGGCTCAATCTTTCAACTTTCGATTGACAAAGCCTTTACACTCTGTGGCAAAAGGATCTGGATCAGGACAATACCCGTCCACATAAAAGGACAATTTTGATGGTCTTGATGATTCGTCAATCGGTATTCTTTGAGGTCTGAGCAATTGTTGTGTAATAAATTAGTAAGTGATGGTCTCTTCTCCAAACACTATAAAATCTCTGAACCTCAGTGTGGTTAAATTCATTCAAAAGGGATGGTCTCCTTCAATACCACGAATGATTTTAACGCTTTGCTCTTGCTTTGAATACTTTTCCTCATTAGTGGTTTACTTACAAGCTCCTCTCCATGTGCTCGTTAAAGGTTACAACGGTCGTCTTTGGTATGATGGTTCCACGTAAGATGATGCGGTACACATCGTTCCAGCCTTTCTAAAAACTCGGCCCTTGTACTAATTCCCTATCCGGACGGCGCTGCATCAGCAGAATGTCCACCTTCTCAGCAATGATGCAGTCAGGTGCTCATTACATTTAAAAAAGTTTTCCTATTTCAGTTCTGTTTCAAAAAGGGCCACCGTATGACTCATTTGTATAATATTTAAATAAATTTTAAAAAGCTATTTTGAATCTTGATACAGTAACTCATTTTGCTAATGCTTGCTTGGACAGAATGGCTAACAATAAATCCCAAAAATCAAATGTGAACAATTCATTCAAGGTAGAACTCGGTTGTTTTTCTTTGTGAACAAATTAATTCAGTCGTAACAAGCCTCAACAAATAAAAACTAATTCCCATTGTTCCCTCCACATCCCAGAAATCCTTTGTTAGCTGATGTACAAACTCCTCCAGAAGTAGGTTTCTTATGTGAATATTAAAAGTGACATTTTAAAATGATTTGGTGAAAGTCTACTCTATGGTGTTTTGAGTCTTGCCTTAATTTGGTGTGGTTGTATTCGTGGACCTCTCCTTTTTACCCCAAGTGTGAGAAGCAGGGTGAAGCAATTGGTTCAGTGTTCTTTCTGTCTGTCAGTCTTTGTCCGCACAGAACTTTACAGTGTTTTTTCTCCACAACCGCTTGGTAGATTGAGACTAAATTTTCAAAGGATCGACTGCTCATGTGAAATGTTTTATTGATAATTATGATGTCATAGGTCACATGGTGTGGCAGAAATGTTGGAAAAACTTTAGACCTAGCTGTAACTCTGAAACCGCATCAATGAAAAAATTGAAACTTGGCACACAGCACGTCGTCCTCATGCGGAATGAGTGATTTTTTTTTTTTTATGATGTCATAGGAGCCTTCGTTGACATCCAAATTGCATATGTAGAACACTACATCTGATCAGTATGAAAATTGAGGGTCATCTAGAGATAAAATGGTCCACAGAAGAAAAAAAAAATTGACAACGTCATTGGTCACGTGATTCGGCAGCCATATATATTTTAAGCCTTCAAAAATCCTCTCTGAAATGGCTGAACAGATCGAGGTGAAACTTGACATGTATGACTGCTTATCCATGAGGAACAAAGGTTCACACATAAAAGGTCAAGGGTCAAAGTCACATAGTTTGGCAGCCATATTGGATTTACCATAAAAACTATTAAAATATATATTTTTCTCTAGAATGGCTGGACAGATCGAAGGAAAACTTCACAAAAATGTTCCCCAAGCCTTGGGTGTACTAGTTTGGTCGGGAATAGTTGATAGGTCTCATGGTTTGGCAGCCATATTGTATTGAAGAAAATTATTAAATAGTGTTTTCGCTGGAACCACTTAATCAATTGATGTAAAACTCCACAATTTTGATCGAATAGTGATGTGGAATAAATGTTTTAAATTTCAAGGTGATCGGACACATGGTCTGGCAGCCAGAATAATTCAATTTTATTTTTGAACAAGGCTCACTTGGCTGTGTCTCGAAGGGTTTGAGGGTAGAGGAGTAGCGGCTGAAATGTGAATCCTATCCAGGTTCCTCCTGATGACTTCATCTTTGCTTTTTACTTGTTCAGGTTCCTTCTGATTACTCCAATGCAGTACTGTACCCATTTGATCTTCCATTTGATTTGAATTGAATTTATTTTAATCCCATTCTGAATTCAACGGAATAATAATAATAACAAACGTCATGGGTCAGGGTCAAAGCGGGGTTGCATCAAAGTGGGACATCTTGGTACCCGGTCATCACTGCCAGCAGTTATAAAGTGGCTGTTTTAATTTTGTCTCTTATTAATTACGTAACACACCAGTACAGAAACGCCACACAAAACGAATCCTGGCGAGCGTCTGCAATCTCTGATTGCTCTTTTTCTTCTTTTTCTTTTTACTGTGTTGGGTAGTCGATCTAGGCTACCCTTATTATCAGTATTTCCGTCGATATGTTTGTCTGTCTGTCTGTCTGTCTGTCTGTATGTATGTCTGTTCGGTCCAGTGCTCCATTAATACAATGGCGATTTCGATGAAACTTGGTTGGTAGGTTCATACCATGACCTAGTTGTGTGCAAACGAGAACCGTTGATATGGACCCATCCGTTGCCCAGCAACGGACCTTTGAAATTTTCAAAAAAAATCTCAAAAAATAAAATATTTTCGAAAATGAAAAATCTGGCCATGAGCGACTGTGGGCAGTACATTCAGCCATATTGTCAAAAATTTCCAGCCGGATCCTATGAAAACTGTCAGAGAAGATAGACTTTGAATGAACCCTGGTCGAAAACAATAAAAAAACGAAGTTCGTGTCCTGATATCTCAGAGATATCCTGATATCTCAGAGACAATGAGTCAGATATACATGAAACTGGTATCGTAGGTTCATGGTATGTTCTAGTTATGTGTGAGAAAGAACCGTTGCTATGGACGCTTTTGTTGGCTTGTAACGGCTAAAAAACGACTAAATTTGACTTGATCGACTACCCATGTCCACCTACCGGCTTGTCTGCCTGTCTGGCAGTCAAACAAATTTGAAAATCATTCTAAAAATAAACTTACTGTTTTTAAAGATGCCATAATGGACACAAACAGGCACGTCGAACTAATGTAATGTGTTACATCGACTTGTGTAAACTTCTGGAATTTTTTTTTTCAACAACCTTTAAAATCTTTTTAAAATTTTAATTCAATTATATAATTTAACATAAGAACACAAATCGCCTTTTTAGCACTTTCAAAACCCTTTCGTTTAGCAGTACCTGGGACAAAATATTATGGCATTTTGTATCCTCTCGATCAAGCAAATTTGCTGTCATTTTTTTTCTCCAAGACTGCATGAGGTAAGGTGTTCTATGAACTCTCTCGGTCCTCCTTCTTCACCCTCACCCTGTTAAACGGTTCGATGTTCTTTGCCTGACATGCCAAATATTTTCCAGCTATGTTTCCCGCCACATTGCAAGACTGTTCCCTGACATGCTCAATCGGCAGTTGTCAGAACATCTTGGAGGAATCTCCTGTTAAGATTTGATGGATGTTATTGAACATCAAATAAACTGGTTGCATATAATGCACATGACAAACTTCTGCTTATTGCCTTCAATCTCTTTTGTGCATAAAACAATTCTAAATTGAGTGGATATTTCGGTAACAGCATTGCAGATGTTTCTCAGAATGGTGTGGATCATCAGATGCACAATCTGAAACTTCTGAATTTCTCCATTTGTAAAAGCCATCTTTCTGAACAGTCACGTCCTGAGATTGCTATTTTCATCCTGCAACTCCAACAGCTTCCTTTCAACATAGCAATACTGTGTTCTGCTTTAAAAACTGCAGTAAAGCTATAATCTTCAGAAGTGTCTTACCTGCAGGGTCTTCAAGAAATTGAATGTAAAGTTGTGCATTCGGGTGTTCTTTCTTATAAAACTAAAAACGCTGTGTTATGACTCTCTGTGGCTTCTGAAAACCTTCCTTCCAGAAAAAAAATTTCTGTTGATTTCTAAAATTATTCCCATCTGCCACTGAAGGTGGACGGAGGTTACATGTTCACCCGTGTTTCTGTCTCTTTGAGCAGGATATCTCAAAACGTTATGGATGGATTCGGATGAAACTTGGTGGACAGGACAGCTTGAGTTGGTGTTTGAGTCTTTGTGAGCAGCAATGAGTTTGTCCTTTTTGTGGCAAGGATGAACCGATTCGATTTTGGTGATGATCCAGATCAAAGCATTTTAAGTGATTCTTCATAATTGAGAGATGGGTCCAAAAACAATACTTAACACGATATTTCAAAAAGTTATTGACCAGTTATGAATGACAAGTTATGAAAAAAACTTGGTGGATGAGTGGGATACAAAACAAACTGTTCTACTTGGTAGAGGTATGTGCTCGTCCGAGTGCCGTTCTAGTCTTTCTATGTATGTTCATTGAACAGTGGAATGTTACATTTCCAAGGTGGTTTAATTTGCTTTCAATAAATCTGGCTGACACCATCACTTGCAGGCCGTCCTCATCTTTGATCTTTTTTTGTCTGGATTCAATTTCTTGCAACTACATTATCATGCAGACAAATCATCGAATCAATGCATGTGTTTAAGGGTTTTCCTGTCATCTTGCTGGACATTAAAGATCCTCCTGTGTCTTTGTAAAGTAGGCCACTGTGTGAAACCTCCTTGACCAAATTGCAAAATTCATGATTCATTGGTCGATTCAACAAATGGGATTCAGTGTTTGATCAAAACTTTGACGGTCGAGATGCACTCTCCATCTGATACTTGCTTATTTCATTTCTAGGAAGGATTACCCAGCAATTAATTGACTGTCACAAACTGGAAATGAAAGGTTTAAATGAAACAATAATCTATGTTTCCACGTACACCTCGTGGGAGGATGAAGCATGCTTTCAAATTGATATTCTCCTCCTACTATTAGTGTGCAATTGATCGCTGGCTTCGACGTCGATACAAGTTTTCGTTGCGGACCCGAGGCATCAAAAAGCTCCATGTATCCAAAAAACAGTTTCAAGTGGAACACCTCGCTGCCATTAGAGCATTTAAATTGCATCAGATGTAGCAATAAATGTGAATTGTTTCTCCCAGCTTTCTGGCTCAATGACAAAAGACGACATTTGCATTCTTGCCGGCTCCATCTCCAACCCGTTTAGAAATCCCCTGCGGGCACGGGAAACTTGCTTTGTAGAGTTGAATATTTCTTTGGTTGGTAGGTATGCTATTTTCTTTTGACTCCATAATTCAAGAAAAGATGCTGACAAAGGCCACTTGAACTTGCGATTGTACCTGTCCACACTCTTTCCTTCGAACAACTTCAGTTTGTTTTCTGGTTAACCTCTACTCCGCCATCTTCGAAGATGGATGGAGGTTACTGTTTTCACCCCTTTCTGTTTGTTTGTTTGTTTGTTTGTTTGTGAACAGTATTACGGAAAAACTCCTCGACGGATTTCGACGAAACTTGGTGGGGGGTTAGGTATGGTCCAAGGATCATGCCATTAAATTTTGGACTTGGTCCCCCCCCCCCAAAAAAAATTGTTCGAGAAAAAAAATGTTTTTTTTTTTGCATCTTTACATGTTTTAAGTGATTTCCAACCCCCCCCCAAAAAATGTTTTTTTTTACCCCCCCCCAAAAAAATTTTTGTTTTGCATTTCTACATGTTTTATGTGATTTCCAACCCCCCCCCCCAAAAAAAAATTGTTACCCCCCCAAAAAAAATTGTTAGAGAATTTTTTTTTTTTGCATTTTTACATGTTTTAAGTGATTTCCAACCCCCCCCCCCCAAAAAAAATGTTTTTACCCCCCAAAAATTTTTTTTTTCTTGCATTTCTACATGTTTTAAGTGATTTCCAACCCCCCCCCCCCCACTAAAAAAATTGTTACCCCCCCAAAAAATATTGTTAGAGAAATTTTTTTTTTGCATTTCTACATATTTTCAGTGATTTCCAACCCCCCCGCCCCCCCCCAAAAAGGGGAAATTTTTTGCATTTCTACATGTTTTAAGTGATTTCCACCCCCCCCCAAAAAAGATTGTTAGAGAAAAAAAAAATTTGCAAATTTATTTCAACAAAATTTCGATTTTTTGTTGCATTTTTACGTTTTAAGTGATTTCCAACCCCCCCCCCCCCCCAAAAAAAAAATGGAGAAAAGAACTATAACTGTCAGCACTGCTGACATCATATTTAATGAATAAGATATAAGGTTCACTTGAGTGACCCAGCAGTATTGGCGGCAGAGGTTTTGCACTCTTCTGAGTGCTCCCCCTCTAGTTTGTTCTGTTTTATTTGACTTCATGGAGCTTTTGTTCCCCCCCCCTCTTTGCCTGTTCCTTACTGTTATAGCCTTCTCTACTTTCTTAGTCAGCTTCTCTGGATGAAAAAATAAATAAACAAAAGGCTCATGAGTCATAGTGCCAACTCCAATATAGTGTAATTGGTTGCCCTGAGTATCTGAGAATTGCCACTGACATGAAATATCAACTACTTCGTCAATACTTGACTTCTGAAATACTTGGGGCACGTGCGCAGAAACCCCAGGAAGTTGAAGAGTTTGGGGCGAAATAAAATATATTGTGTGTGCATGATTAGGATTGTCACCTGAAATGGCTCACACAGTTTCTGAAGCAATCTGAAAATACTTGAAAGAGTACCAGAGAGAAAGGGCTGTGCGTCTGCACACCGAACGACTTGAACTTTCTCGACTCACCGAATGGGCAGCTGCTCGTAATACAAAACTCCAGACTTGCAAGACCCGGACAGACAGGCATATGCTGCACAAACCCAAGATGGATTGCTACCGGTGAATGGACTGTGTATCTGGATTAGATGCTTCTGAACACAGATGAGAATGACAATGGATATATCTGGGGTTTTTGAATGTACAGGGAAAGTTTAAAATGTTTTTTTTTACCATGAATCATGGTGTGATGGTATGTTTGGAAGCTACAGGAGCTGTGAGGGCTGTTTTAAATATATTGTTTGCTTTCGCACGAGCAACGGCAGGTTAAGAGTGCCCGGTGAGCAGAACCGAGTCACTGAAAACGCACACACAGTGCATGTGCGAAAGGCCCTTGAAGAAGACCAGACCACTTCCTAATCCCAGCAGGAATTTGGAATTTAGCCAGGGTTCCAGAGATAACGTGCTTGCTCTTCCTCAAGGAGGCCGTGCGATGTTTAATTTCCACCGGCTAATACTAGTAGAAGGGAAAAGCTCAATATGTTAGTGGGAAGGGGTAGTACTGTGAAGCTGATCGAAGATAGATTACTTCGCAGTTAGCACGTATGTATTTTACAAACATCCTACTATATTAACCTCGAACGACACTCGGAGAGCTCGCAGTTGAACCACGTAAGCTCATTCCGAACAAAAATACCATCGTTAACTGAACACGCTACTGTTATAAACTCATGCACCTGTATCATCCCTGCACCCTATTATGTCACATAATTGCCATTATCAGGAGCTTTTTTGATTAATTATTGATTATGAGGATATTTAACAATCACTTTTGTGCACATCCAGCCTAAATAGTGTCAATGAAGGTGAACGTGAAAGAATACATCAAAGTATATTCCCCATGGCGAGTCAGTCCGACACATGAAGTTTCTCATCGATCTGGTAAGCGGTTCTGGAGAAGCAGTTTTTTTTTAACGTTTTTTATTTTCAATCAAATATGGCCAATTCAACCTATTATGGCTGGAATACTACTTCAATGATGATGTCATCATTATCACCCTATCTTGTATTGATGGGTTTGGGGGGAAGGGGGGAGGGGGAGACGACTTGCCAATGCTCCCAAAGGGAGCGGGTGTTTCTAGTTATTTAAGATTCACAAATTACAGTTTTATTGGATGTATCCCTTTATTGAGGACCAGTATCTGGAACGCTAGATTTTCTGTAACAATTGTATTTTTTTTCTTTTTTATTAATTTGGAGTTAGAGGTCATCTGCATGTGTACATCGTGTGGTGGAAAAGGGGAGTGACAAAACACTCACACACAAACACACACTTAATAGTCTTCAAAGGGACATGTTAAAATAGACTCGGCGTGTTCTTAAAAGGAGTGCTTGCCTGATTGTGAATGCATCATTTGTTTGTTTTTTCCCCCTGTTTAAATCAAGTATTCAAGAGATTCTGAATATAATGTTTTAGTAGGCCCCACTGCAACCTTGCCAGCATTATATGCTGAAATGTTCTTTTGATGGAAGTCTGCTCTACCACAAAGCCAAAGGCCATTTGATGATCAGGGGTACACAAAGGAAAGTATAGAGATCAAAGAGAAAGAAGAAATCCATTTACATTGCTATTGAACTGGGGTAGTTTGGGATTGAGGGGGGAAGCAGAATGCAGGTCGAGTTCAAAAGTGAAGAATGGGGAAAGAAACTGGAAGAGTATCTCATAGTCGTACTTCTTGAGAGAGATAGAGTGTATGGATGGGAAGAAACTGCCAAACATGTGGAGCGACTAAAAGTACGTTCAGGTGGAACAACCTGTGAGAGACTCTCAGAGCACATTCCATCAAATTATCTCCAGGAAAGGCTCAAAGAAGCAACAGAGCAGTGGAGAGAAAGAGAGAGAGAGAGGGATGATGCAACTCCTGACCCACCAGATTGGCAGCACATCGTTGGATTCTGTCAGGGAGAGATAAGTGACATCCTGGAGAACCAGTCCAAATATGGCAACAATACTCCATGAAAGGTCATCTAGTGGCCTTGTACACAGATAGAGCATAGCAGCTGGAGGAAGGTATTGCCGAGCACGAAATAAGCAGCCAAGAGCCAAGGCACCAAGAAACTCTTTTAGGATACCAGAGGTGTACTTTTCCCAGCTGAGGTTTGAGCTTGTATCCAATCCAAATCGATGGATAACAGGGAGTTCCTGCAAAGATGAAGGATTCATCGGAGAGGTTTGGAAAATGGGGTGATCTTGAGAGCTGCACACAGACAACAAGTGAGTTCTTTTGGTTGAAAGTAACGAGTCAGTCATTTCCCAGGTTACTCGCACTCTCTCGGTCCTAATTGAGAGTGGCCCTGGCCTGGACACGGGAAGGTGGTTCTTGGGTATGTAACATACAGTGTCGAGTCATCTGCATAAATGGTTAACTGTGAAAGAATACAATCAGGCAGATCATTGATAAACTAGAAGGGCACTCGGTAGAGCACATACCTCCGCCATGTAATGCCTGATCCACGAGAACATATCGGGCCCAATATATTTTTGAAATATCTTGTTATGCAGCACTATATCGTTTTCGGCCCTATCTCTCAATGGTGAAGAATTACTTTAACAATTAAATAATTCTTGTATCCAGATCCAGATTCTGATCTTCACCAAAATCGAATCAGTTCGTCCTTATCACACACCCAACCTGTCCACAAAATTTCATCCAGATCCGTGCACAACTTTTTGAGACATCCTGTACACAAACAAACAAACAAACAAACAGACAGACAGAAACGGGTGAAAACATAACATCCTTCACCTTTGGTGGCAGAGGTAATAACAAAACAATACTACTTTATCTTTTTGTTCTTAATAACTCTTTAAATCATGAAAATAAATAGTATAAAAACAAAACATGCTAATTGAAAGGTACAGTTTGAAGAAATTTTAAAATTGAAGTCCCCAATCTTGTTTTCCTCATTCGCCCCTAAGTTTGTGGATTTGCGGTCCACGGGGAACCCTCGTGAACCGCAAGGCCCTACTGTATAAACTTAACACTGCCTGGGGCATCATGTTCTATAAACTCTCCAGTTAGATATGGGTGGAGGGCATTTGACGCACAATCGTTGTGCCACATCCACAATCCAGTGTACTGCCACTTACATTCCACTAGTTACAGGGAATGTTAGTTATACAAATAAACCTACATCCCACAGGTACAACTGGCATTCCAAGAAGGGACTTTGTCCACAAGTAACAAACTTTTTTTCTTTTTTAAAGGTGGCATGGTGGGACAAACAATGGGTGTGACACATAGAGTGAGATAGAGAGGGCAGCTGCTGGAATAAGTGACGTCATCAAAGTTGGAAATCTCGTTCCAACCGCATCATGATGAGACGTGCAGTTGCTTTGTCATGCAATGATGGGCTGGCAGGATAGCTCAGAGCCAAGAACACTTGCCTTTAAAAACTTGAGCTGTCGAGCTTGGATGGAAGTCTTGATCCGGTGAGAAAACTCATCCCGGCAGGTGTTTCACCTGCAGGGCGAAGAATCAAAGTGTACACAGTCCACCGGAAGGAATGACGTTGTAACAGGACCCGTCTGCCAGCACTGTGGGTGGATACTGCTTGCCAGTTGCCATCACCCTGAACAAATGACAAGACCTGCTCTCACCTACACAGCAATGATGCAAGCCATTGGACACAACACGAGGTGCACTGCGCACAAATGAATGAATCACTCAATGACATGTTATTTATGGATACACCTTCTCACTGACAGATACGAATCATACGACCTACATTTGAAACGATGACATGCCCAATGGTTGATGAGATGCCTGCAAAGCACCAGAATGGCAGATTTCCACATTGTAGTCAAGAGTCAGAACTGGGAATCTTCTTATTCTTCTTCTTGGATATGGCAGCTTGGCTGCCGGGTAGCTATCATTTTGTTGGCGCACAACTATGCTATTGATACTGTGCCCCGATACCAGAACACTGGTACATATTTCACTGACCTCAGAAGGATGACAGGTTGAGTCGACCCCACCTGATGTTAATTCAGCAGCCAACAGAGCTCGAACTCAGGACCCTAAGATCCCGAGCCAGCCACCCGAACCACGAAGCCAACACCAGGCTGGAACTGGGAATCAAAACCAGAGTCGTTGCAAGTTCACGATCTCTGAGCTATCTCAGCTCAGGATTTTAATGACCAAGTGTCCTTTATTGTTGGACCCAACTGCATTTTTATTGGCGACATGTCGCAGGTCTACAAGATCTCCGCGTTGCTGTTGCTGGGTTTTCGTTGTGGGTCGATTTTTGAAATGTGCACCCATTGGCCGGACAGCTGCCGGAGCACACCCACTTCTGTTGCTCGATTCCACCCACCATGGACCCCAGACAAAATATGGCCGCCATCTTGGTTTTCTGGTGGGCCGAACGCATTAGGCCTGTAGGCTTTTTCTGACTGTACTCGAACACTGCGCAGGTTTGTTTTTTGTGTCACAGGTTGTGACCATAATGCGGTCATCTCTCACTTTTTTCTAATACACAGGCAAGGGCTCTTGCTCGAGGTATGTTTCACTCTAAATTGTGGAAGAGTTAAGACTTAAGAGCAGGATAAATGACACGTTCTTTCATACTAAACCGGTATCAGTTCTTTTTCTGGGGTTTAAACTGTTATTAAAGAAACCATGCGGAGGTATTTACATGAAATCAAGTCAACCTATTCATATTTATTGGTCCCATACTTTTCAAATGGACGAACATGTGACTTGCCAGTTGGGCTATCAGAATAGCCTCGGCGTTAGAGGCATGGGTATTCACCTCTGAACCGTTTAGTCTCGGTTTGAATCTCGACCGAGCAATGAACGGTCACCCTCCTATTTCAAAAGGTGGTGTATTCAATGTGTGCGCCGGCCCTCGGATGAAAATTTATCTGGGTGTCCCGTCTACCAGCATTAATTGGTGGACTTTAAACACCCCACAATGGCTTTCATGTAGAGTAAGGAAGTTAACGTCAGTCAACTGAACAAATTCCAAATCCTTGTCCTGATTGACTGTTGGGAAGGCAACAACAAACCACCCAGCATAATCCCAACTGTAACCCTTACCCAGGACCTGCTTCAGCAGCACCGATGCTCAGTAAAGAGTTTATGGTACATTGATGATTCGGAACGTGCCTCCATTCAAAGAACCCTTAAATATTTTGATCCCTCCCTCAAGCCTTCATTACCTCTACCACCGAAAGTAGATGCAGGTCATGTTTTCACCCCTGTCTGTCTGTGAGCACAATATCTCAAAACGTTATGGACCGATTCGGATAAAACTCGGTGGATGCGTCGGTTAGGTGACAAGAACAAGCCGATTCGATTTTGCTTCAGGTCTGGATCCGGATCTGGCCTATCGGGGGGAGACAAAATATAAACTGTTCGGCCTGGTGGAGGTGTGCGCTCCACCGAGTGCCGTTCGAGTAAGTAATGTTGAGACGCCATCTATTGGTAAAAAAAAATTCAAAAACTGAACACCACCCCCAATATCTTCAATCAGTTTTTCCTTATCTTCTGTGACAAATCCCATTCTGACCAAATTTCACATTTTACTCCATCTTTTTTTGACATAAACAGAGAATTTTAACTACTGGCACACACTGGTCCACCCCTTTTTAAGCGATTATACAATGAGATTTTTTTTTTTTAGCATCCACAATAAAAATCCAGATTTACCAATTTACATCCCAGTTTCCGGACGGTGTGTGTTCGGAGAAACAGCATCCCTTGCTGCCAAAGCATCAGATCGGCCTTTTCTTCGAAGCACCTGTTTTTTTTTCTTTTACTTGTCGCTTCTGTTGTTCCTATTCATCAAATGAACATAAAATCTCCTTCCCATTAAAATCAGATCACTTTTCAGACCGAGTAAAGGTATCGAAATTATAAATAATTTTCGATAACTTGCTAGTCCATCTCCTGGAATAACCTCTTTCAAAGTGAGATTTTTTTTTTGATTTGGAAATCCTTAAAACATTGTTCCCCTTGAATTTAGATTCTTTCTAAATCATTAGTTTTTCAAATATTTTGTTGTGAATGTTTGAAGATTTTGCTATTTTTTTTTTTTTAGTGATGAACTGTGTTATTATACCACCCACAATTCCTGGAACAATAGAAAACATTTCTGATTCTTCAGCTTCTTAAATGTATTGTGTGGTCACTCTTTCAAAGTATATTAAAACGCTCAATTACATTGGCTTTCCTTTCATGATAAGTATTGTATAATTTAATGGTATTGTCGATAAGTAATCTTGTGCGTGTCCCGCTTCTGGAAGAATGAAAAATCCATGGTTAAAGTGTTAAACTATACATCACCACCAGCTCTCGACCCTCTGTTCCTCATGCCACATCCAAATTTACCAACAGAAGACAGAGGCCACCTTCCTATCTGCGATGGCAAAGTGATAGGCTCGTAAACTCAGTTTCATTACAAGAGATTCCAATAGTATTGCAGGCTTTGGTTTCCATGAGGTAAAGCTGAGCAAGATGTGAGGCAGGGGAACCAGCTGAGAGGGGAGAGCAGTACTCTACCAAGCTGTGGATGAAGGCTTTGGAGATAGATAAGGTGTTCAGGTGTTCAGGTGTGCCAAGGAAGGACTTTGCACGATTGAGAATGCCCAGTCAGCGACCGGCTTTGGAGCCGAACGTTGAAATGTGGTTTGCCCAAGCAAGATTTATTTTGAGATAATGCAAGACATTGTTGAAGAAATACATTATGGAAGTCAAATTTGGTTGTAACGATAACTGGAAGCAAGAAAACAACCCAAGATGATGATTTTTTTTGTAAAGTTACATCCAGTAAATACAGTGCCTTCAGAAAGTATTCACACCCCTCGAGTTTTTTCATATTATGTTGTGTTAAAGCCTGAATTTTAAATGGATTAAATTTAAATTTTTTTGACACTGATCTTCACAAAATACCCCATCATAATGACGAAGTGAAAACATGTTTTCAGAAATTTCTACAAATTAACCAAAAATGAAAATCTGAAATGTGTTGCATCAATAAGTATTCAACCCCTTCGCTATGACGCTCCAAATTGAGCTCAGGTTCATCCAATTTCCTTTAATCATCCTTGAGATGTCTCCACAACTTGATTGGAGTCCACCTGTGGCCAATTCAATTGATTGGACATGATTTAGAAAGAAACACAACTTTCTCTACAAGGACCCACAGTGGACGGTGCATGTCAGAACAGAAACTATATCATGTAGTCCAAGGGACTGTCTGGAGAACTCAGACATAGAATTGTAAGGAGGCATCGATCTGGTGAAGGGTATCAAACATTTTATGGAGTGTTGAAAGTTCTCAAGAGAACAGTGAGCTTCATCATTAAGAAATGGAAAGAATATGGAACAACCCAGACTCTTCATAGAGCTGGCCATCCAACCAAACTGAGGAACCAGGCTAGAAGGACCTTGGTCATGGAGGTGACCAAGAACACAATGACCACTCTGACAGAACCACATAGTTTCTTGGCTGAGATGGGAGAACCTGCCAGAAGGACAACAGTCTCTGCAGCACTTCACAAATCTAGGCTTTCTGGGAGAGTGGCCAGATGGAAGCCGCCCCTGAGAGAAAGGCACATGACAGCACACCTCAAGTTTGCAAAAAGGCACAGGAAGGACTCTGAGAGCATGAGGCAAAAGATTCTGTGATCTGACGAGAAGAGTATTGAACTCTTTCGCCTGAATGGAAAGCGCTATGTCTTGTAGAAACTGAGCACAGCTCATCACCCATCATCGCCCATCAAAAACACTTTAACCATCACCCATCAAACAGCTAAAAATACCACCCAAGTCTGCAAGTCTCAGTCACATGTTGCCTCCTTCACAGAATCTGACGATGGTGCATAGCAGAATTAGCTCCAACAAGAAACACTAACTTATTAGCTCCAATAGGTGGTGGTGAGAGTGGGGGGGGGGGGTCATCCTAGAGGTGATCAAACAGCAACTGTGCAGTCAGAGAGAGAGGCAGCCACATTCAGATGACTGATTATATTCGTGCTACGAGGAGACAGCACGAGAATGTACCCAAACGATGTGCCACAACATTCCAGAAGGGGGAGAAGGGGAGGCAATGGTAGTTTATACTGGGATACAGATATGGTCAACAATTGAGGACCCCTTCACTGATAACCACAGGCAAACAAAATGCATGCTGCGAGACAGAGTGGCTGAGCTGTTGCATGGGACCCGGAGTACTCCTGGGAAAGAACTGCTAACAACAAAATATCACACACCAACCACAAATCCAAACCCTAACTCGAAACCCCAAAGCATAAACGTAAACCCAATCCGTACAGAGCTCCAGGTCCAATCGATCCAACCCCAAACCACCGAAAATTTGGAGGCAGCCGGGCCATTGAGATGACAGTTTTTTCCCCATGCAAGTTACCCCAAACTAGGTTTGGTAATCTCTCCTGAATGAGATGAGAGACTCCTGGGAAATTTTCTAAGATCAGAAGTTACTTTTGAGCACCTCAAGGAGTCCAAGCAACCCAATGCAAGGGCACTACCAATTTTCTACCGCCAGAGGTCCTCAAAGAGCTGCAAAAGCAACTTCAGGATCTATTTGGTGCAATACTGACACCTTCCACGAGAGAGCACTGTTTCAATGCAATGTTAATGGTCGATAATCAATTGATCAACGTCACAATTGGACATCAACGCTGATTGGCGAAGAGGTCTTTTTGCACATCTCTGTGATTGTTTTTGAGTTATGAAATTGAAATTTGATATGCTTTAGTGCAAATGGTACTGAAACCATATCCTCAGCTTTGAGCAGGCTGCGGTCGAGAATCAAACCGAAAGATTTGTGTACATAACTCGGTAATTAACCACACACACACACACACACACACACACACACACACACACACACACACACACACACACACACACACACGCACGCACGCACGCACACACACACACACACACACACACACACACACACACACACACACACACACACCAAATAGTGGGGTTAAGCAATTGGTCAATGCCCGTCTTATCAGTTTATGATCAAGGAACAACATTTAAAATAGAATGTTCTACTTTGAACATGAATCAGAACATGAATAAGAAGACATGTTTGTCGTTTTACCATGCTTTGGGCTTTCAATTTGTCTCGATCGCGCATGCAAAAAGTTACGAGATAATATTTTTATTTTGAATGCCTACCTGGCAGTTAAACAAAATTTAAGATCATTCCAAACAGGAAACTTACTGTTTTTAAGGATATTATAAAGGACACAAATAACAAGCATGAATAACTCGTGTAATGTGTTGGATCGAGTGATGCAATAGTCACTTGGGAAATCATATAATTTATTTATACTAGTGCATGCCCGTAGATGCGTGGCCGTACGTGCAAACCCTACCCCCCCCTCCCCCGCAAAAAAACTCAAACCGAGTGCCAGAAACAACAACTACACAAGCCATTCCTTCACTTTCACGTGCCCGTACGTGCGTGGCTGTACGTGCGTGGCCGTATGTGCGTGTCCGTACGTGCATGGCCATATGTGCGTGGCCGTACATACAAAATTTTTTTTAAACTTTCAAACCGCGTGCCAGAAACAACAACCACACAGGCCGTTCCTTCGCTCTCGCGTGGCCGTACGTGCGTGGCGGTATGTGCGTGGCCATACATGCAAAAAAAAACAACTTTCAAACAACCACACAGACCATTCCTTCGCTCTCATAAACGCCGACTGGATTGGGGCATTGTGTTTATCTATAAATGCGGATAAGAAATCGAGAAATTATTAGAATACAGTTAGTCATCACTATCCAAAAGTAGTGCGTGCCCGTACGGAATGTTCACATCATTCCACGAATTATCGCTTGCATTGAAGTAACAACTGCTGTGATACTTACACACAGAGTAAATTAAAATCAAGTTTACCTCCCTGTCTTTGCTTGCCATGACATTCTCTGCCATTTACCATTGGCACTCCTACCCCACGGTAACTAAGGCACCGATCGATCCCCATCGTAACCTGCACGGCACGTGATGTCATCGTCGGCCGGCCGAGCACCGGCCTACGCAGCCACGCCCACGCAGCAACGTGTCCTGTGATTGGTAACTAAATGGCGCATCGGCCACGCCTACGCAGCACGTGTCCTGTCATTGGTTGGTAAATAAATGGCCATAACTTGGGAATCACTTGTCCGATTAATATCAAATCTTGAAAAGGCACATACTCAGGTCCCCAGCAATATAGCTGGCAAGTTTCAATTAGATCGGACCAGTGGTTGTCGGGAAACAGCTGTCACAAACACACACACACACACACACACACACACACACACACACACACACACACACACAGACACACAGACACACAGACAGACACAGACACACAGAGATTGCTGGAATTATAGATAGATGAAATGAGGTCAATGAGATGACAAATGAAGGGGTTGAATGCAGACTGCAGAGCAATGAGTAAGGAAACCTGTCGTTGTGAATCGTTTTTACCACCAAATTAAGATGTATTTTGTTGGCAAGCATGTCGAGTAGAGCTGAATTCCTTTACACTTCCAAAGGCCACAGCGTTTTGACAATTGGAAACAAAAAACAGTTGTGCACTTTTTTTGATAAATTATTTTTGGAACAATTTTTCTTCAATAAATAAATAATAATAAAAATCGTCTCCATGTACATTGTACACACCTTTATCTCGTTAGCACCTCTTCATAAACAACATCGCTGAGGAAATGGCGCTTCTTCTTTGTTTCCTCGCCCAGGGCAAGAATACAGAGGCTTTTAATGGCCAATTATTCAATTAGCACCAACGTATTTTGCCTTTTCGCAAGGAAAAACATGAAGAGAAGACAAGACAAGACAAGACAAGACAAGAGAAGAGAAGAGAAGAGAAGAGAAGAGAAGAGAAGAGAAGAGAAGAGAAAAAAAACCTGTAATGGCGAACGCGGCTGAGTTTCTCTTCCCCATCGACCACGGCTACGCAGCAACGCTTCCTGTCATTGGTTGATAAAAAATGGCCGCAGCAACGGTTCCTGTCATTGGTTGGTAAATAAATGGCCATAACTTGGGAAGCACTTGTCCGATTAATATCAAACCTTGAAAAGGCACATCCTCAGGTCCCCAGCAATATATCTGGCAAGTTTCAATTAGATCGGACCAGCGGTTGTCGAGAAACAGCGGTCACAGACACACACACAGACACACAGACACACAGACACACAGACACACACACACACACACACACACAGACACAGACACAGACACAGACACACACACACACATTGCTGGAATTATAGATAGATGTATTTAAACCACTTTCAACCTTCAGTTAAATTGAATGATATACTTGAACAGTGCAGAACACAAATATATATTTATATATTACTCCACCGGTCTGAAGTTTAAGAACACCCACATTTTCCCAGTTTTTACTGAAATTTAAGCAGTTCAAGTCCAGTGAATAACCTGAAATGGTACAAAGCTAATCAGTAAACTGCCAGAGGTTAAAAAAAAGTTTAGGTTACCAAAAACTGAAAAATAATGTAAATTTCAGAGTTGTTAAAAAAGGCCCTTTTCAGAGAACAAGTAATGGGTTAGCAACTGCAGCTGTTCTGCAGCAATGGAAGTAAATTAAGCCTTGATAGTTGATGCAAACAATTCCGACAGGTGTCCCAACTTTTGTTGATTAGTTGCAAACCCTCTGTCTGCATGAAAGCAGTGTTGAAACAGACTGTTGCTACACTCTCTGAAGCATTATTTGGACAATATTGGACTGCAGGAAGTCGTGTATTGCTCTCATAATGGCGAGAAAAAGACAATTAACAAAGGAAGATAGACAGACCATTATAACCCTTAAAAGTGTAGGTCTTTCCTTTAGAGAAATTGCTTTTAGAGAATTTAGAGAACCTAAACACTGCATGGGGTATTGTATTCTGTGAACTTTCTAGTTGTAGTTTGTAGTTAAAAAGTTGAAATTTGATATCCTTACCAAAAAAAAACATTCACAAACCATTCCCACAGACAAGTCGACCCGCTCCAATGATGATTACTGCTATTAGGCAGCATGAGAATCTATCCCAACAAGGCACCACGACATTTCACAAGGGGGGCGGGGGTTGGGGGAGGGGGAATTTCATGCCGGGATCCTGGAAGGGATTGAACGCATACTGTGAGAGGAGGGAGAGAGGTAACCACATATGGATGACGTATTAGAAGTTCTACGACAGCGCAACATGGGAATGTAGCCCGACGCGCCACAACATTTTGCAAGGGCGGCTCTATGCTAACAATTGAGGACAGACCCCTTTACCGCTGACCACAACCAAACAAAACGCATGTTGCCAGAGAGTGGCTGAGCTGTCACATGCAACCGAAAGAGAAAAGTCTCCTGGGAAATCTCTGCTAACAATTAAATATCACACACTGACCGCTAATCCTAACCCGAACAACCGAAACACGAACGTTTTACACTTATTCACCTCATTTCGTTTTATCTTTCTTAATTCCTCCTATTTTCGATTCTCTCCATCACTTTTCCTGTCCTCTTGTTGTTTTCTCTTTCCCTTTTACTCCTTCCTCCTCCCGCACACTTTTCTTGTCTCCTTTATATCCGTTTTTGTTTAAATTATTTAGTTTTCATTTTTGCCACTGTATTTTGTTGTATTATTTATATTTTGGTGCTCTAATTTATTTATCTTATCTTCTCTTACTTTTTATCTACAGGAAGGAATCGCAAGCAATTTTAAATTATTGATATTTTAGACACCATTCCTTGGACTCATCCTTTTCGACGACTTGTGAATTAGTGACCAAGGTTGTCCAAAATTTTTGGTTCATTTCACCAACTACAGAAAACAAAAATTATAAACCCTTGAGTTATAAAAGAGTGCGTTAAGTGGTATAATGTTGATTCAGCTGGTTCAATTGAGGATAGAGCTCAGTGTTGAGTGATAACACAGTGGACAAAGAGGTCTTCGTTTAAAAAGTGAAAAGGTTTCTTGCATATCTGAAAAAATATGTTGGCCAAGCCGATTCAGAATTAGGGTTATAGCTGCTCGGGTTGGAACTGATAGGGTTCGGGGTTAGGTCAAGTTTTGTTACTGTTGCCACCTCGGTCCCTCGTCAAACAAAAAAACAACACAGCAAAACTCAAGTATCCAGCAGGGTTCACTGGACGCTCTCAGAGATCAAATGTAGAAGAGACGTCTGTGTTGGACCTTTGAGAGACAGCTCATCATGATGGAGGCGATTAATTAAGTGCGTTTCATAATTAAGTTGATTACAACACAAGACTTTCATAATGACGTTTGAATGCAAAACGAGGCTTTTTGCGCATGCGTTTCCACTGACTCGGTTCTGTTGGCGGGCACTTAACTTGCCGTTACTAGTGTGAAATCCGATTCAAATGGTCTTTTAAACATAATTTTCAACATTTAGATGAAAGAATGGCAATTTTGAAAATGGTTCACCATAATTATTCTGTTCCAGAATGAAAATCGGACTCATGGAAGTATCTGTAGATGATAGGAGTCGAGTTCCTACCTTTTCCTGTTCAAACAATCATTGTGCGGTGGTAGTGGATATTTAACACATACACAGATGAATGCTTCTCCTTTTACCAATAGATGCAAAAATCTAGTACAATTTCTCTTGTGGCCCCAGAACCAAACAAAAAATATACATTTATAACAGCCCAAAGAGCTCCCCATTCCAACCCTCAACATCCTCCACACAAACATGATTAATTGTAAATATCATGATTTCAAACTTACCCAGTGCATTCACAATCTCCAGATATGACTTTCCCATGAGTGTGAAGAAGCAATAAAACCAGATATGGTGTCTTCCTCTCGAAGTCTGCCTGAATGTTGGTGTTGACAGCATCATGTTTCCAAAATCAGACATCCATTAAATACATCACCACACCTGATATGTTCACATGAGGTAATCCCAAAAGATTCAAAGTCCACTCACTTGCAGCTATGTTCAAAGGTTTGGGTAGAACGCACCCATCTCCAAACCTTCGGGCCTTGTACTGGTCTAAATCCTTGGGAGTTTGCAGTACAGAGAGCTGCAAGCTACCAGATTTTTGGGCGAATTCAGAAAGTTCAACAACTTTTTAGTTGTGCAGAGGCACACTCCTTTCTCACAGGTATGTTTCCATTGATCTTCAGCTTTTTTAGAAGCTCTGTGAGCTATTTTAGGGAGCAATCCTTATCTGGCACACGATATATTGTTGTGGGCCGGGGGTCGGTGGCGATAAACGACCACAAGGTGGAGCAGTAGAGTCGTCTCCCACCGAACACCTGGAATTTAGGTCGTGACTCTCGGATAACAGCTTGGTCCCTTAGCGGACCGTGGACGCCAATATTTTGATGGCGTGGGGTAGGGTTAATTGCCTAATTTCAATATACCTAAATACCCACGTCGTCCAACTACCGGGGGAGAACCACACCCTCGATGGACCTTGGACGGAACGAACCGTTTACCGAGCCCGATCCAGGTGTAAATCGAGCGGGGGTTACCAAGATCCGTCGGTCCAAATGAACAATTTACAGCACGAACGGCCTTACTATTTCTCAATACGCACCTTGCCAGGCCAATGAAGGAAAGCACAGAAAACGAGCTGGTACATTTAACAGGGGTTTATTTATAACAATAATCGGGGAGGGGGAGCACAAAAAGGACAGTTATCACGAATAAAATAAAATGTAATTTACAAGGAAAGGAAAACACTTATACAATTCAACTTACAGACGGGGCCCACGGACACACACACACACACACACACACACACACACACACACACACACACACACACACACACACACACACACGAAACTGGACCCCGTGGGTCTATTCGGTAGAGCCGGGCCGGGGTAGCTGTCACGCCGACCCCGAACCACCATGGTGGGACTCGAACCCACGACCTTGGCGTTGTCAGCACCAAGACTGCAAACCGCTCAACAACGACCACAGACAGTGCCGCAATCGCCACCAGGACTGCAGACCGCTCAACCACAACCAAAGACCGTGCCGCAATCGCCACGAACACTCTTGTCTGCCGTCTTCTCATCTCTTTTTCTCAATTGAGGTGGGAGGGGTTTCTTTTCTCGCCCCACGCCTCCTGATTGGACGAGGGGTTGTCAGACGACTCATGGTCAGCCTCCCAATTGGCTGGGGCATGCGTGTGGTGCTCGCCCTCCGATCATTGGCTGGAGGAAACGGTCCAGGCCCTTCCTTGGGGCGGAGCCTCGATCCGAAGCGACGGAGACTCTGCCCACACCCGCAACCAAAAACACTTGAGCAATGGCGACCGGGTTGAATGAGGGATGTGGCGTTGTTGTAGTTGTTTTTGATGTTGTTGTTGTTGTTGTTGTAGATGTAAAAACCTAACTAAGCAATAACTCGTAGCACACACACAAAATTACCATTAGACAGAAGGAGGGATTCTAACAAAAAACACATACTTATCGAAATAACTAAGCTACGGGGACTGCTGTCTGTTTTGTATGCAAAAGGCTTTCAGATTCGGAACAACATTTTATATTGCCCTGAACACCGCCGTTTCCTGGGCTCTCCTGCGCATGCACAAAGAGCACTCTGGGGTGGATCATGTCATTTTGAAAGTCATATCTTGGGAATACTTTCGTTTCTGTTTGGCTGTGTTTGTAAATCTTCTGCAACCTGTTGCTATCCTGAGAGATTTATTTTGCATAATATTGTTATAGATTCCCGCCCGCCGACGTGCGAACGACCGCATTTAACCAATAGCGGCCGCCTCGCCCACCGAACGGACAATCCAGTCGCGGCTTTCCGGATCAACGCCGAAAACCAGCCATGGGTGTGTTTGTAACCACACCACAACCTTGTCCGCACTCTACTCGCGCTACAGGGTCCGATCGCCAAATCTTCGATTTACCTAATTATTCGCGTGGGTAGATTACCGAGAGACTGTACCTCAACGGGGCCGCTGGGACACGAACCGCTTAATGCAGCTCGCTCCGTTTGGGATAACCGAGCGGGGTATTATCGCGACCCCTGTTGGACCCGATCGCTTTACCGGCTATTTAAAAACCAACTATATTCCGAGTGCAAGATGGCAGCTCAATTAAGGGAAGAGGACGCAACGAACGGGTTAACATTTGAACAAGCACATTTATTTACAGGTCAGGTCAGGTCAGGTATGGGAGCATGTGCCAGAACAGCGCGTCGCTGCGTCCACTTTCCGCCGGTACTCCAGGGGCCTCCGTCTGGCCATCCCCCAGGCAGATGCCAGGCCTATCCCCATCTCCTTGAGATGATGGTCAACCTGCTGCAACCATGAGGCACGTGGTCGGCCCACTGGCCTCCTCCACTCATGAGACTCCCTCGCTGAGAGAATCTGGTGAGCAGGATCAGCGTCAGGAAAACGAGCCACATGTCCATACAGCCGCAACTGACGCTCACGGACTATGCAGGTGACAAATCTCATCCGAGTCTCTCTCAGCAACCGCTCGTTGGACACAAAATCTGACCAGCCATAGCCAAGGATTCTCCGAAGAGACCTGGTACCAAAGGAATTAAGTCTCCGTCTCAGATCCTTGGTCAGAGTCCAAGTCTCGCACCCATAGAGCAAGACTGGAAGTACCAAGGACCTGAACTCGGACTTTCGTCCTCCCACACAGGTACCGGCAGCGCCACACCCCATGATCCAGTGAATCCATGACTCCCCAGGCCCGACCCAGACGTCTATTGACCTCTGACTCGCAGCCAGCAGAGACATGAATATCACTGCCAAGGTAAGTGAATCTCTCCACGACCTCAACATCCTCACCACAAATAGACACAGACAGGACAGCAGCATCCAAGATGTCACCGAAAGCCTGGATCTTAGTTTTGACCCAAGAAATCCGTAATCCCAACGGCTCCGACTCCTCATTCAGCACCTCGAGGGCCCCCAAGAGGATGTCTAAAGTCTCCGCAAAGATGACTGCATCATCTGCAAAATCAAGGTCCGAGATCTTGACATTGCCAAACGATGCACCGCAACTTGATCTCTCTGACATCCTCCCTAAAATCCAGTCCATACAAGTGCTGAAAAGTGTGGGGGCAAGTACACATCCCTGACGAACTCCAGTAACAACTGGAAATAAGTCAGAGATGGTACCACCACACTTCACAGCACTCTCAGTACCAGAGTAGAGTTCAGACATCAGATCGATCAGTTTTGGTGGCACCCCACGAAGACCAAGAATCCTCCAGAGGACATCCCGATTCACTGAATCGAACGCTTTACAGAGATCAACATAGGCTGCAAGCAGCCCCTGCCGAAACTCTCATCTGCGTTCGGTGAGGACACGAAGTGCAAGGATACGGTCAATCGTTGACCTCTTTGGTGTAAAGCCTGACTGCTCTGGACGCTGGTGCTCAAGCAGATGGTGGCGAACCCTATCAAGAATTATCCGAGCAAAGACCTTGCCCGGCACTGAGAGCAGCGTCACCCCTCGGTAGTTGTTGCAGTCTTGGCGATCACCCTTCCCTTTCCAGAGAGGGACAACAAGGCCCCTCTTCCAGTCAGTTGGGATGATGCCTGTGTTCCAGGCAGAGCACAAAACTGCATGCAACGACACGAGTGCAGCATTTCCACCAGCCTTGAGAAGTTCGGCATGGATGCCACAGATCCCTGGAGCTTTGCCCCGTTTCAATCGGTTCACCGCAGCCCGTGTTTCCACAAGCAAAGGTGGACCACAGTTGATTCGAGGGTCAGCAACAGGGATTGTAACACCCTTGACGTCCAACTCGACAGCTGGGGGATCAGCCTGGTACAACCGCTCAAAGTAACCGGCCCAGCGGGCCTTCACTTCAGACTCCTCTGTCAAGAGCCTACCACTCTCCGCTCGAACTGCAGTGCTCCGAGGGATGGGCTTGGATGAACGTAATGCGCGAATTCCCCTGTAAGCGGGACGAGAATCACCTGTCCACAGGTGATGCTCTACCCCCTCACAGATTCCTCGCACATAGGCCTCCTTGTCCACCCTCAGTGCAAGTACAGTTTTACGCCTCAGCTCCCTGAACAGCTCAGCTCTGCCATTCAGCCTGGCCCTGCGACTCTGGTCAATGGTATCCAGTGTCCCTTGAGAGACAAAATTCTTCTTTGCCCTGCGGTGAGCTCCAAGGCATCCACCGGCAACATCAAGGACGGTGGTCTTGAAGGCGCTCCACAACTCTTCAGGACCCCCCAAAGCACCCAGACCCCCCAAGTGTCCACTCAGCCTGTTTGCAAACTCCTCAGCTACTCTCTCATCCCTGAGCTTGGCAACATCCAGCCTAGGCTGGGATGGTACCATTCTCCAGGATTTAAGGTGCAGCTTTAGAGTTGCTACAACAAGCGTGTGGTCAGTATTGAGGAACTGAGCACTCCGGTAGACCCTGCAGTTCTGGATCATCCTCCAACGACCGTCAATGAGGACATGGTCAATCTCCTTTGCCACACCGCCAGCGTTGGAATACCAAGTCCAGTGATGAGCTTGTGGGTGCTGAAACCATGAACCAGCCACCCTAAGTCCATGACTTCTTGCAAAGTCAAGGAACTTAGTGCTATTCTGGTTCATAGTTCCTGACCCATGGGGACCAACACACACCTCATAACCATCCCTATCAGTTTCAGTCGATGCATTGAAATCCCCCAAGACTAGAAGTGTATCTCGTCTGGGGCACTGATCAACCACAGACTCGAGTGTGGCGTAGAATGCATCCTTCACGGTGAGATCACTCGCCTCAGTCGGAGCATAAACAGAGACCAGGGAAATGACACCTAAGGAGTGATGAATCCTTAATCTCATAATACGCTCGTTGACCGGTGTTACCTCAATTATCATTGGGGTCAGCTTATTGGACACAGCTACAGCAACTCCTTGGGTATGGTAACCATCAGAGCGACCAGACCAATAGTAGGTGTAACCACCCACCATTATCTCGCCGCAATCTGATCCCCGAACCTCAGAGAGAGCTGCAATCCCGATGTCCAAACGCTTGAGCTCAGATGATAACAGAGACAGGTGATCATCCTCTCTTAGGGATAGGACATTCCAGGCACCCACCCGAAGGGACCGCCTCAGGTTAACCCAAGGAGACCGCCGTCTGGTGGACGACACGTCAGCACCACTCCGACACACTCTCCCGCAATCTGACCCAGGGATGTTACCCCGTAGTTTCCCTCCTATCATCAAAGATTGGGGGTCCTGAAGGCTTTTCCCCAATCCCGTCATCCGGTGAGCTGCCCTGCGAAGGAAAGCTGCACAGGAGGTACTCCCACGGAGTGGGTTTTCAGATTTTTTTTGCGTTTTTGCGTCTTGCGGAATGAAGGGTTTTACGGTGGCCGGAGTGCAAATCCTGCCACGAACCTCCTAATAAGAAGTAACCTAACTGCAGGAGGACGTTCGCAGACACAGTTGGGCACTAGATATGGATGGCCGTTGGCTCACAAGGAGCTCCTCCGCCCTTTGACAGGTTTTGTTTTTAATCCTGCTGGGTGTCCATATCCAAACACCCTCCTCACCAGAAAACCTGGTGGGGGAGACGGTTTAGTCGCCGACAACCCGACCATGGAATAGGTTAGTACAGGTTTACATGGTACCTGTAGCAGGTCACAGATCGAACCTGACCTGACTAAAGCACACGTAAACAATGATGCAATCATCCAGGTATGCAATCAATGGGGGTAGGGACAAAACACGAGCAAGACAAGAGCTACGACCGTCTATTTACTATGTACAGTCACTTATACAGTTCTACTTGCGGACATGGAGCCACAACGTTCATTCAAAAGTAAAGAAAAACCCCAGGACAGACAAGGGGTAGACTGGACCCCTTGGGGTCTTTATAACACGGAGCCGTGTAGACCGCAGAAGCTTCGCGAGACCGGACTGGCTACCTTCACCTCGCTGGGGCGACCCGCGGCGTCCTGTCTCCACGACCCACGGTAAGGCACGGCTCGGCAGGGCACGTACCTTGGCTCCGCTGCGCTCTCTCCTCCTTTACACACGCCTCCACAACCTCCCGCAGCCGACGACTCAGCGAGCGACCACGACCTCCAGACCCACAGCCTTCCAGACTTTGACCCAGGCAGAGAGCGACCACAACCTGCAGACCTTGACAGACCCCGACAGACCTCTCGTTCCGCGTGCCCTTTTATCTTGACGGCGCATCGCCCCTCCCTTCGCGGCGCGCGGGGGAGGAAAATTCCAGGAGAGATCGGCCCGGCTCTTTTGGTCTAAGCACTGCCTCCCCGCATCTCTTCCGCACGTGTTTTCCGTTGGGGGGGGAGGGGTGAGGCCATCGTCCGTTCTCTCCCGACGAATGTAAGGCTTCTCGCAGCCCTGCTGAGGTGGCAACGTGGTGGTGGTTACGGTGGCTGTTGTACTGGTCGCGTGGCTGGCATTTCGTGGTGGTCGTGAGGGTGGTGTGGTTGGGTGCTTGTGGTTAAGGTGGTTGTGTGAAGGCTGTGGTGGAGAAGGTGTTGATGGTGGCGGTGGTTGTTGTGAAGCGGTTGGTCCAAAATAACGATAGTAAAAGAAAAACACTACCTCAAAGATCACAGCCCTGATCACATGAATAACCCCCATTAGACAACAGTGGGGAAATCTATCTGAACACAGACTTACCGGCATAACTGATCTAAGGACCTGTATGGTGCTCTGCGAGTTTCCACAGCCGTAACAATATATTATAGTCTGAAAGAGTTGCGGCACAGCTCAGGCTGGTGTAATTGATGGTAGTCCAGATGAACAGTTTGAAGGTTGTTAAAAGCGATTGTCTGTGTTGTCCAAAGGTTGTACTCTCGAGTACCTTTTGATTTGTGTGTTGATTTTGCGGTTAGCCTTGGCAGTGAATCGTTCTGTGTGTTGTGCAAGTCATATGGGTGTCCAAGGTGATGCCAAGTAATGTTGGATGTCTGTCAAGAGGAAGTTGTTGATTGAAAAGTTTTCGTTCGATGTACTGTACATTGGATTCAAGTCCGTCTGGGGTGAAAAGGGTTACAGAAGATTTTGGCGGAGATGCAGTCACATCGTTCAGTGGGAACCAGTTTTCAAGGTTATAAGAGATATTGCTGAAGGGTGTTAGTAGCCTGGGCAAAAATGGAATGTTGGGAGGAAATGGTTAGATCTGCATATGGCAGAAGTAGTGAGTCTGCTTGAGGGGTCAGGAGGTCACGGAGGAATAGATTGAAAAGTGAGGAAGATAGTACAGGGCCTTGTGGGGGACATTCAAGTGGAAGTTTGAAGGAAGAGAGGGTTTGGTAATTGTTTATGTGAGCTTGAAGACTGGATAGGTTTGCAAACCATTTCATATTGTTGGTGTACATATTGGTGTACAGGTTTTTGTCCGTTGAGAATATGGTGGTGTGCAGGGTCAAAAGCTTACTTCAGGTCTATTGCTGAAAGAACAGTTCAGTGGGAGCCTGGTGTTGACTTTGTGGTTCGGGTGGCTGGCTTGGGATCTTTGGGTCCTGAGTTTGATCACCAATCCCCGATAAATTAACTCCAGGTGGGGTTGACTCAGCCTGTCATCCTTCCAAGGTCGGTGAAATGAGTACCCATATACTGAAAAAGGGACACAGCATCAGCGGCATAGTTGCACCCCAACAAAATGATAGCTACCCGGCAGCCAAGCGGCCATATGCAAGAATTTCAGTGAGGGTTGCTTTTTACCCTGAGTTCGTGAAGTGAAAGGCAGGATTAAGCGATCGATTGCGTACGTACATATGGCGTACATCGTAAATGTCCGCATTTTTTTTTAAGAGCGTACATCGAAAACCGTTCAGCGGAGGGAATTGAAATTTCACCACATGTTACAAGGAATTACAAGAAAATACAAGGAAATTATGCGCAGGAGGAGGCCATTCGGCCCATCATGCCTGCACCACACCAATACCAGATTTAATAAATCTCTCAATACCCCTTCACTTTGTGTGCAGCCTTTTGGGTGCTACACTGGTACTCATTTCGCCAAACTCGGAGGGATGACAGGCTGAGTCAACCCCCTGGTGTTAATTCAGTGACAAACGGTGTTGAACTCAGTACCCTAGGACCTTTTGAGGTCAACATAGGCTAAAGGTCAACACAGGACAATTTTCTAAAATCCTCAATTTTCATCCGATTGACTGGAAATTTGGAGAATTTTCATGTCTGCTCACTAAACTCTAAATTCCACCACCAATTATTTTTGAGGTTAACATTGGCCAAAAGGTCAACATAGATCGAGAATCTAAAATTGTCAACTTACATCCAATTGACTTGAAATTTGAAGAGGATTTGCACATTTGGTCATTGAATTCAACGACCAATTATTTTTGAGGTCAACATTAAACAGAAAATCAGGTCAGGTCAGGTATGGGAGCATGCACCAGAGCAGCGCGTCGCTGCATCCTCTTTCCGCCGATACTCCAGGGGCCTCCATCTGGCGATCCCCAAGACAGATGCCTGGCCCATCCCCATCTCCTTGAGATGCTGATCAACCTGCTGCAACCACGATGCATGTGGTCGGCCCATTAGCCTCCTCCACACAGGAGGGTCCCTCGCTGAGAGAATCCGGTCGGTAAGTAGGATCAAAATCAGGAAAAACAGCCACATGTCCAGACAGCCACAGCTGATGCTCATGGACTATGCAAGTAATAAATCTCATTTGAGTCTCTCTCAGTAACCACTCCTTGGATACAAAGTACAACCAGCGATAGCCAAGGATTCTCCGAAGAGACCTGGTACCAAAGGAATCAAGTTTCCGTCTCAGATCCCTGGTCAGAGTTCAAGTCTCACATCAGTAGACCAAGATTGGAAGCACCAAGGACCTGAGGACTCGGTCTTTCGTCCTCCTGCACAGGTACGGACAGTGCCACACCCCATGCTCCAGTGAATCCATGACTCCCCAGGCATCTATTGACCTCTGACTCACAGCCAGCAGAGACATGAATATCACTGCCAAAGTAAGTGAATCTCTCCACGACCTCAACATCCTCACCACAAACAGGTAGACACAATAGCAGGCAGCATCCAAGGAATCACAGAAATCCCGGATCTTAGTTTTGACTCAGGAAACCCATAATCCCAGTGGCTCCGACTTCTCAATCAGCACCTCAAGGGCTCCCAAACAGGATATCCAGTCTCCAAAAAGATCATTGCATCATCTCTGAAATCAAGGAAAGATATCATTGACATTCCCAAACGATGCACCGCAGCTTCATCTTTCCGACATCCTCTGCAGAATCCAGCCCACACAAGCGCTAAAAAGTGTGGGGGCAAGTACACACCTCTGATGAACTTCAGTAACAACTGGAAATGTTACAGATGGAACCACCACACCTCACAGCACTCTCAGTACCAGAGTACAGTTCAGACATCAGATTGATCAATTTTGGTGGCACCCCACAAAGACCAAGAATCTTCCAGAGGGCATCCCGATTCACTGAATCGAACACTTTGCAAAGATCAACATAGGCTACAAGCAGCCCCTGCCGAAACTCTCGTCTGAGTTTGGTGAGGACCCAAAGGGTAAGGGTATGGTTAATCATTTAACTCTTTGGTGTAAAGCCTCACTGCTCCAGACGCTGATGCTCAAGCAGACGGTGGCGAACCCTATCAATAAATATCCAAGCAAACCCCTTGCCCGGCACTGAGAGCAGAGTCACCCCCTCAGTAGTTGTTGCAATCCTGGGGATCACCCTTCCCTTTAAGGAGAGGGACAACAAGGCCCCTCTTCCAGTCAGTTAGGATGATGCCTGTGTTCCAGACAGAGCACAGAACTGCATGCAACAACATTAGTACAGCATTTCCACCAGCCTTCAGATGTTCAGAATGGATGCCAGAAATCCCAGGTGCTTTACCCAATTTCAACCTGTTCACCACAGCCTGTTTCTCCATAAACGAATGTGGATCACAGTTGATAGAAGGGTCATCAATAAGAACAGCAACACCCCTGACATCCAACTCAACAGCGAGTGAATCAGCCTGGTAAAGTCGCTCAAATTAACCAGCCCAGCAGGCCTTCACTTCGGACTCCTCTGTCAAGAGCCCACCACCCTCTACTCCAACTGCAGTACACTGAGGGACAGGCTTGGAGGAACGCAATGCACAAATTCCCCTGTAAGCAGGATGAGAATCACTTGACCACAGGCCTCCTTGTCCACACTGTGCACATCCAGTTTTACGCCTCAACTCCCTGAACACCTCAGCTCTGCCATTATCCCTGGTCCTGCGACTCTGGTCAATGGTATCCAGGGTCCCTTGAGAGACAAAATTCTTCTTCGCCCTACGGTGAGTTCCAAGACATCCAACGGCAACATCAAGGATGGTGGTCTCGAAGGCATTTCACAACTCTTCAGGATTCCCCAAAGCAAACAGACCCCCAAAATCCCCACTCAGTCTGTTTGCAAACTCCTCAGCAACACTCTCATCCTTGAGATTGCCAACATCCAGCCAAGGCTGGGATGGTACCATTCTCCCATATTTTATCTTCAATTTCAGTTACTACCACAAGCCTGTTGTCGGAATTGAGGAACTGAGCATTCCGGTAGATCCTGCAGTTCTGGATCATCCTCCAGTGACAATCAATGAGCACATGGTGAATCTCCTTTACCACACCACCAGCGTTGAGATACGCAGTCCAGTGATGAGCTTGTGGGCGCTGAAACCATAAACCAGCCACCCTAAGTCCATGACTTGCATCACCAGGAAATCTGGTGGGGAGACGGTTTAGTCGCCGACAACCAGACCATGAAACAGGTTAGTTCAGGTTTACATGGTACCTGTGAGCAAGTCACAGATTTCATCTGGCCTGACCTGACAATTTTCTTCAGCCAAAGATCAACTAAGGCCAAATATCTGAAATCCTCAATTTTCATCTGATTGACTTGAAATTTGAACAGGATTTTCATAAAAATTACCATCATGTGTCACATGGTCTGGCAGCCATATTAGATCAAAGGGAAAAAAAATATTCGAAGGAGAAACCACTTAACCAATCAATGCAAAATTTAATCAATCGACAAACCCCCCAAGCAAAATGTGGTTTCATAAAGATGACATCATTGGTCATGTGGTCTGAAAGGCATATTGGATCAAAGAATAAAACAACTTAAAAAACAAGAGTTGGCTCACACCACGTCCTTCTCAAGACTGCACGGGGTATGTATTCTCTGAATCCCATCCAGTTGTTGAAGCCATTGATAAAGTATTGTGTTGATGTTGAGTCTATTCCTCTAGCTCCATCACCGTGATTTAATCCAATAAAGGTGAGATTTTATTTCGGATGAGCCTTTCCAGTATTTTGCTTGGGGTGCAGAAGAGCCGTGCCGATATATGATGCCCGGCTTATTGGGAGTTTAGGGTTCAGTGGTAGTTGGTTTCAGTATTGGTATAATGATTGTTTTTTTTTCCATATCGAGGAAACTTTGTGTCTGTGTGGTTATATATTTTAGTTCGTGCATTTTTTTTTTGTGTGCTGCCATACATATTTTTGTGCATATTTGTTTACTTTTTTGTATTTTTGTTGTCGAACAGCTCGAGGCTTGTATAAGAGCTAACACGCATAACGTATTACAAAGGGAGCAGGAGACAACAAGAGGGGTGGGAGAGGGAAGCACAAAACAGTGGGGAACAGACACATTAGATCTGTGGAAGGGAGAGGGATGGGGTGGGGTATACGGGGTAAACAAGAGGGTCGCTACCGTTTATGGCCAAGTGCCTTGCTGTTAGTGAAAGGTGAGAGGTGGTGGAGCATCATTGTCAAATTTCAATTTGTTCAGCCTTTTGGAGATTAATCTGTTTCTGGGAATGGTGGGTTTGAGATTGATTTAAACTTACCGTATTTCCCAGTGTATAAACCGCAGCCGTGTATTAACCGCACCCGTTTTCACCCTCCGAAAAAAAAAAACTTGCGCTTTATTAACCGCACCCATGTTTTTCACCTTCAAAAAACATGAATATGTTAGTCATTTTATTTTCTCATCTACATCTAAATATGTTTGTACATTAGCTTTGTATGGACCAAAGTGATCGGGGTATCAACATGCTTACTTCCATGACCGCTTACTTTAATCTAAGTCTTATTATCATTTTCAAGAAGTTGAAGAGAGAGAAAAGGATACCAAGAAGTTTTTATTTTTCTTTCGTATTTTTTATTATTATAAAGAGGATTTTTTGGGGTTTCTAGAAAAAGAAAGAAAAGGGATTCATAATCAGCATCACACATATTTCTTGTGGATTTGTGGCCCTGAAAAGAATCGTTTGTCTTTGATGAAGCTTTTCAGTTAAACCCAAGGAAATCTTCATCAATGCATTCCTCGTCGAAGACGGCACGTAACTTGTTGGCCAAATCAGGGTAGAGCAAGTCCCCGTCGTCACCATCATTTGTAACCTCTTCCTCCCAAATGATGTCATCCTCTCTACCGTCCATGTTGTTAGAGATACAGCATTTCACAAATGCTCGCTTGATGATGTCCGACAGTATCTCCTCCCACACCTTGACAATCAGCCACAGATCATCGGAAGGTCGACATTTCTCCGTCCCCCCGCTCTTGGTGTCGGTCTTCTCCCCATTCATTATCCAGTCAGACCAGCAACGATGTAGCCGGTCCTTGAATGGCTTGTTGGTGGACACGAGGGGCTGCAGGAGCGATGTCATCCGGCCTGGGATGACGACGAGATCGGTGTTGGTCCGACAGAGCAGCGCTTTGGTCTCATCGGTCTTGTGACATCCAGGAATAGCATGCTCCTTCGTCGGGAGAGACCGCCATCCAGCATACTACTCCAGACCGTGCACACCCAAGTCCTGGACCAATCCCTATCAACCCCTTCTACTGCGCACAAACAATGACACCAGCTGGAAACTTGTCTTTGGGCAGTGTCTTCCTCTTGAACATGACATACGGGGGGCAGCTTGCCACCGTCTGCGGTGAAGGCTAGCATGATGGCGAATCGGTCCTTCTCGTGACCAGTAGTGTTGATTGTCACATTTCGCTGCAATGGTGGTCCTCACGAAGCACAAAGCACCCCTTCTTGAGGGTCATGTGACCGCCCCCAGCTTGTTGTCGGATGCAGGTAAGTTTGCACGCAAGTTTATTTGAGGTAGGTGCTCCGTTACTGGACTCAAGCTATTGTAAATAACTCATTTTTTGATGTGAGACCAGGTGTTTTCAGAGCCATCAGGCTCTATCTATGCCACGCACCAAAACTCCTGGTGTCTCCGTTTTTTTGCTGATAATAAAGTGCAGTTTAAACAGTGGAAAATACAGTTGTCATTGATATTGCATTGATCCCAGAGATATTGCATTGAGATTAAGTCAGTGATATTTTGTAGGTTGGTAAGTTGTGGTTGGTTCCTTGACGGGCACGAGTTTGGTGAATATTGCTGATATTTCTGAATTCTCCCAATTTTTATCGGGATGTTTCGGTGGTACAGTATTGCCGTTAGGAAGCAACTGGAGGGTGTCTGTAGTTGGAAAATGAGGGGAAGGTTTTGTGGATGAGGGTAAGGAGCCCTCCTCCACCTCTATTGCTAGGTCGATCCTTGCAGATGAAAGTGTTGTGTCGAGATGTGGGAGAATATGGAAACATTGAGCTTGGTCTTGTTTTTATTTTTGGTATCTTGTCAGGGAAGAGCTAGAATACTGAAAGGATCAGGCTGAGAGAGACAAGAGTACCAGCTGAGTTGAAGGACAAAATAGAGGGAGACTTGGATAAAACAATGTGTGGGGAGGAGTGGGGTTGGTGAGGATGCATGGGGTGGACAAGATGGATATAGAAGGAAATTCAGGAAGCACAAATTAGAAATTTGGAAGGAGGAGGGCTTGGGATGGAGTGGTTAAGGAGGGTAGAAGAGATCATGGTTTTGGATTGGGGATAATCTGAGAAGGTGGTGAATAGCCATCTTGTTGATCTGGAGGGAAGACTGAGGCTGAAGAGAATGTGGAAGTTGGTTCCATAAGTGGGGAAAAAAAAGGAACGAATGAGTGGAGGTGAGCAGTGATCTTGGATTTTAGGACTTTCACCAGAAGGGGGTTGTTGGTGGACTGCATGCACTCTGCAGGGACCTAGAGGGGGTGGGGGCAGACAAAGAACAGAAAGAGCAGAGGGTGCAAGACGAGAGAAGGAGGTGGTAGAATGAGTGCTGTGTCAATTTTGTGTTTATTGATGAAATTTTGGTGTTCTGCTTTTTAGGTCATCTCTCGAGCATGACCTAATAATATGGGTGTCGATGTCCTTCGATCCGTCCGTCCGTCCGTTCACAATGAAGTTGAAGCGGGAGATCTGGTCATTAGTGATCCTGATAGAGGTCGATGAGACGTACACGATGGTATGACGTTCAAGGTCACTGAAGGTCAAGGTCAAGGTCGCAAGGCCTTTGAAGTTGCGAAAATGACGATTTTCAAATTCTATCTCCTCCGCCATTTCTCAAGCGATCTTGAATTTGATTGTAGCATATGAATCTATGGGAGAATATCTAAATTTAGTCGGGCCGGATTTTCGATATTCGCTTTCGTTTTCGTGTCACGTGACTTCAAAGTTGGCAAAAAATGCGAAAATGCCAATTTTCAAAATCTATCTCCTCCTACATTTCTCAAGTTATCTTGAATTTGATTGTGGCATATGAATGTATGGGATAATATCTAAATTTGGTCGGGCCGGATTTTCGAATTTCACTTTCGTTTTCGCGTCACGTGACTTCAAATTTTGCAAAAACTGCCCTACCTTCAGGCAATATATTCTCTACTGGGCATGGTAAAAGTTCGTGAATGGTGTCATTGCATAGCAGCTGACCTTGTCTTTCATGTCCATTCGAAAGAATACCGATATCTTCGAATACGTACACGTCACATGACTTTGAATTTTGCGAAAACTGCTTCATGTAGTTGCAAAATGATTTTCAAAATCTATCTCCTCCTACATTTCTTAAGTTATGTTGAATTTGATTGCGGCATATGAATCTATGGGACAATATCTAAATTTGGTCGGGCCAGATTTTCGATATTTGCTTTCGTTTTCGTGTCACGTGACTTCAAAGTTGGCAAAAAATGCGAAAATGACGATTTTCAAAATCTATCTCCTCCTACATTTCTCAAGCGATCTTGAATTTGATTGTGGCATATTAATCTATGGGACAATATCTAGATTTGGTCGGGCCGGATTTTCGATATTCGCTTTCACGTCATGTGACTTCAAAGCTGGCCAAAAATCCCTCCTGACCCGAGAACACGACACCCTAGTAACAGGAACTCATGCTTGTAAAGGTCGTTCTCGTGCTTGGTATTCGTTAACTCTCGGTTTGTGACTCCTATTATATAATCTGCCTGCCTACCCGCCCGCTGCCTGCCCATAGCATAGCTTTTTAGGTACCCCCACTCATAGCCGAATTGCATTGTCGTGTTAGTTTATCAGTTTATGATCTTTTCAGTGAATAAATTCCAATCTGATCTCTACTTCGTCTGTGGATTGAACTTTCTGATGCTTGATCAGTCGACCATATCTAGTCCCCAATGCCGAACACCACCTGATTTTATCATGCGTACATAACTGTTCCCTACACAAGCAATTGCCGTACCTCAGAATATGAGTTGCTCCATGCCTAGAATATGTTGCAGCATAACTTATTTGTCACCGAAAATTCAGTGCGAAAGCCCAAACAGATTTTATCTCGTGTATCAATGAGACGTAACCGTACCTGACATTAATATCGATTTCATTTGTTATTACGTGGAAACACGTATCTTTGACAGTCAAAACTGAAAATATGTAATGCTCGAATATCGAACAGTCGAATAGATGTGCTTAATGCGCAATCTACATAAAATGTTTTATGCAATTAGTCTAGTTTCTCGCAGAGATGACCGTCACTCCCGCACGGGTGTATTTTTGTTAATTGCATTTCTGCTGAGCTGTAAAATGTCTGGGTGAAATTTATTGCTGAGTGTTTGTGGGGTAAACTGGGTGACTGCAGGGAGGTGTTGTATCGGATAGCCATAGATAGGTCCATTGTGAGCCATAATCTTTGTATGATGGTAGATTTATACATTTGAGACTGTTACATCTAGTGCAGAGAATTGAGTAGTGACAGTTGGTGGTTCTCATGTTGCATGTAGGGCAGATGCAGAGGGTGGACCAGGATAGAGTTCAATGTCTCCAGGTGGCTGGAGATACCTGAATCTCAAAAAGAAAAGGAAAATAAAGATATAATTTCCAGAAGCAAGACTTTGTGCCTTCTCTCAAGTCCACCATCTGCAGTTCTTCCATAGTAGAAGGATTTCAGTGCGGAGGATAAGGATTTCATTCGGTGGGGAGAATGATGAAGATCTTCTGCTTCTTCTTGAAGTCACCACACAAAGGCGATCTTGAAGCTGCCAAAGGCGATCCTCTCCAGCTCTCATGTTTGGGTTGAGGCAGCAACAGTGCAGTCCATGAACAATGGGAGCCAACATGCCGATCCTGTAGATAAGACGCGTCTTTGTGCTTACACTGCCTGTGGTGCCAAAATGGAGAAAAAACACCGGAGAGTGCCATGCAACTGACCGAATGTATGGGAATGTTGAAGTGTTGAGCAACCAGCTTGAAGGTGTCTGTGCTGTTGGTTTGTACATCGAGCAGGTATTCACAGAAGTGATTGCCCAGTCTTCGTCGGGTTTTACTGATGTTGATATTCCTGCAGAGTTCAGGTGATTCAGTGGATCACATTTGTGGAGGTGCACTCAAAATGGACCATGACGAATAGTTTTCTGGTTCTGAGAACGAAGTGGTTGTCTTAATGGGGTAGGTGTTGCAGTGACTCCATGAATAATGGGAATAAGGAAGAGAGGGACATCAGGCTAGATTATTGAAAAATATAAGAAACAGCAAATTTCCTTTGGTTTCCCATCTGAAGGATCGCATGCTTCAAGATGCAGTGCCTCCTGTCGACATCAAAACGACAGTTGAAAAACGTCATATGCATTTGCATCACTTACGGTTTTAGTCTCTCAGAATTATGAGTTTTTGAAACTTCATTGCAAATCAATGTTCAGTAGTTGGACGACGCCCAATGATGTACCACAGGTAGTTGAGTGAAAGAAAATAATCACTGTTCCACAACTCTTCGCCAGTTTTTAAAACCAACATCTATTTGCCACAGTTCCATAAGGATGTGACAAAGAGAACAGCTGAGACAGCAGTCCAGTCCATCTTTAAAGGATTTCAAACAAAATTTAATAACGATAAGCACTTTCACATACAATCTCAATTCCAATCAAAAATGAGTCATGAGATTTTGAGGGGGGAGGATAATTGTATTCCAGGACAACTTTATCTGTTAGAAATTTGTTCTAAAGATTTGAACCAATTAGCACTGCTCACAATGCCTTCCTATTATTGTAGTCAAATGGTCATTCGTAAATTTAATTCGAAAATATTAATGGTTTCTTAAGTTTGCCAATGTGCCTTAGAGAGAGACAAAAATATGTGCCACAAAAAAAACAAAAAACAAACGATCAGCAGTCTTCAGGCAAACATTTATACAGGGTGATCCAAAGGTACCAATGAAACCTGTGAATTCTTAAGAAAAAAAAAAAAGGTTGTTGAAAGTTTACCTTTTTCAGATTGGCTGAATAAACATGGCAAACAGAAGAAGTGGATCTCACCGCCACACGATTGAGAAGCTTATCATGTACTTTAGACTCATTCGGTAAGCATTTCACACATCCACTTGGTACATTTCGATCACCGTATTTTCACTTGTATTTCTGTAACTCTGGCATTCTTCAAAAACCAGATATTCAATGATTTCAATCTGACCTGGGTTCTTATACCCCCCCCCCCCCCAATACAACCCAACAATCAGACCCAACCACTCCCCCACTATCTACTCACTCACTATCCAAAAAAACAAAAAACATGTTTATGTTGCCGTGAAAAGTTTTCATCATTGAAATGCAATAACCACAGGGGAAAATCTGATGTTATGGTCACAAGAAAAAAAAAATTAAATTTAAAAAAGAAGGAAATAACAAAACCACCAATTCGTACTCATATCTTGCAAAGAAAAGAAAAGAAAAGAAAAAAAAGACGAAATCTGTGGAATCAAGTACCATAGCGATGTGCTTGGTAACTCATTCACAGTCTTGGGCACACTGGAGGGAAGAAACAGTTCGGCTTGAAATGTTGAGAAGTGAACACAACAACCCAATGACTATAGTAATGCAAAGTATGCATAAGCTATACGAATAAACGTGTGTGTGTGTGTGTGTGTGTGTGTGTGTGTGTGTGTGTGTGTGTGTGTGTGTGTGTGTGTGTGTGTGTGTGTGTGTGTGTGTGTGTCAGTGTCCTCGATAACTTCAAAACCATGAAACCTCGCAGCCTGAAACATCGCATGCATACAAAGAAAACTCCAAGGAAGTGCATGACATAAAACTGTGTGTTTGGATAAATTTAAACACCCCTTTTGAGGATACTTTAGGGGGTGCTCATCACAAAACACCAAAACAAGCCTCACCAAAATGGCGGCACGCCATCATGGTCAACACTCTGTGACATCGCTGGGTTCTTAAGCTGCCATTTTGTTCAGCCTCCTCAAAAATACCTTGCCTTGGAACCAATATGACCTCTCATGGACCAATTGCCTCTGCCACCGAAGGTGGAAGGAGGGTATGTTCTCACCTCTGTCTGTTACTTGTGAAAATCGAAAATTTTTCAACTACTGTATATTGGTTGGTTGGGTGTGTTCTGTCTGTTTGTTCCTTGCAAAATCAAAGATTTTTTTAAAGTATATTGGTCAGTAGATTTTGTTATTCTGTCTGTTTATCTGTCATCGCCTACAGGTCACAATTCCAAACCGATCATCATTAAACTTTACCAAGTTGTCGCAACTGAGAAGCCCACTGATTTTGAGGTCAACGATCATCTTGAGGTCAAATTTCTTAAATCGTCATTTTTCATCCCATTGACTTAAAATTTGAACAATATTTGCATATTGCGTCACGGAATTGGGAAACGAACTACTTTTGAGGTCAAACGGTAAACTCAAGGTCAAACTTCCAAAATCAATTTTTTTATCTGAAAAATCATCAATTTTCATCCAATTGACTTGAAACAGCAATAAACATATTCAGTAATATGTGTGTGTGTGTTTGTGAATGTTTGTATGAGTGTGTGGGTGGGTGTGTTTTTCAGATTATATATATAAATATATATCTTCTTCTTTCGGCTGCTCCCGTGAGGGGTCACTATATATATATATATATATATATATATATATATATATATATATATATATATATATATATATATATATATATATATATATATATATATATGGCAGTCCTTCTGTCTGTTTGTCTGTCTGTCTGTCTGTCTGTCTGTTTGTTTGTTTGTAACCAATATGCTCCTAGACCAGTGAACCGATCTTGATGAAACTTTACACACATATAGACCTAACATTCAGCTCCAGGATGCGTGAAGTGGCTTTCCATAAAAATGAAAAAAAAAAATTTTTTCATTAAAAAAAAAGTCTTTTGAATAGTGCGCCGGCGTATTAATCATAAAAAAGGCTTCATGGTTAAAAACGCTGGGGTTTTTTTGAAATACAAAATGTTCGAATTCGTTGACTTTTTAAACATACACATTCGCCTCCTGTTATTTGAATTATTGAACTGCACGCACACGGCAATAGCTAACTGCCGATAGATCTGCTCATGAAAGAGCCAGGCAAGCGGAGTAAGCTGCAGAGAGAGAGAGAGAGAGAGAGAGAGAGAGAGAGAGAGAGAGAGAGAGAGAGAGAGAGAGAGAGAGAGAGAGAGAGAGAGAGAGAGGTCTTACTGCTGATATATCTGCTCATGAACGAGCCAGGCAAGCAGTCGGCTGCAGAGAGAGAGCGTCGCCCAACTGCAAATAGAGCGTCACACCGACGGGCAAGAGAAGCACAAAACTCATGTTCCAGCTTTCTAGGTCCGGGTTTTGGCAGGACATCGAGGACAGTTTCCACTGCTGCTAGAAACATTAAGGGGCTCAAGGCTGCCTTCAACTATGACCTCTCTGAGGATTATGGCAGCGTAAAGCCTTCCTTCCAAAATCTGAGGAATAAAAGAAGCCTTCCTAATTTTCTCCATACAACTAATGCCTCAGTCTAACTAGCGAGGAAAATAGGGCAAATTTCTTGGGTATTACCCAGTACTTCAGCTAGTATATATATATATATAAATATAACTAAAATACACACATAATTTTGTTATTATTTATATATATATATATATATATATATATATATATATATATATATATATTTATATCTTTTTTTGTGTGCATTTGTTTGAGTGCGAGTGTGTGTGTGTGTGTGTGTGTGTGTGTGTGTGTGTGTGTGTGTGTGTGTGTGTGTGTGTGTGTGCGTGCGCGTATGCGTATGTGTGTGTGTGTGTGCGTGCGTGTGTGTGCGTGTGTGCGTGTGTGTATTCGCGTTCAGTCCCACACAGTGGTAATTCAAGGACAAAAATGTACAAAATTATTTCATAAAATGTGTCTGTGTATAACATAATTGACTTCAAATGAAATCTTTTATTCTGCCATTTTTACCCCCATTTCAGTTCTGTTCCAGCTGATAACACTGCCATGATTGCCTCTGTGAGGTACAGTGCCGAGAGAAAGTCTACAACCCCTTTCAAAATTTTCACCTTTTGTTACCTTACAGCCTGGAATGAAAATGCATTAAATGAGACTTTTTCCACCTTCACTTAAACATCGTAACCCACAAATTTCAGAGAATCGATCTATAATTCCAGCAGTGTGTGTGTGTGTGTGTGTGTGTGTGTGTGTGTGTGTGTGTGTGTGTGTGTGTGTGTGTGTGTGTGTGTGTGTGTGTGTGTGTGTGTGTGTGTGTGTGCAACCACTGGTCCGATATAATTGAAAATTGCCAGGTATATTTCTGGGGACCTGAATATGTGCCTTTTCAAGGTTTGATATTAATTGAACACGTGCTTCCCAAGTTATGGCCATTTATTTACCAACCAATGACAAGACACATTGCTGCGTAGGCGTGGCCGATAGGGAAGAGATCCTCAACCGCGTTCCCCATTACGGGTTACAGCGTACGGACTTCCGGATCGTGATGACTGACTGTATTCTAATAATTTCTCGATTTCTTATGCGCATTTATAGATAAACACAATGCCCCGATCCAGTCGTCATTTACTTTTACGTCGTTGAAAGTTTTTTTTTTCCGTACGGCCACGCGAGAGTGAAGGAACGTCCTGTGTGGTCGTTGAGGGAGGTAAACTTTATTTTAATTTGGATTTTAATTAACTGTGTGTGTAAGTATCACAGCAGTTGTTACCTCAATGCAAGCGATAATTAATGGAATGCATGTGAACATTCCGTACGGGCACGCACTACTTCCAGATAGTGATGACTTTCTGTATTCTAATAATTTCTCGATTTCTTATACGCATTTATAGATAAACACAATGCCCCAATCCAGTCGTCGTTTACAAGAGCGAAGGAACGGCCTGTGTGGTTGTTTGAAAGTTGTTTTTTTTTGGTTTGCACGTACGGGCACGCACGTACAGGCACGCACGTACTAGTTAATTAAAAATACAAAACTAGAATATCTTGGTTGGATAAACGTTATGTTTGGCTCACTCAACACAGCACATCACACTAACACCACCATACTATGAAGCATGGTGGTGGCAGCATCATGTTATGGGAATGTTTCTCATCAGCTGGGACTGGAGCATTTGTCAGGATAGAAGGGAAAATGGATGGAGCAAAATACAGAAAAATCCGAGAGGAAAACCTACTGCCCTCTGCAGGAAAGCTGAAATTGCGACGGAAGTTCATCTTTCAGCCTGACAACCCGAAGCACACAGCTAAAGCTACACAGGAGTGGCCAAGGAACAAAAAGATAAATGTCCTTGAGTGGCCCAGTCAGAGCCCTGAGCTAAATCCAATCCAAAATCTGTCGCATGACTTGAAGATTGCTGTTCATCAACACTCCCCATGCAACTTGACTGAGCTTGAACAGTTTTGTACAGAAGAATGGGAAAGTATTGCAATGTTGGTAGAGACCTATCCCAACACTCACAGCTGTAATTGCTGTCAAAAGTGCTTCAACCAAGTATTAACTCAGGGAGTTGGACACTTATCCAACCAAGATATTCTAGTTTTGTATTTTTAATGAATTCTCTGAAATTTGTAGAATTTTTTTTCACTTCCAAGTTGTGGGTTACGATGTGTAAAAAAGGTGGAAAAAAGTCTGATTTAATGTAATTTAATTACAGGCGATAAGGCAACAAAAGGTGAAAGTTTTGAAAGGGGGTGTAGACTTTCTATAGGCACAGAATGTCACCTAATGTGTCAAATCTTTAAAAAAAATACATAGTGCAAAGTAATTTTCTGAAGCATGTCACTGTATGACATCATTGACTAATTTACTACTTTCATTTTGCTACATGGTGCAAAATAATGGCATTTGTAGGAGTCCAGAGGGAGGGGAAGGGGTAGGGTGGGAGGGAGTTGTGGTGGTAGGAGGAGTGCAGGGGGGAGAGTGATGGGAGAAGGGTTGGAGTTCCGGGAAGGGGCGTGTGCGTATGTGTGTGTTTTCAGCTATCTCCATTTGTACTTTTGCAGAGATGGAAATAATTCCTCCCAGGACTCAAAGTATCCACCTCTGGTCCATAAAATGTGATCCCTCACCGAAGCAAACTGTTCAGCTTTGTTGTTCTCGGAGTTTTGTTCCAAGGGCTCTTTTCAGGAGAGTCAACAAACCCTGGACTTCCTCCATTTGGAGTTAATTTGTGGTGATATTCCCAGGGATGGTTTTCAAAATCTCAGTGTGGTTCTTCTTCATTATTCCTGTTGCTCTAATTGACACTTCAGCTTCCAAGATCTCTTGATCTCATCTTTGAGGTCCTGGAGTTTCGTCATTTTCTTGATTTCTGCATTATTTAAGCCAAAACCACTGGGGACTGATATCTCAAACAGCAATGCTGTCTTTTCCTTTTTGTTCGTGAGTATGCCGTCTTGTTGCAAGGCTTTATTTGTCTTATGTTTACACTCGATGGGATCATCAGGTCGTACGTGAACATGACATCCTTATTTTCAATGATTGCCCTTGGTTCGAGTATGGAAGTGGTATGTTGAATTTTTTGCAGTTATGCCAATGAATCGCTTTGCATACAATTTTGTGCCATTGTGTGTAAAATTGTTCCGATAGTTTTTTGCAACCCGAAAGCAGGTGACTCGTACTTTTTGTTTCTGAATTGAAGAAACTACACTTGTCCGTTTGGCTCAGTCCTGCCATCTTTTTTAAATACATTGGAGTAGTGTCCTTGATCTTGGACATTTAATATTATTCATTCTCTGTCCCAGTTGAGCTGACCTCTCCTCAGCCATTCCAATGAGCCTTCTTTGTTGATCCAAACTCAGTCCAATTCTTTTTTGTATTTTCCTGCTCTTTTGTCATTCTCCCAGTTTTGGGTGTAAATTTCTCGATATTAATTAAAAATATTTCACTAGTCTTTTTTGCAATTGTTGGAGCTGTATTTGTTGTTGCTTCATTTTCCTGTGTTGTGTCTTCTATTTATCTATTCACACCTGTTTTTGTAAATTCCTTGCAAGGTGAGTTAGGGATACTTTTTCAGGTTTGTTGCGTTCATGTTTGTTCACAAATTGAATCCAATAGTCTGTTGAACATGTCACATACTCAGCTAGTCCAACACTCCTTGCTCTGTGCATCTGGTTGAGCTCCATCAGGTCTCTGTCTCTGACTCACATATTCTCAGGATGCACTGGTTTTTGTAGACCATTTTGTGGATGGTAGGTTTTCTTGTTTTGATGTCCAACTTATTGTTTTCTGATTTGGGCCAGTTTATTATTTCACAGCTGTAATGGAACACTGGTATTGCGAGTTGGTTTATGGCCTTGATTTTGTTTCTTGGGGAGAAGTGTACATTTTCAGGATCAGCTTCGTTATACATCAGTATTCTTTGGCGATTGTTTTGTGCATTTGTTTGTGGCCCTCTTCCACTAAACGGTATTTGTATGATGCTTCGTTTTTTTCACTGCTGTGTTGTTGTTTCAACGTCAATTTTTATGTTGTCTGTTTTCATTGGTTTACCTTGTACAAATGTGCACTTGGCACACTTATCTAGTCCAAATTCCAATTGAATGTCCTCAGAGAGCTGTTTTACTAATTTTAGCTGTTCTGTCAATTTTTCCTCATTCGATGCAAATCAATTTAAATCATCTATGTATAGTAAGTAGGTGGAGGTGTGTCACCTTTCCTATTTCTTTGGAAGTTTTTCCATTGGTTGTTATGGTGTTGCCATGTCCGAGTTTGATGAGGTTACTCAGTGTGTCCAGAGTCAGATAAAACAAGAGGTAAAGAAAGACTCTCCCTGGAATATCCCATGCTATATCTTCACATCTGGCATTTCGATAATTCCTTCTGAGTGCTGTCATATAAACATCAATCCTCCATTGCTTTCTCAATCAGCTTGATTATTTGGGAGTTGATTTTGTATGTTTGCATGCATTTTATCATCCATGAATGTGGGACACTGTCAAAAGCTTTCTTTGTAGTCTATCCAGGCGGTGGACTTACTGTATTCTAAAAATACATGTATCTTGTTTCTTGTTTCTTTGCATTTTGCAATTTTCAAGTACAGCATTGTGCAATAGTCGGTGGTGAATTGTTCTATAACAACCTCCTTTACATCCATTTTGCGCTGCCTCCAAGCCTCCTTGCTGTGTTAGGTGATGATGGTACATCATTTCTGTAACGATTCCTGTTTGAAGTTTGGATGTTGTTAGGCATGTTATTGGCCGGTATTTGTGAGGAAGTTCGGTTTGTTCAGATTTTGGGATGAGAAATGTTTCCTTCAATGAGTCACTCAACTGTTTTTTCCTCTTGGATCAGTTCATTGAATGGCCTGGCATAGTGAAAGTGGAGAGCATTAAAAGTTGCTTTAGCCAGAAATTTGGAATTCCATCTGGGCCTGGGTATTTTTAAATTTGGCATTTTTTTGAAGTCGTTTTTTAATTTCATCTTCATCAATAATCACTGTGGGAATGTCTTCGTGATGTTGCTTCTTCTTTTCCAAATCTGGGATCCATTCTGCTTCCTTGTTATGTCCCTTTCGATCTTCAAACATTCCTTTTCAGAATTTTTCTTGCTTTTCATTTTCAGGAGTTGGCACATTCTGCATTTGTTTCCCGAATTCATGGTAGAATCTCTTTGGGTTACTCAAAAAACATGTGGTTTTGGTTTTTCCTGTTGTTTGCTTACTCAGTTTTTTTTTTCTCTTCTTTGCTATCATTTCTATTTCGAGTTTGTTTTCAGTACCCAAGCACTTGAGGTCTTTGTCTTCAATTTTGTATTTGTTTTTTATTCTTTAGATTCTGTTTTTTAGTTTTGGGTTTTTGTTTCCTTTCCTGAACTGTTGTATCTGACCTACTTCCTTCCTCAGTTGCTCTCTGAGTCTCTCGTCTCTGTTTCCGTGATGGGATTTGGCTACTATTTGTAGGGCCTGTTTTTTCCTCTTCTGGTGTTGTTTGCCAGTTACTTTTTCGTGAATGAATAGTGCTGTTGCTAAACACACAATATCGATTTCTTTCTAGGTGGATAATTTTGGAATAATTTTCCGAATTAAATGGTTGTTTCGCCCCACGAGGATTTTTGTCCCTTTGTTGTTTTCTATGCGATAGAGTTTTGGTCTCTCTTAGTTTTACGAGTTTTGTCTATTTTGTTGGCCAACTCTTCTTCCAACCTACAATGCTCTTCATTTTGCTGCCCTCCCTCATCTTCCTGGCCATCATCATCTGCCTTTGCCACTCTTTTTTTTTCCCCCTTCATCTGTGCCCAAGTCACCTGGTCCTCGTCTCTAAATCGGTCTTGCCTCTCTTTCATGGGAACACCCTCGTTCTCTCCTTTCGCCACACTGTTTGCTGCTTTTGGACCAGCTCTATGTCGGGGTTTGGGTCCCCATCTCGTTGCACAGCCAAAATGTCCTCTCTTGCCATCTCAACCAACTCCCTGCCATCCTTCTTCACCTTCAAGCAAGCACTTCGCTCCCTCCCCTCGCTTTAATCTCTCTTGCCACTTGTTACCTTGCCCCAGATGTAATTTCTTTTATTCTATCTTTATCTAGATATCTTTTAATTGTTGAAAAGAAACCTTCTCAAATTTATCAAAAGCGAATAATAAAAATAAATAATAATAATAATAATGATAATAATAATAATAATAATAATAATAATAATAATAATAATAAAACAAGGCTGGCCTAATTCCAACCAAATTTTGCAGACATGCTGGATTTAGATAGCACCAGTATTTGAAATTCAGTGGATTCTCAACCTGGCTTAAACTTACCGTTTGAGATCCAGATAGGTCCAGTTCACGAGATTCCAACTTATTGCAAGCTTCGTCTGCTCTGCCACTGGTCTTCTGGGACTTGGACCGAGCTTGCTCACACAATGCCTGCATTTTATCCCATCGAGCTTTGCTTTTCATTTTACATGCAAAACAGACAAACAAAAACCCACAAAAGAACATTTTGCAAAATAGAGGGAAAGAAATCAAATATATGAGGAAGCAAAAACATATTTCCTTTCCTGAGAGCAGAGTATACAAAAGCTTATGGCAGATTTGTATTCCTCGCAATGTAACTCACTCCCTTCGAGAAAAGGCAAGACCTTGCTGAAGAAGTAAATCACGGAAATTGACGTTGTCTTTCCTTTCAGACTCCAAAAAAACTTCCACGGGGATAAAACCCAAACTCTGAAGGGGGACAGCACAAAGCATCTGCAAAGAGCTAAAGCTTACATTTTCTCCAAATGATTCTGATAGGTAACATAATAATCTTGCATTGACAAAATGTTCATATTCTAAGACACCATTCATACCAAATACTGCTGCTCAGTCCGAGTAATATCTCGTGACTTTACAGTTCAAATCCCATGTAAGTGGCCCTATAGGAGAGCCAACTTGTGGCATGTGGAAGGAAAGCATTCCTGGAAGAGGGACAAGTGATTCACCTGACTGTCCTGATTGGAATCCTTATATTGGGTGATGTAACAGAACCTTCCAAATAGGGTATCCACCATGAACTCGCATGCGCCGGCAGCCCAACGACTCTCATGACCTGCTGGCCTGTGAAACAAGTTACATTTCAAAAACAGACAATTATTATATCTGATCATCTTTAATATAAAAAGGTTTCCAAAGGGGACATAATGGATTTGGATGAATGATCAAGAGCAAAAATAAATAAATAATAACAATAATAAGACCTTGTGGTCACGTAAAGGTAAACACTAAATAAGAAACAATACCTTCAATCACGCAGTCGTATTTAGTCAAATTAGATAAGAATCGGTTCAACTGAATATCATTCGTGCATTTGGCCTAGCATCATAAGACTTGCATTTGATTGAATAGTGTTTAGCTTACTCAGTGTTTGACATATCATTGGCCAATAAGCTCAGTGGTTGTATACTGTACTAGTCTTTGAACTGCATAGAGGAATAATAGACTTGTCAAGGCGAGTGACGGTCTGCACAAGTGGGCAAATAGAATAATAAATGTATCATATGAAGGTTAATAAAGGTGTGCTAACCAATACCTACTGTTGGAAACCAAGTGAAGCTGACGTTTCGGGTTTAACCCGACATCGGAACAAAAGAGGGATTCCCATTCAGAGGTTCCCCTCCTGATTTAGGGATATAATTCCGGATATAATCTTATAATCGTAATTTAGAATATAACGTAAGGGATATAAATGTTAGGGATCTCCTCTTTCTCTGGCAAATGCCTGACTACAAGCTTTATTTTACTTCCCAGGGCAGTTCGCACACTGTACCTTTGTCAACCTCAAGTTAATAAACCTAATATTTAGAATTTATAGTCAATTTATTATATCTATAAGTCTGGGTTTCTTCCCCAAGATGATAGTTCATCATTCTGTTGCTTCACAGGCACAGATTTCCATTTGTATGCTGTACAGCAAGACATCGACATTTCCGGGGCATACGTTCCTGAAAAATGCCACGAATGTCAAGGCATTGGTGCAATGGCAAAAAGGGGGATAGGTTCCCAGTGGTTTGTGATTCATAAGGGACAATTTATAAGTTTTACGAACACGAATGCACATCATTAGAGTTTCATTAAAAATGCTTACAAATGAAATGACAACAGCAAGATAATGACTGTTTCCATTTACTATAGGATAATAATGATGATGATGAGTTAGAATTCAATGAACTCTGAAGTGAACACCAGGTGAGGGTCCTGATGAGTCACGCACCAAAAGGGATGTATGTGAGGGTGCTGATGGTGTTGAGGGGCTGGGGCAAAAAAAAATGGGTGATCGAGAACCGTTTCGCTGAGTGCTACAGGTTTCTGTGCAGTTCTGTAGGGCAGTAAAACATCATCCAAACCCCTCTTGAACCTGAGGTTCAATCATTGGGTCGGCATCTTGAAACCTGTCAGCCACTGCCCTCATATCCTGCAGCACCTCACTCAAGGCCTTCAAGGTTGGGGTTGGGCCTCGCCACCTCTTCCTCCAATTCACTGTCCCACTCTTCTTCCTCGGAAACCTTGATGATGGCCTCCAACTCCTCCTCAGCAGCTCCTTGCCATGCAAGGTGATGAGGTCCTCAAATCAGTCAGGCTGCATATTGTCAAAGCCTTTCCCTCCGATCTCCTGTGCCAACGCGACAATTTTCCACCTATCTTCCATAGTGTCGGAGAAAGCCTCTGACATCGTTGACTGCCTGTGACGATAGCTTATGTCAGCAAGCGTTGATGGTGGAGGCTTTGATTTCGTCCAGACAGTCTGAAAGAGCTGATGCAGTGCACCATGTTAAAGTCCTTCTAACATTTCCCGACAGTAAGTTCGGGATCAGATTCCATCCAAGATGCGACGGAAGGCGTGGCAGGTGTAGATTGTTTTAAACGTTGAAATTACCATTTGGTCGAGTGGTTGAATCAGGGAGGTGGTGTTGGGTGGCAGAAAAATTACCGCGACATTGGAATGAGCCACCTTCAGCACTTTGGGGTGGCCATGAGCATTGTCCACCAGCAGGACCTTGAAGGAGAGGTTTTTTTTATTGCCAGGTATCTCTCCACTTGAGCGACAAAATAGTTGGGGAAACCAATCCAAAAAGATGGCAGCTGTTACCCACACCTTTCTGTTGGCTCTGCACAATACAGGCAAAGTTTGCTTGTTTTTGCTCTTTGAGAACATGCAGGTTTCGGGAACGATACAGCATCATCGGCTTAATCAAGCAGTCCTCTTTGGCAATGGTGCAGAGGAGAAGGGATATCCGGTCCTTAGCAGTCTTGAACCCCAATGCCGTCTGTCCTCTCTTGCTTCAAGATGAAAGTTCCCGTGGGTATTTTTGTCCAGAATCGGTCTTGTCTGTATTGAAGACCTGCTCCAGTGCATACCCCTTTCTCCTCAATGAGCTGCAAGAGATGAGCAGGGAAAGTTTCAGCTGCCTTGTGGTTCGCTGAGAACATACCGCTTCTTGAAATGGTCAAATCATCCCCTGTTAACTTGGAATGGACAAGGGCCACTCCTACCCACATCACTTGTGTTTGCAGCACCACCCGCACTAGCCAGATGATCGTACATGTCCTTTGCCTTTTCACTAATCAGAGATCTGCTTAAAGATAAGTTTTACTGCGCATTGTCCTCTATCCACACATTTAATGCCTTCTCCATTGGTTCGATGTGAACATCCCTGACTTGGGTAATCACTTTGGTGCTGGGTACTGTGCTCGCCGCACCACTTTTGCGAATCGCCTTCTCGTTTTTCTTTATGTAGCGCAGTCGTCATTCACGCTATAGTGCCTGCCCACAGAGGCTGCACTCTCACCTCTTGATAGTCAGTCAAGCAGCTCCACTTTCTGGCTGAATCTCACGACTTTCTTTCTGCCTCTTTGGAGCAGACATCTCCAACACCACTCACACATTCAGGACCCATGATAAAAATATGCGCAAAAAGTCCACGAGCATGAGGAATCACAGCAGGATGACAAGAAAGAATGAGACCCAGGACATGCTGCACATAAGTAATCGTGCAGGGGTTGTGGCTAAATTGAGGAGGGGTGGGTGGTGTGACCATTGTTTGCTGGGAATGGTTTATGCACACGTACAGCTGCTTTATGCGTGGTTGGTGAGAGATGCTTTTAGAAGTTTTATGCGCGTGGCTTTTGGGAGATGGTTTATGCATGTCTGGTGGAAGATGGTTTTAGAAATGTGTTGTGCGCGTGGCTGGTGAGAGATTGGTTTTGTACCTGCAAAAAACGTGAACACGTGAAACACAGGGCCACGAATGTAGAAGCATGTCACAATTTATGAACAGCAAATACACGGCCTGTGAATGTCGAATCCGCGAATGTCGGGGGTTCATGGTACTTCAGAGGGGACATTAATTTGGCTGTCCAAGATGCCAGCATCCATTGGTGGGCTTTAAAGATATGATCACACCTTTTGAAAAGAGTAGGCCACCATATGCTAACCAAATAACAAATTCCTGCCCAAACCTACTGGGTCACAAAAGAAATGGCACAGCAATGCATCAGGAGTGATGCAACCAGCATGCTGAATTATTCATTGCATCTTCATAGTAACAACATATTTGCAAGAGAAAAAGTATATGGCCATCATCCACGCTGTTTCGGAATATCGTGGGGGTTCCCCCCATCAAGTATTCTTGGCAGATCTAAGCATACAAAGACATGGAATTTCCAATGATATGGTGGCACTTCACTACAAATTCAATTCGCACTCCACAAAATAAAGCAAAGAATGTGGAAAAAATATATATTTATATATGTAAAAAGAAGAATACTGCAGGTCAGTGATGAAGCAGTGCAGTGCGATTGGCAAGATAGCATGGTAATGTTCTGGAAGAGGCCGCAGTTGGGACTGGTTCATTCTTTCAGTTCCACCCCAGTCCAGCAGAAGCACCTACATACAAAACAGTACAACAAGGAATGTAGACATATCGTGTAAAGGTAAAAGTATTCACACCCCTTGCAAAAAGCAGAGGTTCCACATTGGAGACAAATGGCAATTCACACACAAAAATAAAAAGATGTACCTAATTAAACTTTAGCTTCTACCCACTTACATGACCAGAAACAACCACTCATCTGGAAACATCAGGACCAACAAGGTAGGAGGGGGGGGGGGTAAGAGGGATAGTGGGGGAGGTGGGGCAAATATTTTGTGACATGGCAAATAATCCCCCCGGTCTGCAGCAAGGTCAGTAATCCACTTACACTGTGGTACGTATACAGGTGAATATGCTAAATCGTCCCCACCTCCCCCCCACCCTTAACTCGTAGAGCCGGGGGGGATTTTTGATGAGCCCATGGCCAGACCCTGTGTACTACCAACACGTGCAAACTTAGGTGGACATCGGCACAGCCGGTTTTTTTCTCCTGGGACAAGATAGCTGCAGTGGGAGCCAGCGGTATGCTTTGCCACCTCCCTCTCACCTGCGACAGAGGAGACCGAGGGCTGTCAAATACGACTGTTTCAAACTCAGCGAGGACAAAGCCGAAAACGGCAGCTTCGATGAGAACTAGGACTGTGTACAAGATGCCCAGTGTTATGCCATTCGAAATGAGTTTGTGACAGCTTGGTCCTGCAGCTTGGTGGGACTTGACCCCAATCTGCCAGGAGTGAAGGCCCGAGCTTTGGCGACTCCCTCTAACACATTGAGTACGAGAGTGGCGGAGTTTTGTGGGATCGAGGACCGCACCAAATACGACGACTTCAATGGGAGTGAGAACCGAGCCGAGGACAGCAGCTTTGGTAAGGACGAGGGACACACATGTGGTGCACAGAGTGGCGTTGATCGACATGCGTTTGGGACGCAGCCTAACCTTGTGGCTTGTTGGGTTTTGCCAACGTCATGCTGAGAACGAAGGCCTAAGCTTTGTTGGCTCCCTTTTTGCCAAATGCTGCTCGGGCAGGACTGAGTTCCGTGGAATCCAGGACCTCACGGAATACAACGACTTCGATGGGAGTGAGAACCGAGCAGAGGAGGGAAGCTTTGATGAAGCCGAGGGTCACGCAAAAGGCACCCAGAGTTGCGGTGATAGACATGCGTTTGGAATGACGCCTGGCACCCTGGCCTTGCTTTGTTGGGTTTTGCCAACTATCCCATCAAGGAAAGATGAGACCAAGAAGCAAGAGATTGGGCGTACCCCGGAGGCCACACGGGAGGTCGTGCAAATCTGCATCGTCGCCACTTCGGGGACAGCGGGGGAAACGGAGCACAGGTAAGGAAACGGCTTTGTCGAGTCATGGTTCCTTGCTGGGGTGAATATGGATGCCATAGGACCAGGGAAGGCTCCGTTCAATCTTAAAAAATTCACGAGTGGAGATGACGAGCGGTGGCGACGGACGACGCTTACACACGGATGGTCTTTCTACACACATACACAGTTGTGATTGTACATGCACATGAATCTTGATTATACACATTATACACGACATTGTGTTGTGGTTTTGAAGAGTCCCAAAGAGATCCTCACGTAGTTAAAGCAGTTATTTCATAGTTGTAGTTTAACTGTCAAAAGTCCGTGTTGATAGCGGTGTTGCGATTTTGCAGTGAGAAATCCCATGTCATTTTTCTTCTTCTGCATTATTTTCAACAAGCCATTTATACCACATCCTCACACAAGAACACATTTTCCTTGCAGCCCCCAAAACCGCTTCATAAACAATTGCGAGAAAATATTGCACCAAAACCTGAGGCTGTCACAAACCGCTTTGATCAGGTTTCTTGAACACTTGCGAAAGTATATTGCACCAAGACCCAGGCCCGAAGGCCCTGTACCAGAGATGAGGGGTTGGGGGCGGGGGGGGTGAGGATTGAGTGAAGGGAGGTTTGAGGCTCTATAAAAGGTGGTGTGGAGAGCCTTTTCGGAGAAAGGGGGTAGAGATACAGGGAGGATCGGAGACTTGGAGGTTCAAAGCTTGAGAGGCTTTCCGGACACTGATGGGGGCCCGATTATTCTTCGCACGAACGTGAGGGTCCTCTTGTCCTCATCTCCTTTCGTCGTCCTCTCTGTCATTCCTTCAACATCCCATTCTTTCCTGCATCTTCTGTTTCTGTCCTTATCGTTCTCTTCCTTATTTTTTCAACTTCCATACCTTTGCCTTCACATGCCCACATCTGTTGGCTACATTGCTGGAACCTCTGCCTCATCTCTAGCACCCTGGGGTCCTACCAAGAGACACATTGTATACATGCCGTGAGTGATATCACTGTTCCATGGGGAAATGCTGGAGTCGAGGCTGTATGAGGAGCAGGAGGGTAGTAGAGCGTGGAAGGTTCGTTTCACTCAGGACATGGGAGCCAGTATCAAGTGCGAGGTGTACAGGAGCCCATCCTATTCCCATCTATTTCTTTCTATCCTTATCTCATCTTCTTTGCCAATCACTCGTCTCTCCCTTCCACATCGGATGCATGATGCTAGCCTACTCTACTGTAGCGTGTTGTCACTGGTAAGGTTCCGAAGGTGGGTCTGTCGCGTAGGGGATAATTTGGGAAAATATACATGCTGTCATCAATTGTTGAACATATATGTCATTTCATTGCTTTCTATCCTTGTAAATACAGTACTTGCATTTTGATTACAGTCACCAAAAATCCACTTCCTCAAAAAACGGTGTCCTTACTTGTTCTGTCTGTTCTGAAGGCAGCATAAGACTGCTTTGTTTGGCCATCACAAATTTGTTATCCATTGTTGGTTGCGCTCAGTCGACTGACTAAGGTCTGTTGTGTAACAGCCAGCACGGTACCCGCTCGCACTCAGGCTTTTGCGTATGGTAACACGACTGGGTGGGAATCCTACGGGAAGTTCTGGGGCGACTGGCGATCGTGGTATCTTCAAGATATGCCGTCCTCTTGGAGTTACAAAGTTTCTGATCACAGCACAAAAGCTTTCATATTGAAGTGTCCTGAACAGAGTGGAGGCAGTGCAGCTTAACCTCTCCAGCAGATGCAAAATGTCTTCTCATTTACATCACGGATAATTTTGGGGAATAAGTGGATATCACCCAGACAAATCCAGTGAATATGATGGGTGAAGCGAAAATCTCTCACTTTTACTCGAGCATGAATGCCACACTCCAGGGAGGTGTCTGGGGTTGCCAAATCTGCCCACAGTCTCTTGATCCTAGTCAAAGAATGGATAAGAAATGGCCCAACATCCCACATTGAGGGCTGGATCATCCAATTTGGTTGATGAAAACTTGGATTGGAGTGAATGGTAGACACACATTAAAGCCATTTCTATACCAATCTATGATCATTTGCAGATCAACGTTGTTGCCAATTTGCAAGCTCTTTTTCTCCAACCACACTGTTTTCACATAACAACCAAAATTTGGCTTGCACATACAAAATCATTCCTTTTCTCCAACAGCCTCATCTCAGATCATAAATTCAGATTCAGACCTGGTCACTACCTTGAACATGATATTTCTACTTTCCCAACAATGGTGGAGGCCCTCAATATCAGACATAAGATCAGGGCCGTTTCTCTGGACATATCTCGAGCTATTGATAGTCTGGCATCCTGCCTTGCTCTCCAAACTGTCTGCCTTTGGAATCCAAGGCCAACCCCACTCTTGGATTACCGACTTCCTCCACTCTCGTAGACAACGTAAAGCACTCAATGGACCCTTTCACCTCTTCGCCCTGTCAAGGCTGTAGCACCACAAGGTAGTGTTTGAGGCACCACATTATTTCTAATCTTCAACAATGATTTCACTGACTGGAAAATCCTCTATCTACTTATTG
>NC_140961.1:14591955-14594455 GCF_056783735.1 Eptatretus burgeri | reverse complement strand
ACCTCGGGCATGATGATGCCGAGACCTTGCCGATGCACTGGATAGACAGATTCAAAGTGAGGTGGGGAAACGGCAAGGTCAGAGGTGCAGCGGATCAGGCAGCGTGGATTCGCCGATACTGTCTGGATGTGATGCGCCAATACTGTCTTTCGGTGGAGGATTGCCCAGACAACATCATGGAATACAATGACCGGTTTGAGTCCTTTCTCATGCACCAGATGCCCAAGAGTTTGAGGCAGTCAAACATAACGGATTACTTCGCGAAGGAGTAAAATATCAATCGAGCTTAGTGTTGAAGTCCGATCATGGTTTTATATTGGCTTGTTTTGTACATTACCGCACTCACTTACTTACACATTGGCATTGAGTGGTAATCATCACCACGATGATTGTGTGTCATGTAATTTGTCACCATACCATCACCGATGGTATATGAGTTGTCTTACAGTTGTTCATTATCTTTACTTTTGATAAACTGATTCATGAATTCCTTCTTTGCTTGATCACTTTCCAACTCACCAATGAACCCCCACCTATGCCCCGAGGATTGCGTTTTCCTTTTGGTACAATAGCCGGCTCTCACACATATGTGTCCAGGCCACGCGCGACTTCATCCTTCACCCCACAGTCATCATGAATGTTCGCATACGCGTATGTCGTCACATATCTAAGTCGTCACTTTTTTCTCGGTCCCGATGGTGACGACATACGCCTCGTCTACTGTATATGTGTACATACATACATATATAAATATTGTTATGGCTGTGGAAATTTGCAATACACCAGAAAGGTCCTCAGGTTAGATATATCGACAAATTCATGTGTAGTTAGTCCACACCTGTTGTTTAGAGGGAATATGTGTGATTCATCCCGGCTGCGACGCTTTGAGTTAGCCATTTTTCTTTCTCTGTTGTTATTTTGGACCAATAAACCAGCCAACAACTCAAACACCACCACCTTCGCCTCTTTACCTCCACAACTCCACCCTGCAAACATCGCTTCACCGCCATTCCCAAACAACACCCACCAACAACCGAACCACCACAGCAAACCCCCCCACCACCTTCACCTTTCTCCTTCAACAACCATCAACCACACCACCAGTCAACACCGAACTTCGTGCTGTTCAGGGCCCGTTCGGTAATTGTTGCCGAACGCGTCGAGCTGCGAGTACAAATGGATGCCTTTACGGGAGAGGAAATTCGGATCAGGAGAGGCTCACGCCCCCAAGCGCGATGCATGTGGACTCCTTTTAGGAAGGAATTCGGATCAGGAGAGGCTCACGCCCCTTTTTGCCCGACCAATAGCTGAACGTCGGGTGGCATGGCCCCGCCTCCAAGTGCGTTTTGATCCGCGAATTAGCATACACACTCCTCCTCCGGTCTATAAAGACGCGAGCACAAGGCGACTCGCAGGCGTAGTGTCGACTTGGGTGTCGTGCCGAGAGAGTGTTGGGTTGTGCTGAGCTGTGCTGGCTGGGCTGGTCGAGTGAAGACGAAGGTCGTCGTGGAGGTTGTCGGTGCCGGGTCGAGGGACGAGTCGCGGAGTGAAGCAGGGACACGGAAGAGGACTCAGGGGCAAGAGTTCGCCGGAGTCGGTGAGGTCCCGAGACCCCGCAAGCGGGACAGAGCATCCGCCGTTCCCCTCTCCCGACCCCGAGAATCAACAATTCCCCCCCCCATCCGCGCTGAGATCGCCCCGGTAACCCCGTCCGTTCCCCAACCCAACAGTGGTGCCGACCAACACGTGCCTGCGCAACGCACGCCAAAGGAGCTCACCGACCATACCAGGGGCACGGAGTCAGGCGCGTTACGCGGACATTGCGGCTAGCCCGCCATCGCGCCACGAGGGCGCGGGTAAGACCCCTTCGGTCTCGCGGACCTGGCCGATCACCCAGGTCCCACGTTCATTTGGTCCACGGACCTGTCCGCCTCCTTGCCTGTGAGGGTGGCTTGTATTTTCTTTGCTTTTGGTGTAAATGTGTGTGTGTGTGTGTGTGGCGCCAGTCTATTAAGTAAACCCGTATAAGTGCTTGTACATTGCTTGATTCGGTTTTAACTCTGCGTTGTGTTCTTACTGTATGGCTGTGAATACGTGCTTGCCTTGTGTGTGTGTGTGTGTGAAATAAAAGTGCTTGTCAAACTGTTTCCCGTTTCATTGCGTCCTTTCCTCTGGTTGTCATTTCCATCTTGCATCACGTAAGGGATTGGTAGTGGGTTTAGACACCCAGTAAATAATCACGTCCGTCGGGGCCGGCGATAACTCCGCTCGGTTATCCCCTTAGCACGGAACGAGCCGCTGAAGCGGTTCGTGTCCGGAGCCGACCTGCGGCGTGGTACAACTCCTCGGTACGCTACCCGCACGGGTACTTAGGTATATCGACATTCGGCGATTCACCCTATTCGCGCGGGTAGAATGCGGACTGGGTTGTGGTGAGGTTAAACCCCCACCCGTGACTGGCTCTTGGCAGTAGTTCCAAGAGGGTCATGACTGAATTTTC
>NC_140961.1:14564455-14576955 GCF_056783735.1 Eptatretus burgeri | reverse complement strand
CTTTATGCTTATTATGAAGATCACTCGGGTACCTCAAATCAACTTCAAAATAATAACCTTCTTCTTCGTCATTCAATTCCTCTTGAGAAGAAATAACAATATTCATCAAAGCCTTTTCATAATTCTTTTCTTCCACCCACTCTAATTTACCATAAGGTAGAGATTGAGACATTGCCCATCCATACAAATTATTAGCATCAAAATACATCAAATAATTACTATCTTTTTCACTATCATAATTTGGGAGATATTTATTATTTGCTTTAGCATATCTTTTGAACATACTTGTGATATTCCACCTCTCTTGGACTTCTCAATCATCAAAAGCATATCCACATCACTGATTAAATCTATATCTTGTTTTGTCATTTTCAACATTGCACTCCAAGCTAAACCAGGAGCTGTGAAATAGTGGGCAGGATCTAACCCATAACAATTTTTATTATGACAGAGTGATCTAAAAGCTTCAAACACATCAGCTAACAATAAAACATCTGTTTTTAGATATAAATCGTGATATTCTCCAAGGTTCTTTATCTTAAATATTTTCCATATTTCTTGTGCGTGTTTATATTCCTTATCACTTATCTCTTCTTCATAAAGGTTATTATAGAAACTTTCTTTTGAAGGAAGTTGTGTTTCTTTAAATCTCATAAATGAATCCATATAATCATAAGGATAAATTCCCTTACTTGTAAGAATTTTCTCTTTACTTTGAATTTCATTCCTTGTTTGAATTTCCTCTCTCGTAAGAATTCCTTCTTTAATCAGAATTTCATCTTTAATCTGAATTTCCTCTTTAGTGAGAATTTCCTCTTTTGGAAAGAATGAATTAAGATTTGGAAAAGAGTCCGTGGAGCTTAGATTTGATGCGAGGTAGGCTAGTGGTGTTCCCATAAACTTGTAAGAATCTAAAAACCTAATACGAGTTATAGGTTTTGTGAATATCATTTTTGAAAATGAAATATACTTTTGACTTGTGTTTGTTATAGCAGAAATATTCCCTGGTGTTTTTGAAAGTTCATTTATAAATAGATGTGTATCATAGTTGGCGCTGTTGTGAAGAAAGACTGGAATAAAAGAAGGTAATTTATAATTAAGATTACAACAGGAATGAGCGGGACCTCTATATTTACCAGTAAGATGACAATGGTCTCTAACTTTAAACTCCTTAATTTCCCCTCACAAATATGACAGATATTGTTCATTCTAAATTCTAATTTTTCTTCTTTGGTTAATTTCATCGGTTCATTTGTTTCTTTCATTAATTTAGTGAGTCTTATACAATCCTTTTCTAATCGTTTTACAAACTCTTGTGAAGCATTTTTTCCACGATAATGTTCAAGTTTGTTATACTTTTCTCCAACAGATGATTTGATATAATAACAAAAACCACAAGGAATATGTTTTTGATATTTATTTGTATATGGTTCTTTTGGATTAGGAGAAGCAGTATTTATCTTTTTAAGGATACATTCAAAATCAGCGTATATCACAAATGGGTGCATGATAGATTTATTATAATCTTCAAAATAAATCTTTTCACCAGGTTTAGGCATTGTAATTACAGCTGATTTATGATTACTACAATATTTTGAATGTTGTTCTAATCGTTCTTTTGTATGAAATGAATTAAGACATCGCTTACAAGGATATATTTTGTTTGCTGTTCTGAATACCTGAGAAGAGATTAATCTTGATAAATTATTGATGTATGTGTAATGTGAATTCTTTCCAACACTAAAATATAAAAGGTCAATGTGTGTTTCTTCATTTTTATAGTTGTTTGAAATTTTTAATATTTGAACTTTGTTTGTATCCGTTAATCCATATACATTAATAGAAAGATTATTCTTTTTCTCAAATTTAGGAATATCTGTTAATGGCATTGGGAATTTAAAATCTTTAATGTCCAAGGTATTCTCATATTTCATATATTGTTTTACTCTTTCTGAATTACATTTTGGTGGATGTAAGTGAGCAAGAACAGACCAGAGAAAACATTTATTATCATTGTTCTTAATATTAACAACTGCCTTCTTTAGTTTTATTTCTTTTGGTAATTCAATATAAGAAGAAGCTTTAAGAGGGTTTGATTTTTAGAATGTGTATTTCTAAAAAGATGATTTTTTTAATATTGAATCCACTTCCTACCACTGTATTATCAACATCCTCCTCTTGTCTTGATAGTTCTTCATAAACCCCACTATTCAAAAAATCTTGAAATGATGTTATAAAATGAAGATCTGTTCTCATATAAGGAGTTTGTTCTTCATCTTGTCTTTTCATATTCATTTTCACTCCCATATAAAACTTTAAAGTTTTTATTTCTTTTAATGTCTTTTTAATAAATTTTTCAACATCGGGTTTCACTATTTCAATTGATTCAGCTATTGATGATGGACCGGGTTCTCCAAATTGAAAAATCCTTATTTTTATATGCCCTTTAAATGCCTCATCAGTGTTTTTAATATAATAGTCTCCCTTTACTTTAAACTCATTTTTCTTGTGTTTTTGTGATTGAAGATGTTGATTATAACTACTCTTCAAAACATCCTTTGAACAGATATCACAATGTTTTCTTTCCAACTCAAGAGGAGATATTTGATGAAATAGATTAAATGTGTGTTTGTTGGTTCGGAGGTGTTTTCTATAATGTTTATATTCGTGATTACAAACATCGCAGTACGTTGTATTCACCATATTTATAGAATAAAACTTTGCTTAAACTAAAATTTTCTTGATGAAAATTTCGTTTAATTTATAGGTGAATCTGTGCTTAAAAACATTTTATCCTCCAACTTTTTCACTTAATAAATACAATGTTTCAAGACACAAAAGACAAGTTTCAATCAATCTCTTCATCTGTTAAAGATACTGAGAAATATGTCAAGGATGTAAAATTGAACAAAGATAAATATAACAACTATTGGATAAAAACTATTATGGTAAATAATATGAGTTCTTCAATTTCCTTCAGTGGAAGGGCTTTTAGTATACCTGGTAGAACATCAATTAAAGTATCTCTAACAAAAGTTTCTCCTCTCCTTCTAGTAATATATTCAAAACTAGAAAAAGCAATGAAACAAGAAAAAGTATCAAAGAACAAAAACCTTATGGATGAAGCTTTAGAAAGAAAAGATAAGACCATCTGTAATATGCAAGGAGAAATTTGTATTTTTTTCAACAACCCTAAAGATGTAAATCTTGATGAAATAAAGGATGTTAATATATCAGGTGAAATGACATTTCGTTCAATAGTAGTTAACGATAATTTTAAAATTACCTTTAATATAAAAAATGTTGTCGTTGAATCTGATAATGAAAAAGTATATCGATATCGATGGTAATATACAACTGAAAGTATAGATGAATTTCAGTTTAAGTAAAGTTTTACTTTATAAATATGCTAGACTTTCCTGATTCTCCATATGACAAATTTGAGAATTGTCCTGCGTGTGAAAGACAGGGATTAAACACAGAGTCAAAAGCCTATAAACAATGTATATTCTGTGATTATCTTCTAATTAATGATAATAAAAAATATAAAAAGGAAAATAATTCTTTTAGATTTACACCAAAAATGAATTACTTTACAAGATTGATTAGAGAAATGAATGTAAAGTATGAGGATGATAACACACCTTTCCTTACAAGGGAAGAAACTGAACGTATAAGAGAAATGTTCAAAGGATTGTTGTTGTATATTATTCATGGATGTAATTTTCAGGGAAATATCAACACAAGATATTGTATAAATAAAATAATGGATTATCTTGAAATTAAACCTGAACTTAGGATAAAATATAGAGTTTCTAAAAAAGCCAATAATAAATTAAATAACCTGTTTTTCAAATATATAAATGAATGATTTTTTACCTATTTGGGAAAATAAGATAAAATTTAACAACCATAAAAATCTCCCAAATTCATTAAGATGTCTCATAGTTGGTTCAAGTGGATGTGGAAAAACCTGCTTACTTTTAAAAATGCTCCTCACTCCCAACTTTTTAGATTATGATAATTTAATAATTTTCACAAAGTCGAGTTTTCAACCAGAGTATCAACTACTCTCACAAGGTTTTAATGCTGGTCTTCAAAAAGAAGATATAATAGGTTTATTTAAACGTCAAAAAAACCTAAATGATTATAACATTGAAGATATAATTCAACTATTTTGTGATACACAGAGATGTAAAAGAAATCAAATCTTATAACTTGTATTCTTAGTGATAATACGGATGATATACCGTCTCCCCAAGATTTGGATAAATCAAAAAAGAACCTCGTTATCTTTGATGATTGTGTTAATGAGAGAAACCAAACGGTAATGGACAGCTACTACACAAGAGGGAGACATTCTTCTTGTAATTGTATTTATCTTAGTCAATCGTACTTTCAACTTCCTCGTCGTTCCATCAGAAACAATGCTAATACTTTTATTTTATTCAAGTTAAATTCAATAGATATCAATAATTTTTGGAGAGATAATTGTTCTACATTATGTAGTAAAAAGAAATTTGAGGATTATATGAAGCACACGACTGAAAAATATAAATATATTGTTGTGAAACAAGATGAGATATTAAGGGATATATTTTTTGTTTTATAAACAATTACATATATAAATGACAACTATTATTATAAATCTTGTGGGTAAATCTGCTTCTGGAAAAAACTTTCATAAATCAAGGTTCTTGTGTAGTACAAATGAGAATATTGTAAATTTACTTAAAAACACCCCGTGATACGCATTGTATCAACAACAACTAGAGCAATAAGACCTGGAGAAGTAAAAGGTGAAGATTATCACTATATTTCAGTGGAGGAACATATGCGATTGAGGAATGAAGGACAAATATTTGAGGAGGTTTCTCTTGGTACAACAAAATATTCACATTGTAAGAGTGAGTTAAAGAAACTAAAATCTGGTGGTGTTGGGATATTAGAAACTAATCCAGAAGGAACGAGACAAATTATTAAATATCTGAGCGGAGTGAAGATTTTATCATTCGGTTTTGATGTTGATGAAGAAACTCAACACAAACGTATGAAAAGCAGAGATGCAAGGATTAGTGAAGAAGAAATTACAACTCGCATTAATGTTAATAAAGAATTTGATGAAATATTTAAAGAAAAGGATTTATTTGAACACATCTACTTGAATGATGAAGAAAAGGAAAATTTCCCTGTTGATCTTTACAATTCATTAAATGATATTTTTACAATAAATAAATGGATACAAAAGAAAGAGCAAGAAGATTTAAGGAACATCAAGAGTTGGTTTCAAAAGTTGTAAAACAACAGGAAGACATAAAGAAGAAACGCAGACAGAAACTAACGGGCGAAGAAGCATTTGAAAAAAAACAAGAGAAATTTTTTAAACCACTTTTAAAAACTTCCCAAGAAAAAATGAAAGATGTTTCCACAGTTCCCACAGTAGAATATACTCCTAGAAAGCTTCAAATGTTAAAAGATTTCAGTCAAATGACGGAGGAAGAATTAGAGCATTTAGGAGAATTAGAATATGATGATGAAGGTTTATTTCAACAACTGGAAGAGATTAATCAACCCCCTGATTATATTGTGAATGCTGTTCAAAACAATGAATATTCAGCGGATTCAAAAACCAAAGCAGGACTCATTCCAACAGAACAACCAGCAATATTTCATCTTGTTCAAGAAAAGGTATTGATATTTAATGATGAATTAAGGTTCTTAAGTTCTGCTCAACCCCTGTTAAACTAACTCCGAGATTAATGTTTCTTCTCACAAAAGATGGAAGACAAGGTTCAACTGTGAGGGATGAATCAAAGTATATTGATAAACCATTGGATATGGAAAATAATGATGATAGAGTATATATTGATTTGCTGAACACTCTAAATTATAAGGTTATTCTTTCTGGTAAAAGTAGGAAGAATGAGAAGGAGAAACACATTATTCAGGCTTTAAGTATCCTTGGTTCAGGTATTAGTTTTCTTCCAAATGACCCATCGCAATTAGTTAATAGACTGTTATTGTTGTTCGGCAGTAAGAAGGCTGGAAATAACAATTGTTTTAATGAAGCATCAGCCATTTTAGACCAGTTGATGAACATGAAAATAATTAATAAATCTCAATATAAAGACATTTTATCTCATATTAAATAAGATGAGAAGCACAATCCTGAGTTTTAATTTCACAACAAGCGACCACACATCTTCATTCCCATACCCACTACAACTTGACACAACAAAAGAATATGAGGCATCTTTATTGTCCATGGAGACTTATAATACCTTATTTAATATAACCGAGAAAAATGACAAGTTTAGTTATAATCCGGGAAGTGGATACAAAACGATAACAGTCTCACCGGAGCATACGAGATTTCTCAAATATCTTCCGAAATTGCTCGTCTTATGAAAGAACAGGGTGATGAACCAAAAAATATTGTTATAAACATTCAAAAACATACTTCAAAATCAACGATTAAAGTTAAAAATAACTACAAGGTTGATTTCACAATTGATAATTCATTTAGAGAGTTATTAGGTTTCTCCTCAAAAAAGATTGAAACTAATGGGACGTTTTACAGTGATAATGTCATTCAAATATCCTCAGGAATAAATTCGGTGTTAATTCACTGTGATTTGATTGATGGTGCTTATAATGATGGATTAAAAACAAATACAATATTTTCATTCAGCGCATACTCAACCCCAATTGGTTATAAATTCAATATGGAGCCTAAAAATTTGGTTTATCTACCTGTGTCAGGAAAAACCATACACAGAGTAAATTTTAGGATAACCGACCAAGATAATCGTGTGATCTCTTTTAATGGAGAAGTTATATCCATCAGAATTCACCTACGTGAAGTTTTTCAATAAATAAATACGATGGTTATTGTGAGGAAGCACGAGTTGGGAAAATATAAAATAATTACAGGGGATGGGATGTTCCTTTCCCCGTACTACAAGGGTGAAGGTATGTATCTTGGTAGAGGATACTATAAACCTAAGAGACAAAGGGGTGTCGGACATCAATTTAGAGGAGATGGGATAATTGATACTCTCATGGGTATTGGTTCAACTATTCTTAAACATAAAGACCTAATTGGTTCAACTGCTTCTGCTGTGGGAAATGTAGCAGGTGCTGTAAAGAGTATAAAAGATGCTCAGAAAGAATCTCATAAATTACAAGCAATAAAAGAAATTAAGAAAGGTAAAACTCAGTTGTCCCCCAAGAACGACAGAAAATAATTCAAATACTTGGATCAGGGTTTCAAAAGTTTTAACATCTTTTTTCCTAAATAAATACAAGTATGGAAGCAATTGATAGTATCTATGATTTGGATGATACTATTATTATCTCAAACTCCACTAAAAAAGAAGATTACTTCAAGGTAAATGCAATAACTGGAACAGACTGGAATACAAATGGTACAAAAAGTTTTGAAATAAATAATCAACAAACCTATTTGAATCTCTCCGAAAGTTTCTTGTTGTGTAAATTTAAATTCACTAAGGCTGGGAATAACACAAACGCTACACTTGTAAATGATTTCTTCTGGAAAATGTTTGATAGTGTGCGATTGTATATTGGAACACAAGAAGTTGAAGCGGTTGATTATGTCTCTGCTGTATCTGAAATGATGAAATTTACACTCTATACATTCAGTGATAGAATGGGAAAGGGGTCTGTCGAAGGTTTTATTCCTGATATGTCAACGGGAACAAACACAGACCCTGGGTATACTCAAAGGAAAGGAATGTATAATGATGATACAAAAGCAGAAAATAGTTTTACTGTGGCAGTTCCTCTTAAAGGTATATTTGGATTTTGTGATTATGATAAAGTTCTGTATGGTCTTAAAATTAGATTTCAACTACAAAGGAATGATAATGAAAATAGATTGCTTTTTGGTGTTGGTAATGCTTTTGGTGATCAGAATAAATTTGTAATTGAGGAGATGAGTTGGTATATCAGTGAATATACTCCTAATCTTAAAACAGAAGAGATGTTGAATCGAAGACTTAACTCAAAAAAACCACTCAGTGTATCATACCTCAAAAGAAGATGTCAACACGTTAAACTCAATCAAACTACTTACACGTGGAATTTGGGTGTTCTGGAAGGAAAGCCACGATATCTGTGGATGATTTTTAAAAAGCCAGATGGTGATACTGCGACTGATAAGAATAATGCATTGAGTGATAATGCTAAGGTGAAACAACTTCGCTCTAGATGGAACATTTTATCCACGAGATAGATTGGAAATTAATTGGGAAAAAAATGATTTTGCTGAAGCATACAAGTCTTACCAAAAGGTGTGTGAAAGTAATGGAAATAAAGAACCTATTTTGGATATGACAGCATTTAAAAGTTTGTATACAATCTATACGTTTGACCTGAGCGCTCAAAAAGAAACTATAAAGTCTAATCGAGTGGATACTTCCCTATACATTGAAAGAGGAGAGAGTGAAGAAGTTGATACATATTGTTTGCTTTTGGAAGAAACAGAATTGCAGATTAATACAGATAATGGTGTGATGATTAGTCTCACATAATTTTTTGTTAAATAAATGAGTGGCAAAGTACCAACTGGGGTATATGTTAATCAAATCAATCTTCATAAACTATCATCTTGTGTTCAAAATCAAAAGCCTTGTACGATTAACGTTAATACAATTCAGAGAAAAGGAGCAGTAAGAATTGATGTTTTGCTCACAAGAGAACAGGTTAAAATCTTGAATGACACTGACTCACTTAAAATTAAAATGACAAAACCAATGTTGAAAAAATATTCAATAAGAGAGACGAGTGGAGGATTTCTCCCATTTCTAATTCCTTTATTTGCTGGTTTAAGTGCGGTTGGAGCATTGACGGGTGGTATTTCAACAGCGGTCAAAACTGCCAACGAAAGGAAGGCTCAACTCCAGGCTCAAAAAGAATTGGAAAGACATAACAAAGAGTTGGAGAAACAAATTAGTGGAAGTGGTGTAATTGTAGATTTTGCTGAAAAACTTGAAGGTCTGCCTGATAAAGCGAGATTGTTAGTTGGAGATATGCTTTCTTCTATAGCACAAGCAGGTGTAAAATTAACGAAAAGAGGTAATGGATTATATCTTTCTAATAAATAAATGAGCATTGATGAGTGGTTGAAAGAATTTGGAAAGAATACAACATCAAATTTACAACTTGCCAAATATTGTAAGAAATTAAAAATTCATAATGTGGTTATTTGTATGAGAGATGAATTAACAAATGTGTCGAAACATACAAAGAATATTATTATGAACTTAGAAGATAATGATGGGAACGGTTCTCATTGGGTTTGTATTTTTAATAGTCAAGACAAATATTATTTTGATAGTTTTGGTCTTCCACCACCTGTTGAAGTCATAAAATTCTTACAGAATGGTGTTTATCAAACATTTCAAGTCCAAGAATTAAATTCCAAGTGTTGTGGTCAATTATGTCTATATGTGTTATTTCAACTCAACAAAAATAAAAATTTTATGATATTATTTTTAATCTAATATAAATGACTTATGTTGGTAAAGATGGTTCTATCTTTGGTGTATCTCAAGAACTGGATATTGATTTATCAAATTATTACACAAAGGCACAGGCTGAACGACATAAATATAATATAAACAAAAATATTAACATGAAAAATGTTTATAAATTAAAAAATTATCCAAGCCCGACTGACGCGAATGACTTGGTGAGATTAAGCGATTTATCACAATATATATACTTAAATAAAACGGCTGTGTATTCTAAAGATACAGAAGTGTTGATATTATCTCCAGGTCATACAGAATTCACAGTTCGAATTAAAATAAATTTTTATAAAGAAGGGCGTATCGTTTGTATGAGAATAGAACAATGGGGTATGATATGAATGATTTAGGGTATAATTGGTCATTTAAAATTAACCTCGAAGACCTGGAACAATTAAATCAGTCTCGTAAGGAAGAATATTATCCACTTGGTATCGAGAATGAGTTTTGTGGAGCCACGATTAGTAAACAACAAATAAAAGAATTTAATAAGGGTAAATATAATAATGGTTTTGCCCTTGTTTATCTCATGAAAACAGAAAAAACAGGATTATATATAATAAGTAAGGAAATACAAAATGATTTAACTATGGGAAGATGGGGAGGTGTTTCGTACATAATATAATTATAAGATATATTTCTAATACATAAATGACAGCAAGAAGGCTTCAAGAAAATTATCATTTCTGTGTTCAAGCATACCTTCAAGAAAAGGGTATTCGGTATTTTAATAAATATGTTCTACAACATAAGAATGAGGTATTTTCAATAAAAGATTGGCATTATGCTGATGTTGATAAACCGACAACTTTAGATTTAATTAGAATGTTAAATAATGAAAAAATTATAAGGTTAAGAAAAGGTAAGGCTCTTTTAGAAATTCAAAAGAAATTTTATTGGTATCCTGTTGTAAAAAATTATTTTGGATACAGGAATAACAAGAAATCCTGATGAATATATGTATAATATTCTATGGGGTGTAAACGATTCAAGTATAGTAAGGGATGAGGAAGGAGTTGAAGAAGAGAGGGAAGAGGAGGAAAAGGAGGAGGAGGAGAGAGAGAAGGAGGAAAGAGAGAAGAGAGAGAGGGAGGAAAGAGAGAGAATGAATAAATATCAAAATATGGAAACCAGTGAGATTCAAAAAAGAATAGAGGTATTAAAGAAATTAACTTATCTCACCAGGGAGGAATACAAAGAATTAAAAAGTCTATTTACAATACTTTCGACAAGACTATCGACATCGAGAAGACATGTATTTTAATTCAAGTTTTTTCTTAAATAAATGGAGGAGAGAGTGAAGGCATTTCTAAGGATTCTTTATGTTTTAAAAATTAAGATTCAAATGTGCATGTTGGAAACTAAAAAGGTTTTTGCACTCTGCAGAAATTTTTCTCATAAATAAATGAGTTATTGTCTCAAATGTAAAAAGAAAACTAATACTAAAAATATTTCATATATTAAAAGTAAAAATAACAGGGTTATACAAAAAGGTATATGTTCGGTGTGTGGTTCAAAAAAAATCAATTTATCTCCAAACACAAACTCGGAGGAGATATACAAAAGTTTTTATCAGGAAGTAAATTTACAACTACTGGAATACCAGGGGAATTACATCTTCCAGGGTATTCTTTCTGTGGTCCAGGCACAAACTTGGATAAAAGATTAGATGAGGCAGACAATCCTAAATCCTGGAGTAAACCAATCAATAGAGTTGATGAAGTGTGCATGAGACACGATATTGATTATGGGAATACCACAACGTTGGAAGAAAAGCATGAAGCCGATAGAGAAATGTTATATAATTTGTCTCTGATACAAAATCCAACCTTGAGAGAAAAAGTTGATAGGTTCATCGTGAAGAAGATGATTAGTGCTAAATTGAAACTTGGACTTGGAAATTCAAAAACTTATAGGCTCTAATGATGCCATTAAGACTGAAGAGCAATTAGCTGATGAATTACATAAACCAATATTCACAAAGTTTCAGAGAAGGAAAGTTTATTCCAAGGAAGTTGATTATATCTGGTCTGCTGATTTGATTGAACTCAATAATGATAAGGGGTACAAGTATGCTTTAACCGTTATTGATTTGAGGAGTAGATATGCGTGGGTTGTCCCTTTAAAAAACAAAACAGGTAATACTCTTATGTTAGCTTTTCAACAGATATTTAATAAAAGTAAGAGAAAACCTAAGAAATTGTGGACTGATGAGGGTAGAGAGTTTTATAACAAGACATTTATGAATTTTTTAAAAAATAACAGTATTACATTATACAGTACCTTTAATGAAGGGAAGGCAGTTGTTGTTGAACGTTTTAATCGTACCTTAAAAGAGAGACTATATAAAAAATTCACACAACTCGGTTCACAACAATGGTTATCTTTTATTCAGGATATTGTGGATAAGTATAATGACACGATTCACACGTCAACGAATATGAAGCCATCAGAAACATTTACAAAATTAAAATATGAAAAAGAGATTAATGTCAGAAAACCTAACTTAAAAGTTGGTGATATCGTAAGAATATATAGGTGGAAATCTCATTTTGAAAAGGGTTTTACTGAACGATGGACGAAAGAACTTTTTAAAATTGTTGATGTAATAGATACAGTTCCTTGGACTTATAAAATATATGATTTGGAAGGGGAAGAGATTTTAGGTTCATTTTATTCACAGGAATTACAAAAGACAAAACTTAGCATATAATACACCTTTGTGGACACTAGAGGGACAAGTCCGAGGTGTATAACAGTATATAATGTGTGTCAAGGGGGACGTTCTTAGATCTGTGAACCCCAAACACAGAATCCTCAACTGAATAGTCAAGGCTTAACTTTTGTTTGTGTGTGTGTGTGCAATGGGAGCAATAGGTTGGCGCTTCACTCCCTCCTACTATACACCGTTGTGGACACTCGAGGGCCAAGTCCGAGGTGTATAAC
>NC_140961.1:14519455-14554455 GCF_056783735.1 Eptatretus burgeri | reverse complement strand
ATGGGATGCTGCACGGTGGAGAGTAATAAGAGAAGGAGCAGAGGGAAGTTGAACATTGGAGGACGTGGAGGGATGAGATAGAAGAGAGAAGGCAGGGGAAGGAAGTTGCTTTGTGGATGTGAGGGGGGACAACTTTGAGAAGAGGGAGTGTGGGGGGATATTGAAGGGAGAAGGGTGTGGAGAGAGTGTTGAGGGAGAAGGGTGAGTAGGGCGTGTTGAGGGAGAAGGGTGAGGAGGGAGTGTTGAGGGAGAAGGGTGAGGAGGGAGTGTTGAGGGAGAAGGGTGAGGAGGCAGTGTTGAGAGAGAAGGGTGAGGAGGCAGTGTTGAGAGAGAAGGGTGAGGAGGCAGTGTTGAGAGAGAAGGGTGAGGAGGCAGTGTTGAGAGAGAAGGGTGAGGAGGGAGTGTTGAGGGAGAAGGGTGAAGGGGAGTGTTGAGGGAGAAGGGAGAAGGGGGAGGAGGGAGTGTTGAGGGAGAAGGGGGAGGGGAGTGTTTGAGAAAGTTGAGAAGGAAACTTGGAGGAGGAAGAGTGTGAAGGTTGCTTTGGGGGGAGAGGTGAGAGGGAAGCTTTGAGAGGGAGGGGAGATGAAAGCAGGCAAGACCAAGGAGCAGGAGGGCAATGGGAGAGGGGAGGGAAGAGACTTGGGAGAGGAATGGTGAAGAAGGGAGCAGGCAGGGGGAGGTACAAGATTTTAGGGGTTGAGAAGAGGGGGGGGGTGTTGAGAGGAAGGAAGGAGCATGTTTGAGATGTTGAGGAGTGTACTGATTGAGAGAGTGAGCTATCTGTTTGGTTAGAATGGAGCCCACAGATGTGAGAACACCACACACTTTGGGACAACAAAGGAGGAACTGATATTGAAGCAGAAGACATTGAAGAGGTGCCAAAAGCAGAGGTAAGATGAGAGGAAAGATGGGAGGGGTAAGGAGAGAGGATAACAGGTGAAGGGTTAGGAAGAGGTAGTTTAAGGAGGTGGGGTGAATTGGCACTGAAGTTGGAAAAAAAGGACGATTGATGGAACACAAACATGCATTGCAAACCGAGATTTTTTTTTAATTTTAAGTCAGAGATGCAATTGAAGACATTATGTGAGGGATGCAATAAAGGAGAATTAAGAGAATGGAGAAAAGAAATGGTGCAACAGTGGGACTTTTTAGACACGGGATGAAGGAAAGGTCAAATTGAAAACAGCCTTTTGATGAAGAAGGGCAGTAATGAATTATGATCCAATACCGAGAACCACACATGTGAAAGAGGAAGTTGAAACATTTTAAGAGAGTTTTATTAAATCAAGATGAGGTCAGATTAGGTGGAGGAAAGGTTAAAAAGCAAAATCATGAAGGTGTATGATGAATGAGTATCGGCTGAAGTAGAAGGAAGATGGTAGGTCGATGAAAGTTACAGGAAGAGGAAGAGGGGGTAAAGAAATCACATGGTTGCGGGAGGTGGAAGGTGAGAAGTGAAAGGACATACAAAAAAACAAGCCAGTAGGCGACATGGGTGGTCACTAGACTAAGGCGAATTTGAAATATGTAGATACGAGAACACATCAGATGGCATTTTTGCCGTTCGTTGTTCAATGTAGGAACATGACGAGCAACTGTCCATTCATCATTTGTGTTCAATTCCCCAACCCTACGTTAGGGATTCCCAACACGAACATTTGGGGTGAAAGCATATAGTAATATAATTGCATACTAGTCATACAGTTTTTGACTGATCGGGATGAAAATTTTTGACAAAGAGGTTGATTATAGTACGCATAAAAGCGCGGAAGCCAATTTTTGATTTGCGAAAAAAAAAAAAAATTCGGATTTTTTCAAAAATTTCAAAGTCCCGTTGCTGGGCAACGGTGGCGTCCATAGCAACGGTGGTCAAAAGCATACAACTCGATCCTGGTATGAACCTACCAATCAAGTTTCATCAAAATCGGTTGACTCCTCTGGCCTCCAGAGCTGTCCATTACATACAAACAGACAGACAGACAGAAAACATGAGACGAAGGGTTGTCTAGCGACCAACCAATTATTATTATTTTTTTTAATTGGGAAGATTAGGTGAAAGAAATGTTGAAGAAAAAATTGTAAAGGTGTATGGTAAATGTGGGTCGGCAAAAGTAGAAGGAAGATGGTAGATTGGCAAAAGAGGAAGGAGGAAGAGGAGTCGGTACAGGAAGTTACGTTGGTTACGTGTGGTATAAGGTGAGACGGGAAAGGGGTTTTTTTAAAAACATTTCAAGACATGAAACATCGTGTATTGTTGGGAGATATAGGAGGTTGGAGGGAAAAAAAGAGGAGAAAATAAAAACTGATGGTAATGAGGAGAAAATACAAATATACACGATAATGCAGACAGGAAGTCTAGTCCTGGAGCCAAGGGCAAAAAGTGGCATAAAAGGGCCCCAAAATCACTCTCCTGATTTGGATAGAGGACCATCTTGGACACATTTTGAGGGAGGGTGGATATCCTGAAACCTTACCTGGCAGTAAACCCAGAATTCATGGTTTTGTCAGAATTGCTGGAGACTAAAACCGTGGCAAAGGTTAGGGGTAGAGGAGATTCAAATTGACAAAGCGTCACAAGGAAACATCCTATGGTAACATATTACCACTTAGAATTGAGCTTATAGAATAGGATGAATGTAGGCACTATCTGATTGCTTGAAGTTCAAGATCACCAGAGGTCAAAATATGATGTCATTTGACTCTTGCCCAAAATCTGGACCCCAAAAAACTAAAACGACCCCCAAAATAATGTAAATGAATGGATTTTTAATTTATTGATCAATTTTTGTACAGAACAAGATAGGTAAGTTTTTAAAACCAGTGGTGGGAAATGTACATGTACATTAACTCTTAGGGGTCCAATTTATATCTTGCTGAAATTCTAAAAAAAAAAAGAACGAAAATGGCCATTCGGAGGCGAAAAGTTCAACTCACTTAAAATGTCAACATTTTGGGAATAAATGTCCTGGAATCACTCTCTATCAAATTGAGAGGTGTTAGGCAAGGAAAACCCCCTCTCATTACAGAAATATTTCGAAGCGACGCAGGCGCCGTGCGAATCCCGAGATTTGAAGCTGCCTCTGGGTGAGAGAGGCTAGCCCTGGACGGGGAATCTACCTGGGGCAATCCCAGGGGGGAATCCCCAGTTAAAACATCGGTCCGCATGGCATCATGAAGCTCATCCAATCAGCTCATCGATTTTCATGGAAATTACATCAGGTAAGTACATTAGTTAAACAATGGTGGTAAATATTAACTAATTGTATACATATTGCATAGCAAAGCATTGCCGTACAGCATAAAATTCATGCAGATTGTCCCCAAAGAATGGAGGAAAATACCTTCAAGAAATCCATGTGATCAATGACACTGTAAATTCTGTCACAAAGACGACTGATCTGTCTCAGTTTATGGCAAGTTGTTCCACAACCTCGGAGCAGCACATAACGCCCTGTCAGCCTCCCCTTCACTACATTAACATCAGACCTGTGGAATACCTAAAGGTCTGGCCTATAGCTATTCTATAGGCCCTAATCAATGTCACCAGTTTGCACAGTAGTGCTGGTGGTTTGGAAATGGGGCCCCGCTATGGACATTGTAAGATTTTAATTGCAAGCCCATTCTGTTTTCCAGGAAATGAGATGACTGATTTAGCAGGTAAACGGCTGAGGACGACGTCGCCATCACCGACCCTCTCCAACAATACCGAGAAGTGCATCATATGTCAGAAGACTGATCTTGAACATGAAACTACGAGCACAAAGAATGGTAGGGCACGAATAATCGAAGCAGCAGGCATTAGAAAGGACATTGTTTTTGAAAGACTGAAGTAAGCTGACCACAGTAAAATTACGTATCATGTCAGCAATGACTGTTACAAAAAGTACACACAGAAGAAGATACTTGAAAAACTTAGGCAATGAAACTTCAGCTCCACTGCAGCTGACCCAGGTAATGTTAACCCCAGCCCACGGCAGAGTACCTCGTCTGCTGACCAACGGTCACGACGGTCAATAGCAGCCTCACGGGATTCAGCATGTCGGCCAGAGGACGTCGATCTCTTTTCGCAAAAAAGTGTTTTGTATGTGTCAATGCAAAACAACAACGTGTACACCAAGTACCGAATATCTGAAAAAGAAAGAGCAGAATCGTTCCTCCAGGAAGCTTCCTTACTTCAGGATGAAGTTTTTACACGGACATGTGATCTTCAAGATGTAAATACCGTGTTTCGAGCGGATTTGTACTGCCACAAACAGTGTATCCAAAATTACATCATTTGGGGGAAAACTATCCTCTGAATCTGTGTCATCATGTCCAACAAATTCTGTTCCACAAGAGGGAAGCGCTCTTCCAAAAGCATCAGGCGGAAGCCAGGAATTGGATTCGGACGCGTTGAAGAGTTGTGGTGCCCAATTGAGACGGTGTATCTTAGAACAGGATTTGAAACTGGACAACAAATTCTGTGATGCTAGTGAACTAGAAAAGGCATACAAAGACATTGTGATTCCGAAGTTAGTTGCAGATTTCTTCTCTGCACTTTTTGACATTGGCAGCGAGGATCAACTTGAAAACACTGAAATGAACTCTGAAACTGCTAAATTGAAAAAGATCTTGTCTGTGTATCAAATCATCTTCTACATTTTGAACAATGGTAGAAAACGAACTCTGCTACACATGATGAAGTCTGAAGCAATTTACAATGCTTGCAGGTCAAAAACCGTGATTTCTAGCCTGAATCGGTTTGGACTGGCAATGAGGTACGATGAAATTCTCCGATATCATTCAGATATGGCATCATTTGTTACTAAATCAAGCCAGGGTCGGGTACCTCTCCCTAGTATGTTTAATCCTGCCGAATTCACCATGGGGGTATTCGATAACTTTGACCATGAGGAAACCACACTGTCTGATATTGGGGGGAGTCATGATACCGTCCTAATTCTTATGCAGGACAAATCACTGAGTGTGGCAAAACCCTTTCTTCCTGATAGAGTCCGAGTCGCTCTGATCCATTTTGAACAAATCCTTGGGAACCTCGTACTGTGATGAAAGGTTGGGCTTCTTTGTAGGTTTGGTGTAACTTTTCAACACTTGACAAGCTAGTTCTTCCTTGAATTGTCTTTCTCGGTGTGTTACACCCATCTCAGACATAATCGATTTACTCATGCTATCTGACACTCCAAGTGATTTCTGACACTTCTCAGTATTGTTGGAGAGGGTCGGTGATGGCGACGTCGTCCTCAGCGGTTTACTTGGTAAATCAGCCATATCATTTGCTGGAAAACAGAAAGGGCTTGCAATTAAAATCTTACGGTGTCCATAGTGGGGGCCCAATTCCAAACTACCAGCACAACTGGGCTAACTCGTGACATATTGATTAGGGCCCATAGAATAGCTGTAGGCCAGACCTTTAGGTATTCTGCAGATCTGATGTTTGTGTAGTGAAGGGGAGGCTGACAGGGCATTATGTGCTGCTCCGAGGTTGTGGAACAACTTGCCATAAACTGAGACAGATCAGTCGTCTTTGTGACAGAATTTAGTGTCATCGATCACATGGATTTCTTGAAGGTATTTTCCTCCATTCTTTGGGGACAATCTGCATGAATTTTATGCTGTACCGCAATGCTTTGCGATGCAATATGTATACAATCAGTTCATATTTAGCACCATTGTTTAACTAATGCACTTACCTGATGCAATTTCCATGAAAATCGATGAGCTGATTAGATGAGCTTCATGACGCCATGCGAACCGATGTTTTAACTGGGGATTCCCACCTGGGAGTGCCCCTGGTAGATTCCCCATCCAGGGCTAGCCTCTGTCACCCAGACGCAGCTTCGAATCTCGGGATTCGCACGGCGCCTGAGTCGCTTTGAAATATTTCTGTAATGAGAGGGGGTTTGCCTTGCCTAACACCTCTCAATTTGATAGAGAGTGATTCCAGGACATTTATTCACAAAATGTTGACGTTTTAAGTGAGTTGAACTTTTCGCCTCCGAATAGCCATTTTCGTTCTTTTTTCGAATTTCAGCAAGATATAAATTGGACCCCTAAGGGTTAATGCACATGTAACATTTCCCACCACTGGTTTTAAAAACTTACATATCTTGTTCTGTACAAAAATTGATCAATAAATTAAAAATCCATTGATTTACATTATTTTGGGGGTCGTTTTAGTTTTTTCGGGTCCAGATTTTGGGCGAGTCAAATGACGTCATATTTTGACCTCTGGTGACCTTGAACTTCAACCAATCAGATCGTGCCTACATTCATCCTATAGGTGACTCTATAAACTCAATTCTAAGTGGTAATATGTTACCATCGGTTGTTTCCTTGTGACGCTTTGTCAATTTGAATCTCCTCTACCCCTAACTTTTGCCATGGTTTTAGTCTCCAGCAATTCTGACAAAACCATGAATTCTGGGTTTACTGCCGGGTTTCAGGATGTCCACCCTCCCTCAAAATGTGTCCAAGATGGTCCTCTATCCAAATCAGGAGAGTGATTTTGGGGCCCTTTTATGCCACTTTTTGCCCTTGGCTCCAGGACTAGACGGGTTGGCCTCAGGGAAACCCGATATGACAAGACTGACAAATACTCACCAAATAACACAAATTTTGAAACGAAACCGAACTCAGAACACACAGCAAACATGGAGGCAACAAGATGAACAGCCAAAACGTGACAAACAACTACCAGAAACTTATCTTTGGGAAAGCCGGCAGAGACCCCTGGTTATTGGTTCACGAGCGCCAGCCAGAGTGACCACTATATTCGTTATGTCTGTGTCTGTCTGTCTGTCTGTGTGTCTGTCCAGAGCATAACTCCATGAACTTTGAACCGATCTTGATGAAACTTGGTTATGTGTTCGATATCAATGTCTAGTTGTGTTTTCCTGGATGAGGGCATGCTCCGCCCATTGTGGGCGGAGCCACGCCCCCAAAAATAGCCATTTTTAGGGGGTAGTCAAATTAAAAATCTATCTTCTCCGAGGGAATTGACTGAATGGAATGGGTTCTTCGGTATTTGAAGAGCAAAATGAATTATCTAAAACTTGTCGTCCGATTTTTCATTTTCGTCCCAAGGTCAAAAACTTAGAAAATTGCGAATTTTGACATAAAAATCATACGACCGCCCAAACTTTGAGAGCTGGGATGACAATATTTTTTATGCAAATCTTGAGGTCATTCCCCACCTAAAGTCTTGAAACCATTTTGCTTTATCTCAAACACCTTGACCGTGGCGCCCCCTTCAAGTTTGTTTTTACGCTGATTTCATCAAAGTGTGGATAATCCGAGGAGTGCAAAATGCCATATAGCCTATATGCGTTATATTGTTCCTGGAATGTTCCAGAGGAAGTTTTGCACCAAAGGTCATAATCCTTGACCTTTGACCTTTAAAGGCCACAAAGGTCAAGTTTTCAAAGTTGTGGGAATCGAAGCGGGTTTTCGACCTTCTTCGACGAACTAACTCCAATAAGCTATAGCACGTATCCCGTTTCCTTATTTTAATGTCCACAACATTGTTTTGTGACCTTTAAAGGTTATGATGCAAAGGTCAAATTTTGAAAATTGTTGAACGAAACCGGATTTTCGACATTTTTCAGCATATAACCTGTCACCCGTACCACATCGCGTTGATCATTTTTATAACTTGGTCAAAAATTATCACATTGTCTCATCCTTGACTTCTGAAACAATCTACATCGTCACATACCGCTCGTGAACCATTGTCGTCTTGCGTTTATATGTGGCTGCCGCCGTGTCGACCCTTGTCAATATTTTTCACAACCCAATAACCTAACCAACCACATTATTCCTAGGGGAAATTAGTTTTAACGATCGCGGTTTTGAATATCATGGCATTTTCCAGCAACGTAATCTCAACGGTATTGAAGGGTTTACGTGGCACTGACAGAAACACAACAGAGACTGCAGGTTTGCAAGAACAACTTGGTCAGGAGGGTTGTGGGATTGAAGAGGGTGGATAGGAGGAGGATGGATAAACTGAGGGAGGATATTGGTGTGCAGATGATCTTGACAGATTGGTGAAATGCCGGCTGAGATGGGCTGGACACTTAGTGCAGATGAGGGAAGAGAGAATGGTAGAGAGAGAGCAGATAGGTTGAGGGAGCAAGGTAGGAGGAAAAAGAGGGAGACCGTGGTTGAGATGGAAGGATTGTGTGAGGAGGGATATCCCGAAGGTAGGGGTGGTTGGAGGGTGGAAAGAGTTGCCTGAGGACAGAGGGAGGAAAAACGAGTATCATGGTCAAGGCATGGCAGAAGCTTGGTGCCATCGGACCTCACCCCTTAGAAAGGGAAGACGAGAAGAACTATAGTTACAATAATCAATTAGTCATTGTATCAGTACACACTCCATTATTTTCACACCACTGAATTGGTTGCCAGGTCACCTAAGAGATGTTGTGTTGCATTTGTGGTCACATTGGTCAAATTCATATCACATTTTTTGTTCTTTGACACCAACTTGTGTCCACCATGCCGTCTAAACTTTCTACTGACTCCCACGTCAGTGAGTCGGTATTGCCGCGTACCACGGTGGGGTACGGCGGAAGGGAAAGGAGGGAGGTGTAAGAAAATTAGCAAAGGTAAAGCGACTTTAAGGCCACCCTGTATTTGGTGTTATGCCAGGACACAAAAAAGCTTGGGCGCATGGTGCACTCCCGTTTTAAGCTTCCCATCCCACCACAAGGTAATTCTACCTGCAACATTACACCACGGGACATTACCGGCGTCTTCTTTAGGCAGCAGACTTGCTGGTGTGGGATGAGGCTCCGATGAGTTATTGTCTTCTTACCGAGGCTCTTGATCGTTCTCTTCAAGACATCATGGCAAATTATCGTTTGCTGGCCAGGAAACTCCTAATTCATGGAGGAGACGTTTGTCAAATTCTTAAGGTGATCCGATGCGGGAGGGGATCAAACATCATCAACGCCTGCATGAAAGGGTCCCCTTTGTGGCAGAACTGCGTGACGCAAACTTTAAGAACAAATGTGGGCGTTCTCAATTGACTTGATGCCACAGATGAAAGGAGTCGTGAATGATTTGAGCATTACGCTGCATGCTTGCTGCAAATGGGTGAGGGACGCTTACCCTTTGTAGATGGTACCGTTTTCAATGACGTAATCAAATAATCACCGAACCTCTGTGACCTCAGAAGACAACGACATCATCCAGGTGTATGTCAGACTTGAAGAACCGTCCAATCACACAAATGTGGAGTGATTGGCTTCGCATGCAATCTTCCCAACAGTAAGGTCATTGACCACCTGCCCAATGAAACCTTCACAAGCAAAAATGTGTCGATTCTTTGGCCAATCAAAATGGATTTGCGTTTATCCACCTGTGCTTTTTAACTCCATCAATCTTAAAGGTCCGCCACTGCACGAGATGTCACTGAAGGTTAACGCTCCTACATGCTGTTGCAAAATCTCAATCCTCGCAATGGCCATGCAACAGAACGGGTTAAGTCTTAAACAAGGTGACTGATCATCTTCTTGAACGCAGACGCTTAGTGGTGACCATGTGGGATCCATCCTCCATATTCATAAAAAAAAATTTCACCATCTCACAACGATCTTCCTATTCAACTCCGTAGCCTTCAGTTTTCGGTCATGCCGGGCTTTGCGATGACCAACAACAAAATCCAGGGCCAGAGCCTACAACAGTGTGGAACACTACAGTACTTCCCACCACGCTGTATGTTGCCACGAGTCGAGTTGGAGACCTCCTCGATCTGTGGATCTTTGCCAACCAGAATGAATTTTGGCTTGGGAGAGGGACGCTACATGGTACTGGAAACGCAAACTCGTAACAACTTTGTTTATCGCAATACAATATAAACAAAACGTTTTTTTCCTTTTTGTTTACCATCACAAAGCAGAAAAGATGACAAAAGGAAACAAAGTTGATGCATTTTGCAACTTGAAAAAACATGCGATGGAAAGTTTGACCAATATTAGGCCAAAAAAAAAAATGTTGCATTGGCGTAACGGGTCACTGAAAAATAGGGTAGGTCGGTCGGGATCTTTTTTTTTTTTTTTTTTTTCCTAATAAATCCCTCCCAAAATCTCCCCCGGCTCGAGTACCACCCTTTTTGTCGGCGGGTTCTGTCCGAAACACTTCCGGGTTTTTTTGCGATCGCGATCGCAATCAACAAGATACTTGAAAACGATAGCAAAACAACAAAAATAGCAATAAAATAGGGTCGGCAAAATTTTTCGATAGCAAAAAAACAAAAAAAACACGTATGGTCGGCGGAATTTTTAGGGTCGGGCGGGTTACGCCAATGCAACATTTTTTTTTTTTTGGCCTTATGAAGATTAACGATGGGTTGTTGGCAGTAAACAATGTTTCAGAAAAAAAACAAAATCACAAAAAAAATTACCCGCGGTTGGGGATGACTGTCATCTCTAAAGCTCTGTAGATGTGGATCTCTGATCGGCTTAGAATGGCTTCGATGTCGACTTGTCTTTTGGTTCAACGTACAGACGAAAGCCCGGGAGTAAAAAGGATAGAAAACCTCAGAAATCAAACTACATTTCTGAGTTATGCAGAGATAGATTTTGAAAATGGTTAATTTGGAACATTTATGATCAATGTGTCTTCAAAAGGATAGAAACCGGACCTCGGAAATCAAACCGCATTTCTGAGTCATAAATGGCGGATGATATTTTGACAATGGATGATTTCACAAGTTTACAGCATCGGTGACCTTGACCTTCAATCAGGTCTAAAGTCATACCGTCGTGTATCACTCATCGACCCCTACCTACACACCAAGTTTCATCAATATCGGGCGAAATTTTTTTGACCGTATCACATCGACGATTTTCCCAACTTTGAAGACACGTGACTCGATAACCAGGACGAATTTTTTTTTAAAAACCGGTCTGAACAAATTTAGATATTGTTCCATATTATCAGAATCCGAAGAAATTTGGAAGATCGGATCACAAACGGCGGAGGAGATAGATTTTGAAAATGGACGATTACGCAACTTTGGAGTGGCCTTGATCTTGACCTTCAATCGTGTCAAAAGTCAAACCGTCGTGCATCACTCATCGGCCCCTACCAACATACCAAGTTTCATAAAGATCGGGTGAATTTTTTTTTGACCGTATCGCATCGACGATTTTTCCCACTTTGAAGACAAGTGACTCGATAACCAGGACGAATTTCAAAAAACCGGCCTGACCAAATTTAGATATTGTTCCATATTATCACAATCCGAAGGAATTTCGAAGATCGGATCATAAACGGCGGAGGAGATAGATTTTGAAAATGGACGATTTCGCAACTTTGGAGTGACCTTGACGTTGACATTGACCTTCAATCGGGTCAAAGTTCATACCGTCGTGCATCCCTAGACATCTACCCACATACCAAATATCAAGAAAATCGGAAGAAAAAAATGGGGACGTACTGACGGATGGACAGACTGGTTTTATTAGGTCATCTTGTAAGAGCCTGAAGAACAAAACAAAACCTGACCGTTAAACAAAAAAAAAAGAACCGTTACAACAAAACCTGAAGTGCACTCGGTGGAGAGCATACCTCCGCCAGGCTGATTAGTTCATGTTTTGTATCCCACCGAGAGGCTGCATCTGGATTTGGACCTGAAATAAAACTTAAATCGACTTGTTCTTGTCACCTCACCAACTCACCCACCAGGTTTGGTTCGAATCCGTCCACAACTTTTTGAAATATCCTGCTATATATAGTTTTAGCCCTGTCACTCAATGGTGAAGAATCACTGAAAAAAATTGTCGGATCCAGATCTGGATTTGGATCTTCACAAAAATCGAATCAATTCTTCCTTGTTACATACCCGACCTGCCCACTAAGTTTAATCCAAATCTGTCTACAACTTTTTCAGATATCCTGCTATATGTTGTTTTTGGCCCGATCTCCCAATGGTGAAAAATCGCATAAAAATCTTCAGATCCAGATCCGGATCTTCACCAAAATCGAATAATTTCATCCTTGTCGCATCCCCAAGCTCTCCACAAAATTTTGTCCAAATCCTTCTGTAACTTTTTGAGATATTTTGTTCACAAACAAACAAGAAAAAGACGTCGTGCAGCGCACGATACTTGCAAAATCCACCCACCTCTCCAAAGGTTGCCATGGATGCATCAAATTGTCTATTTCATGAAGAAAAAAATTGACAATCTTGATCAAAGCTCAGGTCAATCAGATTAAATTCGATTTTTCAGATTTAAATTGATGATTTTTATAAGACCAAGTTGACCTTTGACCTCAAAATAGTTGCTTTCCCAATTCAGTGATGGACTATGCAAATCCTGTGCAACTTTCAAGTTAATAGGATGTAAATTGATGATTTTAGAAGTTTGACCTTTTGACCTCAAAAAGTTGGTTTCCCAATTCAATGACAATGTGCAGATCTTGTTCAAATTTCAAGTCAATCGGATGAAAAATGACAATTTTATAAATTTGACCTCAAGATGGCCTTTGACCTCAAAATCAAGAGACTTCTAAGTTGAGACTACCTCGACAACCTGGTAAAGTTTCATGACGATCAGTTTAAAATTGTGAACTGTAGGCGATTGACAAAGACAGACAGACAAAATAACAAGAAGAAGATGTAATGCAGAGCATGATACTTGCAAGATCCATAAAACAAATTTGACCTCAAAAAGAATGGGTGGTTGAACTAAATGACCAAATATGCAACTCTTCAAATTTCAAGTCAATGGGATGAAAATTGAGGATGTTAGAAATACCACCCCAGTTGACCTTGGGCCTATGTTGACCTTTTGGTGCATGTTGACCTCAAAAATAATTGGCTGGTTGAATTCAGTGATCTGAAAATATAAATCCTCCTAAAATTTGAAGTCAATCAGATGAAAATTGAAGATTTTAGAAAAACGGCCAGTCAATAAAAGGTTAACTGCTTCAAATGACCTTTGTACTTTTATTCATTACCTTCATTTTTTTGTTGTTGTTTTGCAGGAGTGATCAATGATCTTTGGAGAAGTCATTCGGGCATAACCAAAGTATTCTACGTAAAAAAAAGACGTTTTCTACGGAGCAAAGAGTGAACATTGTCAAGTGGTATTTTGAGACCAAATCAATTGCTTCCGTCCAGACGAGGTTCTGTACTGAATACGGAATGCAACCCATAAAGCAAGCCAGCTATTTGGAAACTTGTGAAAAAGTTCAAAAGTGAAGAGATGATTCTCAATATTAACAAGGGAAGGTCCAGTCGCCCAAGAAGTGTACGATGTGAAGGAAACATGGAACGAGTTCACGAGTCAGTCATGCAAAGTCCGAAGAAATTGCATCGACGAAGATCGGCTGAACTGGGTCTCACTGCCAGCAGTATCAGAAGAATAATGAAACAAGATTTAAACCTCTTTCCTCACCACATCATAACAGCCCATAAATTGTCTGATGGGGATAAAGAAGCACGAGTCGCTATGTGAGAGATGCTGCAGCAGAAGATGAAGGCAAAACCCAAACTGGTTTCACGATGTGTGGTTTAGTGACGAGGCACACTTTCATGTCAGTGGTGGTGTCAATTCACACAACATTTTCTTGGGAGGTCAACGGCCAGAAGAGGTTGAAGAAAAGTCGCTTACGGGTCGGAAAGTCACTGCTTTTGTGGCTGTCAGCTACAGAGGTGTGTTTGGGCCGGATTGGTTTGAAGACAAAAACGGAAGAACGGTTACCATCAATCAAGAATGATACCGGTCGACTGTCAACACATTTTACAAAGACTTGAAACAATTGATGAAACTGACGGATCATGTTGTTGAAGGTATACATTCAAAATTTACTGTAGTACTGCAAATATATATATATATATATATATATATATATATATATATATATATATATATATATATATATATATATATATATATATATATATATATATATATATATATATATATATATATATATATATATATATATATATATGCCTGTTATCAAAAGTCCATATGAAGTATTGCAATTCTATAATAGTGACCAAAATGAACGACCATGCAATTATAACAAACAAATGACAATTTTCCTTCAGAGTCACACAGCAGGTCTTTACGCAATTGTAGTCTCAAAGTAAAAGCACAGGAAGAAGATTCATTTTGCAAAGAAAACTCAACTCCTATCCCAACAAATACTTGTATAAAGACCCGAACACAAACAATACATTTCCATTCAATGAACAAGAACTACCTCTATTTTTCCATCGTCGTCCACATGTTTTATTTGAACTCGAACCAATGCATTCTGTTGAAAACTAACAGCAGAATACAGCAAACCCTCTGTCAAAGGAAGTGAGCCTGTCGGTGTGTCCGGGTTGTCGTTGTTGGTTGACTGAGCTTTCGTGTCTGACCTCAGGGTTTTCTGCATTCTATACATACAGGTGCAAACACACAAACAAGTTTTGGCTGAAATATGGAACGGAGAAGTTTTGAAATCTTGAACACATTCAGAGGAATACATTTTAGAAGGTGTCTCAACCATATTCACATCAAGCCTCAAAATCACATGGTCATATTCAGACGTGAACATTTCTGTGCGAGGTAGCGAGGGAGACGCAGTGTGAGGGAGACGGCGTACAAATGGGGGGGAGGATGGGGGGAAGGAGAGTGTAGGTAAACAGCAACCTTAGTGTTTGGATGGTGAATTCTTCCCAATTATAGTTCATGAAAATTAACGTGATGAGAAAGATCAATGCATTATTTGCGTTTTGTTTTTTTTAAACATTCATCATCCCATTCCTCCCAAAGTCACCTTTCTAAAGCTCCATCACACCAACTTTCTGACTGTACACAAAAGTGGCTTGGTGACTCCACATGGCTTACACGCACCCGATGCCAGGAACCAGACTGTGTGCCCCGAGCTTCATTTGATGATCCAACATAGCTTTGGGACAGCGATGCCATGAACTTGATCTGAGCTTCTAGGGACTGTGTTTGAGATTTTTTCTGAAAAAATGCAATCATCGTTCCCTCTTCTCCGTTTGTCTCAAAAGTGTTTTTTACCAATAAAGGGAGTGGACTGACATCTTCAGGAACTTCTGGAAGAGGCTTGTTAAACCCAGTTTTGTCCCTTCTGGTGAGTACTGGCTGGTCTTCTGATCTTGCGAATTCAAATCCATATGGATCAACATTTTCATTTGCCTGGTACAAACTGTTTGAGAAGGTAACTCCATCAGCAAGCAGAGTACTGTTTTGCAGATTGTCCAAAGTTTTTACATCCTCATAATTAGTCGCATCTGGAGGAGCTCTCTTCAGAATTGTGATTTTGGCTTGGGATGCAACTCCATCAGCAAGCAGAGTACTGTCTTCTCGATTATCTAAATCTTTTGAATCCTCTTCATAATCAGTAAAATCAGGAGCAGCTCTCTTCATGATTGTGATTTTTGCTTGGGATGGACAAACCATTTCCCCAGTTTCCAACATCACCTGTGACTCTGCAAACCTGAGAGAGGAAAACATTAATCATTAAAATAAAACAATGCAGCATGCGTCAGAAAGTGACTGATAACACTTATTTTCATTGAAGACACCAATTGCCAAGGGAGGAGAAAACATCAAACCCATGACCAAGTAGTGTTGCCAGTTGATGTTATTGATGCAAGCATACCAAAGTCCCATCGCCTTATCCTCCCATGGTCTTGCGTAAACAGAGTGCAACTGAGTCTTTGGAAAGTAAACAATAGACAAATTGGTTTTATCCCTGTCTAAGTTACTCCACCTTGCTTTCTGATCCTGGTACTTGGCTCTAAAAACGGAATTTAAACATGACGAGTCTCCATCGTGACAGAGATTAAAGAGCTCAACCTTCCACACCCCATCTTTCCGCACACCTGCAAAACATCAAAAAAAATAAAATAAACAACACTAATAATATTAACAACAGAATGCACAAGGAAGATCAAATGGGCCCTGAACTTTCAAGAAAAGATCTATCAAAAAGGCACTTCAACTCAAACATAGGAATATCAAATTTCTAAGCTATCTTCAAACCTATTTTCATCACAATGTGTCGTGTTCATCACCAAAGAAAATTATATCATGATAAAATTAATGATTTCAGATTTGAGAAAAATAAACCAGGTATTCAAACTGGAATCCATGTTGTAAAACTGCTGCGAAAAAGAAAACATTATTCAGAGCGAGTGTGGAAGATTAATCAACTGAAACTTTCACCAGGATTACGAGGTCCGTCTAAAAAAATAACGGGACGAGGCCTGCTGTGTGCTCCATTTGCACAACTTGAATGAACGGGTTGCATCAAAGTCTTTCGCAACATTCCAGCAATATATATGATTGGTGAATGTTGACTGTGCTCATTGTGTGATTTTTTTTACAGGTCGTGCTTTACATGTTGTCTAGTCCGAGCCGTTGTGCTATGAGTCGTGAGCAGAGAGCCAATCTGAAGTTTCTTGCCAAGCTTGGCAAAACCCATCCGAATCCTTCGCAATGCTGCAGCAAGTCTACGGGAAAGAAACAATGTCACCAACACATGCATTTGAATGGCACAAGAGGTTCAAAGAGGGACGGGAGGAGGTTGAAGATGATCCACGGTCTGAAAGACCTTCAACGAGCAGAACAGCGGACAACATCGAGCGTGTGAAGCAGATGGTGCGCGCAGATGGTCGACTCACGGTGCGGATGATTGCTGAGGAACTTTCCATCAACAAGGACACTGTCTGGAGCATCATCACTGAAAATCTTGAAATGCGCAAGGTGTGCGCAAAGATGGTCCCAAAGCTGTTGTCCGAGGACCAGAAACAGCAAAGAGTCACTGTCTGTCAAGACATTATTGAGCGCGAGGACGATCCAGACCTGCTCGGGACAGTCATTATTGGCGATGAATCGTGGATATTCGAATACCATCCCGAGACCAAACGGCAGAGTTGTCAGTGGAAAAGTCCAGCATCACCAAGACCAAAGAAAGCAAGAATGTCGAAGTCAAAGGTCAAGGTGATGCTCATCGCATTTTTTGACATCAAGGGCATCGTCCACTTCGAGTTTCTCCCACAGGGTCAAACAGTGAATCAATATGTGTACAAGGAGATCTGACGGCGCCTCATGAGATCAGTCTGGGACAGAGGGATCTGTGGGAGAACAACGCCTGGGTACTCCACCATGACAATGCCCCTGCTCACAATCAGCTGAGCATCCGACAGTTTTTGGCAGAGAGGAACGTGCCAACTCTGGAGCAACCCCCGTATTCGCCAGACTTGGCGCCTTGTGATTTTTTTCCTATTCCCCAAGCTCAAGGGGGTGATCAAGGGGACCCGATTTCCTGATGTGGAGGCCATCAAAAGAGCCGTGATGACAGAGCTCCGGAGGATTCCAGAAGCCTTCCGGGGGTGTATCGAAGTGTGGAAGAAGAGGATGGCCAAGTGTGTGAGACTGGAGGGAAACTATTTTGAAGGGGACAAGCTGTGATTTCAATATATTTTTTGGAATAAAATTTCTGTGAAGTCAGTCCCGTTACTTTTTAGATGGACCTCAAATAAAGTGAGAAAGAATCCAAATTATTTCAACAAAGGAAAACTTTCAAAGGCAGTGTACAAGACCAGAAAGGGGGTGGTTGGAGACAGATGCCACCAGCCAATCTGTGATGCGGAAGCCCAGGAATTTAGCTTTGTCCCAGGAGATTCCAATGATTTTAAGGGCCTTAGTATCTTCAACATCAAAATGCAAAAGGTATGAGGAAGGGGCACTACCCCAAAGGGGGGGAGCAGTACTCCATCGAGCTACCGATGTAGATTGTTAAAAGTTCAGACTTGGCACGATGGAGAATGCCCAGTTGACAGCCGACTTTGGAGCCCAACTCTGATGCATTACTTGCCCAGGATAGACTGTGAAATATTGTGAGGGCCAATGTTTAATTAGGAGACTAAACCCAAATGTTTAAGGGACTCAAGTGCTTTGCCAAGGAAGTAGATGGGATGGTTCATCAGATGGTCTTTTCGGAGAGTCAAAGTTGTAAATTTACAAGGATGAAAGTCATTCCAAGTATTGGACCAGGTCTGCAGAAGGAACTGAGGTTGCTGCCTGTCCATCTGAAGGAGGCCACTGCAGTGGATTGAGTCAACAGCAAAACGATGAGGGTTTTGCAGACAAGTAGAAAGTTTATTAATGACATGGGGAAGAGGACTGAGACCAAGACACTGCCTTGGGGCCCTCCAACCTTGACAGGGAGATATTATAGGATCCCGTTAAGAGCCATGCATTGACTCGAATAGTGGAGGAAGTTATGCAAGCAATGATAGTAGGTAGCCTTGGATGCTGCAGGCTGAGTGTTTGGAAATGAAGGACAGGGTTCCAAACTGTACCAAATTCTCGAGATATGTCTATAAAAACTGTCCTGATCTCATCTGAGATTGAGGGCCTCCCTCCATTGTTGAAAGAGCAGCAGGATCAACCAGGCTAGAAGCCAAAGTAATAATCTGAGATCTGACAGGTTTTAAGGATATGACCGCCATCACAACCCAGGCCCATCACAGAATCAGAGTCAAGGGTTGTCAGGAACTTCCATACCACCTCAGTTGAGAAAACACCATGTCCAGGGGCAGTTTGGTGCGAGTGGGTGGGTAGGATAGGGACAGGGAGTGATGAGTTCAGTGGAACATTCACTCCCATCTCTATCTTACTGACTTAATTTATTTTTTTTCATTAACTTATTTTGTTTTCAAACCTGAGGGCTGGCAGGATGGCCGAGAGGTATTTGCACACATGCCTCGAAGCTGTCTAGCCTGGGTTTGAATGTCGACCCAGTTATAAACGGTCATCCCGGTGTCTCACAGGCAGGCTGATTCATCAAAGTGTGCCGTCCCTCAGATGGACATTAAATTGGCATCCCCGTTGCCGGCATTAGTTGGCGGACGTTAACGATTCCATGGTGTCCTTCGCGAAAGATAGTCAAGGTATCACCTGCACCGTGGCCAAATTCCAAATTCCTGCCCTAACTATTGCTGGGAAGGCTTTCGCAAAACACCCAGGATAACCCTTGCCAAGAAACTGCTTTGGCAGCAACGATGCTCTGCAACAGAGTACATTAGAATTCAAAATGGAATGCACCACCAATTCGTACAACTGGCCAGAAGATGAGGCTTGGGTCAAACATCTCAACACCAATAAGTCTTCATCACGGATTCTCAACAGTCACAGTTAAGAACACTGAGGTCGAAAAATCAAACCTGAACTTCAGCTTATACTGAGCAGCTGGGGTTAAGAATGCTTTCATTTTCTTCGGAATGAATTTTTCCAAATGCAACCAGTTGTTTTTCTTTTGCAAAACTAAATTAACTGAATATTGAGAACTCAAGTAATTTTTAAAACTCGTGATTTAAAAATTGTTAAAAAGCCAAGACAAACCATTTGCCCCGATTTCACACTAACCTTTGACATAACAGGCAAGCAGTCTATCGTCAAATGCCATCATCATCTGTGCTTCCTTTCTTCCCCCGCTGACAACGCCATACAGGCAACAACAGACCGCCTTGGAAAAAGAGAAATCGATGAACAGGAAATGATGGTGGTTGCAGACTCCAAAGCAATAAACCTTCATTTTGCATTACAGCAGTAAAGATGTTTCCAATGTCAGGGCAACAAACAGCAAAATGCAACAAAATAATTTGGTTTGTGTGTATACAATGTCAATAGTTTGGGAAATTACAAAGAAAACATTTAAATGGAAGGTGGCACATTTCTGCACCTTGAAGCCTTCACAAATTCAATGTACTAAAATAAGCAAAGATGATATTAATTTCCACGACGAGCTTACATGAGAAATGAAGATTTATTTTTGTATAACCCAATTCTTTTTCTTGACCTCAAACTGAACACTGATTTGGCAATTAAGGTTTAAAGGAACAACAAAAAGAGAGATCATGTGACACCACCAAACATGACAGAAGCATTTTGGATTGGGGGAGGAGTTAGGAGGAGGGGGTTAGGGTTAAGTGCCCTTTTTATGTAATATTATGCATTGGCTAATGTAAAGGCAAGAAAGAAGATAATTGAAGTATTTACAAGCAAAAGTTTTATTTCCTGATGGCTCACTTTTCTCGAATCACGTGACGAAAGTAGTTTTGTCATGGGATCTCAATTCACTCGCTTTCCACAAGTTTTGCTCCAACCCTGTGGCTCTTCACAGCTGCTTCACTACGTATTTCGTTGGTCAAACGCATGTTTGCACATTCGACATCTTCAGTGAGTATCTTTCTTATCTGGAGCCAACCAGTTTGTAATCACATCCACCCAGCTAATGAACCTGGAAACTTAATTTCCCCAAAAAGAAAACAGCTTTGGTTATCCTAATCCAACGACTGCCAAGATATTTGTACGTGTGTACCACCAAGAATGCGTACTGGCTGCACATACGACAGCGCGTACATGCATTGACCAATTCTACAAAGCACTACCTCCCTTTCATTTATTATTAAGAGAAATATGAGGGGACATAATTAGTGGAGGAAAATCTACATCATTCGCCTCTCGGATGACGTTCCCTTGTTCTCCGAGAGGTCCGGAAGAAAAACAGCAATCATTAACAAATTTTAAGGCCTGTGATTTTCTGTTTCATAAAAGTGCCTTTTGTTTTCATGGAAGATAAATTCCGTTTTACAAAATAAATTCCACTCCATGTTATTTTTGAGCTTCTTACCCAGACTCTTTTCAAAGGTGCAAAGCCCAAGCATGCCTCGCCTCGCTGAGTGTCTCCACCCCACTTCTTTCATGGCGCGCCTGAGTGGTATATTTTGCGAATAATCCCGTGCCAGGGATTAGTTTTCCATTTCAAGTCATGGATTCAATGAATTTCATCTATTTTCCACAATATCAAATATATATATATATATATATATATATATATATATATATATATATTACTTTTTTTAAATATTACAAACAAGCAAATACAACACGTCGCCGACGGGGGGGGGGGGGTGAGGTATAAAGGAAGGAGGTTGAGAGAGGAGGGAGGGGAGAGAGAGAGAGAGGAAGAGGAGAGAGGGGACGCTAGGAAGGGGGAGGAGTGAAGAACGGGGGGGGGAGGTGAGGAGAGATAAGCCTCACCAAATGTTGCTAAACCGTGGGAGGGAGGGATGCCAGGAAGGGGTGAGAGAGAGAGGGGAGAGAGAGTGAGAGAAGGATGAAAAAAAACAAAGAAGAGAGAAAGGTGAAGGTTGGAGGCGGGGTTAGTAAAGAGAATGATGTGTTATGCTTAATGACTGAAAACACACACAAAAACAAATTCATGTCAGAACAGCTGTATACACAACGACACAACAGAGTTTATAATGTAATCTGCTGGCACATCTGCAAAAACTTTGATGTCCCAGTTCCAGATAATTTGTGGGAAAATGAACCAAAAGTAATCACTGAAAACATGAAAGTACCTACCGCTCAAGTATGACCGAATTATCCCAGAGCGTGAACATTGAAAACAAAGCGTTGCGACCAGATATCATACTTAGGTGCAAAAAAAAAGAGAAGGCATTGCTGATCGAGGTGTTAATAGCAGTGATTTTGTACTAAACTATGCAGAAATCAAGAAAATGACCAAACACCAAGACCTCAAGAATGAAGAGAGAAGATCCTGGAAGCTGAAGAATGCCAAAGTTGTACCAGTGATAGCTCGACCTACAGGAATGATGACAAAGAACCTCACAGAGATATTAAACATTGGGCAGTACCCCTGGGCACTCACCTGGTAGTGGCTGGATAAGATAACCAGGCAACCACGAGGAGGCATGAATGACCCACAAAATATATAATGGAGAAGAAAGTAAACAACGATGGATATTTTTTTTTTAATGCCATGAACAAACCTTGGTACATCACGGGTGATAAAAGTTGTGGTCAAGTTTCATCGAAATTGTGTGTGTGGTTTCAGAAAAGAAAGCAAATGCCTATTTTGGGGGGCACCACCCCTTTTCCCCATAGACCCTCCTGGACCCCAAATTTTTTTACGTCATGAACAAACTTTAGTGCATCACAGGTCGTGAAGATGGTGGTCAAGATTCGTCGGAATTGTATGTGTAGTTTTGGAAAAGAAAGTAATTTTTTTTTTGAGAAGAAAGAAAAACGGATGACGCACCATCACATCAGCTCCACGGAACAACTTTTTAGGTGAGCTAAAAACCATCCCGAGGAATATTATTACAAACGAACTACAAGGAAATTATGCGCAGGAGGAGACCATTCAGCCTCTCATACCTGTGTCACGCCAATACGAGATTTAATAAATCCGTCAATCCACTTCCCTTCGTGTGCAGCCTTTTGGCTGCGACACTGGTACTCATTTGCCAACCTCAGAGGGATGACATGCTGAGTCAATCCCCTGGTGTTAATTCAGCGGCCAAAGGAGCTTCAACTCAGGACCCGAGGATCCCAAGCTACTACCTCAAACGCAAAGCCAACACCAGGTTTGTGTTTGAGCCTGCCCAGACAGCTTCCAACTGTAGTTGGGGCTCAGCGACAACCCTGAAGAGCGCCCTCGGCACAAAATTTTGAGAACAGAAAACTTCAAAGTTTGGTCCATGAATCGTGACCCCTTACTGAAATGAAGGTGGATACTTTGAGCCTGCCCTGGGAGAACCTAATTCCACATTCTGAAACCTGCATATGTAGATACCAATCACACACACACACACACACACACACACAAACACACACAAACACACACACACAAACACACACACACACACACACACACACACACACACACACACACACACACACACACACACACACACACACACACACAGCCTTTTATCAGTACAGATAAACAGCTGTGTGCAACAGGTGGAAAAAATATTTGGCTCAGTAATTGAGACATATTCTGCAAGCCGCTCGCTCGGGGGTGACGGAGCACGAGCCGCTCGCTCGGGGGTGACGGAGCACGAGCCGCTCGCTCGGGGGTGGCGGAGCACGAACCGCTCGCTCAGGTTGGCGGAACACGAACCGCTCGCTCATGGTGGCGGAGCACGAGCCGCTCGCTCGGGGGTGACGGAGCACGAGCCGCTCGCTCGGGGGTGACGGAGCACGAGCCGCTCGCTCGGGGGTGACGGAGCACGAGCCGCTCGCTCGGGGGTGACGGAGCACGAGCCGCTCGCTCGGGGGTGACGGAGCACGAGCCGCTCGCTCGGGGGTGACGGAGCACGAACCGCTCGCTCATGGTGACGGAGCACGAGCCGCTCGCTCGGGGGTGACTGAGCACGAGCCGCTCGCTCGGGGGTGACTGAGCACGAGCCGCTCGCTCGGGGGTGACTGAGCACGAGCCGCTCGCTCGGGGGTGACTGAGCACGAGCCGCTCGCTCGGGGGTGACTGAGCACGAGCCGCTCGCTCAGGGTGACGGAGCACGAACCGCTCGCTCAGGGTGACGGAGCACGAACCGCTCGCTCAGGGTGGCGGAGCACGAGCCGCTCGCTCGGGGGTGGCGGAGCACGAGCCGCTCGCTCGGGGTGGCGGAGCACGAGCCGCTCGCCCGGGGTGGCGGAGCACGAACCGCTCGCTCGGGGTGGCGGAGCACGAACCGCTCGCTCGGGGTGGCGGAGCACGAGCCGCTCGCTCGGGGGTGGCGGAGCACGAGCCGCTCGCTCGGGGGTGGCGGAGCACGAGCCGCTCGCTCGGGGGTGGCGGAGCACGAGCCGCTCGCTCGGGGGTGGCGGAGCACGAACCGCTCGCTCGGGGGTGGCGGAGCACGAACCGCTCGCTCGGGGGTGGCGGAGCACGAACCGCTCGCTCGGGGGTGGCGGAGCACGAACCGCTCGCTCGGGGGTGGCGGAGCACGAACCGCTCGCTCGGGGGTGGCGGAGCACGAACCGCTCGCTCGGGGGTGACGGAGCACGAACCGCTCGCTCGGGGGTGACGGAGCACGAACCGCCCGCTCGGGGGTGATGGCACACGAACCGCCCGCTCGGGGGTGACTGAGCACGAACCGCCCGCTCGGGGGTGACTGAGCATGAACCGCCCGCTCGGGGGTGATGGAGCACGAACCACTTCATCTGAATGTGGCGCGGCAAAAGCGTCTGCAGAGAGTGAACAGTTTGCTCAGAATGATGAAGCATGGTTCCGCTGTCTACAAAAGGCGCTTGACAAGTGGCTTAAACACTCATGCAAGCACTCCAATTAAATAGATGACAAGGAACAGTTGGCCAGCTTGTGGCTGCATCCCATCAAGGATTCCTTTAACTCTGAAGCCCGTCTTCACCAAGCATGCAGCATTTAATGAAATAAAATGAATTCGTTCAAAAAATGAGGATCCACAAAAGAGTTGCTGCTGAATGCAGAACAACCTTGGAAATATCATAAAGTTCAATCGCCCATGAAATAAACATTGCAAAAAATCCGCCATTTTACCTGCTCGTCTGGGAATGTCTCACATGGTACATCGGTTTGAGGTCCGTGCAAATGTTTTTCGGTTGTTTTTTTGTTTGTTTTTTCTTAGAACGTCCGTTTTTGTTTTTGTTTTTTTTACCACATTTGGTTCGTTTCCCTGAAGAGCACCACGCGAAACCTCCGAAAATATAGACAGATCTGGCAGACACTATGGATAGGCAGTCCCTCTAGGGGACAGGGTGTGAGGTCTTGCAGCAGTGAATGCATGAAATTATACAGCTCAATGAAGCTGGTTAATTTTGTTAGGTGACTAAATTTTTGTTTACTCAATATTCTCCAATCAGTAGAAAAAGATAAGTTTAATGCTTTGGAAATTTCACATTTTCTTGTGTATTGATGGAGGAGGGGGAGCGTAGCCTTGCTTGATTAAAGTAAATAGGTATATCGGCTGAGTTATAAGACTCGTTATTTCTTTAAATTATCAGATTTCACAAGAATATCCGATCCTAAAAAGCGAAATTTAAAAAAAGCATCAGCGTCCTGGTCCGTTCTCTGTTCTAGCTCTTTCATGAGCCTCGACTTCGAATGCAAAAAAACTGGAAAAACGTTACCCAATGTTTCATCTATTAGGTCTGTTTATCTCAAGTCCCATTTGGGGAATATGTGGGATTGTGGCAGACGGGAAACCAAAATAATAGCAAGCCTCATCTATACTACAAGTACAAGAGGTAGGTATGCGCGCGCGTGTGTGTGTTTTTTTTCTCTCAGAGATGGTCAAATGTATCGTCGTTAAACATTCAGAGGTTTATCAGTGATTGCCAGAGTGCTTTCGGCAAAAAAGAAAAAAAACCCAAATCTTTGAAAAAGTTCGTTTAAAAAGCTGGAATTTTTATTTATTTATTTATTTATTATTTTTAAGGAACAACAATGCTCAAATGTCATTTGTTTCATTTGTGACCAATGGTTTTGTTAACAGTGCAGGGCTACCTGTTCAGGAAGGTTGCAGAACTCGTTTGGTAATTCTTGCAGTTCTGAAGCTGGAATAACCTCCACATTACCATAATCCACATACTGGACTTTCACCTTGTTTCCCGACAGCACATCTAGCACAAAAACAACAACGCTGCAATTCACAATTGACTTTCCGACATACTGGCACAAAAGAAACTACCACCAGGCACGATGAACACGTGAGGAGCAACATACCGATTATCCTTGCGCGGTACCAGCCATTATCAGAGGGAAATCGAGCAGCACAGTGCAGTCCCACAAAGTGTGGGCCGACACTCGCCCATCCATGCTGTGAGCTACGCCTGTCTCCGAACTCTTGCAACTTCAACATCATATTGTGGAAAACCGTATTTGTCTCGAACTCCAGCTAACAACATGAGTGTGATTTGTATTTCAGCTTTTCCAATCAGAAAATCATTCACATTTTATGACACCACAACGGTTCAGAGAAACCATTTAAAACGACAACACTGACATCATCAAGTAAAAGTCAAAACGATATAAAATTCCACAACATAGATAAAAACCAAATTAGTGGATGCAACAGGAACCGTCTACTCCTGTACATGGGGTTTTCAAAAAGTTTGTGGTCCAACATATATGCACATTTTGCAAAAAAAGCAACATACTTGTGAAAGTTTGTACTGGAGGATAAAGTGCGGCTTGCTTTGGCTCGTGGTGGATATATTAAAAAAAAAATTATTTAACAAACATGCTTCTTATGTACTGAAGGCTGAAAACCTTTTGAACCCCCGTCGTTACACATATTAGTGACATAATATTGTTACGTTTGAGGGGGGGTATGCATTCAAAGGGTAATTAGGATGTTTAATTAGGTATGCCATGCTGTTCGAGTTTACCAGGATCTCGATGTAATAAGTAGCAATTCAGTGGTGATAAGTTGTCTAGTAAATGTTCATTTCTTCAAGGGGGAAATGATAATTGTCACGTAATTAGATAGGGACACGGGATAGGGTAAGTGTGTCTGCGTAAACCCCTTTTAGTAGTCCCTGGAGGCTGGCCGTGACGTCACAGGACAGTGCAGCGGATGGCTCCGCCCTGTGATCACGATTGGCGGAAGGCGACGGCGGTGGGCCAATAAACGGCTCGATTGGAAGTGACGAGGGCAGGAGGATAAAAAGGTTCTGTTCGGGGTCGAAAAGGAAGAGGAAGAAGATCGGGACAAAAAGATCGTGTTTTTTTGGTGTGGAGGCTGTTGCGCGGGAAGCGTACTTGTTGTTGTGCTGATTCGATCGTGTTCTTCATTGTGTCCTGGAGCCTTGCTGAGCCTCGTGCCTCACCTTGGTTGGCTCTGGGGTTCTGCTGACTCGGAGTACGGGGTCGAACGGCGGGCGGACCTGCCTCCCTCTCCTGCTCGCAATTTGGCGCCAGAACTGGTTCCCTGGTGGCTGTGAGCGGACTTGGGCCAGGACCAGGAGGTCGACAGCACCACGGTTTCTCCTGCCCCCCCCTGACGAGAGCAAGGCCAGCTCGTCCGACGCCGATCCAGGGACAGTTGCGTCCACACCACGGTCCAGCCTGACCACCAGAAATAGCTACGTTTTGTGTGTGTGTGTGTGTGTGTGTGTGTATGTGTGTATGTGTGTATGTGTGTATGTGTGTATGTGTGTATGTGTGTATGTGTGTATGTGTGTATGTGTGTCTGTGTGTATGTGTGTGTGTGTGGGGGTGGGGGGGTGGGTGCGTGAGTGTGGGTGTGTGTGGGGGTGTGTGTGTGTGTGTGTGTGTGTGTGTGTGTGTGTGTGTGTGTGTGTGTGTGTGTGTGTGTGTGTGTGTGTGTGTGTGTGTGTGTGCGTGGCGCCTTAGAGGGTTTGAGATCTGTATATTCATTGGAATTGTCTGTGTTTTCCCCACGCCCGATCCCACACCATCCCGTCGAATCGCCTCGGATCCCTCTTCTTGCCGAGTCTTGTTATTTCTGGTTAATAAGAAAAACAAATAAACATCATCAACTCAGTGAAAAGTGACTCGTGCCACCTTCCTCGTCCCGTTTGCGGTAGAGCGATGAGAACCGCCATGTTTGGGTTATAAACAAATAAACCGCCTCCATCGTTTCGGCTCACTCTACGTTGGCGGGACTGTTCAAGTCCCGTGGACGTCGCAATATGTTGATTCAGACCATAATTGTTCTACCATTGGCAGCCAGCTGTTCTTCCTTCTCACTCCCCACTACCATTATTACAACTTCTCTTCAATCACCTACCCAATCTCCATCTTCACAATATTAGTTACTTGCTCCACATATCTCAATATCTCCCATTTCCTCCACTCAACCTCCACGTCTTTGCTGCCACTACTCCGAATCCCCTCAAATTATACTCATCATTACCTTTATAACTACATGCTCTGAGCACAACTTAAACGAAACTTCATGAGACACATGTGATGAAGATAGTGCTGAAATGGTTTTGTGCATCACTTCTAGTTATGGAAGTTGAACATAGCCAGTGCAGCCATTAAACAAAACTATAACGGTACTCAGTGGAACACATACCTCCAACAGGCTGAACAGTTTACATTTTGTATTCCACTGATAGGCCGGATCTGCATCCGGACCTATACCAACTCACCCCTAAGTTGTCATAATCCGTCCACAACGTTTTGAGATCGTGCTCCATATCGTTTTGGCACTATCTCTCAATTGCGAATAATCACTGAAAACTCTAGTGTCCAGATCCAGATCTTCACCAAAATCTCATCAATTCTTCCTTATCACACACACAACCTGTCCACAACTTTTTGAGATATACTGCTCACAGACAGACAGACATGAAAACATAACCTCCGTCCACCTTCGGTGGCAGAGGAAATAATGACTAAATTCCCACATATTTTGGCTTTCAAAAGATATGAAAGTTGCACAGTTGGTCATTCAAATACATTTCAGTGGCAATGTGCTATTTGCACAGAAACTTCACGGCAATTGCGACGTACCTTGTGTATGAAAAAAAGGGAAAGCTTCTGAACATGGCAAATGACAACATCAAACCACTGAAACAAACACAGTGGGATCGGCGGTGCAATGCATTGCAAAGATGCAGGAGTGGGTGGACTTGGAACAGACAGTGGTGTCTTAAACCTTCAATAATATTGGATGAAAAAAAATAATAATAATAATAAGGCAAATCTTAAAATACAGCAGAAGGAAGAGGAATAAGAGCACATCTGATGCAAAATAATGCTGACAGGAGAGTTGAAGTTTTTTTTTTTAACATTAATGAAAAATTCTGTATTTTTTCACTATTCAACAAAAAACAAAAAGGCATCATACCAAAAAGTGTTGACAAGTTATCAAAACCCAGAAGCTTGTTAAAGTAATCAAGATGGATAACTCGATGCTGAACCAGTATTTTGGATTCCTGGCACATCTTCCCACACTCTCTACTCGATAGGATCATGTCCAAGTTTGCTCCAAACTTTCCTCCTCTTCTTCAGATAAGATACTCTTCAAAGTGTCTCTCACTCATTGTCAGAGAACCACAGGGTGATGTTTTGTCAGGCATATATATGAATTGCGTAGATTTGGTCTGACTTACAATCCACATTCCCTTCCACCAATTAGTCCACTACCTCTTCATATCTGGACATACAAAGTGCCTGGAATGCATTTCTTCATTATCTGACGATCGGTTCAGACATTTACGCCTTTAGCTGCTACCCTTGCAGACATCACTTCCCAAGCAAAAGATTTTCATTTAGGGAGAAAATTGACAGAAAGCAGATTTACTTTTTCTTTCTGGAAAGCCAACCCCGCTGATGGAAACTTGTGTCCTTACTGGAAAGCTCACAGCCATCATGTCTATCCTAAACGTGCCAAAGATCAACATAAGGCCCTCCTAAGGTTCAAATGCACAGATCTCTCACCAAACTAAAACTTGGGGGCAGTTGGACAAGCCTGTCGATGGACCATTCACATCATCTGTTCCTTCACATTTGAAAGATGTCGTGACAATGAACACTGCTCGTGCAAAGGCCGATTGGCTTAACTTTGCCTTTGCAGAAAAGGCCAAGATCCACAACCTCTCTCTTTGCACCGATGCGACCACAACATATTACAAACTCGCGACAAAGTGAGATCTTTTCTCTCATACAATTTGCTGAGCAGCAAATACACAACACAAATGGGTATCCACCTCTCAAAATGACTAGCTCCCATCAATTTATTCAACCTCGTCTACAATTGAAATTTGAGCTCTTTGGGCATACAAAATTCCACAATTGAGATGAGCAAGTGGATACCTGCCAAACAAAGCCATTTCAAAGATGAGAACACTACTTTTCTTCATTTAGCTGGGATCTGGTATGCAACACAGTACAACTCCTGCCAAAATGTATTGCACATCTCTAACCCCCAATAAAATTGAGCGGTTTTGAAGATATCGAGGTCCAATATTTTTTTTCCTTTCTTTCCAACACTGCCACTTCACGTAACCTATGACATCATAATTATCATTAAAACAATTATAAATGAACAGGAAATAAAGAATATATATATACATATATATATACATATATATATATATATATATACATATATATATATATATATATATACATAAATATATACATATATATATATATATATATATATATATATGGAAAAATTACATGCCCAGACCAGGAATTGAACCCAGGTTCTCTGGAAAATCGTACCAGTGCTCTGCCATCTGAGCTATCTGGGTGACCACAGGCTGATCTCCCACATAGCCTGTGGGTCGCCCAGATAGCTCAGATGGCAGAGCACTGGTACGATTTTCCAGAGGACCTGGGATCGATTCCTGGTCTGGGCATGTAATTTTTCCCACATAAACATATTATTAAAACATTCTACATGAGTAGTCACACCTATAGTGAAAAGTTCATGTTAATCAGATAAACGGTTGCAGAAAGAAGAAAAAAAAACCCAGCAAATTAGCAAGAACGGACATATCAACGAACGGACAATCCGAAAACATAATGCCTCCGGCGACTTCGTCAGCGGAGGCATAAAAAAACAGCAACATAATATCCGAACCTGCAGACGTGAAGCAAAACCAAGGCATCTCTGATGGATAGAGGCAAGTTATCTTCAAGACTGAATGGAGGTCGTCTGAGATCCACAAGGAGTTCACCCGTGGCTCCATAACCAAACTTCATGAGGTGCACAATGTTTCCCAGCACCATGTTCTTGAATAATGCACACGTTTCACTATTCCAAACTGACCACTGTTACAGAACATGCACGTGCAGACAAACAAAACAATTAATACAACTCACCATATTTATAATAAATTTAAAAGTGGTACAAATGATATATTTACAATACAAGACAGGCCAACTATTTGTTTTTATTGTTATTATTCTTTAAAACATACTGTAGGTATATAGTCTGGTGTTAGGTTAACCGTGAAGGTGGCTGGCTTAAGATCTTCAGGTCTTGAGTTTGAGCCCGTCATTCTGTTGAAACAACACCAGGTGGGACGACTCAGCCTGCCATCCTTCTGAGGTCGGCAAAATGAGTACTAACTCATTGGGGTAATAAGTCATTCAAGTATCCTGCGTCGGAGAGGCGACCCGTCCAGGACTGTACTCGGCAGCCTTATGCTCATTACAGCACGAAAGGAATGGGATCATCATCATTATTATTACAAAGGTATATATATATATATATATATATATATATATATATATATATATATATATATATATATATATATATATATATATATATATATATATATATATATATATATATATAATTAGAAGTCATACAAATGGACATTTCTTAAAGCACATCATGGACAATTGTGAGCATGTATCCCATTCATAAAAAATTTTTGAACACTTCAAATATTCAGCATGAAATTCTCAATGAAAGCTTTCTTTTGGCAAACTTTAATCTCAACTCCAAAACAGGTTTCCTTACTTGTAAAAAAAATAAGATGGCTGTGAATATGATATTGATTTTAAAAAGCAAAAACTACAAAAAGTAATTGGAGTTCATTAAACACGATACCCTGTACAGTGTTTAAGCATATACAGCACTTCAAGTTTAATAAAATAGCAACTTTAACGATCATTAAAAAAATGTAAAAAATAAAAAATAAAGATTTCAATTGAAAGTTTAGTGTGATTGAAGTAATCCAGAAGCAGTACCGAACACGACACTTCTCCACCAACCCACTGCAACTTCATTTAAACTGAAGTACTGTCAGACCCCGACATTCACGGTCCCGCTACGCGTGGACCCCACGTGTCAAAGTGTGACCTGCTTCTACATTGGTGCTTCGCTTATTCACAAGTTTTTGTTTTGTTTTGTTTTTTTTAAAGCACTTCAGGGACTGGTCTCCTGTATCCACCACCACTGATATTAATTCAGCCTGGGAATTCTTCCACAGAAAACTGCTCCCTCTTATGCACAGATTCATCCCATCTAGTCTTCAATTATCTTACCCATCCTCCCACTCATGGAACACTGCATCCCGTGGTGAGGCAGTTGCTCTGAAACGACCTGCATTCTCTTCCTGGAAGGCTAATCCAACCAAAGGCAATCTCAGTGCATTCCAAAAACTCCACAACAAGCATGTCCCCACTCTCAGTAGAGGCAGAAAACATCAGTCCAACCTCAAGAATAAGCTTTCAAACTTGACTCCCTCCGAAAAACCTGGTGGTGCCTTGTCAAGTCGGTTTATGGTGGATGCTCCCCTTTGTCCATCCCTTAACTCACTTCAAATGGTGCCACAGCTGACTCCGCTTGTGAGAAGGCTGAACGCTTCAATTCTGTGTTTGCTTCAAAATCTTGTCCCTAACCCTTCCCTCTCTGTAGCCATCCTTCACATTTGAAAACAAATGCTCCTGAATTCTGTCATTTGCACCTGAAAAGGGGACAAGTTTGTGGCAACCATCAACTCTGAAAGTGGACTGCCAGCATCATCTCGCGTGTCTGAAAAACCTCCTCTGCTGCTCTTGAGCTTCTCCTCTCTACTCTTTTCACCACATTATTTACCATACGTCATCTTCCATCTGCTTGGAAATCAGCCAACAACACAGCATTACATAAAAAGTGCAAAAATGTATCCCCTTTACTACAGATCTATTAGCTTACTTCTAATCATCAGTAACATCATGGAAGCAATCACCAAGGTCAACATAAAGGCATTCCTCTTCTCCAACAGCCTCATCTCAGATCTTCAATTTAGATTCAGACCTGGTCACTAACTTGAACATGATGCTTTTACACTCTCCCAACAATGTTGTCGGTCCTCAATATCAGACATGAGACCATGGTCGTCTCGTCTCTCTGGACATATCTCGAGCTTTTGATAGTCTAGCATCCTGCTTGCTCTCCAAACTCTCTGCCGATGGCATCCAAGGCCAACTCCACACATTTATTAATGACTTCTACTTTCATAGCCACCGTCTGGCTTTCAACAGAATCCTTTCATCTCCTCTCCCTTCTCCCTGTCAAGGCTGGAGTTTCCAAAACAGTGTTCTGGGCCCCCATATTATTCTAAATATTCATCATTGATCTCAATGACTCTTTGGAAAATCCTCTTTGTCTATTTGCTGATGACTCCATTCTCTGCCGTGACATCTTTCATCCTTCTGACAGACAGGCAGCAACCTCTTCCCTCTCCTCAGACCTTGACAAAAATCACAAACCGGTCACACACAATTTCACTTATGTATCCATATTGTATATGTATCCATAAATACACTTATGTATCCATTTATTTAACAAAGCAAGGAAAGTTATGTGGCACAGGAAGGGATTTATTCGCAAATGTACAGCAGGGGAAAGCAAGGACTTCATGGTGTGGTAAAATAAATGCAATAATCACAAAAGGAGACAGTGCAGAATTACCCTGAATAAACTTATATAATCTGAATGTCTAAACTCCACGTTTGCATCTAAATCTTGTCTGAAACCTTTCGCTTTCTGCACTCACCTTACCCAGTCGCACACAACTGTCCCTGGAGTCTGTGTCCTTTTCTCCTGACAAAGTGAAGAGCTTGCTGTCAAATCTCGACTCAGATTCTGAAACCGGTCCAGATGACATCAGCCCACATGTCCTAAAAACATGCTCCTCTGCACTTGCTCACCCTCTATCTGCTCTATTCACCCTCTCTCTGCTCTATTCACCCTCTCTCTGCTCTATTCACTCTCTCTCTCTGCTCTATTCACCCTCTCATTTGCTCAAGGTCATCTGCCAACTGCTTGAAAATCAGCAAACATTACTGCCCTGCATAACAAAGGTGCAAAAACAGATCCCTACAACTACAGACCAATCAGTCTTCTCCCAATCATCAGCAAGGTTATGGAATCAATCATTGCTTCAGACATTAAATCCTTCCTCTTCTCCAATTGCTTGATTTCCTCTCATCAATTTGGTTTCAAGCCTCGTCACTCGACCATGGATATGCTGATTCTGCTCTCCCAACAATGGATGGAGGTATTCAATGCCAGACATTAAATCAGAGCCATATCGCTAGACATATCGCGTGCTTTTGACACGGTCTGGCACCCTGCCCTGCTCACCAAACTCTCTTCCTTCAGTATCCAAAGCCATCACTCATCGCTTGCAGATGCCTCTCCTGTTGCAGCCAACGTGTTGCCCTAAATGGAGTTCTCTCATCCCCTCTTCTTCTCCAGGATGGAGTTCCTCAAAGCAGCGTTCTGGGCCCTGTTCTTTTTCTGTTTTTCATCAATGATCTCTCCGACTCTCTGGAAAATCCTCTTTGTCTATTTGCTGATGACTCCATTCTCTGCCGTGACATCTTTCATCCTTCTGACAGACAGGCAGGCAGCAACCTCTTCCCTCTCCTCAGACCTTGACAAAAATCACAAACCGGTCACACACAATTTCACTTATGTATCCATATTGTTCACACTTTGCACCCTTACCCCTCATCGTTACCTGCATCTCTTGTTTGTTCATCTCCGTTTACTTTCTCCATCTGCCCTGCTCTTGGTTTTTTTCCCCTTTATGTTGTGTCCTGATTTGTTCTATAATCGTTCTTCCACAAGACTAGACCATGTTAAAATAAATAAATAAATAAATTGAAAAATAATAACAACTGGAAGGGCACTCGGTGGAGTGCATACCTCCGCCAGGCTGATTAGTTTACGTTTTGTGTCCCACTGATAGGCCGGATATGGAGTCGGACCTGAACTAAAATTTATTGAGCTTGTTCTTGTCATTGAACCAACTCATCCACCAAGTTTCGTCCGAATCAGTCTTAAACTTTTTTAAATATCGTGCAATATATCGTTTTAGCCCGATCACTCAATGGTGAAGAATCACTTTAAAAATTTGAGGATCCAGATTCGTATCTCCACCAAAATCAAATCAATTCTGATTTGTTACACACCCAACCTGCCCACCAAGTTTCATCCAAATCCGTCCACCACCTTTTGAGATATCCTGCTGTGTGTCGTTTTTGGCCCTATCTTCCAATGGTGAAGAATCACTTTAAAAAAATTCTCAGATCCAGATCCGGATTCGGATCTTCACTAAAATCTAATCATTTCATTCTTGTCACATACCCAAGCTCTCCACAAAATTTCGTCCAAATCCAGACAACTTTTTGAGATATTTTGTTCACAGACAAACAGACGTAACAGAGGTGAAAAC
>NC_140961.1:14509455-14514455 GCF_056783735.1 Eptatretus burgeri | reverse complement strand
TTTTTCTTGGTTTTGGGTATGTGTTGTCGGCGCCGTCTGTGAAGTAGAATTGTATAAGTGTTGCCGTGTGCTCGGTAGTCGGTATTAGCTCTGCATTGTGTCTTCGCTTTTACATTTGCTTTTTGTGTAAAATTGCATTGTGTTTCTCTTCTTTTCTATGTGCTTTTGGTGGAATTGTATATGTGTGCTCTCCGTTCATCGCAAATAAATGTGCTTTATGTTGAACTGCTTTCCCGCTTCGCTTCGTCATTTCTCTCATTGAATCCTCATCTTGCTTCACGTAAAGGGTTGGTAGTGGGCTGAATACGCCCGATAATTAATCGAACCGTCGAGGCCGACGATAACACCGCTCGGTTATCCCGATAGTACGGAACGGGTCGCTTAAGTGGCCCGTGTCCGAAGTCGACCTGCGGCGAGGTGCGATCGCCCGGTCTACCCTCCGTGTGGGTACTTAGGTAGGTCGAATTTGGCGAGCAACCCTATCCCACGCGTGGGGGCGATTGGCTCGATCGCGGTGAGACCAAAAGGTGCACCCGTGACTGGTTCCCGGCGTTAGTCCGAGAGGGTCACGACTGGATTGTCCGTCCGGTGGGCGACGTGCTGCGATTCGAGTTACGTGGCCGTCAGCACGCCCGCGGGCGCGAATCCCTAACACTGGTGTCAGGTCGTGCGATACAAATCCATCGCCCTCCTCGCGGCACTGGTATCGGAGAACAGGAAAACGGGCTCTCCTGTCTCCAGCTAAATTCACGGGAATCGGTCCAGGGGTGAGAGAAGCGACCCCCGATTCCCTCCAAATTACGAGCGAGCGAAATTAACCCTTTAAGAGAAGCAAGATGGCGTCTCAAGGCGAGCGGGAGCCGGGGGTATTAGAAATGTATATGTGTAGTAATGTAGGATCCATGGCTCAGGATGAAATCCCCGTGCAGGAAATGTTGGTTGTACAGGAAAACGAACTCGCCCAACTGAACCCAGAGCCCGAAATAGGTGCGGCAGCGGCCGCGGTGTATGACACCTCCCCTCCCCCTCTCCACCAAAACCTCCCGATTCTTGCCGAATCGGCTCACCCAAGCGCACCCGACATGGCCCAGCTATACGCCATGCTGGCGGCAATGACAGCAAGGATGGATGCAAATACAAATGAAATGAAAAACGAAATGAACAAGCAAATAAACGGAATGGAAGCAAACATGAAGGAAGAAACGAAAAAGCTCCGGGGGGAGACGCAGAACATGGGCCGATGCCTGCAGGCGGGCATGAAGGCCGTTAGCAGGGAACTCAAAATGGCGACTTCACGTGTAGGAGCGAACGAGCTGGAAGGGGGTGCAGCGGCTGACAGGCCCGCGGTGGAGGCGGGTAAAAAAATTATTCGGGGGGCGTGTTGGGCGAGGGTCGTGACAGAAGAATCGACGGTGACCGAAAGGGAAAAATTAAATGGGGAGACCAAAACGTGTGAGACGAGACACGAGGTGACGACAACGGAAATAATTGAGACAAGGGAGGTAAAGGGTGAAGAGGTGACTAAGTTGGCAGAGACACGGGAGACAGAAAAAATAGAGGAGAGACTGCACGATGAAGACGGGGTAAGTGACGCACACACACACACAGAGGTCGTGGAGGACAATGGGGGTGAGCTGGTGGACTGGGTGGAGGCCCGGTGCCAGCAGCTGGATGGCCTCCTCCAGGAACGAGGGGAGGGAGTATGCCCCCTTGAGGCGAGTCACGACCAGGTGAGTTCGGTCGTGCTTTGCGAGGTTGAGGGGAGGAGTGCTGCGAACGGGTGCTTGGAGAGCTTGGGGGTGTGGAGGCCCCGGAGACCCTTGTGGGGACACAAATCCCCAGTGTGGTTGTCCCTGTGTGTGTGGTGCAAGGTGTGAGTGCGTCCCCGTGTGTGGAAGCGACCCCGTGTGCGAGTGGTGTGGTGGCGATGGTGTCAGAGTACGTGCTTCCCAGCACGCCGTGTGTGAATGAGGCACCGTGTGTGGAAGAGGCCGTGTGTGTGGATGAAACGGCCAGTGTGGGTGAGGCACCGTGTGTGAGTGAGGCCGTGTGTGTGGATGAAACGGCCAGTATGAGTGAGGCACCGCGGGTGAGTGCCCCCGCGTGTGTGAGTGAAGGACGGTGTGTGGATGAGGCACCGCGAGTGAGTGGAGTCACGTGTGCGAGGGAGGTAGCATGCGTGAGTGAACGGCCGAGTGCAAGGGAGACCGTGTGTGTGAGAGAGCGGTATGTAAAGGAGATGTCGGTCGGCATGCGGGAGCACGCAGCCGCGTCTCCCGGTGTGAATATAATGGAGTGGAGTGTGTGCGTCGTAACACGCAGGTGTGCGTGGGTCGAATGGCGACGACGGCGACATGTGAGGAAAGGAAGCTGAGTAGCGGCTGTAGTTGTTTCGGGGACCGTGCCGGGTTCACCCAGCAGTGAGCACGAGGCCCGTGCTGTGCAACGCACGAGACCACCACGTGCTCGCTTGCGAGAGTGAAGTCCCGGTCCGGAAACGCCAGCAGTGGATTTGCCGATCCCGCGGACGGACAAAGTTTAGGCAGGATTATGGATTTGGACCGGACGGGTTCTCCACGCGATCGTGTGTGTTAAGCTCCAACGGGCAAAGCACATGTGTTCGCGTGGGGAACCCCTCGAGACGTGGGGCTTGTGTTTTTTTTTTATGCGCACGGTGACGTCATGGCTGCACGTGGGGTTGGAATCCGGCAGGAGGGGTATCTCTGCCGGATGGTACCGTCCAAGGAGGGACGAGGAACACGTGCAGCTGCATGACGTCACGGGCAGGTGTAAAGTGCGCGAGTTGCCGCGCTGGTGATGCGCATGGGAAAAAAAAAAGAAAAAAGGGAAAAGCAAGCCTCACTTTCGGGTGCACAGGTTTCCTGGGCAAGGGGTGGAAGACCCCCTTACCGGGGCACAGGATGGAAACTAGTTAGGGGGAAGGGTTAGCTTAGTTAGACCGACTTCATGGGGCAGGGGTAAGTCCTCATGGAGTCCGTGGAATGGATTAGGTGGAGGGATTTAGTGAGCTTTAGGTTGGGAAAATGGAAATAATTAATGGGATTATTTGGAGACAGTGACAGACAGTGAATGTGTAGTGGGGACGTAGTTTAGCAACGTAGTGTTAAAAGGAACGTGCTACTAGTTTAAGGGACGACGTGGGAGCACGAGTTAGTTAGGGGATGTAGTTAGAAGGATGGCAGAGTTCAGCGGTGTGTGTGTTGAAGAGTTGTGAGGTGAGTACATGATGAGTGAGTGAGGCCAGCGGGTCTGTGTGAGTGGAGCGAATGGGGAATGCATGGTGCGATGAGTGATTGGGGGGAGGAGTGACTCCCGCCCAAGGGACCCCGGGGTCAGAGTAAAGTGAGTTAGCTGGGTTAGTCAAATTGAAAAATGGAGGTCGTTTTGTTGTTGGTGGGAGTGTAGGCTTGAAACCCATTTGGAGGGGTGCAGGAGCCCTGTTGACGGGCTTGGGAGCGTGGCTGCTAAAGGTGAGTATCGCTGAGTGGGTACCCCGGGCACCAGGCTAGTCGGCCGCGGTAGGCCAAGGGCCCATGGGGGGCCGGGATAGCGTAGTGGGCACGGGTGCGCCTGCTTGGTGCAGGGGCCCGGGGCGCCATTAGCCGCGTGGGCAGTGTTGTGGGCATGGGTGACCCTCGGAAAGGGGCCCAGGAAGCCAGCCTGCCACGTGTGCGTTTCAGGGGAGGTGCCATGGGGGGCACTCCCCGGTGTTAGGGAGCTGGTAGGCTCGGAGGCAGTGTAGTGCCCGGGGGTGCCATAGCGGGAGATTCGGCAGAGGGTCGTGCCTGCCAAAGGGAGCCACGTGTCCCAGCCAGGAGACCGTGTGAGGGCACGGAGAGAAAATTGGGGGGCGAGGCCCGAAATTGTGAGGACACCAACACAGGTGACGGGAATCTGGGTTGTTTGAACCAATAGTTTAAGCGAGAGGCGCTTGTTGAAAGCCCCGGGGTAGTTTAACAGTTAAATGGTTAGGATAGATTAGGAGATGTACCCCTCCGCACCATCCATCCCCTCGCTCTCGTTGTGGGCCACTGGACCCACTTTGGTTATAGATCGCCGAACTCTGGGGAGGCCATTCTGAGGCTTGAATTGGGCCTCGACACAGGACGCTAGCTCTCCCTTGTTCCCCTCCGGGAAGGGAACGGAGGGGTTGGGAGTAGGCTAGGTGACAGGATAGGTTAGCCGAACAAGGACGATAAAGGGGGTTAGGGGACGATTTATAGTGGGGAAGTAAAAATAAAAAAAAAAATAAAAAAAAATAAGTTGGGGCTAAATTGGGGTTTGACAAATTAAGGGAGTGGGTATGTACAGTGACAGGCAAAGGCGATAGGTTGGGAGGGAGACAGGTGGGTAGGTCCGAGCCCGCCTTCCAAGTGGCCAGCACCACCGCACTCCCTCCACCAACCTCCACTGAACGGCAAAGGCTGGCCAACTTCATCGGCTGGCCGTGTTTTTCTTCAAGGCCAGTGCCGGCCAACTTAATCGGCAGCTGTTGTTTTGCTGCGAGGCCTGTGCCGGCTGGATCGTCTACAGCTGCTGTGCTGCAAGGCCTGTGCCAGCCCACTTCATCTGCCGGCTGGCTGTTTTTCTTCAAGGCCTGTGCCGGCCAGTTCATCTGCCGGCTGTGTTTGCCTGCAGCGGCCTTCTTCTGCGGGCTGTGTTTGCCTGCTGCCTTTGCCATGCCATTCCCACTGCCCACGTTCACCAGCCCCGTTCAATTTTGCTTTGCCCCCCCCCTGTTCATTGCCATGTGCGCCAGGATCAAGGCAACAGTTTGCAAGCTGCGAGAACTGCCCTGTTGGCAGCTACAACACGGGCCTGCAGTGGCGGCCCGTGCACCGTGTTTGCGTCCATCCATTCACCCATCCATTCGTTGTGTTCATTGCGTGTGCCACTTGAGCTGGCACGGAGACTGCGTTTGTGCAGCCCATGCACCGTTGTGGTTCACTGCGTTCAGTTCAAAAGGGAAGACCTTGGAC
>NC_140961.1:14436955-14499455 GCF_056783735.1 Eptatretus burgeri | reverse complement strand
TCAAAATTTGGATTTTCAAATGGCCAATCGGGCAGATTTGATCAGAAAGCCCTGCAAAACAGAAATGCCAAATTTGATGCTTGTATCATAATTTGCACGATTTTTCTACTATCTACTACACTTACAGGAAATGCCTGCCACACATTAACCTGCCTGTGAGACACAAAACAGTTAATGAATACATGCATTGGACATGCAAGTTTTTATTTTTATGGTATTGTTGAGATAGTCTCAAATTATTAATAAACTTCTTCATGTCGTCCATCATGTCGCATACACTCGTTTGAACCAAAAATTGGATAAACTCGAGCCGTCCAGAGACACCCGAACAAAGCCGTGGTTACATAACCTCTCCAAAGGAACACTCACACAGCCAGAGAGATGTTAGCTCGAACGAGGACTAAATTTTAACACATCAGATGTTGAAGCTGCTGACTTTGCAGCAGCATTGGAGCCCACAATCTTCACTTTACCAACGGATGATGGAGCCAAAGATTGGTTCCGTGCGCGTCTTACCAACACGCTTGCAGATATCAAGCAACATCACTACCAAAGAGGAAACTCACCGCAAGCAGCCTCTGCCAGGACACTGATACCGTAATCGTACCGGCAGACAAACGCCGGTCAACGGCGATTTTGAACCAGACAGACTACAATCACAAAGCCTCAACACCACTCAACGAAGAGAACACTTATCACAAAGTTGAGGAGAACCCTACCAAGACCATCGCATGACAGGTCAATAAAGTGCTGTGTGACCTCCGATTGAAGGGCCTCTTGACGGAAGAGGAAAAACGGACAATGCAGTCAGAGGACTTCGTGATACCAAAGTTCTACGGCCTACCCAAAGTGCACAAAGATGGAATACCACTCCGACCCATTGTCGCCCGATGAGATGCCACCTACAAACTCCCTTAAGGGCTCTTCTTTCACCTCAAGAATTTGGTGTCAGATACACCTCACATGGTCTGCAACACTGAGGAGTTTCTCTCACATATCAAAGATGTCCGTATTGAAGATGAAGAGATCATGGTGTCTTTTGACGTCACAGGCCTATTTACCTGCATCGCCACTGACAAAGCAAGGAGAACCCTTGGAGCCACAATCACCGGGAATCAATACCTGGCACACAACAGCCTGACCCAGTCCAACATAGCTCCTTTCACTGGTGGACTTGTGCCTCAAATCCACATATTTCTGCTTCAGGAGGTCAAAGTCATTACAACCAACACCAAGCCACACCCATGGGATCTCCGATATCAGGCATGATCGCAGAGCTTGTAACGCAAAATTTAATTCAAGCAACAGTCATTACAAGGTGAGAGCATGCCCAAACTTTGGCTCCGTTATGTGGATGACACGTTTACCATTATCAAGAGACAGCTTTGACAGGTTCCAAACCCACATAAACAGCATCATACCTACCATAGAGTTCACAAACGAACTCGAACAATCTGGCTTCGTTGCTTTTCTGCATGTGGGCGTCGTACGCAACAGACTGGCGTTTGAGCACCCAGGTGTACCGCAAACCCACACATACAGACCAGGTGCTCAATTACAACAGTGGTCACCCGACTACGCACAAACGGTCTTCTGCACAAACCTTGTTTGACCGGGCTAAATCGCACTGCAGTAAGCAACACACACGACGGACAGAAATTGAACATGTCACCCGCTCGCTGCAGAACAGTGACTACCCGGCAGCATTCATTCTGGATTGCTGCTGGAAGAGGGCACCCACACCGTGACCTGAGGAACTGGTCAAAACAGTAGTAGTACCATACATCGGAAATACTTCGGAGAATGCCAACCATTTGGAATCCGGGTCGCACATCAACCTCAAACAACACTCCGCGCACAGCCGTCTCGGCCCACCCAGGTAAAAATAACATTCCTTTCCTGTAGTAATTCTCTGCAGACTACTGTCACGTATAAGGGCACAACTCTCATATACTATAGCTCCAGCTACAGCATTTTTGCCTGGGCAAAGACAGGGTGAATAGACTCGGCAAGATGAACATGGTCGACAACATCACCTGTCAAGACTGAGATGCCAACAATGTGGGTCAGACGTCCAAGCAACTCATGACACGGTTAATGCAGTTCCAGCAAGCTGTAGCATATGGAGATGAGCTTTCGCTGGTGACGGCACATTGTCACAACCTACATCACACCTTTGCATGGGAAAACATGGCAGTTAAAGCCTCGGCAACCGGCCGGGACAGCCGGGAAATTCTCAAAGCATGGCTTTCGGCACACAATCGATTAACCGCCACGTCGACCTGCATGTTCTTCTCTCTCAAGGATTACGCAAACGTCCACAACCTCAACCTGTAGGTGTGAAGGCCAACCCAATACACAAACCCGGTACAGACATGGAACATGCGACACTGAACCGGTGACCCAAACATCCAAACCGGAAGGAAATCCACCCTACAATCCCACTCTCTGTATTAAATCGGTCCCAAACCTCACGCCGATTGGTCCCCCTTGCAGCCCAATCACGACACGTCACCATTCCTGTCAGACATAAGTACAGCAAATGTCTCTGCAGCTGCACGTGCAGTGTTTTAAGCTTAAAAGAACCGAGCCGAGTTGGTTGGATGGAATTCTCAATATGGAGTTGATCCCCCCCTCAATATGGATGTTTTACCATGTTTACCATGTTAGGCTGAGATTACCATGTTTGAATGGTGGTCATCGCACGTTCAGGGCCAGAGAGCGCTTCCAAAAACCCTGGCCCCATGTTACTATCGGAGCTCCGATGCGTGGTAAGCTCAAGGAGCGAATGGGGCCATTGTCGATTTTTGAGGCCTGGCAGGGTGTGGCTACGCAGCAGGACGACCTCTATACAGCAATAGCGTGGCTTGAAATTACGAACAGCCTCGTTTGATCCAATTCTTAGCTCCTCATTCACTCGGAGCCCATAAAAAGGAGCAACTCAGCTCAGATCGAGGCAGATGTCAGTGGAGCCAGGCCTCGGCGGACAAAGGAGATTTCACCAGACTTCAGCAGAGGCGGCCAGACGAGCTCTTCAGCATCGAGTGAAAAACGCCATGAGGCAGCACGGCCGAGCGAGGACCTGGAGGGAAGCGCGTGAGTATTACTCCAGGCCGAGACCATTCCCATTCCATCGATGCTCGGTTCAGCTGCATCCAGCAGCCAACAGATACACTTACATATTCTTACACCACTCTGTTAGGGTATTTCTCTGAAGTATCTTTCTCTACCATCGATCTCTCATCCACTGTGGGCACACAAGAGCAATCGGCACAGGCAAGTCCCCAAAAAACCGTTGTTTTCAGAGCGAGCCTCAAAAACTCGCATCTCACACCACGCCACACTGCATTACTCTCACACCTCTCACTCCCACACCAGACACCTTCAGTTTTCTACATTCCTTCCCCCTTCCTCAGCGTTTGGGTTGCACAAGTCCACCAACCATACCAGGTATTAAGAGGTCGCTAATCCTCAACTGCCTCTTATATCTCTCTGGGCTATCACCAAGTGTGTGTGTGTGCGTGTGTATGTGATGCACCTATCCGAGCTTCATGATTATTTTTCTATACATTGTTGAGGCTTGTATTGGAGCGAACACACAACGCACAGCAGGGGGGGGGGGGGCAGGAGACAAGAGGGCAGGAGAGGGAAGGACAAAACTGTGGGGAACAGAGGCATTAGGAGATCTGTGGAAGGGAGAGGGATGGAGCACGGAGCATGGGGAATACAAGATGGACATTACAGGGATTTTCAGGAAGGAAAGCAGGGAATTTGATGGAAGTGAGTTTGGGGTGGATTAACGGGGGTAGAAAAGATCGAGGTTTTGGATGGGGGAAGATAAGAGGTGGTGGTGAACAGCTGTTTTGAAAGCCTGGAGGGAAGAATGGGATTGAACAAAGTGTGGGAGTTTATTCCAAAGGCGGGAAAAAAGAGGAATGAAAGAGTGAAGGTCAGCAGTGATTCGTGATTTTGCTAGTTTTACCAGAAGGGGGTTGTTGGCGGACCTTAAGCACCCTGCGGAAATATGGTAGAGACATATCGCAGAGAGAGCGGGGGGGCGAGACCGGAGAGGGGACAGTAGAAGACAGAAAGACCACCGACCTACCTGAAGTGAGAGAGTGAGAGGCCCAAAGACAGCCTCACCGCAGGAGATACCAGTGATCCTAAATGCCTTGGTTTCCACAGCGTGAAGCTGAGAAAGTTGGGAGGCAGGAGCACCAGCCCAGAGGGGAGAGCAGTACTCATCAGGCTGTGGACTAAAGCTTTGTATGTAGTCAGTAGCTCAGGTGTGCCAAGGAAGGACTTTTCATGATAGAGGATTCCCAGTCGGCGAACGGCTTTGGAGGCCAGGTTGGAAATGTGGCTTTCCCAGGAAAGATCATCGCAGATAGTGAGACCCAGATTCTTGAAAGAAAGGACTTCTTCCAGAGGATTGTTGAGAAAGTGGATGAGGGGGTTTGCCAAACGGTGCTTTCGGAGGGACACAGTGAGAGTGTGAGATTTGTCAGGATTGAAAGACATGTTCCACGTGTTGGACCAGTTTGTGATTTTATCCAGATCTGCAGAGAGCGAAGCTGCTGCTTACCAGTCTGAGGGATGACAGATGGTATGACAAAGGGTGGAGTCATCAGCAAAGAGATAAAGAGGATTTTCCAGAGAGTCGGAGAGATTATTGATGAAAAACAGAAAAAGAACAGGGCCCAGAACGCTGCTTTGAGGAACTCCAGCCTGGAGAAGAAGAGGGGATGAGAGAACTCCATTTAGGGCAACACGTTGGCTGCAACAGGAGAGGACATCTGCAAGCGATGAGTGATGGCTTTGGATACTGAAGCAAGAGAGTTTGGTGAGCAGGGCAGGGTGCCAGACCGTGTCAAAAGCACGCGATATGTCTAGCGATATGGCTCTGATTTAATGTCTGGCATTGAATACCTCCATCCATTGTTGGGAGAGCAGAAGCAGCATATCCGTGGTAGAGTGACTAGGCTTGAAACCAAATTGATGAGATGAAATCAAGCAATTGGAGAAGAGGAAGGATTTAATGTCTGAAGCAATGATTGATTCCATAACCTTGCTGATGATTGGGAGAAGACTGATTGGTCTGTAGTTGTAGGGATCTGTTTTTGCACCTTTGTTATGCAGGGCAGTAATGTTTGCTGATTTTCAAGCAGTTGGCAGATGACCTTGAGCAAATGAGAGGGTGAATAGAGCAGAGAGAGGGTGAATAGAGCAGAGAGAGGGTGAATAGAGCAGAGAGAGGGTGAATAGAGCAGAGAGGGTGAATAGAGCAGAGAGGGTGAATAGAGCAGAGAGAGGGTGAATAGAGCAGATAGAGGGTGAATAGAGCAAGTGCAGAGGAGCAGGTTTTTAGGACATGTGGGCTGATGTCGTCTGGACCGGTTTCAGAATCTGAGTCGAGATTTGACAGAAAGCTCTTCACTTTGTCAGGAGAAAAGGACACAGACTCCAGGGACAGTTGTGTGCGACTGGGTAAGGTGAGTGCAGAAAGCGAAAGGTTTCAGACACAAGATTTAGATGCAAACGTGGAGTTTAGACATTCAGATTATATAAGTTTATTCAGGGTAATTCTGCACTGTCTCCTTTTGTGATTATTGCATTTATTTTACCACACCCATGAAGTCCTTGCTTTCCCCTGCTGTACATTTGCGAATAAATCCCTTACTGTGCCACATAACTTTCCTTGCTTTGTTAAATAAATGTGCCTGTTATAAATGTACCCAGCTCATTTTTGTGTTTTCCTCCATTGGTCTAGCATGGTCTGCACCTCATTCTCGCCGGGACGTTGTACCACAGAATCTGCTTATTAGCCAATACGTACTTGGCAGCTCCGCTCGACTGCACCTGATATGGTAAGTTAAGCAAGTGTGCAGAGGACATGATTCCTCGATAAGGCCATCATGTGTTCCTTGTTCAACGGTTGTCAGACGGAGGACACTGGGTCACATGGTCAAATTATTGGCGTTCGCGGTCGATTAGCGACCTGCCGCGTCACAAAGTTATTCGTGTGAGACAGCCTGTGATTCCGGTGAGTCCGCGGAGAAACCAGGGACAGCCCCTCCTTCGTTGTAACCCCCGCAACAATATACTTTTACTAAGTTTGGTCAAAATCCCATCACTGGTTCCCAAGTTAGCACGGTAACAGATTTTTTACGCAACGGGAACTCCGACCTTTGACCTCTTGACCCCATTATCTACTCAGTTCATATTTGCATAATTGCACATATTTGTATGTGTACCAAGTTTGATTTGGATCCCTTCAGCCGTTCTTAAGTTATCGCGCGAATGAAAATGTATAACGGGTGCATGGAGAACCCTAAAACAATCAATGCCTCCGGTGACTGATAGCGGAGGCATAAAAACATTGATGCGATGTTGCAATTTAAATCAATTCAGGGATAGGTAATAAGATTGAAAATGGGAGAAATGATGAGCTGTGCAAGGAGCTTGACAAACATCAAGAAATAAACAACGTATCGATCCTTCAAATATTTGGGGTACCCATTGCACCAAAGCAGGAAATTTGTTTCCTTTGGTCTGTGGACAGGTGGTATACATTGCAATGAGTTTGTATTTATACGAGGGAAAGTCTCAATGTTTTTCTCGAAGACATTGGAAAGGAATGGTCCTGCAGCAGAGGAATGCAAAGATATTAGCCCTTCACCATTTGCAGTAGTTTCCAGACAGTCACACATCTTTCCCAGCAGTGGACGAGTTTCATAATGCAAATGACCAAAAAAAGTGCTTTTGTCTCAACCTTTTTTTTTTTTAAAGGGAACAGCTTTAACCTTCAAGGGAACAACTTTAAGCTCTCGGTGAATATTGAAATTCACCCTTTTGATCCCAGTATAAATTGGCGAACAAAGTGTAATCAAAGGATTATTTATGTCTCATTGTTGGATTTCAAAGGTGAATGCTATAATAATAAAGTTACAAAATAAAATTAAATCCAAAAACATCCAATCGACAACAAGTACCTGCAATTGAAGATCTCTTTGCGACCATGGTCAAGCAAAAAACATTCAAGTTGAAGAACAGAGTCCAGTGGCACTGCCTCTTGGTACCCACACCATTTCTTCCCACAATTTTCCAATTCTTGTTGTGGCACAACTCCATGATGTGCACAGAGTGTAAACTCTGCCTCTTCAAAATTGGTCAACCCATTGATTATCTCAATCTCAAGTTCTTCCCTCGTTTTGGCTTGTATGACACTGTGTTTAGTGTGTGCTTCTTCTGTTGTTTTATCAATGCAATTCATCAATTGTGTGGCTACCAGGTCACTCATGTCATCATTCTTTTCCCCGTTCCATTCTCTGCTCATCGTCTCATCTTCTGGCTGGAGGTAACTCAGGTCATTCTTCAAATCTGTATTCACTTCTGAACACTTGATCATCTTCCCACATTCATCAGGACTTTCCAAAAAAAAGGTGCAAGCATCTCTTGCGATCTCCAATATAGCACTGGATGTCGTCTCTGGACAGGCAATCGGACATGTGTAATCATGAGCATCATTGTCCATGTCCTCATTCCTGGATGTCGAGCAGGAAGACTGTGTTTTATCTGTGAATAAAATGTTCAAAGTATGTGAATAATTTAAATGAAACAATTAACAGCATTTGTACAATTGTGAACAATGAAAATGCGAAAAGAAAGAGTCAAAACAGATCATGTGAAAAACGCAAAGGCTCAATCCACCATTTCAAACACAAGATCAGTAACTATATTTCGGCAGATCATACGAGACATTTACTTGAATTTTCAAATCAATTAACGACTTCCAATCTCCGAATGCATGTCTCCAAATGAGCTGGAGAAAATAATTCAATAGAAACAGTTAAAACTGTAACCATGATCATTTCACCAAAAAAATAATCATAATAATAAATATTTTGTTTAATTCCATTTTTCCTGTAACCATTGGGGGGGGGGGAGGAGTTGGATCATTTCATGTCTCATCTGAATTGAGGCTCGTTATACGAGGAACCCAGGATCATACCTCATAGGTTTGTCCATAATCAACCAATGTCCTTTAAATAAGTGTAAAAATACTGATATCTACTTATGACTTCAGAATGTGATTAATGTCCAGGTTATTCAAGGAGCCTTAAATCATAGTTTAAAAAACAGACATCAATGGGCCTTGACATGGAAGGGAACATTGGATGTTCACTGCCATTTAAAAGAGGCAATTGCAGCATGTCATCCTTTCCACAAGAAGTTAGCACTCAGCAAGCACATTTTGCAAAGACATTGAGTATTACACAAATTATGGTCAGCAATTGTGGGAAAATTATAGATCAATTGTCAAACAAACATCTGACAGACCTGAAGGTGGGGGTAGTCATAAGCATTTGAGGTGGATATTGATAACAAACTCACTAATTTAACGAGAAATCAACTTAGCTTCATCAAAATGCTGGCTTTCATGAACACACCTAATAAATCAGAAAAGTTAATTTTTATTGTACGATGCCTTCAATTCCAACAGGATCATGCAATAAAGACACATCATAACCATAAATCTCAACGATTTTTTGGATACAGTCAATGCTCGTAGAAGAACGAGGACATTGAATGGATCAAGACGAAACGGAAGAAAAGGAATAGTAAGTAGAGGGGGAAAACACTGACAGCAGAGTTGAAGGACAAAAGAGGGCCACTTGGACAATGTGTCTGGGGAGGGATGAGGGGAAGGAAAGGATGCATGGAGTGGACAAGAGGGGTACAGAAGGAAACTCTCAGGAACAGTTCCTGACACCCCAAAGCCGATGCAGGGAAAAGCAGCTCAAAGAGCATCTTCACTGCCACCCCATTCCTCAAAGCTATTTGCGATCACGGAAGCATGGGGCCTCGTAGGCATCCAGGACGCTGAGCTAAGTATCCCTGAATACATTATTTTGAGAGTCGACCGTGCTGATCAAATCGGTGGCGGCATGCTTCTGCATACAAAGTCACAGCAAAATAAAGTTATCTTTCCATGTTAATGCACACCTTCACTCTTCGACACTATCACATCGAAAATTGGAACGCATGACCCCCTTCATATTACTTGTGCATTCCACCGACCAAAAGTTGCACAAACTCTGATAATTATATGCGAATAAAACTCTGATATAGTGCCTTCAGAAAGTATTCACACCCCTTCACTTTTTCACATCTTGTTGTTGCAGCCTGAATTTAAAAAGGATTGAATTGAAATTTTTTGTCACCGATTGACACAAAAGACTCCATAATGAAAAAGTGATGATGTGTTTTTTGATTTTTTTACAAATTTATTGAAAAGTAAACAAAGAAATATCTAATTTATAAAAGTATGCAGCACCCTGAGAATACAATGGAGAAGCGCCTTTGGTAGTGATTACAGCTTCGAGTCTTCTTGGGTATGTGTGTATCGGCATTGCACATCTGGATTTGGGGATTTTCTCCCACTCTTTCTTGCAGATTTGCTCAAGTTCTGTCAAGTTGGATGGGGAATGTCAGTGAACAGCAATCTTCAAGTCTTTCCACAGATTCTCAATGGGATTCAAGTCAGGGTTCTGGCTGGGCCACTCAAGAATTTTCACGTTCTTGTTCTGAAGCCATTCCAATGTTGCTTTGGCTGTATGATTGAGGTCATTGTCCTGTTGGAACGTAAATCTTCACTGCAGTCGAAGGCCTTTTGCACTCTGAAGTAGGTTCTCCTCAAGGATTTGCCTGTATCTATCTCGATGCATTGTTCCCTCTATCCTTACAAATCTCCAAATCCCTGCCACTGAAAAGCATCCCCCATAACATGATGCTGCCACCACTATGCTTCAAGGTAGTGATGGTGTTAGATGGGTGATGAGCTGTGCTCTGTTTCTGCCAGATGTAGCACTTTGCATTCAGGCCAGAGTTCAATTTTTGTCTCATTACACCACAGAATATTTTGCCTCATGCTCTCAGTCGTTCTCGTGCCTTTTTGCATACTCCAAGCATGCTGTCATGTGCCTTTTTCTCGGGAGTGGCTTCTGTCTGGCCATTCTCCCATTAAGCCTGGATCTGTGAAGTGTTCCAGAGACTGTTGTCCTTCTGGCAGGTTCTCCCTTCTCAGCCAAGGAAATCTGTAGTTCTGTCAGAGTGGTCATTGGGTTCTTGGTCCCCTCCCTCACCAAGGTCATTATTGCCCAGTTTGGTCAGATGGCCCGCTGTAGAAAAATTCTGGGTAATTCCATATTCTTTCCATTTCCTAATAATGGAGCTCACTGTACTCTTGAGAACTTTCAACACTCCAGAAATTGCTTTATACCTTTGCCCAGATCTTTGCCTCCTCACAATTCTATCTCGGAGTTCGACGGACAGTTCCTTGGACTTCATGGTCGAGTTTCTGCACATGCACTGTCAACTGTGGGACCTCATACAAAAAGGTGTGTTTCTTTCTAAATCACATCCAATCAATTGAATTGAATTGAATCAAGTTGTAGAGACATCTCAAAAACGATCAAAGGCAATTAGATGCACCTCATGAACTCAGTTTGGAGTGTCATTGCAAAAGGGGTTGAATACTTATTGACAAGACATTTCAGATTTTCATTTTTAATTAACTTTTGAATTTTTTTTTTTTAATATTCCACTTTGTGTAGATCAGTGGCAGAATTATTAAATTTAATCCAATTTAAATTGAATCTGCAACATTTAAATTGAAGCTGTAACAAGGTGGCGTCAGTCAGGTCAGGCCAGATTAGATCTGTGACTTGCTACAGGTATCATGTAAACCTGCACTAACCTGTTCCATGGTCGGGTTGTCGGCGACGAAACCGTCTCCCCCACCAGGTTTTTTGGTGAGGAGGGTGTTTGGATATGGACACCCAGCAGGATTAAAAACAAAACCTGTCAAAGGGTGGAGGAGCTCCTTGTAAGCCAATGGTCATCCATATCTAGTACCCAACTGTGTCTGCGGACGTCCTCCTGCAGTTGGGTTACTTCTTATTAGGAGGTTGGTGGCAGGATTTGCACTCCGGCCACCGTAAAACCCTTCATTCCGCAAAACGTAAAAACGCAAAGAAATCTGAAAACCCACTCCGTGAGAGTACCTCCTGTGCAGCTTCCCTTCGCAGGGCAGCTCACCGGATGACGGGATTGGGGCAAAGCCTTCGGGACCCCCAATCTTTGATGATAGGAGGGAAACCACGGGGTAACATTCCCGGGTCAGATTGTGGGAGAGTGTGTCGGAGTGGTGCTGAGGTGTCGTCCACCAGAAGGCGGTCTCCTTGGGTTAACCTGAGGTGGTCCCTTTGGGTGGGTGCCTGGAATGTCCCATCCCGAAGAGAGGATGTTCACCTGTCTCTTATCATCTGAGCTCAAGCGTTTGGACATCGGTATTGCAGCACTCTGTGAGGTTCAGAGACCGGATTGCGGCGAGATTATGGTGGGTGGTTACACCTACTATTGGTCTGGTCGCTCAGATGGTTACCATTCCCAAGGAGTTGCTGTAGCTGTGTTCAATAACCTGACTAATGATAATTGAGGGAACACCGGTCAGCCAGCGTATTATGAGGCGAAGGATTCGTCACTCCTTAGGTGTCATATCCCTAGTCTCTGTTTATGCTCAGACTGAGGCGAGTGATCTCACCGTGAAGGATGCATTTGATGCCACGCTCGGAGTCTGTGGTTGATCAGGGCCCCAGATGAGATACACTTCTTGTCTTGGGGGATTTCAATGCATCGACTGAAACTGATAGGGATGGTTATGAGACGTGTGTTGGTCCCCATGGGTCAGGAACTATGAACCAGAATAGCAAGAACTCATGGACTTAGGGTGGCCGGTTCATGGTTTCAGCGCCCACAAGCTCATCGCTGGACTTGGTATTCCAACGCTGGCAGTGTGGCAAAGGAGATTGACCATGTCCTCATTGATGGTCGCTGGAGGATGATCCAGAACTGCAGGGTCTCCTGGAGAGCTCAGTTCCTCAATACTGACCACCGGCTTGTGGTAGCAACTCTGAAGTTGCACCTTAAATCCAGGAGAATGGTACCATCCCTGCCGAGGCTGGATGTTGGCAAGCTCAAGGATGAGAGGGTAGCTGAGGAGTTTGCGAACAAGCTGAGTAGAGATTTTTTGGGGGGGGGGGGGTCTGGGTGCTTTGGGAGGTCCTGAAGAGTTGTGGAGTGCCTTCAAGACGACCGTCTTTGATGTTGCCGGTGGATGTCTTGGAACTCACCGTAGGGCAAAGAAGAATTTTGTCTCTCAAGGAACACTGGATACCATTGAACAGAGTCGCAGGGCCAGGCTGAATGGCAGGGCTGGGTTGTTCAGGGAGCTGAGGCGTAAAACTGTACGTGCGCTAAGGGTGGACAAGGAGGCCTATGTGTGAGGAATCTGTGAGGGGGTTGAGCATCACCTGTGGTCAAGTGATTCTCGTCCTGCTTACAGGGGAATTCGCGCATTGCGTTCATCCAAGCCCATCTCTCGGTGTACTGCAGTTTGAGCAGATGGTGGTGGGCTCTTGACAGAGGAAGTGAAGGCCTGCTGGACCGGTTACTTTGAGCGGTTGTACCAGGCTGATCCACCAGCTGTCGAGTTGGACATGAGGGGTGTTACAATCCCTGTTGCTGACCCTCCAATCAACTGTGGTCCACCTTCGCTTGTGGAAACAGGCTGCGGTAAACCGGTTGAAATGAGGAAAAGCTCCAGGGATCTGTGGCATCCATGCTGAACTTCTCAAGGCTGGTGGAAATGCTGCACTCGTGTCGTTGCATGCAATTCTGTGCTCTGCATGGAACACAGACATCATCCCAACTGACTAGAAGAGGGGCCTTGTTGTCCCTCTCTGGAAAAGGAAGGGTGATCACCAAGACTGCAAAAACTACCGAGGGATGACGCTGCTCTCAGTGCCGGGCAAGGTCTTTGCTTGGATAATTCTTGATAGGGTTCGCTACCATCTGCTTGAGCACCAGCACCCAGAGCAGTCAGGCTTTTCACCAGAGGTCAACGAATGACCGTATCCTTGCTCTTCGGGTCCTCACCGAACGCAGACGAGAGTTTCGGCAGGGGCTGCTTGCAGCCTATGTTGATCTCTGTAAAGCGTTTGATTCAGTGAATCGGGATGCCCTCTGGAGGATTCAAGGTTTTCGTGGGGTGGCACCAAAACTGATCGATCTGATGTCTGAACTCTACTCTGGTAATGAGAGTGCTGTGAAATGTGGTGGTACCATCTCTGACTTATTTCCAGTTGTTAATGGAGTTCTTCAGGGGTGTGTACTGCCCCCCCCCACACTTTTCAGCAATTGCATGGACTGGATTCTCGGGAGGATGTCGGAGAGATCAAGCTGCGGTGCATCGTTTGGGAATGTCAAGATCTCTGACCTTGATTTCGTAGATGATGCAGTCATCTTTGCGGAGACTTTAGATATCCTTCCGGGGGCCCTCAAGGTGCTGAATGAGGAGTCAGAGCAGCTGGGATTATGGGTTTCCTGGATCAAACCTAGGATCCAGGCTTTCAATGACATCTTGGATGCTGCTGTCCTGTCTGTGCCTGTTTGTGGTGAGCATGTTGTGGTCGTGGAGAGATTCACTTCCCTTGGCAGTGATATTCATGTCTCTGCTGGCTGCGAGTCCGAGGTCAATAGACGTCTGGGTCAGGCCTGGGGAGTCATGGATTCACTGGACAATGGGGTGTGGCGCTATCCTAAAAATACCTGTGCAGGAGGATGAAAGTATGAGTCTTCAGGTCCTTGGTGCTTCCAGTCTTGCTCTATGGATGCGAGACTTGGACTCTGACCAAGGATCTGAGACGGAGACTTAATTCCTTTGGTACCAGGTCTCTTCAGAGAATCCTTGGCTATCGCTGGTCGGACTTTGCGTCCAAAGAGCGGTTGCTGAGAGAGACTCAAATGAGATTTGTTACCTGCATAGTCCGTGAGCATCAGCTACGGCTGTATGGCCATGTGGCTCGTTTTCCTGACGCTGATCTTGCTCACCAGATTCTCTCAACGAGGGAGTCTCTCGAGTGGAGGAGGCCAATGGGCCGACCATGTGCCTCCTGGTTGCAACAGGTTGCTCGGCATCACAAGGAGATGGGGATGGGCCAGGCATCTGCCTGGGGATGGCCAGACGGAGGTCCCTGGAGTACCGGCGGAAAGTGGACGCAGCGATGCGCTGCTCTGGCGCATGCTCCCATACCTGACCTGACCTGTAACAACAAAATGTGAAAACTCAAGGGGTGTGAATACTATATGAAGGCACTGTATTTTACCCATCCTTCCCTGTCTTACCCAACTGCTCCTGGACTACATGGCTTTTGCACGTGAAAAGGTGGAAAATGTTCTTTCAACCCTTGACTGATTCTGCAACTGGACTGGACGGAATCAGCTCATGTGTCCTAAAAAATCTGCTTTGCTCCTCTTTACCATGCTCGCTCTGCTCTTTTCACCCTGTCATTTGCGCCGTCATCCTCCATCTCCATGAAAATCCACCATCACTGCATTACATAAAAAGGTACAAAAACTGATCCCCTTAACTACAAATCTATCAGTATACTTCCAATCATCAGCAAAGTCATGGAATCCGTCATCACAGTTGATTATGAATTCCTTCCTTTTCTCCAATGCAATTTGGTTTCAGACCAGATCAGTTCACTTCACCTTGGATGTGCTGTTTATACTCACCCAGTAATGGATGGAGGCTCTCAATGTCAGACATGAGATCAGAGACATTTCTCTGAACATATATCATGCTTTGATGCAGTCTGGCATCCTACCTTACTCCCCAAACTCTCTGCCTATGGCACCCAAGGCTAACTACACACATGGCTTACAAACTTCCTCTACTCTCATAGCCAATGTGTAGCACTCAATGGAATCCTTCATCTCCTCTCCCTTTCAAGGCTGGAATGACTCAAGGCAGTGGTCTGGGCCAGGTCCTATTCCTGCTCTTCATCACCGATCTCTCTGAAAGTCTGAAAAATCCTCTTTATATCTTTTTGCCAATGACTCCCACCCTCTGCCATGACATCCTCATCCTTCAGACAGGGAGGCTGCAGCCTCTTCCACCTCTTCAGTCCTTGGAAAATAAAATAAAACCACAAGGTGGTCAAACACTTGGAGCATGTCTTTCAATCCTGACAAATCCCACACTCATCATCTCTCTCCATAAGGACCATCTGGCAACACCCTTCCCCCATCTACTTTCTTAATCCTGTTGAGGAAGTTCAGTCATTAAAACTCTTGGGTGGGATGCAATAAAGGCGAATTAAGAGAATGGAGAAAACAAATGTTGTAACAGTTGGATTTTTGAGACAAGGTATGAAGGAAAGGTTGAATTGAGAGCAGTCTGTCAAAATAGAAAAAGAGGAGTGAATTATGATACAGTAACTAGCATAACCCGCGCTCTGCGCGACATGTTGGGGTGGGTGTGTTTGAGAAAGGAACTGATGCAGAGTATCAGTAGTAATTTCACTTTAATGCAGTAAGTGGAATATGATTTCACTGTTTCAGAACCATTTTATTTACTGTTTTTTGTACCATGCACCTCATATGGTCTTTGAGATAACGTAAGCCGAATATCACATTACTCGAGCGCAGAACAAAGTCGAAGATAGCGCAACACGAAACCACAAACTCGGAAATAATACATAAGATGAGAACCACAAATGTGAAAGGAAGATGAAGCATTATAAGAAATCGTTTATATTTTTAGTATTTTAATTTGTTGACAGAGATTGCATAAGATCAGGAAAAGGAAAGGCTGAAGAAAAGATCGTGAGGTGAATGGTAAATTTGGAACGGTAAACGCAGAGGGTGGAACAGATCGCATGGTTACGGGAGGTCTATAGATAAAAGTGAATTTTTTTATTTTTAATAAGGATTGCTTCAGCACAATCATATTTTTTCCAATCAATTTCCAATCTATCTCGTGGATAAAATGTTCGATCCAGAGAAACCCGAAGATGTTTTACGTTAGCACTATCAATCAACGCATTATTCTTATAAGTAACAGTATCTCCATCTGGTTTCTTAAAAACGAGCCACAGGTATCGTGGCTTTCCTCCAGAACACCCAAGTTAAATGTGTAAGTGGTTTGGTTCAGTTTAACGTGTTGGCATCTTCTTTTAAGGCAAGATACATTTAGTGGTTTATTTGAGTTAAGTCTTCTATTCAACATCTCTTCTATTTTAAGATTAGGAGTATATTCACTAATATACCAACTCATTTCATCAATTTCATCAGCCTTTGTTTTCCTCAGCAGTCTTCTCCTGAGACCCTTTCCCTCCGTTGTGTTCTCCTTTTCCTGAGAACTGGACGGTCCTCCCACACACACCCAACCGCCTGATTAGCTCCCCCCCCTCTTCTCCCAGGGCAACGCTCTGCCCCTGGAAGGCGATCCGAGCTCCGCCTCTTGGGAGGCGTCTATAGCTCCACCCCTCCCTTCCTCTCTTGCCAAGTCTCCCAGCACCCCCGGTAGAGGTTTACATAGGTTTTTATACACACAATTCCTTTACCATAATTACCACGACACACCACCCCCTGTATAGTGCATACGCAAACAAGACATTTTCTTGTCCTTACTTATGACAAGCTGACGTGTCCCAACTTACTACATAAGATGGGCTAACGACTTGTACACAGACCATGCTATTCGATACATTTCTATCTAACCACCCCACAAACATAACAGTACAATAAAAATCAACCAAACAAGCACCTCCATACCACATATATACATAACAGGAAGGACAAACAAGGTTTTATTTTGTGCAGTAATGGCAGGGGTTAGGTTCCAAGAAAATGCTGTGGGGAGGGAGACCAGTTCCTGGGCTTCAAGGAAATATAGAGGAAGGTGGAGGGCAGCCAGAAATAAGCACGCAAAGTATATACGAGGTCCGTCTAAAAAGCAAAGGGACTACGCCTGCTGTGTGCTCCACTTACAAAACTTGAATGAACGGATTGCGTCAGTCTTTCGCAACATTCCAGCAATACATATATGATTGGTGATGGTTGACTGCGATCATTGTGTGATTTTTTACAGGTCGTGCTTTACACGTTGTTGAGTATGAGTCGTCGTGCTGCGAGTCGTGAGCGGAGAGCCAATCTGAAGTTTCTTGCCAAGCTTGGCAAAACACCTTCGTAATCCTTCCCAATGCAGACAGCAAGTCTACGGGGAAGAAACGATGTCACATACACGTACATTTGAATGTCACAAGACGTTCAAAGAGGGACAGGAGGAGGTTGAAGACGATCCACGGTCTGGAAGATCTTCATCGAGCAGAACGGCAGACACCATCGAGCGTGTGAAGCAGATGGTGCATGCAGAACGTAGACTCATGGTGCGGATGATTGCTGAGGAACTTTCCATCAACAAGGACACTTCTGGAGCATCATCACTGAAAATCTTGAAATGCACAAGGTGTGTGCAAAGATGGTCCCCTGTTGTCCGAGGACCAGAAATAGCAAAAAAGTCACTGTCTGTCAAGACATGATCGAGCGCCTCGAGGACGATCCAGACCTGATTGGGAGTCATTACTGATAAATCGTGGATATTCGAATACGATCCCGAGACCAAACGGCAGAGTCATCAGTGGAAAAGTCCGGCATCACCAAGACCAAAGAAAGCAAGGATGTCGAAGTCAAAGGTCAAGGTGATGCTCATCACGTTTTTTGATATCAAGGGCATCGTCCACTTGGAGTTTCTACCACAGGGTCAAACAGTGAATCAATACGTGTACAAGGAGATCCGGTGGCGCCTCATGAGATCAGTCTGGGACATGAGGAGGGATCTGTGGGAGAACAACACCTGGGTGCTCCACCATGACAATGCCCATGCTCACAGTGCCCTGAGCATCCGACAGTTTCTGGCGGAGAGGAACGTGCCAACTCTGGAGCAACCCGCGTATTCGCCAGATTTGGCCCCTTGTGATTTTTTCCTATTCCCCATGCTCAAGTCGGTGATCAAGGTGACCCGATTTCCTGATGTGGAGGCCATCAAAAGAGCCGTGATGACAGAGCTCCGGAGGATTCCAGAAGCCTTGATTTTCACACAGAAGCTGTGATTTCAATATATTTTTTGGAATAAAATTTCTGTGAAGTCAGTCCCGTTACTTTTTAGACGGACCTCGTAGAATGCGTGTTAACATCGAAAAAAAAAACATGAAAATGCAAGAGCGAGAATTGCTTTGCATTTTATGTCCCCTGCTGATGTGATATTTTCTGAATCCAAAAAGGGCATCAATGAAAAATATAGGAAACACCATGAAACTCAAACTTGTTATGCAACTTATCAAAATAAAGCCATGCACCAAGTTTCAGTTGAATATGTTAAAGGGTAGGGGGAAAAGGTCCAAAAACCACAGGTGGGTGGACGGACGGACAGATGGAGAGCAAACCAACAGTCACCTCTGGTGAAACAGTAATCTCCCGCAATGAGGAGATGCTCTCCCTCCTACAGTCTCCCGCAATGAGGATGAGTCTTTGGGCCTCTCACTCAATCACTGCAGGTTGGTTGGTGGTCTTTCTGTCTTCTACCGTCTCCTCTCCAGCCTTTTCTACCGTCTCCTCTCCAGTCTTCTACTGTCTCCTCTCCAGCCACCACATTTCCACAGAGCGCTCAAGGTCCGCCAACAACCCCCTTCTGGTAAAACTACCAAAATCACGAATCACTGCTCACCTTCACTCTTTCATTCCTCTTTTTTTTCCACCTTTGGAATAAACTCCCTCACTCTATTCATTCCCATTCTTCCCTCCAGGCCTTCAAAACTGCTGTTCACCACCACCTCTTATCGCCCCAATCCAAATCCTCGATCTTTTCTACCCCCGATAATCCACCCAAGCCCACCTCCTTCAAATTCCCTGCTTTCCTTCCTGAAAGTCCCTGTAATGTGCATCTTCAATTCCCCATGTTCCCCGTCCCATCCATCTCCCTTCCACAGATCTCCTAATGTCTGTTACCCACTGTTTTGTCCTCCTCACTCCCTTCCCTCTTGTCTCATGCCCCCCCCCCCTTGATGTGCGTTGTGTGTTGGCTCTCATACGAGTCTCGACAAGGTATACAAAAAAATATAAACAAAAAAAACCCAGCAGAGAACAATAAATAAACGTTGTAAATTAAACAAAAACACAAGAGTTTTACCTTTTAAATGTATTCCAACACAGTGAGGTGGGTGAGTAAACATATTACGTACTATTTGTAGTGCAATCTGCCGTAAATAGAAAACACAAGACTTAACTCAGGATGTTGATGCTGTTAGAGGTGGGAGGGTGGAGGTTAGAAAGATGTGGACGTAGAACTTGCAATGGCTATTGGATCATCGGGAACAGGACGAAGTAGTCTGCGGCATTGCCACATCGAAGAAGGGTAAAACGATCCTAAGCCACACTGATCCAGAACAGATCGTCCCTGCTTGGAGGGGAAGGTAGGAGATGGTGTCCTCTTCCAAAATAATTTCGTCTCTTCGGCATTAAAAACCTGCTCCAGCATAAATCCCTTCGCCTCAATTAATCCCAAAAGCCATAGTTGAACTGGAGTCTTGAGAAATATGCAACGATTTCTTCCGTATCGCTGGTCCATTTAAAGTCCGAGTAAATCCACAATGGTTTCTCCCATACACTGATCCACTCAAAGGCATTTTTTTTCTGTTTGATCCTTCATCCAAACATGAAGCACTTTCGATTCTTTCAATATGAGGATCATGGGACTGGAATGTGCCTTTTGCACTTTGCTAGCAGGAACCCTTGCACGGATATTTGACTTGTGTTTACTTCACCGCACAGTTGATAAATTGATCCCTTAATGGCAGCCCACAGTTACTTCACTTTCACGCCTTGACAACATATCTAACAACTCAATTTTTTTTCACGTCATCACCTTTGGCTGCCTTTCGGCACAAATCATTTTGTCCGTTGTTGTACGTTGGTTGGGGTGCCATTCATATCTGTTGTGTGTCCACTAGATCTTGTGGATCTAGTGTTAGAGGATCTTCATAATGCAATTTCCTGTACTAGTGCGGGCCCATATGTGCGTGGCCATACGCGTGCCCGTACATGAAAAAAAAAAAACTTTCAAACCGCGTGCCAGAAACAACAACCACACAGGCCGTTCCTTCGCTTTCGCGTGCCCATACGTGCGTAGCCAGGAAGTTCACATATCGCAGTTACGATTATTATTCGCAATTTAGTTTTAATGGCCAATTATTCAATTAGCGCCAACGTATTTTGCCTTTTCCCAATGTCATCACAAGGAAAAACACAAAGAGAAGAGAAGAGGGGGGGGAAAAAAAACTCACGTGCGTGGCCGTATGTGCAAAAAAAAAAAAAGCCACACAGGCTGTCCTTCGCTCTAATCAACGACGACTGGATTGGGGCATTGTGTTTATCTATAAATGCGCATAATAAATCGAGAAATTATTAGAATACACCAAGTCATCACTTTCCTGAAGTCCGTACGTTGTAATCCGTAATGGGGAACGCAGCTGAGGTTCTCTTCCCCATCGGCCAAGCCCACGCAGCAACGCGTCTTGTCTTTGGTTGGTAAATAAATGGCCATAACTTGGGAACCACTTGTCCGATTAATATCAAACCTTGAAAACGCACATCCACAGGGCCCCAGCAATATACCTGGCAAGTTTCAATTAGATCGGACCAGTGGTTGTCGAGAAACAGCGGTCGAACACACACACACACACACACACACACACACACACACACACACACACACACACACACACACACACACACACACACACACACACACACACACACACACACACACACACACACACACACACAGCTGGAATTATACAGATTATGACTATTAATTATTAAACTTAGCTTTGCTCTCAAATGCTGCTCTGGTTACTACAAACAAAGGTGCGCAAGAAACAAAAGGCTCGTAATGGGAGGCAATTGTACACGCGGACAAAAACACTCATCTCAAAAACCACAATTGACCGAAATGAAATACCGCAATAACGAATTTGGAACACAATAGGTTACCCACGATTGGTCGAAACCCACAATATTAGAAGGTATACTGTATTAAAGATCCATTGCTCTGCTGACATACTGTATTCTTAACCACTGAAACAGAAAATGTGGCAATTCATAATGATCGTACACACACCTATTCAGCAAGTTACCCATTAATTTGCATCCATATTTTGTACTTCAAAAATAGAGAACATTTAAGGTGGTTTAAGCAACAAAACATTTCAATAATATATTCTTCAAGTTCTATTCACATAATCAATCACCTCAAGCATATTTGTAACACTTATAAGCCTTCAACATCAAAAGCATCTCACCCTCCAAACAGTGATATCCATGCGATTCAGTTTCATCTCCCACTTTGGTCAAAGCCAAAATGCGAGCACGGTACCAAGAGTCATCAATCAAACTCCGCACACACAGAAATTGTCCTAAAAGAAATAAATAATGGCACAAAAGGAAGCAGGGAGAAAATCATCAATTTTATCTGTACATCCATAATATAACAATCTACAGTATAATTATACACACACATACAGACACACAACAATCACAAAGCATCTGTGATTCACCCAACAAAAACCAGCTTTTCAATTTGTGAGCAGACAATATTTTGGTCAGTTGGTTTGTAAAAAGCTTCATTTAAAGGTTTTATTTGAGATAAGAGGGATGGGAAATTTATACATTTTATAATGACTTTCGATATTAAAAACGATACTGCCAAGTCCATGGTTAGATAAACATTTTTCCATCATTTCCTGAACTGCATTGTGGGCAAACAGTCGACCAATGATGTTTAATCACTCCATCACATGCAAACACCAGATGTTAGATATTAGTAACACTCAACGTCTGTCTGTCTGTCTGTCTGTCTCTCTCTCTCTCTCATTAACTTTTAGCCAATTAAAATTTCCCAATGAAAAATCCATACACAATAGCTTTCACATCGCGGTCACCTGTTCAACGCAGTCCGTGGCCATGAAAATGACCTTCCTTGGCCAGATCAGTACTGTATGCAATGGTCATAAAATATTGTCAATCATTAAATCACATTTTTTATTTGTGCAGTATTTTCATCCAAATGTTTTGACAAATTGCAGTTTATGCTAGGAAACAAAAACTCAATCGCACCTCCTGGCTATTATGGTGAGCATCACCGCGGATTATGTCACACATGGTAAAACCGCATAATCCGCAAAGAACAACCATCTATCTGCCACCTAGATGATTGTTCCCGCTAATGCATACCATTCAGCCACAAGGCACATGGTGCGATCGGCGGGTAAATCGAAACATGGAGTGTGACGAGCACTTCCCCGTATCCTACACCCCGGTCTTCCCCGGTCTCCATACACCATGTTCATAAAGTCCTACACCAAAGCTTCACCTCTAATCCAGAGGCCTCAGCCCTGCAACTGTCAAACAGACAAAGATTACATGTTCAACATCACATCAAATGACAAATGTGATAATTGGTTAGCTATTTAATTGGTATGCCGTCCTGATAAGCGCAAATAAGTCCAAAATCCAGATAGGCGGCTCCGTTTGATGTTTAACTGATGTTGACCATGCAATCTCTGTCTGCTTGACAGTCACCGGACTGAAGCCTCCAGATTGGAGGTGAAAGCTTTGGTGTAGGACTTTATGTCCATTGGAGATCGAAAGAGTGCTCGTCACACTCAACATATTTGAAATAAAAACTCATTGTCCAACTACAGTAGTTCATTTATTTGCGAATGACATTTCAAGGAAACGATTTCATCCTTTTACAGTACTGTATTTGACTGCTGCACAGTTGTGTGTGTGCGCAGGTTGGGGGGGGGGGGGGGGAAGTGCTTCAAGTGACTTGGTCCATGTGCTCAAGTAGTTCAGAATTATGCCTGTATTTGGGATCTGTCAGATGTCAGTTGTATTTCAAAACAGGTACTGAGGAGGCAGTGATGGTCACCTGAAAGGAAGTTTAGAGTAAGATGTATGTGTCAGACCTTCTCTACAAGCAAGCGGGACTTGTCGCATGTGGCAGAGAGGAACTCGGAAAAAGCTACATGCTTAGAGTATGATGGACAATATCACAGGCCGTTTTGGCCAAAGACTGTAAGCCAGGTTGGAGGAGTGAGTTGTGGAGCCCTGGAAAGGGGTGGGACAGCTTGAAAGGCAGCGGATGCCCAAAGAGAGGGACCCACCATGCATGAGAATGGGCACTGAGGTTAAAAAAGCTATGTACGTGCATAGGGTGGTTCGAGATGAAAGACCTTCATCAAGGAGACGACACTCTCTCTCTCTCCGCTTCGTCAATTCAATGGACAGAGTGCTGAGAGACAGCGAACGCCATCACATCTAAATCACCATAAAAAGGTCTTGCTCGCTGCATATAAACAGGGAAACCTGGTTGTTAACACTGCAAACTTTAGCCATGATTGTGTCATTCTCTCCCTCCACCCAAAGTGCCACGTATTGCAGTTCCGAGTTCTTTTGCCTGGTGCTTATGAGCTCATCCCGTAGTAGAATTGCCAAATGTCTCACCCTCACATTTTTTGGATGGCAAATTGTGTACAATAGGGATTGCTTCGGGTTTCTGTTTCATTGAAGTTCATTCGAATGTTTCGGTGAATCATTGAATGTTCTTCCCCCGTATATACGAAATTAAAGATTCTCCTTTGCTATGCTGATCGATCGATCGTGTGGAAATAGTTCTTTTCCACCACAACCATCTGTGAGGTTAAAAGACCCTCGGCATGATGGCCAGGTCAATATTAGTCAATACTTTAATGCCGTCTCTTTCTCTCGGCTTGTGTATATTTTATTTAAAAAAATATATAGGCTCATTGAAGAGCAAGATGACAGAGGGTAACCAGAACGGCACTCTTCGACATCATGAAAAATAATGTGTGATCCCAACCGCCCCAATCATATACAATATTTTACATACATATCCTCACACCAGGTTCAGTCAAAATCAATCACTGGTTCACAAATCAGCATGGTAACAGATTTTTTGTAACGAACAGGACCTCTGACCTTTGACTGCATATTTTAATCAGTTTATCTTTACATCATCTATCTATAATTCCAGCAATCTGTGTATGTGTGCGTCTGTGTGCGTCTGTGACCGCTGTTCCTTGACAACCACTGGTCCGATATAATTGAAACTTGCCAGATATATTGCTGGGGACCTGAGGATGTGCCTTTTCAAGGTTTGATATTAATCGGACAAGTGCTTCCCAAGTTATAGCCATTTATTTACCAAACCAATGACAAGACACGTTGTTGCGTGGGCGTGGCCGATGGGGAAAGGAACCTCAGCCGCGTTCCCCATTATTGGTGACAACGTAGGGCTTCCGGATAATGATGACTTCGTGTATTCTAATAATTTATCGATTTCTTATGCGCATTTATCGATAAACACAATGCCCTAAGTTATGATCGTTTTCATATTAGACGGTGCATAAATTTCGGTAACATCAGAGTGCTGGTGTGCTCCGAACCAGGAAGTAAATTTTTTTTCTCTCCTCTTCTCTTTTTGTTTTTCCTTGCCACGACATTGCGAAAAGGTAAAATACGTTGGCGCTAATTGAATAATTGGGTATTAAAACTAAATTGCGAATAATCGTAACTGCGAATAATATGCGAACTTCCGGGCCACGCACATACGGGCACACAAGAGCGAAGAAACGGCCTGTGTGGTTGTTGTTTGTTGCTCGTGGTTTGAATTTTTTTTTTTTTTTAACGGGCATGTCCTCGTAATAATAATTGCACCAAGTTTGACTGAGATCCCTACAGGCATTCTTAAGTTATCGTGACAACGAAAACCCATCACGGACACTGACTTTTGAGCTTTTGATGCAGAAATCTAATCAGTTCATCTTTACATCACAATATATACTTCCACCAAGTTTGGTCAAAATCTCATCACTGGTTCACAAGTTAGTTCGATTTTTATGCAGAGCAGTAATGCATCAGCAAACATTACCACACTGCATAAAAAGGTGCAAAAACAGACCAATCAGCCTTCTCCCAATCATCAGCAAGGTTATGGAATCCATCATCGCTTCCGACATTAAATCCTTCCTCTTCTCCAATGGCCTGATTTCCGATCATCAATTTGGATTCAGACATGGTCACGCCACCCTGGACATGCTGCTTCTGCCTTCCCAACAATGGATGGAGGTCCTCAATGCCGGACATGAAATCATAACTATCTCCCTTGATATATCACGTGCTTTCGATATGGTCTGGCACCCTGCCCTGCTCAACAAACTCTCTTCCTTTGGCATCCAAGGCAATCTCCACTCATGGCTCGCAGACTTCCTCTCCTGTCGCAGTCAACATGTGGCCCTCAATAGAATTCTCTCATCCCCTCTTCCTGTCCAGGCTGGAGTTCTTCAAGGCAGTGTTCTGGGCCCTGTGCTTTTCTCGTTTTCATCAATGACCTCTCAAACTCTGGAAAATCCTCTTTATCTCTTTGCTGATGACTCCACCCTCTGCCGTACTATCTGCCATCCCTCAGATCGGCAAGCAGCAGCCTCTTCACTCTCTGCAGATCTGGGCAAAATCACAAACTGGTCCAACACGTGGAACATGTCTTTCAATTCAACAAATATTCACTCTCTCACTATGTCCCTCCAAAAGGACTGTCTGGAACCCCGCCCCACCTTCTTTCTCAACAATCCTCTTGAAGTACTTTCATTCAAACTTTTGGGCCTGACGATCTGCCATGATCTCTCCTGGGAAATGCACATCTCCAAGCTGGCCTCCAAAGCCAGTCGCTGATTGGAGATCCTCCGTCATGCAAAGTCCTTCCTTGGCACACCTGAGCTCCTGACCACGTAAAAGCTTTCATCCACAGGCTGATGGAGTATTGCTCTCCCCTCTGGGCTGGTGCTCCCGCCTCTCACTTTTCTCAGCGTCATGCTGTGGAAACCAAGGAAATTCAAATCATTGGTATCTCCCGCGATGAGGCTAAGTCTTTGGGTCTCTCCCTCTCGCACTGCCTGTAGGTCAGTGGTCTTTCTGTCTTCTGCTGTCATCTCTCCAGCCTCGACCCACCCCCTCTGCTCTGTCCGCTATCTGTCCGGCCCATATTTCTACAGGGCGCCCAAGGTCCAGCAGCAACCCCCTTCTGGTAAAACTACCAAAATCAAGAATCACTGCTCACCTTCATTCTTTAATTCCTCTTTTTTTACACCTTTGGAACAAACTCCCACACACTCTCCAATCCCACTCTTCCTTCCAGGTCTTCAAAACAGCTGTTCACCACCATCTCTCATCTTCCCCCAGCCAAAAACCATGATATTGTTACGTTTGAGGGGGGGGGGGGTATGCATTCAAAGGGTAATTAGGATGTTTAATTAGGTATGCCATGCTGTTCGAGTTTACCAGGATCTCGATGTAATAAGTAGCAATTCAGTGGTGATAAGTTGTCTAGTAAATGTTCATTTCTTCAAGGGGGAAATGATAATTGTCACGTAATTAGATAGGGACACGGGATAGGGTAAGTGTGTCTGCGTAAACCCCTTTTGGTAGTCCCTGGAGGCTGGCCGTGACGTCACAGGACAGGGCTGCGGATGGCTCCGCCCCGTGATCACGATTGGCGGAAGGCGACGGCGGTGGGCCAATAAAACGGCTCGATTGGAAGTGACGAGGACAGGAGGATAAAAAGGTTCTGTTCGGGGTTGAAAAGGAAGAGGAAGAAGATCGGGACAAAAAGATCGTGTTTTTTTGGTGTGGAGGCTGTTGCGCGGGAAGCGTACTTGTTGTTGTGCTGATTCGATCGTGTTCTTCATCGTGTCTTGGAGCCTTGCTGAGCCTCGTGCCTCACCTTGGTTGGCTCTGGGGTTCTGCTGACTCGGAGTACGGGGTCGAACGGCGGGTGGACCTGCCTCCCTCTCATGCTCGCAATTTGGCACCAGAACTGGTTCCCTGGCGGCTGTGAGCGGACTTGGGCCATGACCAGGAGGTCGACAGCACCACGGTTTCTCCTGCCCCCCCTGACGAGAGCAAGGCCAGCTCGTCCGACGCTGATCCAGGGACAGTTGCGTCCACACCACGGTCCAGCCTGACCACCAGAAGTAGCTACGTTGTGTGTGTGTGTGTGTGTGTGTGTGTGTGTGTGTGTGTGTGTGTGTGTGTGTGTGTGTGTGTGTGTGTGTGTGTGTGTGTGTGTGTGTGTGTGTGTGTGTGTGTGTGTGTGTGTGTGTGTGTGTGTACTTGGCGCCTTAGAGGGTTTGAGAATTGTATATTCATTGGAATTGTCTGTGTTTTCCCCACGCCCGATCCCACACCATCCCGTCGAATCGCCCCGGATCCCTCTTCTTGCCGAGTCTTGTTATTTCTGGTTAATAATAAAAACAAATAAACATCATCAACTCAGTGAAAAGCGACTCGTGCCACCTTCCTTGTCCCGTTTGCGGTAGAGCGATTAGAACCGCCATGTTTGGGTTATAAATAAATAAACCGCTTCCATCGTTTCGGCTCATTCTACGTTGGCGGGACTGTTCAAGTCCCGTGGACGTCACAATATTTTCTACCCCCGTTAATCCACCCTGAACCCACCTCCTTCAAATCTCCTGCCTTCCTTCCTGAAAGTCCCTCTTGTGTCCATCTTATTTACCCCATGTACCCTGCCCCATCCCACTCGTTTTCCACAGATCTCATGTGTCTATTCCCCACTGGTTTGTGCTTCTCTCTCCTATCCCTATTGTCTCCTGCTCCCCTAGTTGTATGTTCTGTGTTAGCTCTTATACAAGCCTTGACATTGTATATATAAAATAAAATTAATAAAACAATTTTGACCTCTGACCTTTGACCTCTTCACCCTCTAATCGAATCAGTTCATCTTTGCATCATTATACATACTTGTACCAAGTTTGACTTCACAGGACAGCATTCCACAAATGGGAGAAAAATAAAGAAACAAAAGAGTGGAGGTGTGCAGAAAGCCAACATTTTTGGAGTCTAACTTCAATGTTGTTCTTGAAAGAATGAGCACGTGTTCGTAAAGTATTGTTGTGGTTATGGAAAAGACACCCATATGCATTCAGACACATAGGATTTTCCCCAGACAGATATTTCTTCAGTGTATGCGAGATGTATTTCCCACCTTTCGTGCCGAGGACCTTTGGGAGGAATATGCATCCTTTGTTAGAATGCTCAGTTTTTCTCTGCTCCCTCCACATATCAATCCATCTTTGGATCCCTTTATGGCTGCCCATCCCTGCCCCCTGCCCATCCATCACTAGTCCCTTGCCACGTTCACCTTTCGAGCTCGTGACTCCGAGGTCCCTCGATTCTGTAATTTGCCCTTCAAACCTCTCCCTGAATCCTTTTACATTTCATGTCACAAACACTATCCGCCTACCACCACATCACAGATTGCCCCTGCTTTTCAGTCCCACACAAAGGATTCTGAAGTGTGTGCTTGAACATGTGGAAAGTAAATAGAATCATTCTTTCAATTCATGCAAAACCCCCATTTGAACACAAAGTAGATTATTATTACCTCCACCACCAAAGGTGAAGGTGGTTATGTTTTCATGCCTTTCTGTCTGTTTGTTTGTTTGTCTGTCTGTGTGCAGGACATCTCAAAAAGTTGTGGACGGATTCGGACAAAACATGGAGGACACATTGGGTGTGTGACAAGGAAGAATTGATTCCATTCTGGTGAAGATCCAAATCCGGATCCAATAATTTTTTAAAGCAATTCTTCACCATTGAGAGATAGGGATAAACTAATATATAACACGATATCTCAAAAATTTGTGGAAGGATCCGGATGAAACTTGGTGGACAGGTTGGGTGTGTGATGACGAAATGATTTGATTTTGGTGAAGATCCGAATACTGATCTGGATACGAGAGTTATTTAGTTTTTAAAAGCGATTCTTCACCATTGAGAGATGGGGCCAAAAACAATGTATTGCATGATATTTCAAAAATGTATTGGCCCTTACATGTTCTAGGGGAGTGGTTCTCAAACTTTTTTTGACTACCGCCCCCTTCTGCCCTCTTGGACCGGCCCAATGCCCCCTTGTCATATCGTTCGTGGTCGGACACCCAGCGGGCAATCGGATAGTCCGAATTTATGTAGATCGGAAGTAAAACTAACAGAAGCCAAATATTTTCTGAATAATATTTCACTTTACTTTTCCTTTACTTTTGTATTTTATTTTGCATTACCTACAATGTTTCAGCAGAACAGGTCCAGGTGAGGCAAACTGGGAATCTGTTATCACATGCCCAAATACCGTTAGTGTGAAGGGTGGGCCTGGTGACTCGCTGTGAGATTACGAACGTCTGGCTCCATCTCAGTGAGGTAGAGACACAGATCGCCCCTCTTGGTAATGTCAAGGTGGTTTCGATACTTGGTCAGCAGCACCATCACAGCGCTGAACCCTCTTTCAACGAGGTATGATGTGGGGAATGCCATCAGCAGCAGCTCTGCCTCTGTCCACATTGTGGGGTATTCGCCCCGCTCCAGAATTTGCTGTATTCATGCTGCGAGAATCTTGCCTTCGCCTCATCATCATTCCACAAGTTGATAATTTCATCCTGTAATTCACGCTTCACATCTCGAATGTCACATTTAAATGGGTTGATCACCCATGCTGGCACCGACAGTTCGAGCATGTCTCTGAAACGCTGCTCCATATCTCCACGAATCTTCTCAAGGTGATTGCAATAAATGAGCAGCTCTTCATCAGAAACAGCAGTTTCCTTTGCCAACCAAGGAAAGTGGTACATATCTCTGCGGCCGAGGGTTTCCCTGTGCAGAGTCGCCTTGGTTACGAACGTGCCGATCACTTTCTTTGCTTTAATCAGCGTCATATGGTCACCCTGGAGTTGTTTGTTGACATCATTCAGTATACTGAATATGTCCGTGAGGTAAGCCACATCATGCTCAATCACATTCACTTTCTCCGATAAGTCTGTATCAATTTCCGAGAGAAACTCGACCACTGTCGAGAAGAGGGCATGGAAATGGGTCAAACAAGTGCCTTTGGACAACCATCGAACTTCGGTATGCAACAAGAGCCTCTCGAATGGTTCATCATTCTCCTGGCAAAGCTGATGAAACAGCCGATCATGCAGAGACGACACCTTGATTTTATTCATTGCTTTGATTACTATCTGGAGTGATGTATAAAGTCTGGTGCTGAGAGCTTTTGCTACAAGATGCTGGCGGTGCACGACACAGTGAATGGCGAACACGGATGGTACCTGGTTCTTCAGAAGTGCAATAAAACCACGCTGGAGGCCAACCATCGCTGGTGCCCCGTCCGTCACGCAAGCGAGAATGTCCTCCATCGGTATGTTCTTATCAGTAAAGTACTTCTCCAACATTTGGAAGATGGAAGAACCCTTCGTATCGGTCTGGAGAGAGTGGGCAAACAACAATTCTTCCACCATTTCCTGATCACGGATGAAGCGAACGTAGCAGAGTAACAGAGCTTCACTGTCAAGCAAAGTGGACTCATCCAGCTGGATGGCGAAGTGCGTGCTTCTTAGCTCACAACACAGCTTATCTTCTACAACTAATGACATTTCATCAATCCACCTGGCCATGGAATCATTGCTGAGCACAATCGACGAGAGAACTGGATACGGATCCTGGCCCATAACAGTTTTTATCACTTCCCCAACAGCCGGTTTGATCAACTGTTCACCGATTGAATACGGTTTTCCAGATCTGGCGAGGAGCAATGACAGCTTATACGACGCTTCCAGTCCTTTATACACGAGCTTTTGGCTGGCTTTGAACATTGTCGTTACCGTGGATCGCTTCTCAAATTTCTCTTTCAGCGATTGGAAATAGCTGACCTTTGCGCGAGACTCATCACTGTGATTTTTACTCAAGTGCTCGCTCAGTCGAGATGGTTTCATTGCTTCATTGGACAGTGTAATACCACACAACAAACACATCGGTAACTGTGTGTTCATCAGGGATGGAATGAATCCATACTTGATGTATTCAACGGAATACTGACGACACTTTGTCTTTGAGGCCGACATCTTGAAGCCGACCGGACGTGAAGCTTTGTTGAACAACGAAATCAATACGCCAAGATGTCGAAAGACGAACACCAGTGATAAGGCCAAACAATAATTATATATTTCCGGTCTCTGGTCAGCACACTCATCGATTTTCACCCTGCGCTTGAAAAAAAATTTTCTTCACATTTCCAACGGAAGCTACAACAGCGCGCGCCTAAAACACAATGCCGCGCCGCCTCAGTACTCGCGCCTCGCTGGGAATTGCGCTGCCGGATCATAACACATGTATATGGTATTCACACCATGTGTATATTAAAAAAACACTGACTTGCATTGATGGTAAACAAGTCTGTAATATGCTTGAAGAACTTAATGATTTTCAGAATATTTACATTTTAAAATGTGTTCATTATTTACAAAAAGGCCTACCTGTCCCATTGCCTGTCTTTAATTTCTCTCTGGACGGTGCCACGGCAAACAAGGAGGACCGCAACGGGCATTGTATGGCCAATTTGCCGAATGGCGCCGGGTAACCTGTTCAGACTGCAGGAAGCCCAATGAGCGCTCCTTATCGCCGCTGCTCCTCTAAATCGCCAGATCCCCCCCCCCAAATCATTGCCAGCGCCCCCTACCACTCGTGGAGTCTGGAGCGCCCCCCTGAAAGTTCCCAGCGCCCACTGGGGGACGGTAGGGACCACTTTGAGAACCACTATTCCAGTGGATCAGGCATTACGTGGCAGAGGTATGCGCTCTCGAGAGTGCCCCTCGAGTTAGTTCTGTAGTGGTCTCATAGCTCTTTTGTTTACTTGTAAAACTACATACTTAGAGCTGCAAGATAATTAACCTGCAACTGTTACAGCCAACGTCATGCACATGTCATGTGGTTCAGCATCAACATGTGCATTACTTAGAGCAAATGAGCTCGACCTCCGAGGAAAGAGGAGGTAGAAAGAATGTGGATCGTGCACTCCACAGAACAAGAGACCGATGAGCTTGACCTCCGTAAAGGAAGGACGTGAAAACAAGTGGGGTCGGCTGCAGAGAGCAGCTGAACCTTCATGGTGGGAGAACGTTTGAGGAAGACCTTGAACAAGGGACAATGAAGCAGCCTTTCTGAGCATCTCGATCTAACGAGCGTTTCATCTACCAGGTGTTTGATCTGACCAGGCATTCGATCTAACGAACTCTTCTTACGAGTCATTTGGCCAAGCCTGCGCTCACATTTGCGAGAGCCACCAAGGAGAAGCTTACATGAGTTTGCACACAGTACGAGCTTGCATACATCTGACTAAGTGGAAAGGAGCCATACCCACGCTCTGCTTGACATGTAATCTATTTTTCTTTCCACACATTTCTCAAGTTGTGATTCTGATTGGTACCATGTCTTGTGTATAGATAATAAAGAAAGATTGCAGAAGGGGCTCATAAGTGTCAAGGGAACAAGTTCTGCTCTGTGTCTGTTCTATTTGCTGCACATACAATCATACATGCCGTACAAATTTCCCCCGTTGTAAACATGTCGCACACTCACAAACACCCTGATTATGTGCTTTTCCTTTCTTTGTGAATAAAACCTTCACTGTATACATGTGCCTTTTTTTTTTCCCTCATGTTCCCCCTATATAAATAAACCTGTACATGTTTTCTTCGAACCTGCTCGTGGTGTCTTTTCCATATTGGTCAAACACAGTCCGCATTAGAAATAGCCGGGAAGTTTCGCTCCAACTGTTTTGCTCCATTAAAGAGCCAGCACTGCACTTCCTGTTCCGCTCGGCAGTAAACCGAGCGCACACTGAGGGCACGAACCTCGCTTAGTTTGACCATATCACCCCCAGGTGTAAACAGTGTTAGACAGAGGAACACTGGAAGATTTGGCCGCCTGACGTTTGTGGTTGCTTCACAACCCACCGGGCTGCAGAGTTATCCACGGCACGTTGGCCTGCAGGACTGTAGGTTGGGAGGAGTTCGAGAAGTTTCCCCTCATGGCGAACCCCGAACAATAACAGTATCTTTTAAAATTATACTTCTTATACATTTGAAGTATACATTTGAATTACGAAATGACAAACCCATACCTCAATGAGGAATTGTATTGATAATTGCAGAAATGGCAATAAAAAGCACATTAAAAATTGGGGAAGCCGCAATTGCTCAGGGCAAGAATCAATCAGCGGGGGGGAGTCACGAAACTCTGGGGGAAGTCAGAACATCAAAGGTGTTTTGACAGACTCATAATTACCAATGCACCAAGTATGCCATTTACAATCACATTAAATTTACTGCACTGAGAAAACACAAAGAATATGAAATATATATATATATATATATATATATATATATATATATATATATATATATATATATATATATATATATATACATATATATATATATATATTGTTACGGCTGTGGAAATTCGCAGAGCACCATATAGGTCCTTAGATCAGTTATGCTGATAAGTGTGTGTTCAGATAGATTTCCCCACCGTTGTCTAATGGCTTTTATTCGTTTTATCAGGGCTGTGATCTTTGAGGTAGTGTTTTTCTGTTACTATCGTTATTTTGGACCAATCACCTTTCAACCACCCCAACCACACCCACATCTCAACAAACCACACCATCCTCACCACTTCACCCCCAACCGCCAACATCACCTAACCACCTTCTCAACCACCATTCACCTTCTCCACACCCACAACCACCAACATCACCTAACCACCTTCTCAACCACACCGCCAACCACCATCCACGCCACCACGCCACGTTAACCACAACCTTCACAAACACACCACCGCGTTTCTATCTCAGCGATGACTACCAGAAGCCTGGCATTCAACGAGGGAAAGTGGACGACGGCCCCACCCCCCAGCAAATAACATCTGCGCAGCAGGAGAAAACACCAACCCTGCGAGTGGAACAACAAAGCGACACGACTAGCTATGAAGAGACGACACCCTGGAAAAGGGAGAAAAATGCCCCCGATTCGGCGAGGAAAATGCCCTCCTTCTGGAAGGTACCCGCGGGAGCTGGAAGAGGGGAGGGGCGAAACCCGAGGGGAGATAAAAGTGCGTGCTGAAGGCAGCGAGTTGGTTGGTGGTCGGGTGGTCGAGTGGAGAGTCAGTCGTTGGAGTCAGTCGCTGGAGGTCTGGGCTCGTGTGAGAGTGTGGAGTTGTGGGCAGCTGCGCTGGAGCCTGGAGTCCCCATAGTCAGTGAGGAGCTGGAGAGAGTCCAAGAGGGACGCCCAAGCAAGTCACCACGAGGGTGGAGGTAACCTGTGGCGGCCTCTTGGAGTTCCTTCGGTCAACCAAGCAAATTGGACATCAAGACCCTAAGGGGTCCAGTCTGGCCCCCTCGTCTTTAAGGGGGTCTTTCCCTTGTTTCTATTTGTGTGGAAGTTGTGGCGCCATGTCCCGTTAAGTAGAGAAACTGTTAAATGACTGTACATGATTAATTATAGACGGTTGTAGTGCTTCGCCTTGCTCGAGTCTTTTGTCTCGTCCCACATTCATCACAAATCAACTGCATGAGTTTTTCACCAATTCATTGCATGATTGTTTGCATACGTGTAAAATAATAAATGTGCTTATTTGAATGTGGAACCTGCTTGTCGTGTCATTTTCCCCATTGAACTGCCGTATTGCATTTCGGAATGGTAGCGGGCTTTTTGATAGCCGATAAAAGAATCGGGTCCAACGAGGTCTCGCGATAATACCCCACTCGGTTATCCCAGAACGGAACGAACCGCTTAAGCGGTTCGTGTCCAAGCAGACCTCGCTGAGGTACGGTCTCTCGGTAGGCTGCCCGCGCGAATAATTAGGTATATCGACAATTCGGCGGTTGACCCTGTCGCGCGCGGGTATAATATTGACTAGGCCGTGGCATGCACTTGGAGCACAACAAAGACTGGTTTTCGGCATTGTTCCGGAAAGTCGCGACTGAATTGTTCGTCCGGTGGGCGTACTGCCGCGATTCGACTAAAAGCGGAGATTCCTAACAATATATATATATATATATATATATATATATATATATATATATATATATATATATATATATATATATATATATATATATATATATATATATATATATATATATATATATATAATCATCAATAGGTATAAATTTACAGATACTGTACCTAGAAATTGCAACTGTTGCCAGGAATGTTGAAAGTACAATGAATCTTATGCAGTTTCTGGGAAATTAAAATTAAAACTAGAAGGGTACTCGTCAATGTTGCGATGTCGCCAGATATTCCTCCGCCCATATTACCTCATTATACATATTTGTATTTGTACCAAGTTTGATTTAAATCCCTGAATCCACATTCAAAAAAATTAAATAACTCTGGCTGCCAGATCATGCATCCGATCAGTTGAAATTTAAAGCATATTGTATTGTTGCAGATTTCGAGTTTCACCATGAGGGGAAGCACTTGGGTCCGTCGCGAACGCCCGCTCCCAAGGCCGCCAGGCACAGATAACTCCGCATATGCCGGGAGGTTGCTAAGCAACCAGCCAACCACAAATGCCAATTGGTACTGCCAATCCTGGCAGGGTTACACCACCTTGTGTGTTACCGTTTCTGGTGGATTGACCGCACCAAGTGAGTTTTGTGCCCTCAGTGTGTACTCAAATTACTCACCGGATCAGATGCAGCCGAGCAGAGCTGCCAAGTACGCACCGGCTAGTAAGAGCCAATTGGTGAGACAGGACTTCCTGGCTAACCTGTGTGGACTACGCTTGATCAATGGAGGAAAAGACAAAACGAGCTCGGTACATTTATAATCCTACCTTTAATTCACAGACTGGTGTTTGTTTGTTTGTGGGGTTTTTGGTTGTTTGTCACACCACTACTCCTACAGTTCTGGACCAATTACATCCAGACTTGCTATAAAGGATCAGCATGACCCCATTTCATGTAGAGGGGTGTTTTTATCTTTGCGATTGGGTTTTTGGGGGGGGTGGGGAGGGGGGAGGGGGTGGGACACAAATTCTCTACATAAATGTGTATCATGTAGCACCGCCTCTCGGTGGGGGATTACAAGTCCCCACCATTTACAGTGCAGTATTCCTGTCCTCATGCTTTCCAGTGTTGTGAGGCGTTTTGAACTATAAGCAATAGATATGTTTTTGATTCATGCACGTAAACCGGGTTTTTTTTTTTTTTTTTTGCATAGACAGAGCTGTCATTTGCCGATACACCACCCAAATAAAGGTATGTGTCAGAAGAACGTGTTGCATACTTGGAACAAGATCGCCTATAGGGCAGGTACTCTGCTACTGTAAGCAATTTATTACAACCAGTGAAATGCAAATATTTACAAATAAAAATTAAGGTTTTTAATGATGAAAAAACATATATGGCTTCTGAATCACGTGACCGAAGTGCCCCAACCCCCTATATTATTTATCCCAACATGACAAATTTTCATACTGATCAGATAAAGCATTTGACGTATGCAAGTATGACGTCATAACAAATCCACCTATGACATTATCAAAAAAATCACTTATTTCCCTCTGGGTGTACTTGACGTGCCAAGTTTCATTTTATTTTTTCCATGGAGAGATTTCGGAAATAGAGGTACAATTTTTTTTCCTTTTTTCCAACAAGGATGCCACACATGACCTATGACATCATAACTATCATTAAAACATTGTGCATGAGTAGTGGTACTTATGGTGAAAACTTCGTTTCAATCGGATAAGCGGTTGCAGAGAAAGCAGAAAATTAGCACAGACGGACGGATGTACAACCCAAAAACATCACGCCTTCGGCGACCTAGTCAGCGGAGGCATAAAAAATAATGAGAGATAGTGTGCAATGGTCAGCAACGACAATTCCTCATATCTATATGTGAAGGCGTTGTGCAGCTGGCCAGCTTACCAAGAGCAATGGAGTCAGGCAGGTGAGTGACTCTCTCACAGGTTGACTGCAAAACTTTGTTCCATTGAAAATACAGATTATAATCTGCACAATAGCGTACATAGAAATGCACAGGACTTTCAATGTGGCTTGCAATCACCAGCTCGCTCACTTCAAGAGAAAGAAAGAAGATCAATGCAGAAGCTTGCCCACCAAAAATATCAAGATACAGAGTGCAAAAGAAAACCAAGTAGCAGACACAAAAATAAATTATATCCAATGACGTCCTCATTTATAATTTGCCTATTTCTCCATTTAAAGACATAAACATCATATTACAATAGATGCATAAAAGATACCATGGGCATCGTGTTGAGCTGAAATAATGCTCTGCTGTAGGTAATGTATAAAATTGTAAGGATTGGCTTTTATTCCAATAGATGCTAATGCCAATAAAACCCACAAATATTTACAATAACCTGAAACACAAAAAATTGTGGTTTGTCATTTTTTTATGGAGATGTTTAAGGTAATGAAGGTGATTGACAAAATAAGTGCAGACAAGATTTGGAGCAGAATAAACAGGGATAGGACCAGAGGCCATAGCCTAAGAGTCAAGAGGAGAGCGAAGACAAGTTGTAAGGCAAGGGTCATTCATTCAGAGAGTACTTAATGCATGAAATGGTCTCCCAAGAAAGGTAATGGCAGTAGATAAGTTTAAATTGGAATTAGACAGATACGACAAATCATTGGAAATAGAAAGATATAGGGATATTGGCACGACTTGTAGGTAGCTTGTGTGTGGATGGGTGTTTCCATGAGCAGTGATTGTGATGTTTCTGGGAGGATCTAACTTGGTAGTCCCCCATCCCTCACCCAAAAAGAAAAATTAACTTAATGAAACAAAAATAGAAATAACAAGTCTGGAGACGACGATGGTTCACGAGCGGTATTTGACGATGTAGATTGTTTCAGAAGTCAAGGATGAGACCATGTGATAATGTTTGACCAAGTTATAAAAATGATCAACATGATGTGGTACGAGTGACAGGTTATTAGCTGCAAAATGTCAAAAACCCGGTTTCGTTCAACAATTAAAAAAATTTGACCTTTGCATAACCTTCAAAGGTCACAAAACAATGTTGTGGACATTAAAATAAGGAAACAGGATACGTGTTATAGCTTAATGGAATTAGTTCGTCGAAGAAGGTTGAAAACCCGGTTTGATTCCCACAACTTTGAAAATTTGACGTTTGTGAACTTTAAAGGTCAAAGGTCAAGGATTATGACCTTTGGAACATTCCAGGAACAATATAACATCATATAGGCTATATGGCATGTCGCACTCCTCGGATGATCCATACTTTAATGAAATAAGCGTAAAAAAAAAAAACTTGAAGGGGGTGCCACGGGCAAGGAGTTCGAGATTGAGCAAAATGGTTTCAAGACTTTAGGTGGGGAATGACCTCAACATTATGCATTAAAAAAATAGTCATCCTAGCTCTCAAAGTTTGGGCGGTCGTATGATTTTTATCTCAAAATTCGAAATTTTCTAAGTTCGTGACCTTGTGACGAAAATGAAAAAAATAAATAAATAAATAAAAAAAATCGAGCTCCATGGGGCAATGCAGGTGCCATTGGGCTAACTAAATACCAAAACCCCTGCCAGATTCGACAAACCCCTCGGAGAAGATGCATTTTTATGTCAAAATCGTAATTTTCTAAGTTCGTGACCTTGTGACCTTGGGACGAAAATGAAAAATCGAGCTCCGTGGGACTATGCAGGTCCCATTGGGCTAACCAAATACCGAAACCCCTACCAGATTCGACAAACCCCCTCGGAGAAGATGCAAATTGAAATCGGCTACCCCCTAAAAACACGTTTTTTGGGCGTGGCTCCGCCCATAATGGGCGCACCATGCCCATTTTCAGGAAAACAACTAGATCATGATCTAAACCTCCCACCAAAATTTTATCAGGATCGGATCAAAATCCACGGAGCTATGCTCGGGACAGACAGACAGACAGACACAGACAACAATAACGAATATAGTGGTCACTTATTTTTTTCGTTAAAATATTTTTTCGTGAACCAACAATGCTTTTATATTTTGATGTACCATACTCTTTACAGAGCGTTGGTGCTGCTGAAGCACTTTATTGGCAAGAGTTATGTACTGGGTGTTTTGCCATTTCCCTCCCAGTGTTTGTTCATGCCTTATAAAAGACTGAGCATCAAGCAAGAAAGCAGCACATACCATTTTTAGTTCGTCTGGAATGTACATTCCAGATAAGGTATTGTCATCACACACACCGTCCGTCCGTCCGTCTGTCTCCTTTTTCAACTTCTCTTCAACCGCTGGGCCGATGCAGCTGAAATTTTGCAGCAACGTTCCTCTCCTGACTAGTTACAGGAATTGAAAAGCTCATTCCGGTCACATGACTGAGTAGGTCAAAATGGCTGACTTAGTAAATTTCTTCAAAAATCTTCTCCAGACCACCAAACAGATTTTCTTCTTCTTCTTTCGGCTGCTCCCGAAAGGGGTCGCCACAGCGGATCATCCGTATGATCCGCATAGTGATTTGGCACATGTTTTACGCCGGATGCCCTTCCTGACGCAACCCTGGTCGCCTCTTACGACACAGGGATATGGTATACCTATTTTAACCAGGGTATACACCAGCCCAGTATACTGGTACTCATTTCGCCGACCTCGGAAGGATGACAGGCTGAGTCAACCCCCTAGTGTATTAATTCAGTGGACCAACGGGGCTTGAACTCAGGACCTTTTGGATCCCAAGCCGCTGCCCTAACCACTACGCCAAACACCAGGCTCCAGACCACCAAACAGAATGCTACCAAATTTGGGTTACAACATTTGGCCAGGGTCGGGATGTTAAATTGCTGGTCATTCTGATTTTGTGACCGGAAGGGTGTCAAAATGGCCGACTTGGTCACTTTTTGGAAAAATCGTGTAAATTCCTTCAAAAATCTTCTTCTCCAGACCCACCTATCAGAATGCTACCAAATTTGGGTTACAACAATAGGACAGGGTCGTGATGTTAAATTGCAGAGGTCATGCCGATCACATGACCGGAAGCGTGTCGAAATGGCGGACTTGATAAAATTTGGACAAAACAAGTAAATTCCTTCAAAAATCTTCCTCATCAGACCCACCAGTCAGAATTCTACCAAATTTGGGTTGCATTAGGCCAGGGCTCAAAAGCTACAGGTCCAGTGGTCCTATTTTCAAAGTCTTTACGACTCGGCTAACATCAATTGAGCCCCTAAGAACCATACCGGGCCATCCCATCTTGGTGTACTTTTGAGAAAAAGGGACTCAAAGTTCTCAGTCTCCTGTATCACAATGAGCTAATGACAATAAAAAATACCTAAGGATAAAATTTATCCGAAACCCCTGCCAGATAAAATTTATCCTTAGGTATTTTTTATTGTCATTAGCTCATTGTGACACAGGAGACTGAGAACTTTGAGTCTCTTTTTCTCAAAAGTACACCAAGATGAGATGGCCCGGTATGGTTTTTAGGGGCTCAATTGAAGTCAGTAACATTAATATAAACTAACAGGGACCCAAAGAACATCTGAAAATGTAAAATCAAAATGTAACTTCGTCTTCAACCTCCTCACCCCTCCCAAACCCCAAGTCATCAACCTCCCAACCCGAGTCCTCAACCTACCACTCCCAGCCAAAAGGCTCAATCCCCACCCCACACCACAACTGAACTCGTCAACCCACCTCACCTCTACCCCCAAATTGTGGTTATATTGCTTGAATACATTCCAATTTCACTTCCACAGAGGCCTGACCTGAAGCTTAAAGACTGATGGATGAGGCCCAGACTTACTGTGGCCTGCACAAGGTCATTGATGCTTATCAGCTCCAACCTTTCATTATTTGATGTTCCTTTTCACAGTCGCTTTGATCATTTTACACTGAAGGAAAAACTTAGAGAGGGCATGGTGACCATATGATTTTTCAGGTTACGATTGTGGGTGGAGTCAAGCCAGCTGTCCAACCAATGCGTAGAAAGGACCATTTCACACGGACGGACAAACAAGCATATTTTTGTATAGATACTGGTGCAGTTTTGAGAAACCGACGTTGAAGGTAAATGCACCCAACATAACAGCCCCTAAGAGTAATCACAGGGTGTTTCAAAAAGAGAGTGATGCAACTTTGAATGTTTATTTACAAAAAAACAGAAACCTCAGGAATGTGAACCAAAAATTTATTGAAAGCTTATGACATGGTATTTTCTAACACCGATTGCTATTGCAGTAAGTCACTGCTAGAGTTCGTGATAATCCAAGGTCTGAAATTGGAATGTACGGAAAATCCTTGTAATTAACGTTCTCGATGTGTGCCCCTTCGCAGTTCAGACAGGCATTGATCCTGACTCCAAAGTTCTGTCCAACTTTCCTGTAGGTCTCACGTGGCACTGCCTGGAGATAGTCTGATACCTCCTGCTTCACATCATCCAGTGTGGCAGAGTGGTTGACAGACAGAGCTCTTGGCAGCCCCCAAGAACCAGTTGTCCAGAGGGTTCAAGTCTGGGCTATGGGGTGCCCAGTCATGAGTGGTATCCAGGACAACAAGGTGGTTTTTGAAGAGCTGCTGCAGGAAAGTGATGGTGTCACTTGCTGTAAGTGGGGATGCACCATCCTGCATAAACCAGGTCATGCTGAGCTGGTTTGGGGTGACCTTTTGGACTGGGTCCCGCATGCCCGCTCGGGCGTTCGACCAGCATCGATGAACGCACTCGCCCTGCGCACGCCAACGTGGCCCGCAATGTATATTTCCCGGCTCGATCGCAGCTGCGCTGGCCGTAGGGACGAGAAAGACGTTCACCATCCGTGGAGAATCCGCTGCTGCCAGCGAGGGCCAAAGATACATCACCATGGATAAATCCATGCACGTTTCACGAGCGGCGTACGTGTCTGCTTTCGAGCACATTCCATACAATGCGCGCGGTTCCGCCGTTACGCACGTAGCCAGCGCTCGCATTCACACGACTCCGCGAGCGTGTGTGCGGGGCGAACACCAATATGTGTCAGATATTGATGTTGAAAAGGAACAAGCCGATTCTACCCGCACACTTGTATCCCGCCCAACATGGCGTGGAGTCGGCTTTATCGGCCTCCGTACGAGTTTCGTACAGTGTGGGCGTCATGCGTCATCCCGTGCCGTGAAAAACACCATTCGTGCAGCCTCTCAAGAGACATTCATTCGCATGCCTTTTCAATGCAACCGGCAATCCTCCCCGGACCATCGGAAGCTCGAGTCGACAACCCCGCACTGCCAAGCACACATGACTCGCTGCGCACGCCGGGTTTAGGGCTCGCCCGGGAACGAGGATCTCTGCGCAGCAGTTTCCTGACCATGGCGCCGATTTACCTCAGGAATAATCAGACAGAAAGAAGAGGGGATGAAATGAAGAAGAAAATGATTTAAGCAGACCAATCTATTAGATCATCGAAACGCACTCCCTTGTTGTCCCGCTAAACAAAAGGAAAGGGGCTATCCACACGTATAATAATGGAATAACTGTCTTGGGACACCTATCTGTTGTATGCATGCGGTTCCAAGAACCGCAACAATATAAATATTCTGTTTGTTTCTTGCTCTGTCTTTCTGACAATTTGATCCAAAAACGACTCCACCAGTGACCATAAAAATATAATTTTTTTTATATCACTCACTATAAAGGTCTTTCTCGGATGAATTCCAGTTGTGTATTATTTTTCCATGACCAATGATCTTATTGGGTCGCCGAAATAGGTGACCCTTATTGTCAGTAATTCTGTCTGTTTGTTTGGATGTTTGTTCGTTTGTCATCAGCATAATTGGTAGTAAACGTGGGCCGATTTTGACCAAACTCGGGTGGTAGGTATATCTTATGACCTAGTGCTTTGGAAATTGTGATGGTTGCTAGGGACGCTTTGGTTCCCTAGCAACAACCGAAAAACCTTCAAAATCGGTACCGTTCACGCAAAATCAATTCCGAAAGCCATTATCCCACGTAGGGTTATGAAATTTGGCACGAATGATCTACAGGTGATGCTCTCACAAATATATTCCAGTTTTTGTGATATATGGAATACTTTACCCGCAGCGCCCCCTACAATTAGGGTATGCACGAAAATTGGCAAAAATTGAAGGGCCCCTAGCGACCAGGTGAGTGCATCGATACGAATGAAACTTTGCAGGTTCATGGTACTCAATGAGTACTACAACTTTGCCTCAGGACATATTGACCGATTTCGCTTAGGTCAGGGGTCAAAGGTCAATTAGTGCAAAAATCAATAATATGCGAGAGCTGGAGGTGCCTTCGCGCCAAATGCTACTCCTCCTAGGGTTATGGTCGGATGGTCATGAAAATTCACACTAATCGTCTGGAATACATTGTGCACAAATGATTGAGCCGGATTTTCAATTTAGATCCTTGTTCACCCACAGCACCCCCTGGAACTTTGGGGATTTCCGATTTCAAACCGCATTTTCGGTACTTTTCATTCAAATGGATACCGAGTCGTTATCAGTAGATGGAACTGGATAAGATTGGATATGCATAATCTTAAGGTGATTCACTATCCGCTTTATCAGTGGTTCTCAACCTTTTGGAGCCGCGACCAACCAAAAAATTTAAGTTGGGGTTCGCGACCCCCCTCCCGACTCACTTGAAACACACTGCGGTGATGTCACGGAGCGCATAAAAAAAATCCACAGAGCCTGGAGCACATTGGTCAATACCGAGGTACTGCCAGCTGTTAAAACTAAACAGAACTAAACTAAAATCACAAATTAATTATTTACACTCTGATGTATAACAGTAAAAACAGCCAGCCACATTCATAAAAAAGGCTTCTGTAATTGCAAAGAGCGGTATGTAGCCTATTTATGCACAGGACACGGACTGGAAGATTGAGCGATCCTCTGCTGCAGACAGAGGTTACTATCACACATGACAGCTACCAGACGTACACAAACCTTGCATTACTGACAAAAAAATATACAAAAAAACAAAACAACAAAACAAAAATGAAATCAATTTGGCTTTAAGTACAGTTTTAAATTTTATTCAAGATCTGACAACACAACTCATTGTGAAGGAGGCAACAGGACTGCTTTACAAGCTGATGGCAATAGGCTATTATCATTCACTTGCCGAAACCCCGTCACAGACGGATTCCATTCCATGAGCCCAATATGACAACCAGTGGCGGCTCTTGTAAGAGCCGGATCCCAGTCGATGTACTCCATGGCCTTACCTAATGAGGCCTACAAAACGTCCTTATACACGACATTTTTGGTGTACACTACTCCTTGTGAAGAAGTCCCCTGATTTGTGCACGTGTCTACTTTGACGTACACCGTGTAAAAACTTCTGGCTCTCGAGAACGCAATGTACAGTTGTCCGTGTATTAATATATAGATGCTTCAGAGTTGAAGGTTGACTATTGCCACTATGTGCGATGCACTCTTACAGGTACGAAGTTTCTTTCAGTCCAGGTCACAGTACCGAGAAAAATGTGACGCGACCGCTCGGAGGAGCACAAAATTGGTCCTTCAGTATTAATATATAGATTCTCATATAGCTGGGCCTGCAAAACAGCTTTAAGGACAGTGCAAATACCTTTCAGTGTCCGTACAGGCTTATTATTCTCAGTTCATGTCACAGTTATGCCTGTTGTAGGCTTGGAGCCTATTATCATTCATCTCATTTTGCATTTTCCCCTTTATAACAACGATTCTCAATGGGTTTTAAGTTTCATTTTTTTTCAGATTGAACACAATAATTCAGATAATACTGACTCACAATAATTCATATAATACTGACTCAAAATAATTGAACACAATAATTCAGATAATACTGACTCACAATAATTGAACACAATAATTCAGATAATACTGACTCACAATAATTCATATAATACTGACTCAAAATAACTGAACACAATAATTCAGATAATACTGACTCACAATAATTGAACGCAATAATTCTTTTTTTTAACAGTTACATCTGTAAAGGCACAGGCTTGTATTGTCAGATAGTATTCACTTACTCATTTTAGTGGGATGGCTGGGCCTGTTTCTTTGAACAAAGCAGCTGTATTCTTGGTTTTAAGTTGGAGACTGCAAAAACAAGTAACTGTGCATCACTGGAAACATCCGTTGTTTCGTCAATTTGGAGGGAAAATCTTCCACTTTTCTTCACTCGGTCAATGAGCTGCTCTTTAATGTCGTTGGCCATTTTACCAATGTGCCTCACCATTGTGTCATTAGACAGTGGAATAGTCTCAAGTGTGCTAGCTATTTTTTTTTACCATGCATAGCTCTGGTCATTGTAATCGCTGCTGGGCGGATCAGGCTCTCTGCAATAGTAGGAGCTTTTTGGATTGAGCAACCAGGCATGCCACTTCATATGAAGCCAACAGGGCTTTGACAGGGATTGTAGAGTGCTCACGTACAGTCGTCTTGGCTCTGTAGTTCTCCCTCCTTACGACGAAAAAAAATCTAATGGTTTGTCAATGTAGGATGGGTGTTTGGTTTGTAAATGTCTCTTCAATTTCACTGGTTTCAAGCTTTTGTGAGCAAGCACTTCTGAACACAGAACACACTGTGGATATCCCACTTCATTTTTGGCTAGGCATGTGAATCAGTACTGCAGAAAGTCAGTGTGATATTTCCGACGCTTGTTGGAGGCCAAATCTGCCGCCGGCGCCTTACGTTTTTCAGTTGAACTTGTAACAGTTGGCCCACCTTCACATGTGTCGTCTTGGTCCGCATCTTGAGCTGGCAGACGTTTTTTGACAAGCCACCGATCCATATTCAGCCACCTTGCAGTAGTTAACTAGCGCTAACATTGACTTTCAGCACCCGCCACTGTACTGTGCTTTGTCTCTGTCTCTGTCTCACACACATTTCACTTGCTGCTCAAATCTGTTTAATAATAAGTACATTATAACATTGGTATGGGAGATTTAATTGAAAAATCATTTTCAAAATATATTTATGAATTTTTCTTATATATTTGTTTGTTTATTTGTTTTGACAACCTTCCCACGACCCGCGAAAACAATCTCGCGACCCCCAGGTTGAGAACCATTGCACTCTATGACATCCATTTTGCTCTCTATCTTATAGTTTCCATGCTCGGCGACCCATCGTGGCCTACCGGCATGTTTGTCTTTTTTATTTGTTGAATGTTAATCGTTTGATAAATTGCACAAGGTACTGGTGTTCATTGAAACACCAAAAGGAGAGAAATTCCATTGAGAAATATAAAATCTACAAACATTATTCTGCCTTTTTAGAAAAAAACTCGTCAAAATTGAACCATCACATAATAGTCCTTTCATTTTAATAATAAACAATTCACTCCATTTTAAAGAAAAACCTGCAGTAGATGCATTGATAGGTAAGACAGAAGATGTTGGCCTTGAAGCGACTGGAAATTGTCGTGGACGCCTGATTGGGCAGGTAAGATCCATTGAAAGGTTCTTTCCTCCAGCTGGACAACGCACAGGTCTTGCCGTTTTACTGCGAGCTGAAATGAAATGATGTGGATGTCGATCCAAACAAAGTACGAAATCAGAGTTTAAAAATTTTTTTGTTTTTTTTTTTAAATGCTATCAATGAAAGTAAACAAGATGACCATTGCAAAACCTGCAGCCAAATAACTGACATAATCAGTTCATCTGCCCTATCGACAGGTTTATGTCTCTTATCCAACATTCTCAGTCATCGAAAGCTCTTTCATCATCCTTTTCTCCTTTTAATCCAGACCTACAGTCATGGCCAAAAATATTGACATTGACAAAAGAATTTGGTCTCCACAATTCTTTATTTCACTGTTAATATTACAGAACCTTTGTTTTTGATTCAGAACTTAATATATCCATTTAAATCAGAAAACAAAAAGAAATGGCAGACAAAATTATTGACACCCTCGACTTAACATTGGGTAGCACAGCTTTTGGACAAAAATCACTGCAGTCAAGCGCTTCCTCTAACCATGAATGAGCTTCCTACACCTCTCTACTGGCAGTTTGGCTCACTCTTCTTGTGCAAACTGCTCCAGTTCTCACACATTTGAAGGGTGCCTTCTCCTGTCTGCTGTTTACAGATCTCCCCACAGGTGTTCAATGAGATTTAGATCTGAACTCATTGCTGGCCACTTCAGAACAGTCCAGCATTTTGTCTTGAACCATTCCTGGGTGCTGTTTGAAGTGTTTGGAGTCATTATCCTGCTGCAAGACCCATGACCTTCGACGGAGTCATAGCTTTCTGACACTGGGTTGACCATTGCGCTCCATAGTGCCTTGGTAATCTCCTGATTTCATGATACCATGCACACATTCAAGGCACACAGTACAAGAGGCAGCACAGCAACCCCAAAGCATCACTGAACCTCCTCCATGTTTGACTGGAGGGAAGGTGTTCTTTACTTTGTTTACATAATACAAAATGAAGCCTTCAGAGATAATGTGTTTTCCCAAAAAAATATATAAATAATTTGATCTCATCTGTCCACAGGACATTCTCCCAGAAGGATTTGGCTTTTTCATTTGTGTTTTAGCAAACTCCAGTCAGGCTTTCTTATGTCTCTCTTCGCAGTGGAGTTCTCCTGGGTTTCCTACCATAGAACCCCCTTTCATAAAGTTGGCGACAGATGGTGCGAGTTGAAACTGTCGTACCTTGTGTCTGAAGATCAGCTTGAATCTGTTTGGCAGTTGATCCAGGTGCTCTCTCCACCATTCAAACACTCCTTCGCTGCAATCTTCAATGAAGTTGTTTTCTCTTGCAGCCACATCCAGGGAGGATGGTTACAGTGCCATGGACCATAAACTTCCTGATAGCATTGAGTGCAGTAGACACAGGAACATCAAGGTCTCTGGAGATGGACTTGTCACCTTCAGATTGTCCATACTTGGCTACAATCATGTGTCTGGCCACCTCAGACAATTCTATGGTTTTCTTTTTCTCCATGCTTATTAATTTCTGGAAGAAATGGTGCATTATTTGAAAAAAGTGCAAGGGTGCCAATATTTTTGGCCACAACTATTTCCTCAACATATCCTTACAACTGTTTTTTTTTCTCTTTCCAGTGGGTAAATGACGATTTTTCTCGAAGTCAGTCAGTCAGTCAATTCAATTTATGTGAAATATAAATCCTCATCAGGATGAATCATGGATGATGAAAATCATCATCCTTTCATCAGGATGATGAAAGCCACTGATTCATCCTGATGTCCCTTCCCACTAGAAATGGCTCACACACGATGACAGTTGATCGGCCAAATCTGCATCAGTTCCTTAACCAAAGTCTAATCAATTTGATCTCGTCATCTATCCAACTCATCCACCATGTTTTGTCCGAATCTGTCCATAACCGTTTGAGATATCATGCTATATATCGTTTTTGTACCTATCTCTCAATGGTGAAGAATCACTTTAAAAATTCTCGGATCCAGATTGCAATCTTCACCAAAATCTAATCAATTCGTCCGCGTCATACATCCAACCTGTGCAAGAAGTTTTGCCCGTAACATTTTGATATATCCTGCTCACAAACGGGTGAAAACAACATCCGTCCACTTTCGGTGGTGGAGTTAATGAATATTTACAGTACCTGGAGATTTTGATGTTATTTGCTTTACATCTTCACAATCAAGAAACAATCCACTTTATTTATGCAATCTCGGTTTTGTGCAGATACTTCAAATCTTGAAGAAACTTTGGGTTAAAATATGTGTTTAAATGAACAGCGATTGCAAAATAATCTTACAATTTTGTGCGATGGAGCCTTTTCCTTGCCCTCTTATGTGGAAAGGAGGAAATGAAGGGTTGGGAAAAGTGAACCTTGTTGAAATGCCCTTCTGCTGTGCCATCGTATTCAATTGTGACTTCCCACGATGTTCATTGTCCGAGAAGGCCATACAATTCTCATCATGGTCTTTGCAGACATCATCCCTAGAAAAACAGGAAAGTGAATAAATATACGGGGGAATCATGAGAATGCATAAATGAGAACGGCACTCGGTGGAGTGCATACCTCCCTTCCACCAGGCTGAACAGTTTACATGTTGTCTCGCACTGAGGCCAGATCTGCATCCACACCTTAATCAACTTTAATCAGTTTGTTCTCGTCACCTAACAAACTCATCCACGCCTTTTTTCAAATATCATGCTGTGTATCATTTTTGGCCCAATCACTCAATGGTAAAGAATCACATAATAAATATATTGTTGTGAATTTGGAAAGCTATCGCACTCAACATTCAGGTTACTATAGATTAGTTATATCGGTAAGTATATGTTTTATAGATAGCTCCCATCCCTGGTCTAATGGGTAAATCAAATGTGAATGCGCTACGATTGTATTAGAGTTTCAACAATGCCACAACGGCACCATTCTGGAACTGGAATGTTCAACATGGAACTGGCGCTGCTGCGTTCTTCAGGCGCACGCGTGGGCGGAGTCTAACACAGACATGCCGTCCCTCCGCGGCCAATTGTCGGGGATCCGGCATCTTCCGCGCTCCACCTCCGACCCAGCACCGTCGCCATTAAACATGCGGTCTGAGGGGAAGCCGTAGGCGGAGCCACAAACGCCCCCCCGCTGGAGACTCCACCCAAGGGAAGGAATGCCCTGCCCACCGTGCACCTGTCCAATCGGGAGCGGACCAGGAGTCACATGGGGCCTCCCGTCCACTGGGAGAACGAGCGGGGAGGAGACAAGCATTCGACTGAGCGGGAGGGTGGCGGATATAAGGGTCCTGAGGAGATTTTCGCGGTCGGCTCTCTTGGAGTTGTTCTGGTTCTTTTCCTGCTTCTCTTCTCCCGCTTCTTCTCTGCCCAGCTCATCACCTTGGCTTCTCCTGCAACGACCTCGTCCCGGCTCCAGAGCTTCGTGTCATCGCCTTCCGCCTGGCTGGTACGGCGACACTAGTCCCAACACCATGGGACGTCCAGCCGCGCGCTCGTGGCCAGGTAGCCAGCCATGCCTGGCTCACAGCCAGTCTGTCCTCCTCGGCTGGAGAGTCGCAATAAAGGCCGTTGAGGTCCACGTGTGTGTGTGTGTGTGTGTGTGTGTGTGTGTGTGTGTGTGTGTGTGTGTGTGTGTGTGTGTGTGTGTGTGTGTGTGTGTGTGTGTGTGTGTGTGTGTCTGTGTGTGTGTGTGTGTGTGTGTGTGTGTGTGTGTGTGTGTGTGTGGCGCCAGTCTGACAAGTTGTGAATTGTACAAGTGTTTTGCCTTGACATACGTGCATTGCTTGATGTTCGGTATAGCTCTCCTCTTGCGTGCTCCCCTACTCCCCCATCATTTGTAAATAAATATACCCAATTGTTTCAATGTACTCAGCTCGTCGTGTCATTTCTCCATTGATTGGGTGTGTCGTGCATGTGGGAAAGTGAGCAGTCATTGCCGCTATAACGGATTAACAGGATAATCGGGCCGGCGGAATTCGGAGATTATACAACCGCTCGGCATCGCACACGGAACGGGCTCGCTTAAGCGGCTCACTTCTGTACGAGTTCCGTCGAGGGTGAAATACCCCGGTAGCTGAATCACGTGGGTACTTAGGTAAATTGAAGTTGGCAATCGAGTCTACCCCGCGTGGCCTACCCATTGGCGTATTTCGGTCCAAAATAACCAGGACCAGTCGACACCGGACTTCTCCGGACCGGCGATCTGTAATTCCGGGCGATCGAGCCGAGTCGGCCCCACTGCTCCATCGAGGGTCGTGCTCGTGGCGACGCGCCAGCGAAACCACAACAATATTATAATTAATAAATAAAGCAGTGTCAGAATGAGTCTGTACGTTTTGTCAAGTACTTGTAAAGTTATTAAAAAGTGTAATTCTTCCAGAAATAGATGTTTGTGTTGTAAAGTTTTTAGACCTTGTAAAACTTTTGTTTGTCATGTGACAGGTAAGACTTTTGTTATTCATTGTAAATGCTTGTTTGGATGTAAATCAAAGTACAGTCATGCCCCCACTTAACGACGGGGTTACGTTCTGAGAAACGAGTCGTTAAGCGACGTCGTTGTTGTGTGAACATCATTTTTTTTTTCGTTTTCGAACATCGTACTTATACAAAACTAGACACCGAGGCTATATGGTGTAGCCTATTGCTCCTCGGATACAAACCTGTACAGCATGTTACTCTACTGAATACTGTCGGCAATTGTAACACACATCCAAGAGAGACAGAAGACACGTTAGATTTACCTTTGTGCTGTTCATGATGGTCATCGGTGTTAGCAGCAGCTTACAATCTCCTCTCGCATCGATTATTATAGAAAGGTGAATAAATAGCATTTGGATTTTATAAATACTGTTACGGCTATGGAAATTCGCATTACACCATAAAGGGCCCTCAGGTGAGATATCTCGATAGGTACATGTGTAGTTAGCCCAAACCCCGTTGTATAGAGGGAATTTATGTGATCCATTCGGGCTGCGATCCTCCAGTTAGTCGCTTTTCTTTCTCTGTCTTTTATTTCAAACAAACAAAAACCGCCAACGATGCTGGTGGGCTTTTCCCGCCATTCCTCCCCACGCTTGGTGTGAGGGAAGGGGGGAAGGGCGGCTCGCCGCCGATTGGTGGATGGACAGCGTGAGGCGGCGGCGTGAGGGAACACCCCTTTTCGAGAACCCTCTCGAAGTAGGGTGGAGCCGAAAACGGGGCGGAGCGAAGGGCGGAGCCCCGCGCTATAAAAGATGGACACGGGCGGGGCACGCTCTCTCTCTCTCTCTTCCTCTCGCTCTTCCTCCACTCGCTTCCTCCTCCTCTTCCGCTTCCGCTTCGCTTGTCTGCGTGTGGTTGTTGGTTGGTTGGTTATTCCCTTGTCCCAGTGGGGTGGCTTGAGGTCTCACTCTCTCTGACTCGTGGAACTCGCCTCCGTCTGAAGTCGTTGTTGGGTCATCGCCGAGCTGTGTCGTCGTGGTGGAGTGTCCCTGCGTTGGTGTGGAGCTCGTGGAACTCGTGGAGCCCGAGGAGCTCGTTGAAGTCGAGCTGTGTCGTCGTCGAGTCTGGTCGAGTCGGCAGTGGAGGACGGCGAAGGAGACGGAGCTTGGAGTTGAGGTCGTGGGAGGAGGACTCGACGGCCGCACCAAGGGAAGTCCTTTCTTTTCCTTTGGGTTCGTGTAAATGACTGTGGGTGGCGCCAGTCTGGCTCAAGTAGTATTGTTTTAAGTGTTGCCGTGTGTACGTGTATAGTCGGTTTTAACTCTGCATAATTGTATGGCTGTAAATACGTGCTTGCTTTGTGTCTGTGTGTGTGTGTGTGTGTGTGTAAATAAAATGCTTGCTTGTTGAACTGTTCCCGCTTCGCTTCGTCTCCTTTCCTTTTATTGACTCTCCATCCTGCTTCACGCAAGAGGCTCGTAGCGGGTTTAAAACGCCCGGTAATTAATCGGAACCGTTAAGGCCGACTATAACACCGCTCGGTTATCACTGCAGCACGGAACGGGCCGCTTAAGCGGTTCGTGTCCGGAGTCGGCCTGTGGCGTGGTGCGATCGCCCGGTCGACCACTCGCGCAGGTACTTAGGTAGATCGAATTTGGCAAGCAACCCTATCCTGCGCGGGTGGGCAATTGGCACGATCGTGGTGAGGTTAAACCCCCACCCGTGACTAGCTCCCGGCGTTGTTCCGAGAGGGTCACGACAGAATTGTCCGTCCGGTGGGCGACGTGCCGCGATTCGAGTTACGTGGCCGTTCGCACGCCGGCGGGCGCGAATTCGAAACAATACGTTATCATTGCATCGATGTTATAATTTACAAATGAATAAACGAGCACCTGTCAATTGTGATATATATTTTCGGAACAGTGCGATTGTTTTGACAACATAAAAAGCTTCACTAAAAAAGTTTGTGTTTTAATTTCGACCAACAACAACGATTTATTCGCGGAATTCTTCAATGCAAAGGTAATTTACTTGCTCGAAGGTAAACGTGCAAACATTGGTTCAGTTTGAAAGCCGATTTCCTTGAATCCCCATTTAGCACGACCCTGCTTTTTTTGCGATGACATTTTATGGACCTCAACGATCGCATTATAACAGGGCCACACTGTCGTTTATTATCATAATGAGGTATTATGTACTGTACAGTGTACATAATTGTATGTGCTATTTTTATACGACTGGCAGCACTACGTCGGCTACATCACTCGGCGATAGGAATTTTTCAGCCACATTTTTTTTCTTTTTTCAGAGCTGGCAGATCCGTCGTATATGCGATCCGTCGTTGCCCGGAACGTCATTAAGCGGCGCATGACTGTACAATATTTATCTTCTCACTTGTGGAGATTGTGGTTTGCAATATGTTGGTAAAACTTCGCATTATCTACATCAACGTTTGAATGGACAAAGGTCTGCTGTATCATCTGGTATTAATCATTTCAATGAAGTTGGACATGTTTATCATCGTTGTTCTATTCAAATTATAGACTCAGTTAATGTTAATGATTTTGATAATAATAAAGAGGAGTGCAATGTTGAGCTGGGACACAGAGAGGACTTTTGGATCAGGACACGATGTGCGATCTATCCTTTGGGCCTTAATGACAGGGTACAAGGTACTGGGTCAGTTGCTGAAGGTAATGTTTTTGGTAATGAGGATTTTGGTCATCCAATCAGGAGACCTAGAGGTCATGGGCATCGTAGTCAGTCATACGGCTCCAAAAATGGAAATTTCAGAGACGATTGATAAACTTAAAGATTTTTCGTGATTTTTATGTTCTTCTGAGGTCATGTTCCAAACAAGTCTTAGCTAATATTCTCTGGAGTTAAACAGGTTCACATTGTTGTGGATTTCAGAATCTGATCTGACAAATGCACACAAACATCCAGGTCCTCAGACAGTTATTTCCATTAATGCATGTTCAGAATAGACCCATCCCCTTGTCTGATGGGATTCTAACTCTTTGATGCATTGGAGAAGGGTAAGGAATAGATTCCATTTTTGTGGGATAACCTTTTCCTCTTTACGACACGTTCATGACTGATGATTTTACGCCAGTATTCATTTTCCGCATGAGCAATATTCAGCACTCATGCACGCGAGAGATAGCCGTTAGCCCAACGGAGACTCATTCTATTCCCTTTCCATCAGGACGCATTGGCTTGGAAATACATGATATATTTACACTTTGGACTTTCAGGACATTTGATTAAACACCCCATAAGCTTTTCCTGAACAGAGATATGGCTGTGGATCATTTCCCTCAAGACTAAAATTTTCCATTGGCATTCGACACCCACTTCTCTTTCATCGACGTTTGACACCCCGTTCAGCAGCTCCATGGATGCTGGATGGCTCTTGATCGTGCCGGGCTGAACGGGGAGGTGATGGTTGCTGTTGACGTTTTGTGAGTGCTTCACGTTTTCGCTTGGTAATTCCGGCAAATGGCTGCTTTCTGGCGTTCGTCCAGCGCCCCAAACATGGCGTCGTGAGCCAGGCCTGTGTTGGTTGTATTGGGAGTTGTATCTCGCTCAATGGTGGGGAGAGAATGATCGCAGGGGTTGATGGTTGGAGGTCATGTGCAGCGATGTGCCAATAGGCAAGCTGGATTTGGCTGAAGTCTGCTTAAAGTTCCGCCCACACTGGTCGCCTTTAAAAAGGATGGGAAGACTGCCTTCCTGATGGTTGGTGACTGCTCCTGACCATTGGTCCGTTCCTGCTGGTTCTGCTGGGTACCTGGCTCTTGTCGTACCTGATTCCGGAATAATCTGCTGGGTACCCATGTCCTGTGTTTAATTGTCAAGTCAGGCAAAGTGATAAGCATCTGCTCTATTTTTCCATAAATGCCTGTTCAATTCTTTATTTGTTTAAGATTATTTTGATTGATTTGAATTCATCCATTTACACCACAAGGAAATAAAAAGTTCTTCCGTATATATATTTTTTCTTCATAATAAATTCCTTGTTGACGTTTCAACCTGTCAGTGCTTGTCATTATCTTCCATCGATCCAGCATTGTCCGAACCAAGATAGACTGGGAGATAATTCCCAAACCAATTAACTTGTCGCTCGGCCACCTTACTTAACATAAAATTGGTGCATCGCCAAGGGCACGTTCCCCAGTCAGAAGGCCACGTGACCTCAAGTTAAACGGCAAATTAGACGGTGGACAATGGAACTTGTGATTAACTGATTGGCATTTGTGGTTGTTAAGAGTGCTGAAGCGTGCAGCATGGAAAAATCAGTCTGTCGTCAGTTGCAACACTCACAACCGAGTTCCAAGCTGCCTCTGGAAGCAACATCAGCAGAAACATTGTTCATCGAGAGCTTCATGAAATGGCTTTCTATGGCCGAGCAGCCGCACACAAGCCTAAGATCACCATACGCAATGCCAATCGTCGGCTGGAGTGATGTAAAGCTCACCGCCATTGGGCTCTGGAGCAGTGGAAACGGGTTCTCAGGAGTAATGAATCACGCTTTATTATCAGGCAGTCCGACAAACTAATCTGGGTTTGGCGGATGCCAGGAGAACATGACCTTCCCGAATGCATAGTGTCAACTGTAAAGTTTGGAGGAGAAGGAATAATGGTCTGGGGCTGCTTTTCATGGTTTGGGCTAGGCCCAGTGGCTAGTTTCAGTGAAGGGAAATCTTAATGCTCCAGCATACAATGACATTCCAGATGATTCTGCGCTTCCAACTTTGAGGCAACAGTTTGCAGAAGGCCCTTTCCTGCATCAGCATGACAATGCCCACGTGCACAAAGCGAGGTCCATACAGAAATGGTTTGGTGAGATCGGTATGGAAGAACTTGACTGGCCTGCACAGAGCCCTGTTGGGGAAATTATTACTCTCTAGACAAGAAACCTTTGCCTCAGTCTGAGTAGGTCAAAGTGTTTGTGTTTTTTTCCTCTACTGTTCTATTATTTAGTTGTTAAGGCCTACCACCTACTTATAATCTTGTCTTTCTTTGACACTTTGGACATTGCTTGGTTCTTCTGCAAGTACAAGGTGACCGGCTGATAAGCTGTACATTCTGTTCTTTGCGATCAAAAGCCCTCTCTGCTTATAAAATGGGATGGATATATGGAGGGGGGGAAGAAAAGAGAGAAAGACAGCAAATAAATTGTACAGAAGAAAGAACTCCTTGTGGACATTGATTTTTACGGAACTTCTGTGGTTTATTTTATCCCGATACTTGCAACAGAGTCGGCTAGACGTTGAATCCTCGAGGAGGACAAGATCCCTCAACAATCTAAAGAATCCTTTCGATCACGACGCGGTTCGAGGATAGAAATCCACGTCAGCCCTGACCTCAACCCAATCGAGCACCTTTGGGATGAATTGGAATGCTGACTGCGAGCCAGACTGAATCACCCAACATCAGTGCCCGACCTCACAAATGCTCTTAGACGAGAATTATTTCTCGAAAAGGACCCTGTATAAGGCTCCAGAAGCATTTTTTAGTAAAAGTTGGGAACATGACTTTTTAACACAAGTAAGGTATGCTGAATTCGCCTTGCCCTGTTCCCAAGCTGAATTTTGAGTTTTTGACCATCTTATTAGCATAAACAAAATGGCTGCCAAATTGACAATTATGGACACTTTCTTGGGACAGGCACTACTATACCAGCACAATGCTAATCTATTTTACTTGTGAACAACTGTTAAGTTGTTAAGTTAATTGTTAAGTTGTTATGGGCTTGTGTAGGCCTATATTAATGATTCATTCTTGTTTGCAGGCAACAATGGATCCTGTGATTAGCTTGAAAAGGCTGTCACCGGTGGATTACAGCCTGTGCATTTTCTGCCAAACGCATAAAGCCAGAAAAAAACCTGAGTGAAGCAACTGAACATGGACTCACAAAACTCAGGAATGCAGCCTGTAGCAGAAAGAAGCTGAGGGACTGCAAAAATATAGACTGAATTGATCGTCTTGAGAATGCATTAGATTCTGCCACAGCCGTATCTCTTGTGTGGCACAGAATGTGTTATGCCCACTTCACGGCCAAGAGTAAAATAGAACGTCTTCAGAGGACTCAGAGTATTCAACAGAGGGAGCAGGTTGCAGTTCACGTGTTCCAGGTGGTAACAGGCGTTCATTGCGAAAAGGTGTGCAGCCAGTCAACTGGAGCCTTTGCATTTTCTGTCAAACTGCAAATAAGAAGGCATGACTGATCTCCATCATGATTAAGCAAATGAGTGATCAAATAATTCAAGCCTCACATCTTGACAACAAAGTTGGCCTTCGACTGGCAGGAGTGACTGACCTAATTGCAGCTGAAGCCAAATATCATCTGCCTTGTCTTAGCGCATTTAACAGGTCTACCTCCAAAACAAAGCAGGAGTCAGCAAATACAGACCTTGCTATGATATGGCTTTGCCAAGAGCTCCATCAATCAGCTGACAAAGGACATGTGATTCTTCTGGATGATGTATGGGAAAGGTATAAGGAATCTTCAACCATGATTCAGCCATCCTCTCAAAGCAGAAGAGGAACATTCAAGGAAAAGTTGCAGTCACAGCTTTGGGAAATTTTCAATTTCTTTCAACCTCTTGACAGTTGTATATCAGAACGAAAAACCGTATTGATTCCCACGAAGTACCAGCCAACAGCAGTTTTGCAGATGAAAGCAGACACAGAGGAGAGTGAGGAAAAGTTAGCCTTTCCTAAATATGAGCCCCAGGATGACATTTTCCTTTCACTTGTTCATGTAGCTATGAAAGTCTGTGGAGACATGATGGAAACTCCAGGACACAAAGGGTTCTCTGTCAGTGAAGAAGATGCTACAGCATGCATTCCTAAGAGTTTAGATATGCTACTAAGACTGATCGTCAGTGGCCAGGCATCCTTTGAAGATGATAGCCCTGCAAACAATGAAGAACATGTCCAGAGCAGAGTTCTGAGTATGGCACAAGATCTTGTCTACTGCGTCAGTGGTGGCAAAAAAATGGACTCCAAAACATGTTGGTCTTGCAAGTACTCTTCATCAAGCGACACGGTCAAAAGACCTAGTACGATTGTTCAACATTACCTGAGTTACGAACAGGTGTTGCAAGTAGACACTTCCTTGGCTGAGAGCACTCTCAAATAATTGGACAAAGCAACTGGTGCTATCATTCCACCAAACATTGAGGCAAATAAATTCATCCACTACACCTGTGATAACATTGACATCCTTGATGAAACACTTGATGGAAAGAATACCTTCCATGCAACTCAAATGGCAGCATGGCAACGAGGCCAAACAACTGATGCTTCTCTTAAAAATCTCGAGCTATCCACAAGACATACTTTGATTGTGCCAAATGGCCTGGAGGAGCTGCATCCTGTCAGTATAACTCATGCAAAATGCAAGCCAGTATTCACAGCACCCGTCGATGAAACCTGCTTCAGCAAATCTGAGGAGGACAATGAGTATGCAAGACAAGCAAAAGCAACAGACCTAGCTTTCTTCTTGCACCGTCAAAATTCAGAGATAAAACCTTCTTGGACACTATTCAATCAGTCATTGCCATCAGAAGAACCAGAACAGACAGCAGTCGGATATTTGCCTATAATCCTTGCTCCCGCGAATGAGTTGGATACTTTGAATACCGCCGTGAAGAGATGCATGGCAATATCTTCACATTTTGGACAGGAACATACAGTCCTCACAGTTGACCAAGTGCTGTACTGCAGACTTATGGAGCTAAAGTGATCTGTTCCAGAATACCAGGATAAGTTAATGCCTTGCCTAGGTGGCCTTCACATATCAATGAACTTCCTTAAGGCCATAGGAGATCATATGAATGGTTCCGGACAAGCTGAAGTGTTGGTGGAGAATGGACTGCTTGGGCAAGGCAATGTAGAACTTTTTTCTGGCAGGAAAGGCATACAACAAAGCTATGAAGGCACACAAACTGACTTTGCAAACTCTGTGGCATCTCCTGATGCCAAGCCTTCTCTCCGTTGTTGCAGAATGCAGCACGGCATTTATTGTTCTCCAAGACGGGGAAACCAGAAGCCATGGCCCCAACAAGTGATGTGCTCCGTTTCCATTTGATGAGAGTACACTATCAAGCGATGATATGGAGAAATTCCCACTGCCCCACACCTGAGCTCCTTGCACCCTCTGAAATGGGATGGAGACTTAGGGAATCAGGACTGTAACCCATACTGTTGGCATTGAGTCCCATTCCAGACAGTTGCCTCGAGATGGTAGCCTGTGCATGTCGGAAACAATGCAAGACTCGACGCTGCACATGCCAAAATTCAGGATTACGATGCACATCAATGTGTGCTTGCCAGCAATAGATTGATGATCAGACTCCTTGCATGAATACAATGTGATTTGCCTAAAAGATGTTAGGCATTCCTGAAAACTGTTCATGCTGACTGAAATTTGTTCACGTAGCAGCATGATAGAACTTTGTTTAGTTTTTATGATTACAGACTAGCAAATTTAACTTCTACATTTTATTAATAAACATTGGTAACCATGCAAACATTAATTAAAATGCTTCAAATATGTCTTACTCCTTTTTCTTCACCCTCAAAACGTAGGTCAAGACATCTCATTTGATAGGTTTGCATGCATAGTAACAGTCACAGCAGAAAATAGATTTTTTGGTAATGGCGATCGCTAATTGGCATGTTACGAATTTTATTAGCCTCCAGCTTTGATCTATTGCTAAAGGGACATTTCTAAGATGCGTACATGTGAACAATGTGCATTTATTTAAACTAGTGCGGGCCCATACATGCGTGGCCGTACGTGCAAAAAAAAAAAAAAAAAAAATTCAAATCACGTGCCAGAAACAACAAATACACAGGCCGTTCCTTCTCTCTCGCGTGCCCATACGTGCGTGCCCGTACTTGCGTAATCCCGTACACCGTACAACAGATTTTACAACCAACAGATTTTGAAGGATCTGAAAGATGACGTACCTACGGACATGCACGTACGTGCGCGCCCGTATGTGCAAAAAAAAAAAAATGTGACGTTAAAGCACCATGTCCTGTCATTGGTTTGGTACATAAATGGCCATAACTTGGGAACCACTTGTCCGATTAATATCAAACCTTGAAAAGGCACATCCACAGGGCCCAGCAATATACCTGGCAAGTTTCAATTAGATCGGACCAGTGGTTGCTGAAAAGCAGCGGTCGCAGACACGCACACAGACACACAGACACACAGACACACAGATATTGCTGGAATTATAGATAGATGGTATAGAAGTGCCTGTCCCAAGAAAGTGGCCAAAATTGTCAATTTGGCAGCCATTTTGTTTATGCTAATTAGATGTTCAAAAACTCAAAATTCAGCTTGGGAACAGGGCGAGTCGAATTCAGCATACCTTAATTACGTTAAAAATTCATGTTCCCAACTTTTACTGAAAAATGCTTCGAGGATGCACATTTCTCAGAAATACGTCCAGTCTATATGGCTGAATGGAAGCAAATCTCCGCAGCAATGTTCCAACATCGAGTGGAACGCCTTCCCAGAAGAGTGGAGGCTGTTATAGCAGCAAAGAGGGGATCAACTCCATATTAATGCCCATGATTTTGGAATGAGAGGTTGGCTGAGCAGGTGTCCACATACTTTTGACCATGTAGTGTATATGACTTACAAGCTGAAAGAGGTTGATTTGAAGTACTGCACACATACACTTGCCCTTGCTTTGTCAAGATATGCTTTGTTCAAAAAGAAATAAAATCTGACCAAAGGAAAATATACCATCAGAGATGGGGAATCCCTCACCATTGAATGAAAAAGGTCATACATATTCCAGATAATTAGGGAGGTGAATTGGAAACAAGACACCATTTGGTCATCATCTCAAAAAAGTTCCCCAGGGGTGAGGAATGTAGCAACCAAAAATAATTGAAATCAGATAAGCGGTTTTCCATTTATTACAAAAAAACATTATTTTCAAGATGGCCGCCCCAGTTGGCCATCTTGGATCCGGCCACCCCCAAAATCAATAGGGTTCTTCCTTTTCAGGTGGTACATGTGCGACGCAAATTTCAAATCGATATGGCGAAAAAACATTTTGTTCAAGATGGCCACCCCAGTCGGCCATCTTGGATCCGGCCACGCCCAAAATCAATAGGGTTCTTCCTTTTCAGGTGGTACATATGTGACCCAAATTTCAAATCGATATGGCGAACAGTTGAGTTATCGCACTCACAGCTATAAATGTTGACGGACGGACAGCCGGACGCCCTGGGTGACAACAATATTCCCCCCCTTCCGCCATGCGGCGGGGATAATAAAACTTGACACTCTGGAGCAAGATAAAAAATTTCTTTCAGAGATAATATTCCGCTCGTTTTTACATCTGGTACAAATAAATTTGTCCATGCTGTAATCGGATTACAGGTCTCCTTGTGGGAAATTGCAAAAAATGTGTAATGTGCAGATTTATCAGAACTTACCAGAGTAAATTTTGAGACAGATTTCCAAAGTTATTAATAACTTGAGTCAATGAAGAAAAATCAAAATCGATCCTGGGGAAGGAGGAGAAAAGGAAAGGGGGGAGGGGGAGGAGTGAAGGGGATTAATTCGGCCACCAAAGATTTACAACGTTGCACAAAAAAAAAAAAAATCATGATTGCTGAATGTGAAGCAAACAAAAGATATATAAGAATAATCTATCTATAATTCCAGCAGTGTGTGTGTGTGTGTGTGTGTGTGTGTGTGTGTGTGTGTGTGTGTGTGTGTGTGTGTGTGTGTGTGTGCGTGTGTGTGTGTGTGCGCGAGTGTGTGTGTGTGTGTGTGTGTGTGTGTGTGTGTGTGTGTGCTCGCGCGCCTGTCTGTCTGTCTGTGTGTGTGTGTCCGCTGTTTCTCGACAACCACTGGTCCGATATAATTGAAACTTGCCAGGTATATTGCTGGGGACCTGTGGATGTGCCTTTTCAAGGTTTGATATTAATCGGACAAGTGCCTCCCAAGTTATGGCCATTTATTTTCCAAACCAATGACAAGACACATTGTTGCGTGGGCGTGGCTGATGGGGAAGGGAAGCTCAGCCGCATTCCCCATTACGGGTTACAACGTACGGGCTTCCAGAGAGTGATGACTTCATGTATTCAAATAATTTATCGATTTCTTATGCGCATTTATAAATAAACACAATGCCCAAAGTTATGATCGTTTTCATATTAGACGGTGCATAAATTTCGGTAACATCAGAGTGAGCTGGTATGCTCTGAACCAGGAAGTAATTTTTTTCTCTCTCTCTTCTGTTCTCTTTTTGTTTTTCTTTGCGATGACATTGCGAAAAGGCAAAATACGTTGGCGCTAATTGAATATTTGGGCATTAAAACTAAATTGCGAATAATCGTAACTGCGAATAATATGCGACCTTCCGGGCCGCGCACGTACGGGCACGCGAGAGCGAAGAAACGGCCTGTGTGGTAGTTGTTTCTTGCTCGTGGTTTGAATTTTTTTTTTTTTTACGGGCACGTACTAGTAAAAATAATTTTTTAAAATACTGTTTTTAAACTCACTCCACTGCAGGATACATATGACTTCCAGTGATCTCATCATTTTGAAAGGAACTTCTAACTGCATTGAAGCTTCATTGGTTTTCAGTAACTAACTAACAAAGCCAGAGTATATAATCAAATCAAAAACACTATTAACGAGAGCTCATAGAATGACTAAACTCATGCAGTGTTGAACTATATAATTCAACTGAAATAAAATGATTAT
>NC_140961.1:14426955-14431955 GCF_056783735.1 Eptatretus burgeri | reverse complement strand
AGCAAAACAACAGCTGCCGATGAAGTTGGCCGGCACAGGCCTTGAAGAAAAACAGCCAGCCGGCTGAAGTGGCCGGCACAGGCCTTGAAGCAAAACACGGCCAGCCGATGAAGTGGCCAGCCTTTGCCGTTCCGTGGAGGTTGGTGGAGGGAGTGCGGTGGTGCTGGCCACTTGGAAGGCGGGCTCGGACCTACCTACCTGTCTCCCTCCCAACCTATCGCCTTTGCCTGTCACTGTACATACCCACTCCCTTAATTTGTCAAACCCCAATTTAGCCCCAACTTATTTTTTTTATTTTTTTATTTTATTTTTACTTCCCCACTATAAATCGTCCCCTAACCCCCTTTATCGTCCTTGTTCGGCTAACCTATCCTGTCACCTAGCCTACTCCCAACCCCTACGTTCCCTTCCCGGAGGGGAACAAGGGAGAGCTAGCGTCCTGTGTCGAGGCCCAACGAAGCCTCAGAATGGCCTCCCCAGAGTTCAGCGATCTATAACCAAAGTGGGTCCAGCGGCCCACAACGACAGCGAGGGGATGGATGGTGCGGAGGGGTACATCTCCTAATCTACCCTAACCATTTAACTGTTAAACTACCCCGGGGCTTTCAACAAGCGCCTCTCGCTTAAACTATTGGTTCTAACAACCCAGATTCCCGTCGCCTGTGTTGGTGTCCTCACAATTTCGGGCCTCGCCCCCCAATTTTCTCTCCGTGCCCTCACACGGTCTCATGGCTGGGACACGTGGCTCCCTTTGGCAGGCACGACCCTCTGCCGAATCTCCCGCTATGGCACCCCCGGGCACTACACTGCCTCCGAGCCTACCAGCTCCCTAACACCGGGGAGTGCCCCCTATGGCACCTCCCCTGAAACGCACACGTGGCAGGCTGGCTTCCCAGGCCCCTTTCCGAGGGTCACCCATGCCCACAACACTGCCCACGCGGCTAATGGCGCCCGGGCCCCCGCACCAAGCAGGCGCACCCGTGCCCACTACGCTATCCCGGCCCCCCATGGGCCCTTGGCCTACCACGGCCGACTCGCCTGGTGCCCGGGGTACCCACTCAGCGATACTCACCTTTCGCAGCCACGCTCCCAAGCCCGTCAACAGGGCTCCTGCACCCCTCCAAATGGGTTTCGAGCCTACATTCCCACCAACAGCAAAACGACCTCCATTTTTGTTAATTTGACTAACCCAGCTAACTCACTTTACTCTGACCCCGGAGTCCCTTGGGCGGGAGTCACTCCTCCCCCCAATCACTCATCGCACCATGCATTCCCCATTCGCTCCATACACACAGACCTGCTGGCCTCACTCACTCACCAAGTACTCACCTCACAACTCACCAACTCTTCAACACACACACCGCTGAACTTGCCATCCTTCTATCTGCATCCCCTAACTAACTCGAGCTCCCACGTCGTCCCTTATACTACAGCACGTTCCTTTTAACACTACGTAGCTAAGCTACGTCCCCTCTACACATTCACAAGTCTGTCACTGTCTCAAAATCAAAAAAATAACTTTCCCAACCTAAATCTCGCTACAATCCCTCTAACTAATCCATTCCACGGACTCCATGAGGACTTACCCCTGCCCCATGAAGTCGGTCTAGCTAAGCTAACCCTTCCCCCTAACTAGGTTCCATCCTGTGCCCAGGTAAGGGGGTCTTCCACCCCTTGCCCAGGAAACCTGTGCACCCGAAAGTGAGGCTTGCTTTTCCCTTTTTTCTTTTTTTTTTCCCATGCGCATCACCAGCGCGGCAACTCGCGCACTTTGCACCTGCCCGTGACGTCATGCAGCTGCACGTGTTCCTCGTCCCTCCTTGGACGGTACCATCCGGCAGAGATACCCCTCCTGCCGGATTCCAACCCCACGTGCAGCCATGACGTCACCGTGCGCATAAAAAAAAACACAAGCGCCACGTCTCGAGGGGTTCCCCACGCGAACACGTGTGCTTTGCCCGTTGGAGCTTAACACACACGATCGCGTGGAGAACCCGTCCGGTCCAAATCCGTAGTCCTGCCTAAACTTTGTCCGTCCGCGGGATCGGCAAATCCACCGCTGGCGTTTCCGGACCGGGACTTCACTCTCGCAAGCGAGCACGTGGCGGTCTCGTGCGTTGCACAGCACGAACCGCGTGCTCACTGCTGGGCGAACCCGGCACGGTCCCCGAAACAACTACAGCCGCCTTCGTCGTCGCCATTCAACCCACGCACACCTGCGTGTTACGACGCTCACACTCCATTCCATCACATTCACCCCGGGAGACGCGGCTGCGTGCTCCCGCATGCCCACCGACATCTCCCTTACATACCGCTCTCTCACACACACGGTCTCCCTTGCACTCGGCCGTTCACCCACGCATGCCATTACCCCTTTCGCACACATGGCTCCACGCACTCGCGGTGCCTCATCCACACACCGTGCCTCACTCACACACGCGGGGGCACTCACCCGCGGAGCCTCATCCACACTGGCCGTTTCATCCACACATACGGCCCCACTCACACACGGTGCCTCATCCACACACGGCGTGCTGGGAAGCACGCACTCCGGCACCATCGCCACCACACCACTCACACACGGGGTCACTTCCACACACGGGGACGCACTCACACCTTGCACCACACACACAGGGACAACCACACTGGGGATTTGTGTCCCCACAAGGGTCTCCGGGGCCTCTATACCCCCCAAGCTCTCCGTGCACCTGTTCGCAGCACTCCTCCCCTCAACCTCGCAAAGCACGACCGAACTCACCTGGTCGTGACTCGCCTCAAGGGGGCATACTCCCTCCCCTCGTTCCTGGAGGAGGCCATCCAGGTGCTCGCACTGGGTCTCTACCCAGTCCGCCAGCTCACCCCCATTATCCTCCACTACCTCCGTGTGTGTGTGCGCGTCACTTACCCCGCCTTCATCGTGCAGTCTCTCCTCTATTTTTTCTGTCTCCCGTGTCTCTGCCAACTCTTCACCCTTTACCTCTCTTGTCTCAACTATTATTTCCGTTGTCGTCACCTCGTGTCTCGTCTCACACGTTTTGGTCTCCCCATTTAATTTTTCCCTTTTGGTCACCGTCGATTCTTCTGTCACGACCCTCGCCCAACACGCCCCCCGAATTATTTTTTTACCCGCCTCCACCGCGGGCCTGTCAGCCGTTGCACCCCCTTCCAGCTCGTTTGCTCCCACACGTGGAGTCGCCATTCCCAGCTCCCTGGTCACGGCCTTCATGCCCGCCTGCAGGCATCGGCCCATGTTCTGCGTCTCACCCCGCAGCTCTTTCATTTCTTCCTTCATGTTTGCTTCCATTCCGCTTATTTGCTTGTTCATTTCGTTTTTCATTCCATTTGTGTTTGTATCCATCTTTTCGTTCATTTGTTGTGTATTCGCATCCATCTTTTCGTTCATTCCTTTCATTTCGTTTGTCATTGCCGCCAGCATGGCGCATAGCTGGGCCATGTCGGGTGCGCTTGAGTGAGCCATTTCGGAAGGGGTTGGGGAAGGGTTTTGGTGGAGAGGGGGAGGGGAGGTATCATGCACCGCGGCCGCTGCCGCACCCATTTCGGGCTCTGGGTTCAGTTGGGCGAGTTCGTTTTCCTGTACAATTAACATTTCCTGCACGGGTATTCCATCCTGAGCCATGGATTCATCCTCAAGCTTGGAGTGCCACAGTACGAACCCAAAGATTGGAGACTGTTCATTGACAGCAGCAAGCGATCACTGAAATGTGTTCTGCTACACAACGGCAACCAGTTTGCCTCTGTACCCATCGCTCACTCGACTACACTGAAGGAGAAGTATGAAGCGGTGAAGTACGTGCTGGAGAAAATTGGTTATGATCAGCATAAGTGGTTTATTTGTGTTGACCTGAAGATGGTGAACTTTTTGTTGGGACAACAGTCTGGCTTCACCAAGTACCCATGTTTTCTGTAGCTCAGCTGTTCTGTAGCTAGCACGGTAGGGACCGTGCTCAGCATTACACGAAGAAGGACTGGCCTGTGCGGGAGGAATTGGTGCCATGCAAAGAAAGGAACGTCATCAACGACCCTCTGGTGGACAGAGACAGAATACTCTTCCCACCGCTGCACATCAAGCTCGGCTTAATCAAGCAGTTCACCAAGGCTCTGGACAAAGATGGTGACTGCTTCACTTACTTGTGCCAGGCTTTTCCAGGATTGACCATGGAGAAGTTGAAAGCTGGCATCTTTGATGGTTCTCAGATCCGTCAGCTCATCAGAGATCCAGAGTTCAAAAACTCAATGAACGAAGTGGAACTGGAAGCGTGGAAGACATTTGTTTTGGTAGTGAAGAACTTTCTTGGCAACAATAAGGCCAGAAACTACGCAGAACTTGTCAACAACATGCTGACTGCTTTCAGAAACCTGGGCTGCAACATGAGCATCAAGATGCACTACCTATTTTCACATATGAACCGGTTTCCTGAGAACCTGGGTTCAATGAGTGACGAGCAGGGGGAGAGATTCCATCAGGACATGAAGGAGATGGAGACCAGGTATCAGGGTCGCTGGGACGCAGTCATGATGGCTGACTACTGTTGGAATCTGAAGAGAGACCTCCCTGCCGCTGAACATTCCAGGAGTTCGAAGAAACGGAAGTTCAAGCCCTGAAGTTTGAACAGTGGTGACGCAACATGCAATTTACTTGTACTTACCTTTATCAATGCCCACCATTCAGATGACAGTAATCGATGTTTCTATCATGTAATCAATAAATGTTGTTGGCAAAACATTTTTTTTCTTAAAAACATGTTTAGGATGATATGTGTTGACAAAAATCAGCTGATAATGCCACAAAAATGTAATTGATTTTGTCACAAGATCTGATTTTTTCAAATCAACTTAGCACAAAAACCTGACCTGATGGAGAGAAACGGATGCCATTTCCTGATTCAGCAGTGCCAGAATACCCTAATTCACTTGTAGAAATCTAGACAACATTCAGAAAGTAAAAAATTGTTGACCAGTGTTCTTTTTTTCTTCTTTGT
>NC_140961.1:14336955-14424455 GCF_056783735.1 Eptatretus burgeri | reverse complement strand
TTCCCGCACCACCTGTGCACACTGAGTGTCGGGCTGTCTCGGGCCCGTTCGGCGATTGGTGCCGAGCGCACCGAGCCGCGAGCGCAAATAGCGGCCTTTCCGAGGGAAAATTCGGATCAAGAACGCTACACGCCCACTTCTCCTCCGTCGAATTAGCAAGCTCGGGGCGGCTTGGCCCCGCCTCCAGGCGCGTCTGTGTGAAATCGATATATGCAAATTCTAGGATCAGGAGAGGTTCACGCCCCCGTTTCCTCCGACCAATGGGCGAGCGTGGCTCCGCCCCCGAGGTCATCCTGATCCAAATATTTGCATATCAGTTGCTCCTGCCAGCCTATAAAACGGCGAGCGCAAGGCGAATCGTGGCAGAATGAGTCAGTTTTGGTTGGAGAGTGGAAGAGAGCCGGGGGAAGAGTGTCAGAGAGAGTTGGGTTCTGGAGTCGGCTGAGAAGAGTTGCGGGAAGAGGCAAAGGAGCTCGGGTCCGAGGTGAGAAGGACGGTGGTCGGCGACGAGGTCGCGGTGTGGGATCGCTCGTCGCGGGACCCGAGCCAGCCAGCCAGCCATTCTCTTCCCCCAGGCCATCAACAATTCCCGCTTTCCCCCACGCTGAGATAGTGCAAAAAGGGGGCCCCGTTCCCACCCTACTCTAAATGTCGTGCCAACGAAACCCGCCAAGGAGCATGGAGTCGGGGCACAGCCACAGGGCCACATCTGCGGCTCGCCCGCCAACGCGTCACGAGGACGCGGGTAGGACCCCCCCCCCCCCGGTCTTGCGGACCTGGCCGCTCCTCCAGGTCACGCGCACAATTGGCCTACAGGCCTGTCTGCCCCCTTGTCTATGAGGGTGGCTTCTTTCCTTTGCTTTTGTGTAAATGTGTGTTGGCGCCGTCTGTAAAGTAGAACTGTATAAGTGTTGCCGTGTGTGCGCGTAGTCGGTGGTAACTCTGCGTCGTTGTTGCTTTTGTTTTGGTTGCTATATGTGCATTTTGACTGTATGGCTGTATATACGTGCTTTTCCGTGTGCCGGAAAATAAATATGCATTGTGTGAACTGTTTTCCCGTTTCGCTTCGTCTTTTCTTTATTGACCCTCCATCCTGCTTCACGTAAAGGGTTCGTCGTGGGTGCAAAACACCCGGTAGATAATCTGAACCATCGAGGTCGACGATAACACCGCTCAGTTATCCCGATAGTACGGAACGGGCCGCCCAAGCGGCTCGTGTCCGGAGTCGACCTGCGGCGAGGTACGATCGCCCGGTTTACCATCCGCGTGGGTACTTAGGTAGGTCGAGTTTGGCGAACAACCCTATCCTACGTGGGTGGCCGATTGGCACGATTGTGGTGAGGTCGAAAGGCCCACCTGTGACTGGCTCCGGGCGATAGTTCCCAGAGGGTCACGACTGAATTGTCCGTCCGGTGGGCGACGCGGTCGCGATTCGAGTGACGTGACCGTCCGCGAATTTGCAAATATATATATATATATATATATATATATATATATATATATATATATATATATATATATATATATATACATACATACATACATACAGATGATTGGTACTACAGAAATTTATTATATGGATACAAACAAACACGACATCGTGACCGAAGCTTTTCGTGCTGCACTCCTCAGGGTAAAACATCGCAGCAAGTGAAGAAGGAAGTGAAGGCGTGTGCTTTATAGTGTAGTATATAGTAGAAAAATCGTGCAAATTATGATACAAGCATCAAATTTGGCATTTCTGTTCTGCAGGGCTTTCTGATCAAATCTGCCCGATTGGCCATTTGAAAATCCAAATTTTGAAAAATTTGAAAGAAGAAAGAAACCTTCAAAAAAATTTGAAGCCACAGCTGGCTGAAATTCTTGAAGCGCAAGTGAACATCCCAGACAGAAAACCAAGGGGAGATGCAGTCATCATTGATGGCTCAGCACTTATCAATGCCCTACCTCCACACACTTCAAGGATATTTGATGACTATGCTGAAGAAGACATCATCCCAAAGGTGGAATCCTATGGTGCCAGGTACGAGAGGGTGGACGTAGTGTTTGATGTGTACAAGAAGTCAAGTCTGAAGTCCGAGGCAAGGTCGAAAAGGTGGCAAGGAATCAGAAGAAGTGTGACAGGAACCAGCAAGACCCCAAGTAACTGGAGAAGCTTTCTTCGAGATGACAGCAACAAGACTGAGCTGTTTCACTTCCTTGCGGAAAAGATGTGTGAAGCACAGATGACAAGCACTGTCATTGTCACAAAAGGAGAAGATGCCATTAGCAACACAAGGAAGTCACTGGATGCTGTGTCTCCATGTTGTCATGAAGAAGCTGACACTCGAATATTTGTACACGCCAGGGATGCAACGACGGATGGTAGCAAGTCCATTATCATTAAGGCTAATGACACAGACGTACTAGTCATAGCAATATCTGTACTGCCATCCTTACAGGAACTAAGTCTTGAGAACATGTGGATTGCCTTTCGCCAAGGAGCCAAGGCACGATGGATTCCAGTCCATGAGGTAGTTTCTGCAATAGGGCCTGAGAAAGCAAGGGATCCCATACTTCCATGCGTTCACTGGATGTGACGTCGTGTCTGCCTTCCGCGGTAAAGGGAAGAAAACTGCATGGTAGACTTGGAATGTCTTTGATGATGTTTCTGAAACATTCACCAATCTCATCCAGCATCCAACATTGATTCATGATCTTTATTATATGGATACAAACATATCTTGAGTTTTTTGAAAAAAAAATTTTTTTTCAAATTTTTCAAAATTTGGATTTTCAAATGGCCAATCAGGCAGATTTGATAAGAATCCCCGGAGAACAAATGTGCCAAATTTGATGCTTGTATCATCATTTGCACGATTCCTCTCAAAAATTGCTGTTATCTGCCCCACTATTATATGCAGGTCTCAATAAGGTAGATGCTGATTGGTTCAGCCATAATGACGTCACGGTTAATCCGAACGCCCATTGGTCGGCTCATCATCTTCACCTCGAGCTCCCATTGGCTGGAGCAGAGTTCGTCGATGATTGACGTTTGCAACCACATCCTTGAGAGAGGGGGGAGGAGTTTCCCCTAAGGTCCATTCACCATTTGTTACCGTATTTCCCTTGATCTTTCCATGCTGAAAGAGACACAGAGATCGTACAAATTCCTTTTGACGACATAGTATTGGATCGGTGGTAAGGATGAAGGTTGCTTCCAACATACGTAAATGAAACGAGCTCCGACCTCAGCTCAATGTCCTGAACATATTTGCATTGTACTGGTCTGCACAGATTGGGTTGGCAACCAGGTGCTGTGCAATGGCAGATAAAGCAGGTACTGTGGCCGGTGGTTGCTCGATATTTCTACATGCTCGCACTGGTTGTGATCTCACCCTCACAATCTTTCTTCGAATCGCCAAGGGGATGTGTTGTTTGATCCGATCAGCTAATCTTAGTGTTATGCGGCCCACGTACCGAGCTTCACATCGGCACTTAAACTCATAAATAACATTGCTGGTTTGTGAGGTGGGTAGCACATCCTTGTTGACCGACGTCAGAAAACGGCGAGAGGTAAAGATTACTCGGGGTTGCACAGCCAGAAACGTGTTGGATACAATAAGTTTGATTTGTACTTCAAACCTTCGTGATGATTGGCCTTTCCAGGGCATCCTCATATAGACTGGACATTTGTCTGGACCAATCTTCCGATCTCTTGTCATGTTTAGAAACTTGTGTATGTATCTCTTAACTATATGCTCAGGATAACCATTTTCACCAAGTATATTCATGATTTTGTCAATTTCAGCAGGAAGATAACAACGTGAACAAATCCTCTGTGCTCTGTAAACCAGGATATTGATCAAGGCAATTTTGTCCCTCGTGGAGCTGAAGGAGTCCCAGCGAGTATACTGCCCTGTGAAAGTCGGCTTCCGGTAGACGGATGTTGTGAAACCAAGGTTGGATCTATCAACCAACACGTCCAAAACGGTAATGTGTTCGACGATTCCAGCTCCGTGGTAAACTTCAGCACTGGATGCAGTGTTGAGCCATGCCTGGAAATTGTCACATGCCGTCCGAGACTCAAACAAAGCAAAAATGTCATCAACATACCGATAGTATAAGATGGGGGAATCGACCCCTTGCCTCCCAGTCAGTTTCTGCATTTCATGATAGCCTTCAAGGATATTTGCAAGAGCTGGGCCTAATGGAGAACCCTTGGCCATACCGTCCATTTGAACATATATTATGTTGTTAAAACTGAATTCCACCTCCCTTGTTGCTGTGTTCATTAATTCAACGAAGACGTGTTCCAAGCTGTTAGAATTGTGCAGGCCACCTTTGTTATCGCCAATCGTGCAAGAAGCTCGTGAATGTACGCATCGTCGTCCTGCTTCGTTTGCCATGACGCATGCCGTGACCACGTGGTCTGAAACGGTGGGTGAGAGCGTTTTCTTCGTGCTGTATGGCTCGTTACACTGTTCATACTAATCCTCTCCCGCTTCGTGTCGCGCCGAGGTGGAGCCGCGCCGCCATTTTACGACTCCATTTTTCTGTATAATTTCGAAGTTTTACACCCAATCCGCTCAAAATAAAATCAAATCAAATTTGGAATTTGCGAGCGACTTTTTTTTTTTTTCATGCCTCTCGTAATCAATGTTCGGGATGCCAACAACATCAGATGTTGTTGAATCGGTGTCCTGCAAATTTATGGAGGTGGAGGGATACGCACCCCACTCCTGACACCAGATGTTGAAGATTCGGCAGCGCTTAACAGCACCGCCATCTCAGGGGTTATAACGCCGGCTAGTTCGGCACAGGTCTCGGGTCATACGCCTCAGATCACGATACCAAAGTACCCCTGTGCCTTACCAGTTGGGGATATAGACCCCGGCTACAGACTGGGTTTGTCAGAAGCCGAGCGAAGTCTGCCACAGTCATTAACCGGTTTGGTTTTAAATACAAATCGAGCGATTGTTCCTCAGCGCGGCACGAATAAATTCAAGGCGGCAAATCTCGTACGAATCAGCCAGATTTATTGGGGACACATCGGGGAACACGACACAAGCAAAGCATTCATGAACATCATAATTAATCTATAACCCACTCTTACCTAGGGAGCTACGGATGGATACGGGTTTTGAAGGAGGCCCCGAGCAAAATAAACCTTCGACCTGGACAACATGCAAACAAGACACGGAGTACTTTGTGGTGCCTCATGGACGAGAGGAAAAGTGACGAAGGCAATAATGCGGCTCGTGACAAGCCGATTGTGTCGGATTTGAGCGCCCAGACCGAGCACGCAGCATGGCAAGATGGCGCTCGTACTCTTATCGGCACCGCTCGCGCACGCCGCGTGGCACGATGGCGGCGACGATGTCCTTTTGTCGGCATCGCTCACGCACCAGCCTCGGCGCGTCCAGCCGCTGTAAGGTCGACGGCACAGGAGAGAAAGATCTATGGTGTGTCCCAGCTGGTTTCTCACAAGGTCCAGTATGCGAATCCAGGCCTGGCCTGTACACCAGACCAGGCCAAATCTGGGTGTTGGGCTCCACAGGCGGATCAACGGGATCAAAAGACGTGGTCACGCCATGCAGGGAGTCAGGACAGTCAGAGGCTTTGTGGTTGGACCCAGGACAAACCTGATTATCACCTGCACGCTGGATCCATCGCCAAAGAGGAACAGCTTGTCGAGTCACTCCTCACGAAGCAGATCCCAGACAGGACAAAGCAGTTCCTTTTGCCTTTTCGAACCACCTCCGGGGACACGTGATTGGTCCATCGTTCGACTTTGCAGCAGCTCTCCGCCAATGGGTTGCTGGCACGTCTTGCTGACTTGACTGTCAGGGTGATGGGTGGGAGGGGCTCGTTAGAAGGGGGGAAAGAAAAAAGTAGGCGCCTCTTAGTGTTGAGAGATTGCATCTCTCCCAAGCTGAGAATAGCCATTTGTTAGCAGAATTACTTTTTAACAATTAAAAGAAAGAGCCAAAGGCATTCATTATAGAGCACTCTTAACAGCTGCAGTTCTTGGCTGTGTTAAAAGCCAAAGCATGTAGTCTCTTTCTTTGTGACACGGCTGAGCAACTGGCTTTTATTACCCTTGTAAAAACCTTGAGCCAAGAGAAGCCCGATCGTAAATCAACCTTGAGCCAAGGAAGCTTGGTCATAAACAAGCCTCGAGCCAAAGGAAACTCGATCGTAAATCAGTGCCATTTGACACAGCACAACAGCTGCTTCCACTTTCCAAGGAGTGGGATAAGGAAAGGAAGGTAAAGGCTCTTAAAAAGTAATCCGTCTTCCTGACTCACTGGCCGGATAATGACCAAACCAGATGGCTTTTAGAGCCCAAAGGGAGGAAATTAGCACCTGGCTTTTACCCCTTGGAGGAAATTGATCTTTGGGTTAGGGTTAGCATAACAAAGTCTCAATAGAAAGCAGTGATGGGAGCTGGGCCAATCTTGAAACCAGATGGTCCCACAAGGGGCAGGACAAATTGTATATAAGGCAAGCCAGAGTGCCAAGCTAGCAGAGTTAGATTGAGCTGGACTACTGTGGGTATTCTGTGTCTCTCTATATCTCTCCATGTATACATGTTTGGTGTGAATTAAAGCTCTTCTCTACCAAGACCATACGTGTGGACAGCGCTCGATCTCAATCAGCGGTGCAACGTGGTCTCAACATTTGGCGTAGTCGGCAGGATAAGACAGACCAAGGAGGAAGGCGAGACTGCCCTGGTGAGACAAAGGAGGACAGAAGTTGTTGTTGTTGTTCTCCTTTCGGCTGCTCCCGTTAGGGGTCGCCACAGCAGATCATCCATTATGATCCGCATACTGATTTGGCAAAGGTTTTACACCGGATGCCCTTCCTGACGCAACCCTGGTCGCCTCTTACAACACAGGGATAAGGATTGGGTTTCGCCATGATTCCGGGCTGCCCTACACCCTCTCATAGCGTGGCCCAGCGCAGAGCACCCGTCCTCAAGCGATCCTCCAACCCAAGCCACCGAGTCGCCGGATTACAGGCGCACGCCACTACGCCCGGTTACAAAGGAGCACAAAGGAGCCCGGTTACAAAAATCTTTAAGCCGGCCGGCTTAAAGATAAGGTAAGAAGAACTGCCTCTTTTCTCGCACCAGGGCATACAAGTTCGCTGCTCTTTGTGATCTGTCCTTATCTTAAAAGAACAAGGGGGAGAAGGAGCTTTTTTACACATCAAAAGGGGGTACCCCTGGGAGGGTTAAGGGTCCATTGCGAGGTCTCCCTGATCTGTCCCTTCTCCTCTGTCCCCACGTTTTCCTGGACATTGAGGTGTTTTGAATTATAAAGCAGTGGGTATGCTTTTGCTTCATGCAAATAGCCTGGATTTTTTGATTTTTTGCATATGGAGCTGTCAGTTACCGAAAAACCACCCAAATAAAAGGTGTGTGTCAGAAGAACGTGTTGCATGCTCGGGACACAATCGCCCGTAGGGCGGGTACTCTGCGAGTAAACTTCAATTTGCGAAAATTAAAGTATATACTTCAACACTGCATGGGGTATCATATTCTCTTAAAAAAATTACAACTCTTGGGGTCACAGGCATCACAAAGGGAAAACTAATTATAAACTCAAAATTTGATATTGGGTCAATCATGGTGGAACTTTATGCCATCTTCCAGGTTTGCTTTAGGTGGGAAGCATGGGGATTTGCGATGTCGCTCCATCAACTTCACTCGAGTTTAAATTTAATGTTATATTGTGAACACGAATCGGAAGACAAGTTTGCCATTTTACCGTACTTTGACTGAATTTGTCCCGATCATACATGCAATGGGAAAACATGGAAAAACATGGGAGTGAGATAGGAAAACAAATTAAATAAAAAATAAAAATTTACTCCGGCTGCCAGCCTGACAATCTAACAAAATTGAAAATCATTCCAAACAGGAAATATTGTTTTTAAAGATGTCATCAAGGACACATACAACAAGCACAAAGAACCAATTTAACGTGTTAGATATGGTGATGTACAGTAATAGACACTGGGCAAAATGGCAGTAAAACCGAGAATCTATTTATATGCCTTAAAACCTAAATTTAATTATTATATACACTTGAACACTGTAGAACACAAATCTCCTTAATACTTCCAAGAACCTCCAGTTTGCAGTACTTCAACATCATCTATTGGGTGGTGTACAAGACCGTTTCACAAGTGCTAAACTTCTGCATCTTTTTAAACAATCTGTAAAATAATTTTATTAAAATCGAAGTATGGACTTAAACACCGTGTTGGGTATCGTGTTCTATGAACTCTCCAGTTGGAGAAGTGTCTGTTTGTTTTCTTTGCCTTTCTAAACTGCTGGATGGAATGAATTAAAAGTGGTAGTTGTATACTTGGGGAGGGGTGGAGGTGTTGCCTGGGATGGTTTAAGAAAATAAATAGATTCCATACACCCCCCCCACCAACCCCATCCCTGGGTTCTGGGTTGGCGAAGCACGCAAATGAAACAATGTAAACGAGTATCTCATAGCACCACTTGCAGTGTGAGGAGGTATTTCATGCAAGTAACATTAAAATACAGCATGCCAATTCTCTATAGTCTATATGAAACCTTCGATATCATACGAGTGTGGGAATTATCATACTAAAAACATACTGCTTGTGTGTTGGCTTTACTTATATGCACTCAAACCACTGGACGGAATGAATTGAAAGCAGGTGGTCGTATATGAGATGCACATGGGGCAGCTTTTTGGCCATTTAAAAAATAAATAAATAAATAAATAACCATGCTCAATGAAAACTGAACCATTGGACAGAATGAGTTAGTTCGCCAGACCACAAAATACTCGACAAGCCACTACATCCCACGATTATTGCGTAGCCGTTGGCAACTCAAGGGTGGGTCGTTATAAAGCTTTCTTCCTTCCACTTTACTGCGAAACTCTGGAACTCTTCACCTTCTCATGTTTTTCTAAACACTTATGACCTTCACCATTTCAAAAAGCAGATTATTTTACTTCATCAAAAACTCTTAGACTCTTTCTTCACCTTTCTGTCTATGCAGATATTACTTAAGGCCTGGCATTGAAGACTCGTAGTTCGTGACAGGAGCCTTTAATATTAAAAAATAAAAATAAAAATTAAAAAAATTATGGGGGGGGGGCAGGGAGGAGGAGGTCCTTCCCAGGAAAGTAATAATAATAATAATAATAATAATAATAATAAATTGTTCATTGCTACTGTGTATAATAATCATTTGGTTCATAGAAAGTAGTTAACAAAATACAATTCAGTTTGTCGTGAAATCGTTGAACCCGAGTATATTTGCCATAAAAATAGGAAATCACAAATAATAATAAAAATAATAATAATAATAATAAATAAATAAATAAATAAATAAATAAAACGAAGCATCATACTTGAAGGATGACGGGAGGTTGGAGGATTCACAGCAAACTGGTGGCAGTTCTTCTGACTCGTCATCATTGAGCAGCTGCACAACAAAGCATAATGTGGTCCCACATGACGGAGCAAGCACGTGAAACAAACAGAACTTGCACAGTGAACTTTGAAGGAAATAAATAAAATAAATAAAGCCTCAACATTAATTGCATGTTCATCGAAGATCATATGTCCACATTATCACATTACCAAACATCAAAAACCATGCATAAATAGCAGCATTTCTTCCAAGTCAAGTAAGAGAATATCAAATGACATGACCCAAACTGATCGCTAGATTTAAACTGAAATTTCTGGAAACCCTTCACCATTTCAGTTAATGTCCAAACCCCTGCCGCACTCATCGATGACAAAACGAAAATCACTATGACATCCTGTGTTTGTGACCTTGGTTAACACATCCTGAAACTAGAATGGCAATCAGTAGAGCGCATAGCTCCGCCAGGGAGAACAGTTTACGTGTTGTATCCCACCGAGAGGCCGGATCTGCGTCCGGACCTGAACTAAAATCTAATCGGCTTGTTCTCACAACCGAACTCATCTACCTAGTTTTGGCATAATCCATCCACAACTTTTTGAAATATTGTGCTATATATAGTTTTTGGCCCCCATATCTCAATGGTGAAGAATCACTGGAAATTTAAGAAATAAAAGTAAAAATGTGTTGATCATCACCAAAATTCAATCAACTGGTTCTTGTCACACATCAAACCTGTCCACAACTTTTCGAAATATCACATTATATAACGTTTCAGCCCAATCACTCAGTGGTGAAGAATCACTTTTATAAAAAAAAATTTAAAAGCAAAAGAGCAATCAGAGATTGCAGACCCTCGCCAGGACTTGTTTTGTGTGGTGTTTGTGTCCTGGTGTGTTATGAAATTAATAACATACATAACAAGAACTGCCACTTTATAACTGCTGGCAGTGATGACCGGGTACCATGATGTTCCTTCCGCTTGACAAAACACTTGACCCTGACCCCTTCACGTTTATTATAATTATTCAATTTAAATAACCTCCGCCATCGAAGATGGACGGAGGTTACTGTTTTCACCCCTGTCTGTTTGTTACTTACGAAATCTAAAGATTTTGTAAGTATATTGATGACTTCCGTTTCTGTTTGTTTGTTTATGTGTTTGTTTGTGTGTTTGTGTGTAGGCACGATAACTCGAGAATGGAAGAAGCTACCAATGTCAAATTACACCACGTGATTCAGGAGGGTGATGGCGAGTGCCGATTAGATTTTGGTTAAAATCGGTCAAAGGTCAAGGTCACAGTGAGGTCAAACATCCAAAACATTCGTTTTTTTGATGGTAGAATCATCGTATTGAAACAGAATCATCGTAGAAACTTCTGGTTTGCATCGCTACCTTCTCCAGAGACAGCTTTTATTAGACAAGGTCAGAGGTCAAGTTGACGATTTCATAAGTACCAGTCTATGACTGCTTGTTTGTTTGTTTGTGAAATGTATTACGGAAAAAACTCCTGGACGGATTTCGACGAAACTTGGTGGGGGTATTAGGTATGGTCCAAGGATCATGCAATTAGATTTTGGACTTGGTCCAAAGTCCAATATGGCCGCTATGGCGGCCATTTTGAAAAAATATTTGAATTTTTGTTTTTGCATTTCTACATGTTTTAAGTGATTTCCAACAAAAAATAAATAAATTTATTAGAGAAAATAAAAAACAAAATTTTGCAACTTTTTTTTGCATTTCTACATGTTTTAAATGATTTCCAACCCCCCCTCCCCCAAATTTTGTTAGAGAAAAAAAAAATTTGCACCTTTTTTTTTTCAAAAAAATTTCGACTTTTTTTTTTGGGCATTTTCCATGTGCATCGATCTAGTTTCGTTTATTCAATCGTGGTTCAGTAGAGTCTGATCCGTTTTGACCTACAATGAATCAGATATCAGGTGCACTTAAGTGACCCAGCACTATTAGCGGCGGAGGTTTTGCACTCTACCGAGTGCTCCCCCTCTAGTTCAGAATGGTATCAAGATAAATTAAATTCCAACAAATGGAAGACCAAATAGGTACAGTCCTGCATTGGAGTTATCAGTGGGAACCCAAACAAGCAAAAAGCAAAGATGAAGTCATCAGGAGGAACATGGATAGGATTCAGGTTTCAGCTGCTAATCCTCTACCCTCAAACACATCCAGGCACAGCCAAGTGAGCCTTATTTAAAAATAATAATAATAATTTCAAACCCAGATCAAAAACATTAAATTATTGTGGCTGCCATGGGTCCGATCAGGATGAAATTTAAAACACGTATATTCTCCATCACCACTCGATCATGGTTGTGAAGTTTCACATAGATTGATGAAGCGGTTCAAGAGAACATTTTAAAAAGATTTTTGCTCAATCCAATAAGGCTGCCAGACCATGTGACCTATCAATTATTATTCGTGAACACCCTGGTATCCCCAAGGCTTGGGGAACATTTGTGTGACATTTCCCCTCTGTTCAGCCGTTTCAGAGATGATTTTTGAAGGTATATTTATTTATTGAAAGCAATATGACTGCTGAACCACGTGACCAATGACGTCATTTTTTTTCTCTGGACCAATCACTACATGATCCTCAAAATGTTCATACTGATCAGATGTAGCATTCTATGTATGCAATTGTCATTCTGAAGGCATCCATAACATCATTGAAAAATAATATTAAAAAGTAAAAATACAAAGAATTCCCCATTTGTCGTACTTGCCATGTGCCAAGTTTCAATTTTTTCCTTGGTACGGTTTTGGAGATGGAGGTTAAAAAAAGTTTTTCCTTTTTTTCCAACATGGCTGCCACACCACATGACCCAATGTCATACTTATCATTAAAATATTCTACATGAGCAATAGCTCCTGTGGTGAGAATTTTGTCTCAATCTGACAAGCGTTTGCAGAGGAAAAAAAAAAACTCATGTTCTGTGTGGACAGACAGACAAACCCAAATGCAATACCCTCTCTCTCGCGAGGGTAATTATCAGATCCAGATCAGGATTTTCAACAAAATTGAATAAATTCATCCTTGTCACACACCCAATGTGTCCACCAAGTAGAGTCAAAATCTGTCCACAATATTTTGAGATATCATGCTATAATATATTGTTGCGGATTCGCGCCCGCTGGCGTGCGAACGGCCACGTAACTCGAATCGCGGCACGTCGCCCACCGGACGGACAATCCCGTCGTGACCCTCTCGGACTAACGCCGGGAACTAGTCACGGGTGGATCTTTCGGCCTCACCACGATCGTGCCAATCGGCCCCCCGCGTGGGATAGGGTTGCTCGCCAAATTCGACCTACCTAAGTACCCACACGGAGGGTAGACCGGGCGATCGCACCTCGCCGCAGGTCGACTTCGGACACGGGCCACTTTAAGCGACCCGTTCCGTACTATCGGGATAACCGAGCGGTGTTATCATCGGCCTCGACGGTTCGATTAATTATCGGGCGTTTTAGCCCACGACCAACCCTTTACGTGAAGTAAGATGGAGATTCAATAGAGGAAAAGACGAAGCGAAGCGGGAAAACAGTTCAACATAATTCACATTTATTTCGCGATGGCACACGGAAAGCACACATATACAATTACACCAAAAGCAAATGTAAAAGGAGAAGAAACACACAATATTACACAAAAAGCAAATATAAAAGAAGAAGACAATGCAGAGCTATCCGACTACCGAGCACACGGCAACACTTATACAATTTTACTTCACAGACGGCGCCGACAACACATATACCCAAAGCAAAAGAAAAGGACCACCCTCAAGGATGAGGCGGGCCTGGGGCCGAGACCGCGTCGGGCCTACCCGTCTGATGATGAGACGCAAAGTGGCGGTGGCGCCCCGACTCCGCGGGCCTCGCGGACAGTGTCTGGTAGGGGGTGGGAAAGGGGCCCCCTTGTCGCACTATCTCAGCGCGGGGGGAAACAGGAGGGGGTTGTTGATGCTCGGGGGATGGAGGATATCTCCCTGTCTCGGGTCCCGCGCCGAGCGTCTCCACCACGACCTCGGTCGCGCCGCCGGCCTCTCCCTCCGCAGCACCCCGAATCCGACACGAGCACCCCCTCAACCGCCTTCGCCGCCTCTCCACAGCTTCGTCCGATCGCCCTCTCCGTCTCCTCTCTTGACTCGTCCCAACTCTTCACTGGCTCCGCGAACTCCCAACTGCGAACTCTTAACTGACTCGACTGACGAACGCGGCCCCCTTATATCCCCCGTGGCCTCGCTCCTTCACCTTTGACCCTTTACCTCCGACCCTTCACCTCTAACTGGCTCCCCATTGGACCGAGGAAAAGTGGGCGTGAATGCTTTTTGATCCGTGAATTTGCATATAGCGACCGCACTCCAACGCCCTGGAGGCGGGGCCAAATCGCCCCACGCTCACCGATAGGACGGAACAGAAGTGGGCGTGAGTCGTTTTTGATCCGTTTTCCTCGGAAAGTCTGTGATGTTTCTGAACACGCTGCTCGGTGCGCGCCCTACACGAGTCCAGTATCGGTGCCCACAAGTGGCGCAAGAATGGTGGTGATGCGATGGTGGCGAGTTGTGACGGTAAAGGTCGTGGCTGTTGTTGTGAAGCGGTGTTGTGGTTGGTGGTTGTTGTGTGATGGCTGTTGAGACGTGGTTGGTGGTAGTAGTAATGGCGGCTGGTCCAAAATAAAGATAGTAAAAGAAAAACGGCTATCTAAAAGGGTCGCAGCCCGCATAAATGACATTTATTCCCTCTAAACAACGGGTTTGGGCCTAACTACACATATACTTACAGAGATATCTCACCTAAGGGACCTGAATGGTGGTTTGCGAATTTCGTCAACCACAACAATATCATTATTGGCCCTGTCTCTCATTAGTGAAAAATTACAGCACCCGGATCTGGATCTTCACCAAAAGCTAATCAAATCAACCTCACGACACACTCAACCTGCCAAACAAATTTCATCCAAATCCGTCCACAAAGTTTTGAGATATCCTACACAGACAGACAGAGGTGAAAATATAACCTTCCACCTTTTGTGGGCCAAGATAAAAACAAAATTCGTATCCAGATCTTCACCTTCACCAAAATTGATTCAATTCTTCCTTGTCACAGACCCAACCAAGTTTCGTTCAAATCCGTCCATAACTTTTTGAGATGTCGTGCTATATATCGTTTTTGACCCAATCTCTCAAAGGTGAAGAATTGCTTCGAAAATTCTAGTACGTGGATCCGGATTAAGATTTTCACCAAAATCTAGTAATTGTCGTCACACACCTAACCTCTTCCAAAAATTGTCCGAATCCATCCACAACTTTGAGATATCCTGTTCACAGAGAGACAGACAGACAGAGGGGAGTAAAAACAACCTCCATCCACCTTTGATGGCAAAGGTAATCAGTCAACAAAAAGAAAAGAAAAAAAAAAATTCTCATTTGGATTTTTGTTGGTTGGAGCACGCCAATAATTTGAAGAATCTGGTTTTGAAAGCGAGTGAAGGGAAAGAGGAAGGAATGAAAACAAGTCAGGTCAGACAGGTTGTAGATGTAAGTAGGATGCAGATTTATTGGATTTTTTTTTCTCCTCTTCCTACAATGTCAAGGTTTTTTTTTGGAGGTGTGTATATATGCAACACAAGTCAGAGAAGGACAGTACTCACTTTTACTTGAATCACAACACAAGACAACAGACAAATCAACACTTTTAAATCCAAGAGACAGCCTCCATCTCGAACGTGTTGAGGATGCAACACCAATCCAGAAAAATCCAAGAGCTTTGTTTTTAACTTTGAAATGAAAAGCATTCGCAACAAAAACAACTGCATTTATAATTAAACGTTCCATCCACAATCAGCACTGCATGCATCTCCAGGAAACCATTCACTTTACACAAAATCTCTCTATAAATGGGTTATTTTCATATTCAAACCTTTTGCACTGCTTCAATGCTCAAGTCACTGTCAGAAGCAGGTGCGGAGGAGCTGATCAAATGCAACGCAGCCAGCCGCTGCTGGCACAAACAAATACCTCCCTTCACGGCAGCCAAGCGAATCCTTTTTTGATCGAACAACTCTGCCATCAATACCTTGCCCCTGTCACATCACATGACAGTTGCAGTCCCATCTAATTTACTCTCAGCTCGAGAAAAGCACTAAGCAATGGGTTTAACCAAACAAAGGAGCAAATACCGAGCGTTGATCAAGGAGCAATGCAGATCAATGGCTTCTGCAATCTGACGTTGTGCTCTAAGAGCATCAGCTTCCAGAAGCTGCACCAATTCTTGAAGATTCTGCAACACACACTTCAGTGAGATCAGTGGAAAGAGAAAGAAACTTTTATTCCGTTTGGTCCTGTTGAAGTTAGACTTTACTCAAAGCGTCTCCCATGGTAGACAACAAGGTATTCTGGAGGGCAGCACTTCTTCTCGGACCCTCCCATCCTATTAAATACCATTTCCCTGTGTCCAACAGACACGTGCAAGAAGAACACAAGGCAACGAAAGAATATGCAGATCAGGCGGCCTGTATTTTACGAGATCGTGACTTTTTTTTCTGTTGGTTTAACCTGTGTCCCGGGTCCCATTTCGTAGCTACCTGGGATGCCATATTGTTGCGGAAATGGCCCTTAGTGTGTTATTAAATATAGGATTAGCCCAGATCCCCTCTTAAATGCATGTTTAGCCAGTTTGTTCGGTAATTGGACGTTACATGTGTGTCGGGAGGTGTAGTAGACTGTCCAGTGGTCATACGGTGGTGGTGTACCGAGAGGCGGCTTCTTCTTCTTCCTGCCCCCCGCTTAGCTAGCCCCCACCCGGCGCTCTGACAGTCAGTCAAGACGTGCCGGCGACCCATTGGCGGAGTAATGCTGCAATCTCGAGCGATGGACCAATCACGGGTCCCCAGAGGCGGTCCGTAAGGCCCGCCCCAAAAAGGCAAGAGGAACTGCATGAGGTCTGCCTTCTGCTGTATAAGGGACGGCTGTGTGAGTCTGCGATCTGCTCCGTGGAAAAGGCCCGCCCCGAAAGGCAAGGGGAACGGCTTGTGCGAGTCAGCGATCGGCTTTGTGGAGAGTGGTTTTGGCCGGCTGTTCCTCCTCGGCCATGGACCCAGCCTGCGGAGCCCAAGACCCCAATTTGGCCTAGTCTGGTGAACAGGCCAGGCCTGGATTTGTATCCTGGACCTTGTGAGAAACCAGCTGAAACACACCATAGATCTTCCTATCTTGTGCCGTCGACCTTATGGGTGCTGAACGCGCCGAGGCTGCATGCGCGAGCGGTGCCGGGAGAAGGAGTACGAGCGCCATCTAGCCACGCGGCATGCTCGAGCTTGGGTGCTCAAATCCGTTGACATCGACTTCCCACGAGCCGCATTCGTGCCTTTGACACTTTCCCCTCGTCCATGAGGCATCACCAAGTACTCCGTGTCTAGTCTGCATGTTGTCTGCATGTCGTCCAGGCCTAAGGTTTATCTCGGTAGGGTTCCCTTCGAAACCTGTATCCGTAGCTCCCTAGTTATAGATCAATTATAACATTGTCGTGAATGCTTTGCTTGTGTTGTGTTCCCCGATGTGTCCCAAATAAATCTGGCTAATTCGTATGAAAGTTGCCGCCTTGAGTTTATTCATGCCGCGCTGAGGAACAATCGTTTGATTTGCATATAAAACCAAAATGGTTACGGACTTGCAGACTTCGCTCTGTCTCTGACAAACCCAGTCTGTAACCGGGGTCTATTTCTCCAACTGGCAAGGCACAGGTGTACTTTGGTATCGTGATCTGAGGCACGTGACCCGAGGCCTGTGCCGAACCAGCCGGCGTTATAACCCCTGAGACGGCGGTGCTGTTAAGTGACGCCGAATCTTGAACATTTGGCTGTCAAGAGTAGGGTGCGATTCCCTCCACCACCGATCTTTAACAATATGTCCCATATTTAAAGTATTTACCTTGCTTACATCCGTCATGATACCAATTACCATGAAGGACAATGCTTGAAAAGAAAACACAATGCAAGCGTGTACACCTCAATTATGACAAGTCTACAATCAGCGAGGCACAGCAGCACCTGGGAACCATGCAATGGTGTCTTCAGATCCATCCTATGGGGGTGAGGTAACCAGGTATGGGCATAGTTCAACAAAGAATAATAAAAATATGTCAAAAGAAAGAAAAGGACGTCTATTTTGTGAGGAAAAGATGCCTTCCACTAGTTAGGATTGGTTGAACGCCATGGTCTGAGAATTGTCGCGACCCTTGCTCAACGGCTTGCTCGAGGAGTTTCTGCATTTCTCACGACGGCTTTTTATTTTGCACACAGTCAACACTCGAGGAAGAGCTAGAACAAAGAACGGATCAGGATGCAAAAGAACAAAAGGAACAGCAGAAAGAGAAGGAAGAAATGCCAACAGCAGGGCCAAAGGAAAAAAACAAACGGAGACAGACAACAAGGGATGTGGATAAGTACGAGGGGCAGGAAAGAATGAAAGGGGTGGACAATATAGATATAGAAGCAAACTTTCAGGAAGGAAAAAATGGAAATTTGGGAGGGAGTGCGAGGGTGCTTTAACAGGAGTAGAGAAAAGTATCGTTTTTGATGGGGGGTGAACAGCTGTGTTGAAGATGTGGAGGGAAGAATGAAATTGAAGAGAATGTGAAAGTTGGCTTCACAGGCAGGGGGGAGGGTGGAGGTGAGCAGCGACTGAGTTTCACCAGAAGGCAGTTGATGGTGGACCTTGAGCAACTTGCATAAACCTGGGAGGGGGGGAGTAGTGGAGAGCATGAGGGCAGAAGACAGGAGAGGAAGTGGTAGAAGATAGACCACTGACCTGTCTGCAATGGGAAGTGATAGGCCCCATAGACTCAGCTTCACTGTGGGAGATTCCAATAATCTTAAAGACCTTGGTTTCCATGGGGTGAAGCTGAGCAAGGTGTGAGGCATCCTCGAGAGGAAAGCTATATTCCATCAAGCTGCGGATGAAGGCCATGACAGGAATTCAGGTGTGCCAAGGAAGGATTTCTCCTGACCGAGGATGCAAAGCCTGACCGACACTTCAGAGGACAAGCGCAGAAAGGGGTGAACTGTGCAAATGGCCCCGCCCTCCGTTTGCTGACAAATGATTGTAGCTGACGATGGATCAAAGAAGGGGGCGGGCAAAAATGAGCGTGCGGCATGCTGGGAAACTGAACTCGAAGACAAGACAGCTCGGCTTTGGCATTTCATTCCAGTTCGCCGGTCACGTCTCATTCATTCCTGTGTTTGGAGCTCATTCGTTCCAGTTTCCTGTGTTCCCGTCTCGTCAGAGGTGGACCAAGAGCCAGAGAATTTGTCTTTCCGCTTGTGGATGCAGTTTAGTGGATGCAATGTAGCTCATTCGTTCCAGTTTCCTGTGTTCCCGTCTCATCAGAGGCGGACCGAGAGCCAGAGAATTTGTCTTGCCGCTCATGGATACAGTTTAGTGGATGCAATGAAGCTCATTCGTTCCAGTTTCCTGTGTTCCCATCTCAGAGGCGGACCAAGAGCCAGAGAATTTTTTCTTGCCGCTCGTGGATGCAGTTTAGTGGATGTAATGTAGCTCATTCGTTCCAGTTTCCTGTGTTCCAGTCTCATCAGAGGTGGACCAAGAGCCAGAGAATTTGTCTTGCCGTTCGTGGATGCAGTTTCGTGGATGCAATGGAGCTCATTCGTTCCGGTTTCCTGTGTTCCCGTCTCATCAGAGGCAGACCAAGAGCCAGAGAATTTAGCACCCCCCCCCCACCCCCGAGATAAATAATTTTAAAAGTCAAATTCACAGAAAACATTGTGTGCAAGTAAAATTTCAACCACATTACAGTACTGTACCTGTAGTAAGCAAATAGGAAATAAGAAAATAGATTTTAATTGTAGCAAACCACTTCAAAGCACCTTATGTCCTTCCTTCCATCCGTAAAAAAAAAATGAAGAACCCTTATAACGTACATATATATATATATATATATATATATATATATATATATATATATATATATATATATATATATATATATATATGCATGTTCCTGAAATACAGCCAAAACGGTACATGATAGCATAAAAATTTTAGGGCCTCCTTACTCACAATTCTCCTGTGAGTGGACTTGGGAATCACTAAGTATCAAATTTCGCATCAAATCACCGAGTATCAAATGTGCAGTATCAAATTTCGTTCAAATCGGCAAACGAAAAAAAATCAATTCCCAATTCAGTCAAGTACTCTTCAGGAGAATTTGATCAAAGCAAACAACCTCGGTGGTATAGTTCGCTGGAGCTATCTTTTTTATGTTCTTCAAATTATTTTTTCATCAACCGCCGTCACAACGGGAAGCCAACGGGTTCACGGGTTATCTTGTTGTTTCGTGGGCGCCAGCAGTGACCACTATTTTCGTTGTGTCTGTCTGTTTGTGACCCTCTCCAGAGCATAGCTCCGTGACATTTGATGCGATCTTGATGAAACTTGGACACAAGCTAGATTGCATGGTCTCGTTGTGTCTTTTTGTATGAGGGGCGTCCCACGCCCCTTGAACTTTATATTTATTGGTTCGTGGGCGCCAGCAGCGACCACTATTTTTGTTGTGTCTGTCTGTCTGTGTGTCTCTGTTTGTGACTCTCTCCAGAGCATAGCTCCATGACGTTTGATGCGATCTTGATGAAACTTGGACACAAGCTACATATCATGGTCAAGTTGTGTCTTTTTGTATGGGGGGGGGGCGTCCCATGCCTCTTGTGGGCACAGCCACGCCCACTTGAACTTTTTTTTTCCTAAATATTTCTCGCAATTTCATTTCGGAGAAGCTGTGCGTAATGTCCATAAGTACAACATATGAAAAAATCAGATTTGATTTGGTCAATTTTTGACCAAAGAGATAGGTTTTTACGGTGGGGCTTCCTCAAAAGCTTCCACTAACTCAATTGTACCAATCGTGACATTGTTCAATAATGCCAGCAAACCATCGTCGCCTCCCGGCTAGTTATTGTTATTTGGCCTTATGTTACACGCGCCCTTCTCATTCGGGAACTTGGACTCAAGATTATTTTGGTGTCATAACTAAATTAATATTATTATTATTAGTGAACGCAGTGAGCTTCATACTTAACGCGTCCACATGAGAGAATAGGAAACAACAACAACAACAACACAATACTCCTGGCAATTTGGAATCCGTGTCATTGGCTATGACCCTTTTGCTTCCGGTTTTTTTTTTTTTTTAACGCTGTGCGGTGTATAAACACGATTGGGTTTTATTTCTATCCTGTGAATATTACTTAAGGCGTGCACATGAGAGAATAGGAAACAACACAATACCCTGGCAATTTGGAATCCGTGTCGTTGGCTATGACAATTTTGCTTCCGTTTTTTGGCATGGGGAATGATGCGTCCCGGAGATGGGAGATAAAGGCATCGTCGGAGACATGAAAGACCAAAATATCAGACATGGTGTATATTTCCTCCACTGATTTTAATAAAGATATCTCCCGCATCATCAAAAAATCATTTTTAATCGTGATTTATGTTATTTGATCACTGATCCCGAATCCAGGCCGAAGTAACCGGAAATTGTGTATACAGTTGTGAACAAGTTATGGGTAAAGTCAGAAGCGAATGCAAGAAGAATACTACATTCACTTCTGGTATTTATGTTTTTAGAAGAGATCCTGTTCTAGGCGGTGTAGTTGTCGTTGTGAAGGAAATGTTGAGGTATAATGTTGAGGTAATATTTATTTTTTTAGATGAGATCCTGTTCTAAGCAGTGTAGTTGTCGTTGTGAAGGTAATGTTGAGGAAATTTTTTTTTTTAGATGAGATCCTGTTCTAGGCGGTGTAGTTGTTGTTGTGAAGGTAATGTTGAGGTAATATTTATTTTTGCAGATGAGATCCTGTTCTAGGCAGTGTAGTTGTCGTTGTAATGTCCGGAGGGCAGTAAGACATGGAGAGTCGTGAGGGTTGTCGTAACTGTTTATTGCCCGTCCGGATGTACACTACTGCGAGCCTCTAGCGGGCGCGAACAGCTAAAGCATTGCAGACACGTGACTTCTATCACAACTCCTCCACGCCCCCACAACGCTCGATGCCAATACACCACATTCCTACCTCCTAAAAGTATGATTATAAAATGACAATTATAATGACCAGCATAATTGGCAAAGAATACTAAGACATAAAAAAAAACAAAGAGGAACAAAATGACATCAACCATGTAAAATCCTCCAAGCACCACGTCACTTGATCTAACCCTGGGGTGATGGTCGGGCTGAGAATCAAACCCAGATGAGCTGGCCCAAACGAAAAGCGTTCTTCATCCGCATAACCTGTAACAATAATGCCGTTGTTTTAATCTGGCACATAATACACTCTTCTATCCCCATCACATCATATACTGTGTTGGTGCGAGTGAGTTGAATTCCAAATGCAGTGGACTGGGTGCTCGAGTACTGAGTTGCACGACGAAGCCAATGATGTTTGCAGACCATAATAACAATGGCCGTGTTAAAGTTATAAAGAGTGAAGTTTGGGAGCACAGTATAACTATGCAGCAGAAGCGCCCCCACGCGGCCCATGCTTACACGCCCTCCGGCGAGGTCGAGGTGACACCCCAGGCGAACCTCCCCCGGCACCATCAAATGCCCCCAGTCGACAAGTTGGCACATCTCCCTCAGACAGGACCGAATCAGGCAAACACTCCGAGTCTGCAAGCCCCGCGGGCGCCAGCGCGGCTGACCTTGGCGAGACCAGAGGTTTGCGCTCCATGGCGCCAGGCACGTCTGACCTTGGCAATATCAGGGGTGGGGGTGACGCTGAACAGCGAACCTGCCCCGGCTCCACGCCATCAACCCGAACCAGGCAATGAGCCGGCTCCATCACCAGCTGTCCCACACCAAAACCGCGTACCAACGCCGGAAGCAACACCGCCCCTGCCACCGACCCCTTAGGTCGCAGCAAATCCAGCCGAGCCTTCAACGCACGTCCATACAGACGATCAGCGTTGACTGGATGCACAGCAGAAACATCGTCTGCGCAGATGCAAACTTCTCTTTACGTACAGCGTGTTCCCACAGTACAATTCTAACACATGAGAGTGCAGCGAACTGCGGACTGTCATCGAAGACCGGGATCTGGAAGACCTCTTTATTTGCAACGATCGTCCGCAAGTTCTTCACATCAAAGAAAGCATCGATTCCAAACACATTTTGCCGAGATGTCTGTCACAGCAAGTGGCGTAATCGCTTCGCCGGTGTACGTGTACAGCGAGAGGGTCGCCCTGACCAGGTGAAGACCGCGGAGTTCACGAGAGGTCTGTTCGCCCATGATCGACACCGCGGCCCCGGTATCAACTTGAAACACGATCGGTGCCCCGTTCACCTCAACCTCCACTGTCATTGGTCTTGTTACCCTCGGACAAATTGAAAACAGGCTCAACATCGGCTGCATTTCCTACTCCGGGCCACCGGGATCGCTATGCCCAGGCTGCAGGCCGCGCTCCAGGTCACTGGGGTCGTCCCGCACCTCGATATGCATGACCTTAACGGCGGCCAACGCCATTCGACACACGCTTTAGATGTCCCACCTTGCGACAATGCAAACACACTGTGTTTTTATACGGGCACACCCGCCACAGGTGCTGTCCTCCACACCCCCAGCACCCCTGTGTGTTCACCTCGCTGCCCACGCGGCCGCGCTGCGACGTCCGGCCCCGGCCCGCACCGAAAGGCGTGCGCGTGGCCTGGGGCACCTGGGCCATCGCGTGGAACCCGGGGTCACCCGACATGCCCCAGCTGGGATCACCAATCATGCCCTGGCCGGCGATGGCTCGGACATCTCTGAGAGTCTGCTCGACAGCTGAAGCAGTCTCGACCGCCGAGTGGAATGTAACGTCGACACCTCGCATCCGCAGAATCGCCAACACCATTTTCACATCTTGCAACCCAGAAATTAAGCGATCTCTGAGTCGAGCTGGACGCTCCCCCGCCGTGAACTTGCAGGCCACGGCCGAATGCTTTACTCGCGCCACGAAATTGGCGACGCGCTCCTCCGCACCCTTCACGAGGTGATTGAACTGGTATCGAGCCAGCTGCAATGACTTCTCCGGCGCCATGTGGGCTTTCATCTTCTCTACCACGTCCTGAAACGACAGCCCGTCATCACTGGGCTTGTTCGGCGCCACCAAATCACTCAGCAGTCGATAATGTTCCGTTGATAGCGAGGCGAGCAAGATCGATTTTCGCTTGCTCTCGTCGTCCACATCATTCGCGTGGAAATAGCACCCCAACTGTTCTGAAAACAATTCTAAGTCGTCTCTGACGAAAACGGGCGCTCGTCCGTGCGCAGTGCCCCGACCTTTATCCCATCCTCGTCACCAATGTAATGTCCGGAGGGCAGTGAGACACGGAGAGTCATGAGGGTTGTCGTAACTCTGTTTATTACCCGTCCGGATGTACACTACTGCGAGCCTCCAGTGGGCGCGAACAGCTATATGCATTGCCGACACGTGACTACGATCACAACTCCTCCACAACGCTCTATACCAATACACCACATTTGTGAAGGTAATGTTGAGGTAATATTAATTTTTTTAGATGAGACCCTGTTGTAGGCAGTGTCGTTGTTGTTGTGGAGGTAATGTTGAGGTAATATTTATTTTTTTAGATGGGATCCTGTTCTCGGCGGTGTAGTTGTTGTTGTGAAGGTAATGTTGAGGTAATAGGTAAAGTCAGAAGCGAATGTAAGAAGAATTCTACGTTCGCTTCTAGGCTTTGCCTTTTCCATATTATTATTTACCACATAATAAAGTTATTATAATGTAATTTGCAACTAAAACCATCGTTATATTATCATGCTGGTATTTCAACTCTCCCAATGGACCCACCCCCGGCTGTCACATCTCCCCCCCCCCCCAAGAGGGAAAGTGTTTAATCACAGCTCAACACATGAACGACACGTCGGCAGCCATCTTGTCCGCTCAGGCCCACGCCCGTCACCACAACGCACAATGTGCTCCACATCCATTTTGGAAAAATAATTTACGAAGTCGTTCACCTGCTCGCCATTTCACCACGTGTCAAGATGAAGACACGTACCTGTAACGTGGAATTTGCCGCCGTAATCGTCTGCTTCACCTTTCGTACTGTGGCAAAACGTAAATCGGCCTCCATGATTGAAAACTCTCTCTCTGAGGTAAACGAATGAACTTCCGGTCACGTGCTTTCAGCCAAACTCCAGCAACCTGAAGCGATTTGGCGGGAAAGTGAATGCACAAAACGTTCGAACATCCGATTTGAATTTTCCTTTGAAGAATCCGTTATAAAACAGATCAGGCTCGAAGAGAAAATAAAATATAAAACGATAAATAGAATGTTACAACTACTTCACCTCAGGTTTTGTGTTTACACAACCACAGGTACCCTTTCCCAACCATTGAAGGGTTTTTACACACTTTACGAAACGAATGTTAAAACCAAAGATCTTCACAATCATACGTCACCAACGTACAAAAAAAAAAAATAATAATAATAATAATAATAATAATAATAATAATAATAATAATAATAATAATAAATAAATAAATAAATCAATAATAAAAAAAAAACCTTCAACCTCCGTTTCTCAATTTTTCTCCGTCAGATGCACCGAGTATACAGGTTTAAATCCAACCGTCGACCTTCTCCACACACAAGCAAACCTGATCAGAGAAAGTGAAGTAAAAATTCATTGGGGCGGGGACAGGCAATTAACATTCAAACGTCACGTCCTCAAAGTTGACGTGCGGTGACGTCATTGCACGGCTTCCTGTTGTTGTTGTTGTTGTTGTTTTACATTATAATCGTCGGTCGGAGAATTAAAATGGAGCCACACACGTTAAAAAAAGAAAAACGAATCAAACTAAAAATTATTTCAGAGGAAAAGGAGAAATATGAACCCAATAAATCAAACGTCCGGATCGAACCGGGAACCTTCAAACTGCTTTAAGCAACCTTTCTGACGAAAGGAGCGCGTGTAATGTGCAAAAACAGTTTATTAAAGGTTCAAGAAGTCAGAAATAAACGTACAAGTTGATTCAAACAACACGATAAGCAACCACCCACGCCCTGGGCTGCGAGCCATCACCAAACAGACGAACCCCTCTCTTCTTCTTCTTCTTCTGCTTCTTCCTCTTCTTATTCCTCCTCTTCTTCTTCTTCATTTTAAAATTTTAATGGCGCTTTCAACAGCCAGCAGGCTCTATCCTTCAGGAATTTTAGTACCACCTCCCAGAGTTGAGGGTGCTTCTGGTTCATCAGCCTCAACGCTCCCGGTAGATACAACACATTGATCCCCATTACTCCTACATTCTGCACAAGATGTCGCCGGGGTCCCTCATAAAGAGGGAAATTTAGGAATAAATGATTCAGATCTTCGTGTTTCATGCACATCTCACAAAAGCCCATAGGGTGGCCCCCAATTTTATGGAGAAATGAATTTAGGCGGCAGTGCCCGAGTCTTAGCCTGCCAAGAGGTACCTGGTCTCTCCGGGAAAGCATGGGAGGTTTCACTGGAGGTACCACATCCAGATTCACTGTGTGACAGAATCTTCCCTTGGTGCTGGAGTCCCCACTGAAATTGCCAAAAAAAAATTCCTCAATCTGGTCCTTGGCCAGACTAATGATTTCCGATGGTTCCAGGGGGATTTGGGTGACATTTTCCAGTTTAAGGGCATGCGTCGTCACTAGATCACAGGCCTCATTTCCACCAATGCCGACATGAGCAGGAATTCAGCACAGGTCGACCACCAGACCCTCCACTTCGCAATATTAACCAAATGCCAAACTTCGAGCGCCAAGTCATTCCTACAACCCTCCTGTAAGGAATCCAATGCCTTTAATGGAGAAAGTGAATCAGAGAGGATATCCACACTGAGGGGATTAAACTCAATTATCCATTCCAGAGGCAGAACTATGGCAAATAGTTCGGTCGAGAAGACCGAGAGATGATTCGTTAGCCGAAATGCCCTGACCACCCTGAAATCGGGGATGCATATTGCAGCAGCTATCCTTCCAAGAGAAGGTTCTTTGGTGCCATCTGTATATACATGCAATGATTGACTCCAAATTGAATTAATAAACTCAATAGCATGATTGCATGTGACCGCAGGAATAACCGTGACCGATTTCCCCAGATATTCACGTGGAGGCGAGGGGGTTCAAGGGTCCAAGGGACCCAAATAGAAAATTTTGTGATGAGGGTTGACCGGCAGTGTGACCAGTCCTCATTTTCATAAATGCCAAGGTGAGCCAATGAAAAAAGCCAAGAATTCACAAGGTTTCGGAAAAGCGATGATAATGGAAAACCTATACGCCAAGAAAGCCTATAGAAAACCAAGACACCAAGGTGAACAACGAATAGCCAAGATCTTGTGAAAAAAAAAGCCAAGGAGTGGTCACACTGCTGACTGCAAGGGAATCCAACCACATTTCCTTAGCATTCGTTTTCCATGCAAGGCCGAAAGGCAGGGAAGTGAGGTTCCTGCCAAGCTTAAGATATTCCCAGCAGTTTGGAAATAAGGCTTTACCAGGTTGGTTATCCCCGGATGAGGTGTTTCTCACCCAATATTTCATTTTCTAAAATTCCCAGCGGAGAGACAAGGGAATCTCATCCGCTTCCACCAGAAGGGCAGAAACAGGTGTGCTGGTTAAAAAAAAAAACACCTAAACAGACACAGATGGCTTCAGAATAGACAATCTCCAGTTTTTTCCCATTGCTCATGGACATTTCCCCAAGGACCAGGCCACCATAATCCAGATGAGAACGAATAATAGCTTTATATAACAGGAGAAGACAATCACGATGTGCTCCCCACTCAGTACTAGAGTGTACGAGGTGAAGTGGAACACGAGAAGCAAACGTGCCAGCATCAACTCCGCTTTATTGCGCGTCTGGAAGTACATTCCTGCCACCCCGAGCGGGCGAGGCATGATATACGAAAACCCAATCACGTGATACAGCACACTCCTCCCCTCGTAAAATGAGAAGTCAAATGAGGAAAGGACAATCATAACATGACCACCCGAAACCAATCAACACTCATAATCCTCCAAGTACCGCGGCCGCATGCTGACCCGCCTCGGACGGGCAGCGCCGCCAGACAGTCCAGGCTCAGACGCCTCCCGGCTCGGTCGAGGTGACACCCTCGCCAGACTCGCGCCATCCACAATAACAACCGCCCCCGGCCGACCAGCCTGCCCGACGTCCCCGGGTAGGACAGAATCAGGCGAAGACCCCCTGGGCGTCGGCACATCCGGCCCTGGCGATTCAACGTCTGGCGCCGGCGACATTACAGGTGGGGGTCCCACATCGTTCGGCCCGGGAGGGGGGGTGTGGGGGGGGGTGACGCTGGACAGCGATCATGCATTTGGTCCACGTGCCGCTTCCACACTTCCCCACCATCAGTCCGCACCATACAATTCGCCGGCCCCAGTACCACAGAGACCACAGCCGGCACGCATTTGGAACTGTGGAAATAATCGCGCACCATTACCCGCTGTCCCACATCGAAGCCGCGCAGCCGCGTCGGACACGACACCACCCCACTCCCCGACCCTCCAGGTCGCAGCAAATCCAGTCTGGACCGCAATGCCCGTCCATAGAGACGAATGGCAGGCGAATGACCCGTGACAGGAAGAATTGCGTTCCTGCAATGGAGCAAAAAGATATCGACCACCGTCTGCACAGGTGCAACACCCCCCCCCCCCTGCGCAAAGCCCATTTCAACATCTTAACAAACGACTCAGCTTGCCCATTCGTCTCAGGATGATACGGTGCGGACCTTAGATGTCGAATACCATTTTGGTGCATAAACTCATCAAATACACCCGCGATGAACTGTGGACCGTTATCAGAGACCAGGATCTCCGGTAACCCTTTATTAGAAAAGATCGTCAGCAGTTTCTCTACTGTAATGTTTGCTGATGTATGCTGCATTACTACAACCTCCGGCCATTTAGAGAATGCATCAATCACAATCAAAAACATTTTGCCATTAACTGGCCCCGCAAAATCTACATAGACCCTCTGCCAGGCTCTGTCTGGGGTAGGCCATAGTCCCGAAGCTCGACGCGGGTTATCAGCATCTGTTTGGCACGTGGCGCAACGCTTAACCAACTGCTAATTGTCTTTGTCAAACCCCAGCCACCACAACAGGCTACGAGCAAGACTCTTGGTCTTCACGACGCCAAGGTGACTGACATGCAGTTCTTCCAAACACCGCTGCCTGAACTTCGGTGGAATCACCGTCCTCATTCCCCACATAACGCACCGTTGGATCAACGACAGCTCCGATGCATGTGACGTGAAAGGTTGAAATGCCGGAGTCGAAGGCAGATCGCTCCAATTCCCCATAGAAATCGCCTGGACGACACGGGCGAGCACCGGATCACGAGCCGATTCCACCGCGACCTGTCTGGCTGTGACCGGCCCGCTTTGGACCTGGCCCAGCGCGAACACATCGACCCGGTCGGCCGACTCACGCAGCTGGACCCTCCGCACACGGCAAGCGTGAGGGCCCGTCGCAGTTAGCATGCTTCTCGGTGCTTTGGAACTGAATATCATAATCGTAAGCACCAAGAAACAGACACCACCGCTGTATTCGCGCGGCCGCTACCACCGGCACCCCGCGTTCGGGTCTCAGGATGAATTGAAGCGGTTTGTGATCCGTCTGCAAAGTGAAACGCCGCCCCACAAGGTATTGATGAAACCTCCGCACACTCCATACGAGGCTGAGAGCCTCGCGCTCGATCTGGGCATATCCCCGCTCTGCTGCGGACAGGGTCTGGGATGCAAAACAAACAGGCCGCTCAGAACCATCGTCCATCCTGTGGGAGAGCACTGCCCCGATGCCATATGCAGAGCTGTCGCATGCCAATAGGAGCGGACGCTCAGGTTCGTAGTGCACAAGGACCGTAGCCTCTGTGAGCAGCCGCTTGACACGGTTGAACGACGCCTGGTGTGCAGGCCCCCAAGCCCAGCGCTCGTCCTTCCTGAGCAACCGTGTTAATGGCGCAAGTTGTGAGCTGAGCCCTCGCATGAACCTTTGGTAATACTGGGCCATACCAATGAACGAGCGCAGCTGCGTCTTGTCGCGAGGGGGTGGCATGTGTTGAATCGCTTCCACCTTCCGAGGACCTTTCAACAGCCCCTCCGACGTGATGATGTGTCCGAGGTATTCCAAGCGCTGCTTGAAGAACGCGCACTTGTCCCTGTTCAAGCTCAGGCCGCACGCTTCTAGCTTTGTCAGCACTTGGGCAATGTTTGCAAGGTGCTCGTCCGCCGTTTTCCCCGCAATGAGCACATCGTCCAGGTAGGTCTGAGCGGGCAGGCCAATGCAAACCTGATCCATGGCTTTCTGCCACAAGGCTGGGGCCGAAGCAATCCCAAAACAGTCGGGTATATCGATAGAGTCCTTGACACGTGTTGATTGTCAAAAGCTCGCTACTCCCGGGATCCATCAGCAGGTGAAAATATGCATCACGCAGGTCTACCTTCGTGAAGTATTGACTCCCCGCCAATCGCGCATATATTTCACCGATTGACGGCAGTGGATATTGCTCCACGCTGAGCCCCAGGTTAACCATGGATTTGAAGTCCCCGCACAATCGGCCGTCTCCATTCCGTTTCAGCACCGTGACAACCGGGGTGGCCCAATCTGAGTACGACACCCATTCGATCACTCCACAGGCCCCCAGCCTATCCAGTTCACCCTTGACCTTGTCCCGCAGGGCATACGGCACCGGACGTGGTTTACAAAAACGAGGAACCACCCCCTCCTTCAGGAAGAGTTTTGCCTCCATGCCCTTGAGTTTCCCAAGGTCGTCGCAAAACAAACCTTGATGTCTTTGAAGAATCTTCTCCAACTGATCCTCCCACCGGCTCGGCATGGGTTGCACAAGGTGAACTGCGGCCCAGTCTAGCCTGATGCGGGCCAGCCAATCTCGGCCGAGGAGAGACGGTCCCTCCCCCGCACAACGTACACCCGAAGCGTGGCGACCTGGCCTTGGTACCGCACAGCCACGTCTGCCATCCCGACTGGCGTTATCGTCTCGCGGGTGTACGTAAACAGCGTGAGGTTTGACCTGATAAGCTACAGGCCGCTGAGTCTACGCGTGGTCTATTCGCCGATGATCGACACAGCCGCTCCCATATCGACCTGGAACGTGATCGGCGTTTTGTTCACTTCGACTTCCACCGTTATCGGGCGCGCCGCCGCCGGGCCAATTGAAAACAGGCCCATCAACGGTCGCCGGTTCCGCCCCGGGTCACCTCACACATCGCCGTCCATGACCCTAACGGTGGCCGGCGCCCGACAGCACACACGCTTCAGATGACCTACCTTGTGACAATTCAAACACACGGTGCCTTTATACGGGCACGCACGGCGCAGGTGTCGACCACCGCCTCCCAAACACGTCCGCGGGGTCACCTCGCCGCAAGTGCGGCCGCGCGGCGACCTCCGACCCGTGCCGAAGGTCGTGCGCCCATCCCGGGGTGCTCGCGATCCCGCGTGGCCGGTGATGGCCCGAACATCCCCGCGAGTCTGCTCGACCGCTGTAGCCGTGCTGACCGCCGAGTCGAATGTAATGGCTTCACCCTTCAGCCGTAGAACCGCCGAAACCATCTTCGCATCTTGTAAACCAGCGATAAAACGATCTCTGAGCCGCGCTGGACGCTTCCCCGCCATGAACTTGCAGGCCACGGAAGAATGCTTAATCCGCGCCACGAAATCAGCGACGCGTTCCTCTGCCCCTTTCGAGAGGTGATCGTCTGGTATCGAGCGAGTTGTAATGACTTCTCCGGCGCCATGTGTGCTTTCATCTTCTCCACAATGTCCCGAAACGACAGCCCGTCATCACGGGGCTTGTCCGGCGCCACCAAATCACTCAGTAGTCGATAATGCTCCGCCGAAAGCGAAGCGAGCAAGATCGACTTCTGTTTGCTTTCGTCGACTACATCATTCGCGTGGAAATAGCATCCAAATTGCTCCGAAAACAATTCGAAGTCGTCTCCTACGAAAACGGGCACATGTCTGTTTTCAATCATCCTCGTCAGCCAACTAGAGTGTACGAGGTGCAGTGGAACACGAGAAGCAAGCGTGCCAGCATCAACTCCGCTTTATTGTGCGTCCGGAAGTACATTCCTGCCACCCCTAGCGGGCGAGGCATGATATACGAAAACCCAATCACGTGATACAGCACAAGTACCAGCAAGACAACGTAATAAATTGATGCCTTCAGCACATTTACCAGTCAGCATCTTAACATGGGGAGTCCAGGTTAATCCCTTGTCAAAGATGACTCCTAAGAAGATACTTCAGAAGATGGTTTGAAGGAAGTACCAGTACCTACCATCGCCATGTCCTCAATCCTTTTCTTACGGGAAAATATGATGAACTTAGACTTGTTGCCAGATCGCTGAAAACCCCAGTCTGAGGTCCATTGCTCCACAAGATGGATATCATTCTGGAGGTTTTTTTTTACCCGAAAGGGCTAAACTCTGACAATGGATCCACATGGCAATATCATCAGCGAACAGAAATATCTTGCTGTGGAGCTTGGAATGGGAAGCTACATCATTAATCATCTATCTTCTATCTATCTATCTATATATTATTAAAACTCTCATTTTGTATGTCTGTATGTATGTATGTTCCCGAAATACAGCCAACACGGTACACGATAGCACAAAAAATTTTAGGCCCACCTTACTCACCATTCTCCTGTAATGTGCAGTATCAAGTTTCGTTCAAATCGGGCAATGAAAAAAAATATTTAATAAGTCAATTCCCAATTCAGTCAAGTACTCTTCGGGATAATTTGATCAAGGCAAACAATTTCAGTGGTATAGTTTGCTGGAGCTATCTTTCTTTCTTCTTTTTTTTTTTTTGAAATGATTTTTTTTATCAACCGCTGTCACAATGGGAACCCAACGGGTTCACGGGTCATCTAGTTAATCATAATATTTAAGAGAGTTTGGCTTAGGCTGCTACCCTGGGGAATGGCCTTACCTGCATGAAAAATGGAGGAGGTTCTGACCGACGCTCACCTGAAAAGATCTATGAGATAAAAAGTCCCTAATCCACTCAAACATTCTTCCATTGATACCGAGGTTGATTATATTATTAAGGAGGCCATCTTTCCAAACTGCATCGTATGCCTTATGGATATCAAGGAACACTCCCAGGAGAGACTCCTGATTATTTAGGGATTTCCTAGCCTCATTTGCCAGTGCTGCAATGTGGTCCATAACAGACTGTCCCTTTCTGAACCGGCAATGGAATTTATACAGGAGGTTGTTCTTTTCCAGGAAGAAAACCAAGCAATTGTTCACCATCTTCTCCAGTAATTTGCAGACAACTGAAAGAAGAGAAATCGGATGACATGAAGATGGGGCTGTGCTATCTTTCCCATCTTTAAGGAGAGGGATTACACTTAAGTGTTTCCAATCACAGGGAAGTTTCCCTAAAGCCCAAACCTTATTGAAAAATCTAAGGATCACACCCAATACCCTCTCATCCAAGTGCTTGAACATGAGAAACGATAACCAATCTGGGCCTGGGGTGCTATATCTAGCCTTCTGGATTGCCTGTTTAAGCTCCCAAAGAGTGAAGTCAAGATTAAGTGAAGAATTTAGAGGCTGAACTGTGTTTGTGGTCCCCAGGAATTTATTTGTGATTTGGGGAGTACGAGCTTCCAACACATCATACTTTTTGATATCAGCCTCACTTCCAGAGAAGAATTGGCCCAGGGCCTCTGCCTTGTCTATATTTAAACAAAAGGTTTTGTTCTGGAAAATAATAATCAAAATAGACTTCCATCCAGACTTAACACCCTGCATACTTTTTACTCTTTTCCATGTGGTTTTAAGTGGGGTGTCCGGATTAATCGAAGAACAGAATATTTTCCATGAAGCAGCCTTTGCTTGTTTAATAGTCCTTTGAGTATACACCCTTTTCCTTTTGTATTCCACATCATCCTCCAACCTAAGGGTTCTCCTTAATCTTTTAAGAGCTGCCCTTCTTTCCTGGATCGCTTGTTTGTAACCCTCATCCCACCAAGGGACTTTGATTTTCTTACCCACTGGACTTCTGGAAGTTGGGATTGTATTCCCAGCTATGTTATTCATAATCACGACAATATTCCTGTTGAGGCTGTCACTATCACTCTCGACAATCCCTTCCTTCACCTCATTGGAACATCGACATGAGACAAGACCCCAGTCTGCCTTAGAAAAGTTCCAAGAAGCCAGTCCTTGTGTGTCCACAGGATCTCTTTGTAGTTTAAAATTTGTGATCACTTCCTAGATTGTCATCATGGACCTTCCAATCACATCTTGCTGTTTCAATTGATGAAATGAGAGTAAGATCAGGGAGGGGACATCTTCCCTGGAGATGGATTAATACATGTTCCTGTTCCATCATTTAATACCACCATATCAAATTCATCAATCAAATCCTCGATACATTCACCATTTCTATCCGTGATTTTAGAGCTCCAAAGAATGTTATGACTGTTGAAATCCCCACATACAAAGACCACCCCATCCCCCCTTCTAAAATCCTCCTGGAGCCTCTTGTGCACCAATGGTTGGCAGGGATTGTACAAATTTATAATAGAAACCAATCCCCTTGAGCCATGGATCTTGATAAGGTTACGCTCCAATTCTGCAATGCCTTCCATTACCGAGAAGGGAATACCAAATTTGATAAGAATCCCACAGCCACCCCCATTCCCACTTGCTCTATCCCAACGTATTAGGATATACCCAGAATATAGAATTGATTATGTTTCTTGAGCCATGTTTTTTGTAAACATATTATATCTGGTTTAGTTCCCAATAAATACATTTTTAACATTCAGATCCATGAGCCAAGAAACTTTTAGCGTTCCATTGAATTATTAACATTAATACATTGAGTCCTGGGACTGTTTGGCATCAGAACTGGTCTCTTTCTCATTTTCATCACCTGTCTTGCTAAATATCTTGTTAATATCCTTGGAGGAAATGCCTTCCCAACCTAGATGTTTACAGGCTGCAGAAGAGATGATGTTAATCTTCTCCCACCTCCTTTTCACAAGAGCTGTACAATTGACTATCTCAGTTATGAAAGCAATAAACCCCATTCTGGAAATGTTCGAAACTACCATGCCACTTCTATGCTTGGTTTGGCATTCCTGATCTATGGACTCGGTCTGACCAGACAACCAACTGAACTTGTCTGTATTTTGATCGGGGCTGAAGTCTTAGTGATCAAGTTGACTTCCTTATTGGCAACACAATTTTGGGGACCTTGAGGACTACCTCTGCATAACATAACTTAACAGTAGTTTTCACTTGTTGTATCTTGGCCGCTCTTTGGAATTCCAAACAACCTCTGTAAGCTGTGCTATAATCACCACCACATTTGGCACAACACATTTTAACACTCCTCCAGCTATCATACTCATGTTCTCCATTACACTTGCTGCAGTGTTGTTTACCCAAACAGGATGGTGCAGTATAACTGAACTTTTGACATTTGTAACATCTTAAGGGGGGAGGGATGTACTCCCGCACAGGAAAAGTTTCGTAGCCCAGAAACACTTCAGGAGGAAGAACAGGGTTGGAGAAGGACAACACCACAGATGTGGTGTCCTCCTCAACCCTATTCCTGACCGTCGTGAGACGACGGGCGTCACATACTCCCATATCTACCGAATGACTTAATATCATCCATACCAATGTTAAGGTCTATCCCATAAATTACTCCCTGGCATTCCTTTAATGACCTAGGGATGACAGCAGAGATTCGGATACCACCAAAGGAAGATAGTCTCAGAATTTTTTCCCACTGGGCCACCGATTTACACTGGATCAGTAGGTCCCCTGATCTAAGCTTTTTAGCACGATGAACATCGCCAAATTCTTTCCAAATTAAAGTTGCCAATTTAATCGGGGTTGATATGCACGACAACGAAAACGAGAAATAATGAATAACCAGAAAGTTAATCGAACACATTGTTCAAGTGTGTAATGCAATTGAAATAAAACAATGATTTAAAAGGTTGTATAAACAAAAATTCCGGAAGTTTCGCGCTGTTGATGCAGTGACTTGTACACCACCTTATTTAACATGTCCAAGTACCTCTCTACTGCAAAATGGAGGCCTTTGGAAGCGGAAGGAATACAATTTGTGTTTTACAATTTGTGTTCTCCACTGTGGAGGCTCTTACACGACAAACACAGACTCGACGACGCCACTGACGACACTTGCAACCTCTGCTAGGCCGCCCCACACACAACAGAACAAATTATGGAAGACTGCGCAGTCCTGGCTCCACTTAGATAAGAGCACAACATCATAGATGTGAGGGATCTCTGGGTCGCTCCTAGGAGATCGATCGGTTATCTCTGTGCCGCGGACTTGTTTGAGCAGAACTGAAATATATAATTATTGAAATATAAATATTAGTAGGTTGAAATATAAATATAAATATAATTTCAATTTTTAGAAATTATACATTTTTATGATTTGTTTTTGGATGTTCCATGGAAAAGACAAGGGTAGGTGGGGGGGGGGGGAAATAAATATAAATCCCAGACCAGGAGGATCTAAGAAAACATTGAATATAGAATACTATTCAAATGCAGGATGCCCATGTTCACTGTATCATCTGATGTGAAAAACAATAAAGAAGGATTAAAACTTGTTTTTACAATATAGTCTGGCATGTTTTTCTTATTGAAACCTGTTGGATCATCAAACAAATGGAAACAATGCTGAGAAAATTACTGTCCAAGTCGTAGACTGAAAGATCATTCTCGCAGAGCAAGATCTCATACAGGATTGGTAAAAATTTGTGTTTCATTAAAAACAATGGCGAGGAAAACACATCTTTAAGAAAAATCAGAAAAGCAGTAATGGTACCTAAAACAGTTAAGACTACCAGGAATAACACATCCCACTGCAATGTAAAGCCATTGGCAAAAAATCAATTTGAAAAATAAAAAATCAAGTTCAATATCAAATTGTACATGTAGCCATAATGGTCAATCAGAGCCATAACCAGCTCTTACTTTTCAGCGGGCATCTGATCGTACCGTCTCCCCATCCCCATGAGCACATCAAAGGCTGATTTCTGGTCAGTTGAAGGCTGAATATCAGCATCTCGCAGGGAAACTTTGACGTACTTGGCACCGAAATCTTTCAATACGAACAGCGGAGTACAACTTTCGAGGGAAACAAAATCGGCATGATCGAGAGTAGCCTGCGAACCATCCCTGCTGCTGCACTGAATTGATGCACTAGTTCGGCCAGAATATTCATCATCAAGATGTTGCGTGATTAAATCACCAATACAGTCACTCAAATTTAAACCGCTGACATACTTCTTAACAATCACTTTTGCCCCAGAAACCACAGTCAATCTGAACCACGCTGGGCACTGCTCAGACGCCATGACCGAAGACTACTGTGCAGTTTGGTTAAAGGGGACTCGGCATTTTGGTGCACGCGCTAAATTATATTTTGAAAATAAATGCAGACGTTTACATTTCGGGTTTTGAAACTTTTGCACCTTCGGCGGAAAATGTAGAAATATAAAAGGCTAAAAATGTGTTTTATATTTATATTTCATTTCGGCAAATATACCGTCGGCAGATCCGTAAACCAAGTTATAAAATAACTAAGGCCTTATTTTTGAGAGAGTTTCATTGATGGATTTTTTTCTCACCTGTATGTGCGCACGTACGTAATTAAACATTCTCCTTTGTATGCTGAACCTGAGTGGAAATCGAGTTCATTTCTTCCACACCGGCATCTGCTGTTGGTTAACAACCCGTCAGGCTGAGGAGTTATCCACAGCCTAGTGGCCTCATGATCGGTGATCTAATGGCGGGTCCAAGTAAGTATCCTGTGAGCCCGGCGCACTCCCACCGGATCCGGAACATCATACTCCATATCATAATGAGTCTCATCAGACTGAAGGGGATGCGAGAATATTGTAATGCCCCTGTCTGTCTGTCAATTTATATGTGTGTATGTGTGTGTTTGTGTGTGTGTCCACATCGATCTATTTTTGCTTTTAAAATGTTTTTCTCTGCAACTGCTTGCCCGATCGACACAAAACTTGCATTGGAGGGACTCCCCATGGAGAATATTTTATTGATAATGCTGGTGTCAGAGGTCACATGATATGACACAACATATTGGATTAAAGGGAAAAATTTGGACATCATTTTCTTTGAAACCACTCAACGTAAAAACTGAAACTTGGCATATGTCATCAACTCCCCATGGGGTAAATATGGTGATAATGATGACGTCATCAGTCAAGTGGTATTTCAGCAATGATTGGTTGAATTGAAAGGCTCATGGAAGAGCGAGAAAAATGAATGGATCGGGACAAAACAGAACAAAAGGAACAGTTGAGGGAGGAGGGGGGACACTAAAATCTGAGTTGAAGAACAAAATAGAGGGAGATGTGAACAAATAATTGGGTGGGAGGGGGGAGGAATGGGGGGCAGGAAAGGACACATGGGGTAGACAAGATGGATGGAGAAAGAGACGCTGAGGAAGGAAAAAAAACCAGACATTTGGAAGGCGGAGGATTTGGGGTTGGGGGGGGAGGGGAGGGTTTGAAAAGGGTAGAAAAGATGATGGTTTTGAATTGGGGATGATCTGAGATGGTGGTGAACAGCTATCTAAAAGACCTGGAGGAAAGAATGACATTGAAGAGAATGTGGAAGGCTTCACAGGTGGGGAAGAAGAGAAACGAATGAGTGGAAGTGTGCGGTTATTCTGTGTTTTGGGAGTTTCACAAGAATGGGGTTGACGGTGCACCATGTGCGACCCGCAGAAACACAGGGGATGGGGTACGACAAAGCATGGAAAGATAATTGTTTTTCATGGTGACGGCGATAGCTCGCCTCCTCTTCAGGAAGGACACCAAGGGATCTTTAACGCCCACCATGAATGCTGGCAGATGGGATATATCCCGTTTAACATCCATCCGAAGGGTACATTCATCAATGTGTGTGCAATATGTGATGAATGTGACACATTGCGTGTGCAATCGCCCTGCAGTTGTTACCTGGGTTGGGATTCGAACCTTGGCTGGACAGCTTCAAGACGAGTGTGCATACGGCTCTAGCCTAGCCCAAGCTACCAGTGCCAGTTCATACATGTATGCGATCACACATATCAATGAAGGAATATATATATATATATGTATATATATATATATATATATATATATATATATATATATATATATATATATATATATATATATATTGTTGTGAATTCGCGCCCGCCGGCGTGCGAACGGCCACGTAACTCAAATCGCGGCACGTCGCCCACCGGATGGACAATTCTGTCGTGACCCTCTCGGACTAACGCCGGGAGCAAGTCACGAGTGGGCCTTTCGGCCTCACCACGATCATGCCAATTGGCCCCCCGCGTGGGATAGGGTTGTTCGCCAAACTCGACCTACCTAAGTACCCACACGGAGGGTAGACCGGGCGATCGCACCTCGCTGCAGGTCGACTCCGGACACGGGCCGCTTAAGCGATCCGTTCCGTACCATCGGGATAACCGAGCGGTGTTATCGTCGGCCTCGACGGTTCCGATTCATTATCGGGCGTATTAAGCCCACTACCAACCCTTTACGTGAAGCAAGATGGAGATTCAATAAAGAAAAGACGAAGCGAAACGGGAAAACAGTTCAACATAAGGCACATTTATTCCGCGGCACACGGAAAGCACACATATACAATTAAAACAATTATGCACAAAAAGCAAATGTAACAAAAGAAACAATGACGCAGAGATACTACCAAATAAGACCAACACACGGCAACACCTAACAGTTTTACTTCACCAGACTGGCGCCACACACACACGTTTACACAGAAACAAAAGAAAAGGCCACCCTCAAAGACAAGGGGGCAGACGGGGGGGCCTGTGGGCCAATATTTGCGCGGGACCTGAAAAAGCGGTCAGGTCCGCGAGACCGGGTGGGTTCTACCCGCGTCTTTGTGATGAGCCGCAAATGTGGCAGCGCGGCGGTGCCCCACCTTCGTGCTCCTTCGCGGGTTTCGTTGGCACTGCTTGGAGTGGGGTGGGAACGGGGCCCCCTTTTCACACTATCTCAGCGCGGGGGAAAAAGGGGGGGGGGAATTGTTGATGCTCTGGGGAAAGAGTATAGCTGGCTTGCTTGGGTCCCGTGACGAGCGATTCCCCCGCGACCTCGTCGCCGACTTCCTTGCCTCGGACCCGAACTCCTCGGTCTCTTCCCCCAATTCTCCTCAGCCGACTGCCAAAAACCACCGGGACGCCCTCGCCTCCCGACTCCACTCCGCGCTCCAAACTGCCTCTGCCCAAAACTCTCTCCGCTCTTCTGCCACTCTCCGCTCTTCCAAAGCCAACTCTGCCCAAACCGACTCTGCCTTTTCTGCCACTCTCCGCTCTTCCAAAACCAACTCTCCTTTTCTGCCACTCTCCGCTCTTCCAAAACTGACTCTGCCTTTTCTGCCACTCTCCGCTCTTCCAAAACTCTCTCTGCTCTTCTGCCACTCTCCGCTCTTCCAAAGCCGACTCTGCCAGATTCGCCTTGCACTCGACGCTTTATAGGCCGGCAGGAGAACCCATATGCAAATTTCCGGATCAGAACGAGCTCGGGGGCGGAGCCACGCTCGCCCATTGGACGGAGAAAAAGGGGCGTGAATCTCCCCTGATCCTAGAATTTGCATATCTCGATTCCACACAGACGCGCCTGGAGGCGGGGCCAAACCGCCCCGCGCTTGCTGATTGGATGGATCAGAAATGGGCGTGCAGCATTCCTGATCCGAATTCTCCTCGGAAGGCCGCATTTTGCACTCGCGGCTTGGCGCGTGTCTTGTACGAGCCCAGGACAGCCCGGCGCTCGGTGCTCACAGGTGGTGCAGGAATGGCCGCAGAAAGAGAGAGGTGAAGGTGGTGGAGGGTTTATGGTGGTGGTTTATGGCCATGGTGCCGTTTGGAATGGCGGTGATACAATGTTTGCGGGAGCGAGTTGTGAAGGTAAAGATCGTGGCTGTTGGCGTTGTTGTTGTTGTGTGATGGTTGGAGCGTGGTTGGTTCAAAATAAAGATAGAACAGAAAAACGGCTATCTCAAAGCGTCGCAGCCCGAATGAATCACATTTATTCCTTCTAAACAACGGGTTTGGGGCTAACTACACATGTACTTACAGAGATATCTCACCTACGGGACCTGAATGGTGGTTTGCGAATTTCCACAACCGTAACAATATATATATATATATATATATATATATATATATATATATATATATATATATATATATATATATATATATATATATATATACGATGTATGGAGCTAAGTGTTTATTATCTGCGAAACGAAGTGTCAATGGTCCACGAAGCTCAGCTATATTGTACTTGGCATACATGACTGGATCGCTGTACTTTAGAGCTCGCTATCACGAGTGAATGAGCAAAAACGACAACGGCACTCAGAAGAGTGTATACCTCCATCACGTAATGCCTGACCCATGGGAACATATCAGGCCCATTACATTTTTGAACTAAAGGGGGAGCACTCGGTAGAGTGCAAAACCTCCGCCGCCAATACTGCTTGGTCACTCAAGTGAACCTGATATCCTATTCATTCAATTTGACGTCAACAGTGCTCACAGAGTTATAGTTTGCAACTTTCCCTTTTACATAATCAATTAATTCGTCATTACTGGATTCCTTGAGACAGAAATTGATTTTATGTGGGTATATCCAACTGAAGTTCCAAAATCAGCCACAATTATAATTTTGGCATGTTTTTTGTTGGAAATCACTTATAACATGTAGAAATGCAAAAAAAAAAAAAAAAAAAAAATCGAAATTATGTTGAAAAAAAAGTTGCAAAATTTTCTGTTTTTTTTTCTTTTTTTTTCTCTCACAATTTTTTTTTTTGGTTGGAAATCACTTAAAACATGTAGAAATACAAACAAAAAAAAATCTAATATTTTTTTCAAAATGGCCACCATAGCAGCAATATTGGACTTTGGACCAAGTCCAAAATCTAATGGCATGGTCCTTGGACCATACTGAAATCCCCCCACCAAGTTTCGTCGAAATCCGTCGAGGAGTTTTTCCGTAATACTGTTCACAAACAAACAAACAAACAGACAGGGGTGAAAACAGTAACTTCCGTCCATCTTCGATGGCGGAGGTTAAATATCATATCGTGCTATATGTCGTTTTTGGCCTGATTCTCGCATCCAGATTCTAGTGTGTTATGACGTGTCATGCCATAGGATTTGTGCTAAAATTGATTTTTTTGCTGTATTGGGTTGATTTGGAATCCTGCTACTGGAAAATGATGGGGTTCAAATTTTCTGACCCCTCGACCACCCCCCAGTGGGGGGGGGCTTTTCGTCCAGGGACCCCCCAGACTGACCCCTCACCGATCTTCGGTAATAATGATTCAATTTCCATGATCTTTGGGTCCTTTTAGATCATACTGACTCCATTTATGACACTCTCAAAGTGACCGGAAGTGGCTATTAGCGACTTCCGGTAGCTACTACAGATTTCCGGTGACAATCGGCGTCATACTCAGGCTCCTTTTCATGCTAGCCAGAAACAGTCATGTCGTACCTCTTTCTATGGGGTTTTAGGCATGGGAAAATGATCGGTGCAGTTATTTTTCTGATCAGACTGACCTGTGATGAAATGTATAAACACATAATATTTTTTAAGTTGCACAAACGTTTAATAAGCAAACAGATACAAATAAAAACAAAGGGATACATCAAGAAGAAAAACATACAGAACAGTTTAGATAGTATTTCACGGAAACTAATTCAAGATGACAGCTTATTCATCAACCTCATCCTCGTGCACATCTTCCCTTATTACATTTGCACATTCACTTGTATAACATTTGCAGAGAGGAGTACAAGGCAGGCCGTTCTTGCAACAACTGCACCTTCCTGTGCAACCTGCTTTACATGCACATTTGGTGAGTTCAATTACAGCTCGAGGAGCGGGCAGATTGAGACACCTCACAGGAACATCGACTCATTTCTCTAATTGCCAGCCATTGTGTTCAATAGCAGGAAGATCTGTGCAGTTGGCCTGGTATGATTTATCAGGCATGGCAATGTAATTTGCTCGGGTGATATGGGGTAGTAAGTTCTTCCAAGTTCTTGGAGCAAAACAGTTCCCATCTCAATGCTGGCAGAGTTATGGGACCTGTGGAACAGTATACATGGCATATGAACTTCTCCAAACCCTTGACTTGTGGTGGCAGTTCACCATTGACCAGCTCAGTTTGAATAGGACCTTTACCGAGCTCCCGGAAGCAGTCGATAGCAGAGTCATCTTCATCAAGCTTCATGTATGCACCAACCCAGGTTTTCTTGGTGATACCCACAAATTTCCCACCCCAGTCAGCACCAGAGAAGTTGTGGAGTCCAATCAGGCCTTGACACTTATGACGTCCAATCACTTGAACTCGCTCCACCACATCAATTTCTCTGTATTTCGTTCCCTTGCCAGTTAAAAACTTGAGACGAGTGCGAGTTCCAAGACGACCAAGAGACCAGGTCGAGGAGAAGCATGAGGACATCAGTGTCAGGTGACCAAACGCATACTTCCCGCCAATCACTCTCAGCTACAGAGGCGAGGACTTGATGATTGATGCTTCACCCGTCGATCGCTCCGAGTATTTTGGATTAGAAACTGGCAAGCAACATCAACAGATTTGTCCACTTCATCGTTGTGCATTCCAGAAACTTTGAGAACATGAGGGCCAAAGAGGAGATGTGTTAAGAAGAACTGAAGTAGTGGAGGATTTTCAAAGTTGTCAAAGCTGCCATTGAATGACCATTTTCGGTGCTGCATCATTTCTTCTCGTAACATGTTTGCCATTTTCATCAAGTAGCCAATTGCTTCGCCATCATCGAGCAGTGCAGACCGAAGGTCCATCACCTTGCTAACGGCTGTTGGGAAGAAGAGGTTGTCAGGCTCATTTTTCCGCAAACACTTGAAGAACTGAACATTTGGAAGGCGTTCAGAAATAAGCTTTTTCAGGTGCTTGCGGTAGTTTCCCGTCTCATTTACTTCCACGTGATATCTTTTCAAAATTGACAAGTATGCATCGTTCACCGAGCCATACTGAGGGTAACCTCATCAGCAGTGTGTTTTGAACGCAGAGGAGCTCGTTCATCACATACAGAGTGGATGAGCTCAACATTACTCTGCTCTTCAGGAGTAAAGGTGTGCTGAGCAGACCGCAAGCATTGTCTATGATAGTACTTTTCAAGAGCAGAAGCATCCCCAGAATCCTCGAGCTCCGACACGCAAGTTCGGACATGGTCATCCTGAGTCTTGAGCTTTATCTCGAGGAAATTGTCACCCATCCTGTCGGAAAAATATGGTGGAGAAGTACTGTAGTGTCGTTAGGACAGAAGCTGCAGGTTGAGAACAAACATACCTCTGCTTTTGGGATGTTTTTTGTCCTTTTCCGCTGGGCAGGGTCAATGGCAGTGGAAGGGCGACCAGGCCCTCGCACAGGGCATGCAGGGGAATCCGACCGTACGCGCTTACCCCAGAGTCGTTCGATCATGCTCTTGTTGACAATGGGTTTCTGACATTCCCTATGGTTATACCCCAATTTACATTCAGATTCACTCAGACCAACTAAGTGGTCAGTAAGTTGTTTGATGCCAGTTTCACCTAAAGACAAGCGCACTTTACAACAGGAAACGAGTTCATCAACCATATCAGGATTGTTTATCAGTCTCTTGCTTGAGGTTGCACCCTCATTGCAGATGACACACACACACAGTTCTTTTCAGACATGACTGCTCGATGGTCCGAATCGAGGTCGTAACAGCTCAACTTCCCACCTGAAAGCACACACAACAGAAACACATGAACATTGTAACAATATTGCTCAAAGTGACCTTATCTAGTAACAGGGAAGTTGTATGATCTTGATTGTCCTCATTCCTGGTCAGCGTCTCACCTAAAACACACAAAATCATGAACATCAATATTCCTTATAAAACGTAAAGTGACCTTATCTCATCACAGGTCAGTCTGATCACAAAATTAACTTCACCATTCGTTTTCTCGTGCCATGAAACCCCTAGAAAGAGGTACTACATGATTATGTTTGTGGCTCGCATGAAAAGGACCTTGAGTATGACACCGATTGTCACCGCAAATCTGTAGTAGTCACCGGAAGTCGCTAATAACCACTTCCGGTCGCTTCGAGATTATCATAAATGGAGTCAGTATGATCTAAAACTCCTACAACGACCCAAAGATCGTGAAAATTGAATCGTTATTAGCGAAGATAGGCGAGAGGGTCAGTCCGAGGGGGGGGGGAGGTCCAGGGACGAAAAAGAGCCCCCCACAGGGGGGTCGAGGGGTCAGAAGATTTGAACCCCATCGTTTTCCAGTAGCAGGACTCCAAATCAACCCAATACAGCAAAAAAAAATCAATTTTAGCCCAAAAATCCTACGGAAGCCATTTCGGTGACTCTTCATCCCACACCATTCAGATCTTCACCAAAATCGAATAAATTCCTCCTTGTCACACACCCAACGTGTCCAGCAAGTTTCATCCGGATCCGTCCACAACTTTTTGAGATATCCTACACCACAAACAGAGAAACAGACACAGCAAGGAATGAAAACATAACCTCCACCACCAGGGTTAAAAACTGAAGCCGAGACCGCAGGAATATGAGCCGTGCAGCTCGAGGGGCATCACCGAACATGATTGGTCCAATGGCATCACGTGCTGCCGAGTGTGAGCTCTGCAGCCCGAGCCCCGAGGAGCATCACCGAACATGATTGGTCCAAACCTATCACGTGCCGCCGAGTATGAGCTCTGCAGCACGAGCCCCGAGGAGCATCACTTAACATGATTGGTCCAGTGCGATCACGTGCCTACCACAGAACGGACCAGTGACGGCAGGTTTATTTTATTCTAATGGAGCTATGTGTTTGTTATCTCCTCCGAGTCGAAGCATCAACAGTCCGCAAAACTCAGCTATATTGTACTTGACATACATAATAAACTCTGGATCGCCATACTTTTTACCTCACGAGTGAAAATGTACATACTCGCTTGTGATTGGCTGTTACTTAACTACATGTTCAAATGTTCAAAAAAAAATGATGTGACAACATATTCGGTGTCTCCGCGTGACTACCTTTAATTACAACCAAATAAAAGCCACTCAGGAATCAATGCCTCATTCGGAGAAAAAAAAAACGGCACGAACAAAGGAACGAAGGACAACAAAACCACGTGACCACCAACAGCACCTGTCCGCGGGACGGATAATTATCTACTGGTTATTCGGACGCAGCAACAATTCTCGAAGTTCAATGCATGTCATACTGAGGTAAATATTTAAATAAATGACCTTAACCCACCGTCGAGATTACTTCACCCCCTTCACGACGGAAGGACCAATCACAGGAGACGATACTACGGAACCGTGTTAACCAATGGGGAAGCTGCGTACGGCCTTGACGACCAGATGGAGCTTTGACGTGTGTGGAACGTGCCGGTGGTTTTGGGGGGGTTTTTTGAGGTCGTTCTCCTCCTGAGGGTCTCACTTGGTCCTCGGACATCAACTACAGCCCATGGCGGCGCTTTTGGCCGTTGCTCGGCGACTCTCCCCGACTTTACTACACCAGGAGCCCACCTTAGTGCAGGTGCGTACGGACGTACTTGGGCGCCATGTTGGTTGGCAAGCTTAACGAGCGAGAAAAGGTAAACGAGGACAAATAATTAATTAGCGTAACCTTCCATTGCAGTAAGCCGGAGCAACGAGATAAACGTGATGGATTGTCGAGCTAGTGATTCCGTCGTTGCCATGGCAATGAATACAACCAACATGGCGGCGCGCACGGCATTATGGGATAGTTCTGAAAAAAAAAACCACAATACATTTGACCTGGCAATGGGAATATAGATCCTATCTCTCGAGGAAGGTTGGTTGCCATGGGAATATGGACCCTATCTCTCGAGAAAGGTTGGTTGCCATGCGAATATGGACCCTATCTCTCGAGGAAGGTTGGTTGCCATGGGAATATGGACCCTATCTCTCGAGAAAGGTTGGTTGCCATGGGAATATGGACCCTATCTCTCGAGAAAGGTTGGTTGCCATGCGAATATGGACCCTATCTCTCGAGGAAGGTTGGTTGCCATGGGAATATGGATCCTATCTCTCGAGAAAGGTTGGTTGCCATGCGAATATGGACCCTATCTCTCGAGGAAGGTTGGTTGCCATGGGAATATGGATCCTATCTCTCGAGGAAGGTTGGTTGCCATGGGAATATGGACCCTATCTCTCGAGAAAGGTTGGTTGCCATGCGAATATGGACCCTATCTCTCGAGGAAGGTTGGTTGCCATGCGAATATGGACCCTATCTCTCGAGGAAGGTTGGTTGCCATGGGAATATGGATCCTATCTCTCGAGGAAGGTTGGTTGCCATGGGAATATGGATCCTATCTCTCGAGGAAGGTTGGTTGCCATGGGAATATGGATCCTATCTCTCGAGGAAGGTTGGTTGCCATGTTCTGCTTCCTTGGTGACATTTCCTGCATATGAGTAGCTGCAACCGTGTAATTTCAAGTGGCACGACCCACAGGATGTGGCACAGGCATGATGGGCCAAATTGTCTTCTCCTTCGTCTTGCTGCAGTCTTCTGTAAAGACATCATTGCATTCCTTTATCATGTCTTTTTGGACTAATGTTCTCTGATTACAACTGCCGTGCGGTCTCATTGGCATTGGATTAATGGCTTGCTGTGTGATGACACCCGTCGTCCCGCAGGCTGTGCGAGGCCGGAAGAGGCGCACGGATCCCAAGGCGAAGTCGAAGGTCGACTTGATACGAGACCCCATTCTCATCGATGCCGTGGAAACCCTTGTTCTGAATGAGCGATACACCTGGTACAAAGTTATCGTGGAGGCGTTGCGGTGAGTTTACAGGACGACGTGTGCACCTTGAGGATTGGTGTTGGCTTGGTGGTGAGGGTGGCCGGCTTGGGATGTTAGGGTCCTGAGTTTGAGCCCCGTTGGCTGCTGAATTGACACCGGGTGGGGTCGATTCAGCATGTCATCCTCCTGAGGTCGGTGAAACGAGTACCAGCGTACTGGTGGAGGGGCACGGCATCAGTGGCACAGCTGCGCTCCAAGGGATAGTCGGAGCGGCGACCCGTCCAAGATTGTGCCAAATGGCCAAGGAAAAACTGCTTTGGCAGTTCCAATGCTCTGTTCAAGAGTATGGGTCGAAGAGATGAAGATTACATGCCTTGTTCTGTTTAAATTTAAATGGAGGAGGAGGAGGTGCTTGCCCACGTGTGACGTGCACAAGTACGGTTCAGTGAAACCTCCTTATGGTGAAATTGAAGGGAACAAAATTTAACAAATTCATTGTAAACGGCGGTCTTTGTAAAGAGGTTCTTCAAAAATGTATTGCGCTGATGTTTTTACCGCTACGCACACAAAGCGAAAAGTCTGGTTAATAAATTGGCTCGCCATGTCCGTCGACAGACGTCGGTGTACTACTGAGTTTCAGTTGAGTGTTGTACTTTGAATACGAATCGGAAAACGAACCTGCAGTTTAGCAGGACTTTGGCTCTGAAATTGTTAAATTGTATGGAATCTCGTCGATGTCACATGAGCACAGAAGAGTGAACTAAGTTTTCTTTGTCTGTCTGTCTGTCTGGCAGTCAAACAAAATGGAAAATCATTCCAAACAGGAAACTTGCTGTTTTTACGGACGTCATAAAGGACACAAACAACAGGCATGAAGACCTAATGTAACGTGGTAGATATGGTGGTGTAGAAGACTCATCAACGGTGGTACACTTCCCAAAAAATATACATATAATATTTTTTTTGTACGACCTTTAAAATCTTTCTATTTCAATTTAATTATACACTTGAGCACTGCAGAACATGTATCACCTTGTTGGCACTTTCACAAACGTTGAGTTCAGCAGGTCTTTCACAACGCGTTACGCCATCTCGACCGATCAAATTTCCTTTCAAACGTTCAAAATGTCGTATGAATGCCAACGAGGACTTTTGTGCATGGGCTGTGCTGTGTATTGTGACGTTCACGGGACTTGAACAGTCCCGCCAACGTAGAATGAGCCTGTGGTGTAGCCATGCCCACGGGGAGGGGCATGATGATGATGCATGATGGGCGTGATGGTGGAGGAGTGGCCGTGGGGTTCGGCGAGGGATATGAGGTGTGCACGCCGTCTGAGGCGTCGTAGTAATACTGGAGTCGGCCGGCTCGTGAGTGTACCGCGTACGGAATAAAGGGGAGCCGCGGGCACAGTACAGTTGGCGAACGAGGACCTTCGAATCGACGTGTGTAAGGGCGGCAAATGACCCGTGCGGTTCCAGGCTACGGAGCCAAAGGTCTCGCCGGCGCGAACATGGCAAAGGGTCGGTGCATGGCAAACGTACGCGTGCCCGCCTTCGTCGGAATCGACTTCGGCCACGTCGAGTGGGCAACGTTCGTTCATTTGGTTCATTTTCTTGTTCGTTTTGTCGAGGATACGCGTTTCGGCTCGAACGCGGCGTTGGACGTCGCACAAGCTCTGGAGAATATCCGAGGTCTCGATGGTCGGGACACAGCAGATGGTCTAGGGGTCATCGCGATGGGCCAGGCACGCACGGCCATGCGCACGGTCTGCGGCGCGGGTCGTGGGCGAGCGTGGCAATGCAATCACTCGGACGGCGGTCTGGGCTCTCGAGGTCGTCTACGGTGTGTGGGCCGAGGGTCATCGCCCATTGTTACGGTCATAGATGGCGGTGTGCGAGGCGATCCTTCCGTCCCGCGTCGAACCCTGCTTGCGATTGATCCGGAAATGACAAGATCAGTGGCAGGGGGGGGGGGAAGTGAGCGAGGCACGGATCGGGTGTCGAGTTGAGTCCACTCGTGCTGGCCGCGCATCGCATTCGGCTGTGCCGTGCAAATTCACGGCAGAGGAGCATCCGGCACGGTTCAGAGATCATTTTATTTCTGGTCTGCGAGCAGCCATTGACATTGTCTGCGAGCAGCCATTGACCGACATCACATTCGACTCAGCGATCGCGACTGTTTCATCTGTCGAGCAGACACCGGTGACCGCGCAAGTCCGCGCGATGGCTCAAGTGCCGCAGGGTGCTCGCACGCCTAGCGGTGCGGGACGAGAGCGCGCACCGCAGCACGGTCGCACCGGGAGCGAAGGGGCACCGCAGCACGGTCGCACCGGGAGCGAAGGGGCACCGCAGCACGATCGCACCGGGAGCGAAGGGGCACCGCAGCACGATCGCACCGGGAGCGAAGGGGCACCGCAGCAGGACCCCAGTGACCTGGAGATCAGCCTGCAGCCGGGGCATGATGATGCCGGCGAGCCGGAGCAGGAGCCGGGCTCGGCGAGCCGGAGCAGGAGCCGGGCTCGGCGAGCCGGACCCTTTTGGGTCGGAACGGGTTCCGGTTCGTGCCTCCAGATGTGCCAGTGCTCTCTTCGAGACCTTCGTCGAATACCGAGGGCGAGGCGCTGGCGGCGGGGGCCGCGTCGATGCAGCGGGAGCCACCGTTCGTTGCTGCCTGCGGCGATGAGGTGCGCTCCAGGAGCGGCGAGAGCCATATCAGCTTTCGCGATGAGTTCCCGCGCTTCGTTCGCGATGAGTTCCCGCGCTTCGGCAGGGTTCGTGAGGCAATGCGCATCGGTGTGGTTCAGGCAGCTTCAACAGGTGGCGGTGGGCCCGTGGCGTTAAAGGGAGTCGCGAGTCGCAGCATCAAGTCGACAACCAAGAAGCGGACTCGTGATGTGGGTTGTGGGTTGTTGTTCATGGCATATGTGTTTTTCCTTGCTCTAGTGATGCAGTTTAACGTTGATGAAATAAATGCCAGCAGTTCTCATATAAAAGTGGATGTGGCGGAGATCAGTCAATGGGAGTTGGATTATGGTCAATGTGATGTGGGGGCGAATAAAGAAGGTTTGTTGGCCTCCAGTTGCTCCAGGCCGCAGGTAATTGCTTTGTCATGTGCTGGGATTTTATCAAAAAAGCGCGCTGTACGGAAAAATGAATTTACGATGCTTCGAATGTTATTCGTAATGATTTATAACGAGCCTATGATTGCAGTGTGGTTTAAGTGGAGTTGCTCCCGTCTAGCGGCCGTGTGGGTCTCGGAGATCGACTCGGAACCAAGACTGGTGCCCTGGTCTGCGTTACCTCCACCTCTGATTGCGAGCACAACTCGCTGTGTTCGCTCAAGGCCGTTGGGACGGGCGTTGGCGTCTCGACTGATGGTGGTGCGTGAGTTGTTTTGGCGCATTAAATGCATGCAGCCAGCAGCGCTGTTCAGCGCCCCGGCCAAGGTCTAAGGCTGGCGCCACGGCTTCCAGATAGCGGACTGCCGGCCTCGGGATGTTTAGCTCCGTCGGGTCTGCCTGGGGGGGGAGTGGGCCGGAGGCGTTTGATGGGGCCGGAGGAGGTTAGCTCGAGAGGTCGTTACGACCTTGGCCAGGGTCATGTCAGCATGGGCCACCTGGGGGGGGCGTTTTTGCTGCATAATGCCGCTGTGCTTCTCATTTTGCTGCTTCATATCGGTAACGCGGTCAGACCTGACCTTTGCTGCTCCACTCGCTCGCATCGACACATTATATGATGTGGTGTGCTATTATACTTTGTTATTTTCATTTTATTTCCATGATTATTATACGAAATCCTTCGTGTTCTGCATGCTTCTTATAATACTGATCATTTAATAATCATACTTTTAGGAGGGAGGAGTGTGGTGTAGCCATGCCCACGGGGAGGGGCATGATGATGATGCATGATGGGCGTGATGGTGGAGGAGTGGCCGTGGGGTTCGGCGAGGGATATGAGGTGTGCACGCCGTCTGAGGCGTCGTAGTAATACTGGAGTCGGCCGGCTCGTGAGTGTACCGCGTACGGAATAAAGGGGAGCCGCGGGCACAGTACGCCCTGGCTCGCACTCGTGCAACACAGCCCGGCTCGACTGTTCCTCCGCTTCGTGTCTGCCTACTAAGCATCTCCCATTCCAGTACAGTACAGAGCCGAAACGATGGAGGCGGTTTATTTATTTATAACCCAAACATGGCGGTTCTAATCGCTCTACCGCAAACGGGACGAGGAAGGTGGCACGAGTCACTTTTCACTGAGTTGATGATGTTTATTTGTTTTTATTATTAACCAGAAATAACAAGACTCGGCAAGAAAAGGAATCCGGGGCGATTCGACGGGATGGTGTGGGATCGGGCGTGGGGAAAACACAGACAATTCCAATGAATATACAGATCTCAAACCCTCTAAGGCGCCAAGTACACACACACACACACACACACACACACACACACACACACACACACACACACACACACACACACACACACACACACACAGTAGCTACTTCTGGTGGTCAGGCTGGACCGTGGTGTGGATGCAACTGTCCCTGGATCGGCGTCGGACGAGCTGGCCTTGCTCTCGTCAGGGGGGGCAGGAGAAACTGTGGTGCTGTCAACCTCCTGGTCCTGGCCTAAGTCCGCTCACAGCCGCCAGGGAACCAGTTCTGGCGCCAAATTGCGAGCAGGAGAGGGAGGCAGGTCCGCCCGCCATTCGACCCCATACTCCAAGTCAGCAGAACCCCAGAGCCAACCAAGGTGAGGCACGAGGCTCAGCAAGGCTCCAAGACACGATCAAGTACACGATCGAATCAGCACAACAACAAGTATGCTTCCCGCGCAACAGCCTCCACCCAAAAAAACACGATCTTTTTGTCCCGATCTTCTTCCTCTTCCTTTTCGACCCCGAATAGAACCTTTTTATCCTCCCGTCCTCGTCACTTCCAATCGAGCCGTTTATTGGCCCACCGCCGTCGCCTTCCGCCAATCGTGATCACGGGGCGGAGCCATCCGCTGCACTGTCCTGTGACGTCACGGCCAGCCTCCAGAGAATACTAAAAGGGGTTTACGCAGACACACTTACCCTATCCCGTATCCCTATCTAATTTCGTGACAATTATCATTTCCCCCTTGAAGATATGAACATTTACTAGACAACTTATCACCGCTGAATTGCTACTTATTACATCGAGATCCTGGTAAACTTGAACAGCATGGCATACCTAATTAAACATCCTAATTACCCTTTGAATGCATACCCCGTCTCAAACGTAACAGTATTTTCAGTGACTCGGTTCTGCTACCGCAGGCACTTTTTAACCTGCGGTTACCAACGCGGAATCTGTGATTAAAATCGTCAGTTTGGTTTTTTTTTTTTTTAAAACACAATTTTCAGCATTTTGACGAAAGAGTGGTAATTTCAAAACGGTTCACCATAACTGTTCTGTTGCTGGGTAGAGCTTCATTAACTCGTGCAGACCTTCAATCTGGTTTGTGGTGGAACCCGGATCGGATCAGATTCGTGGACAATCCATGCTCATGTAAACGTGCTACTTCTGCGTTCCTCCAAACATGCATTCATTCTCGCATCGTTAAAGATGAGTTGCTTGGTTTTCCTTCATTGCTGTTTTGGATTGAGTAGTTTTTGAGAAAAACCCCATTCGTTGTGAGTAACTCTATACGGTTCATGGCTTTATTTGTTTTTTCATTCATTTTTTTTGTTGTCATTTTCAGGCCTTGTTATTTTTGATATGCGATGTACCTCCCTTAATTGGTCTTGTCTCTTGTGCAGGAGGGAGTTCCGAGCTGAGCGGGTAAAACAATATCAACAACACTTGCTGAGCCTTCAAAATTCTGCCAAAGAGGACACCGAGGAATACTCCCGTCTGCTCGCTGAGAATGCTGCTGAGAATGCGCGGCTTGCACGTGCACGGTAGGCCGTGCGTGTCTCTCCAAATCCATTGATGAAGGGTTGCTTTTTTTTCAGCTTTCGTACCTGGTCCAGTTGCTGTTGCAGAAGTTAGCTTAGATGTCATTCGTAGTTTGCAGTTGAGATGTAAGCAATCCTTTCAACCCATATTTGTACATATTTGGGTGGTTCTGCCTTTGAAGCATTTTTTTGTGCACATGATTGAGCTTCGTGGAAGAGCTAGAGCGAGATGGAAAGGAGAGAAAGACCAACAACAAAGTAGAAGTGAGAAGTGAGATCAAGGGGAGGGGGGGGGATAATGTATGGGGTGAACGAGCTGCACACAATCTGAATGAAACGGAACAAGAGGAGTAAGAGGAAAGCGGGGATGAAACAGAAAAGGAACAAACCAACCGACAACTCGCAAACAAAAAGAGGAGAGGGAGAAGAGGGGAAATCACAATAACCTGGAAAAGGGGAATGCTTGGGAATGGGGTAATTTGGGGTAGATGACGTCATGGTGAACAACCGTCTTGAAGTCCTGGGGAGAAGAATGGGACTGAACAGACTGAGGAAGTCTATTCCACAGGCAAGAGAAAAGAGGAATACATGAGTGTACATCCTTTTATCCACAAGCCGCAAGTTTCTTTCAGGTATTTTCATGTATACCTAACAGGTAGGAGACCCTTAATACTTGGCATCGGAACAACAGCCTTGTATTTCACTTAAGACTAGATGGGGGCAAAAGGTCAATGGATACAAAATGGAGTGAATGAAAAAAAACAGTAGGACAACAACAACATACAGATGCATCACAGCACAGGAAAATTGAATTGCAGGTGAGGGTGAGACCATGGTTCTCGTTGGTGTCGTAAAGCTCCATGGTACCAAAAAAAATGAGATGCCATGAGGTTGACAGTTGTCAACAGAGTTTGAAGTCCTTAAGGGAAGAGCTTGATAGAACAGATTCAAGAAGACGGTTCCATAGGTTGGAGAAGTGGAGAAGTATGAATGTCGGAGACTGTTAAAGTTTGGATTTTGGGAGAGTAGCAAGGAAAGAGTTTCTGGTGGAACGCATGTTAATTGGAGGGGTAGGACTGGGCAGAGAGGTGAGGAGCAAGACCAGTACAGACCTGGTAAAATACTGTAAGGTTACCAACCTGACAGCCGTGAATGAGACTCAGCCTCGTGTCGTGAGATGCCGATGACAAGGCAAACCTTGGATTCCATGGTCTCAACGGGTACAAGATGGGAAGCAGCAGTTCCAGTCCATTGTGTGGGCATATTCCATGACAATCAGGTGCAGGGTTTTAAAAACTGAGTATGACAAAGAAAAGATGTGGTTGCTGCTGTGGAGAAATCTAAGGTGACTCATATTTGGAGGCCAGCTTCAAGATATGATCTCCCTCAGGTACGTTCTAGTTGATACTAAGGTCCAGTAGCTCAAAACAGAGCTTCGTGGACTCGTCTGCAAATTGTACTTTCCACTGATGAAGAGAGATTGTTGGGGGGTATATCAATAACGGGATCCGTCACAAAATGAGACAGAGACAGAGCTCTCTATCTCGAGCTACATGCTGCTTGTAAATACAATAAATCTGAAAACTTGGTGAGGATGGAGCTTTGGATAGCTGCCTGCTTGTAAATCTGGGTCGAGTGACAGTGGAATGAATTACAGGCAAGATGTCCAGTAAGAAGGTCCTGACCTGTTTGACATTGAGGGCATCCATTCATTGATTATGGAAAAACCAACACATGTCATGCTCAGAACCTTCCTGTTAGGTATACGTCAATATCAGCTTGGCATAGACCATGCTAATATCAGAGATCAGAGTATTTGAGAAAAGATGATTATTGAGGTTTCCTACAATAATGGTTTCATTACTCTGCTTGTGATCATGGGGAGAAGGCTGACTGGTTCAGTCATTTTTTTTTTTTAACCTTCTCTTCTGAAGTGGGGTCACATTCATGATTTTTATTTTTTTTTCATTATACAGGGCGACAGCCCTCAGCTAATGACCTGGAATAAATCTGAGAAAGAAGAGTAGACAGAGGAGATGAACAGTTTTTTTTGAGCATCAAAGCACTCGTGCTATCTGGATCAGTATCAGTAAAGGAGTCGAGTATGGTGGTTGTAGTTGGCAGGAGAGAAATTCACATGCTGTTGGATGTTTTCAGTTCTTCTGCTTCTTTGTTCATTTGAAGCACAAGGCTGCAGGGCAGAATCAATGGCTGCGGGCACAGTTGTGCCGTTGATGCAGTGCCCTCTGGTGGCTAGGGCGGGAATTCGGAATTTGTTCATGGTGATGGTGATAGCTCGCCTTCTCTTCACGAAGGACACCGTGGGATCTTCAACGTCCACCAAGCAGTGCTGGCAGTTGGGATTCCTGTTTAACGTCCACCTGATGGACAGCACACACATTGATGAATCACCCTGCCTGTGAAACACCAGGATGACAGTTTATAGGTGCGTCGCGATTCAAACCCAGGCGAGACAGCTGAGAGGTGAGTGTGCATACCTCTAAATCGTCCTGTCTGCCCACAATGTTTTCAGTGTTGTGAATTGTGTGGTTGGGGTTTGTAGCATGGGTTTAGAAAGAGAAGTATTACACACCTCAGTACTTTTCAGGCAGTCAGCCTTTGCATGATCAGTGTCCACTGCCTTGTCATACTTCATGAGTGAAGGAACCAACAAGGAGTATGTTCCAGAGACAGACTTTACAAACTAAGTTTGAAAGGAAAGCTCCTTTGTTGCTCACCTGGAACGTAGTTCTGGGATTGTGTGCTTTCAGCCCGTCTGTCCATCCGTAAACACTTGCAACTTCTTCTCTGAAAGGACACGCACAATTTTGATGAAACTTAACCACAACCTTCATCACCCGTGATGTGTACTAAAGTTTGTTTTGTTCACGCTATTTTTAAAAATTGGGGTCTGAGGGAGTTTATGGGGGAGGGAGGGGGGGTGCACCCCAAAATAGGTATTTGCTATAACATTGGTTCATTGGTACATTTTCTTGATTGTCCCACATTGACTTCCTCCTCAGTATCATTATTCTACCAGGTGAGCACCCAAGGGTATTGCCCCAATTTTTATTATTATTGATAATTGCCTCACTGTCGATTGCAATGTGAACATTATTATTATTATTATTAGTAATTGCCTCAGGCTATTTGGAGATGTGAAGATGTAAACTGAGAAATGTCTTCAGTATTGTGTCTATCTAGGCTCGAGCGATGAGATAGTGGACCAGTCAGTGGAAGCGATCTTGGACTGCACACGACACCATATGCCTGATTAAACTTCCAGATGTGGTGCCGCCTTTGTAGTTCCGTCTCTGTCTCTCTGGCAGTCTTTACAAACACGACGCCAGAGAGACAGTCATTTTCAAGAGTACATGATCTGATTAGCGAAAGGTTGGATGTTTACTTGATCCTGTCAAGCAGCGTGAGGGAGCTGTTTGAGGGGGGGGGGATGGTTGGAAATACAACAGACTGAGTAAATAATGTGCCATAAAAAGATAATGGGGCCAAAAATGATATACAATAAACCCTTAAATATCATGGGCGGTGCCTTCCTGGAAAATGCTGTGAGAGTTAAAACCAAGGGTCTAATGGAAAAAGGGGGAGGGGGGGGGTTAGGTTCCTGGGTTTCAAGAAAATAGAGAACACGTCACAATTGAAATAAATGCGTGAAATAAATATAAAGCACGTTGACACTGAAATAAACATGTAAAATAAATACAGTACAAACCCAGAACAGCACTCTGGAGCGCATACCTCTGCCAGGCTGAACAGTTTACATTTTGTATCCCAGTGAGAGGCGGGATCTGGATCCGAACCAAAATCATATCCACTTGTCACTTAACCAGCTCATCCACCTAATTTTGTCATAACTTATACATGACTTTTTGAAATATCATGCTATGTTATATTTTTGGCCCCATCTCTCAATGGTGAAGAATCACTTAAAATTCCAGTATCCGGATCCGGATCTTCACCAAAATCGAATCGTCTTTCTTGTCACACATCCAACAAGTACACCAAGTTTTGGCTGAATCCGTCCACAACATTTTGAGATATCCTGAAAATGTAACCTCCGTCCACCTGAGGTGGTGGAGGTAACAAACATAAACAAGAGTTTTACCTTTTAAATTTATTGCAAAACGGTGAGGCTAGTTCAGGTAAAAATATTACGTACTCTGCTGTTAATATAAACCACAAGACTAAGCTCGGGATGATGATGCTGTTGGAGTGGCGAGCTGGGAGTGGGGTTTCCATGATTGGAAGAGCAGCATTTGCTTTTTGACGAAGTCACCTGCTGCATTGCCACATAGAAGACGGGTAAGATGATCCTTAGCCACTTTGAACCCTGGAGCAGATATTTCCTGCTTCGACAGGATTGTATGAGATGGCATCCTCCCAGAATAATTTCTTCTCGTCGGCATTAAAGACCTGCATAAACCCCTTCACCTGAATTGGTTTTGTGCGCTGCGTTGGAAAGTTCTCAACAACATAATAGTCTTCTGATGCTTGTTCCCTGAATATTTTGACCAAATCTTCTTTACAAATTCTCAGACTAGCCCTTGCTGGCGTGGAACTTGTGGGAAGCCATGGTTGAACTTGAATCTTGGTCCCCAGGTGCCTCGTGAAAACGTTGGTAAATGCGCAATGATTTCTCCAATATCGCTAGTCAACTCAAAGGCACTTTTGTTTGGTCTTCGATCGAAACATTAAGGGCTTTTGACATCCTGTTTCCTTTTTCTTGTGCTCTCAGGGTTGAGCGATTGGTAGAGGAGCAAAAGGAAAAGACAGAACAGACACTTTTGAACATGAAGTCTCAGGCCGAGAAAGAAGAGGCAGAACGCAAGGAACGAGAAGAGCAAGTGAAGGTCTTAAAGGTCAGATTTCTAAATTTATTATGCCATATCGAATGTTTTGATTCTCACCTACTTTAAAATATTTATTTCTTGTTTTTTGGAAGGTGTCAATGTGTACACTTCAGTATTTGCAAAGAAAACCATAGACGCAACCATTTCACAACAAAAAAGAACATCATAATGTACAATCATCCAAAGTGCTGATCATGTATGAGGTCGAATCAATAAATTCCACGACTTTGCTCTCTGCAGTTCTTCATTGAGGCCACAGGGATGCCTCGCAGACTTCCTCTCCTGTTGCAGTCAACGTGTGGCCCTAAATGGTGTTCTCTCATCCCCTCTTCCTGTCCAGGCTGGAGTTCAAGGCAGTGTTCTGGGCCCTGTTCTTTTTTCTGGTTTTCATCAATGATCTCTCCGATTCTCTGGAAAATCCTCTTTATCTCTTTGCTGATGAATCCCTCTGTCATCCTTCAGATCGGCAAGCAGCAGCCTCTCTATTCTACAGATCTGGATAAAAGCACAAGGTAGTCTTTTACTGTCATCACACGTGGAACATGTCTTTCAATCCTGACAAATCTCACACTCTGTCTCTCCGAAAGGACCGTCTGGACCCCCCCAATCTACCTTCTCAACAGTCCTCTTCAAGAAGTCCTTTCATTCAAGCTTCTGGGTCTATCTGCCATGATCTTTCCTGGGAAAGCCACATTTCCAAGCTGGCCTCAAAAGCCAGGCATCGTCGTACAAAGTCCATCCTCGGCCCACCTGAGCTTTTGTCCGTAGCCTGATGGAGTACTGCTCTTCCCTCTGGGCCGGTTGCTCCCACCTCTCACCTTTCTCGGCATCACACTGTGGAAGCCAAGGCATTTAGGATTATTGGTATCTCCTGCCATGAGTCTGTCTTTTTGGGTCTCACTCTCGCACCGCAGGCAGGTCAGTGGTCTTTCTGACTTCTACTGTCATCTCTCTGGCCTCGCCAACCCCACTCTGTCTGAGATACCATTACTGCAGGGCGCTCAAGGTCCACCAGCAACCCCCTTTTGGTAAAACTACCAAAATCAAGAATTACTGCTCATCTTCATTCCTCTGTTTTTCCACCTTTGGAACAAACTCCCACACTCTCTTCTATCCCAGTCTTCCCTCCAGGTCTTCAAAATAGCTGTTCACCACCATCCAAAACCACGATCTTTTCAACCCTTATTAATCCACCCTAAACCCACCACCTTCAAATTCCCTGCTTTCCTTCCTGAAAGTCCCTGTAGTGTAAGGACCTGAATGTCCCTGTAGTGTCTATCTTGTTTACCCTGTGTACTGCACCCCATCCCTCTCCTTTTGCAGATCTCATCATGTCTCTGTTCCCCACTGTTTTTTTTCATTCCCTCTCCCACCCCTCTTGTTGTACGTTCTGTGCGTTCTCTCATACGAGCCTCAACATTTCAGCAGTTACTCCCCAGGCTCAAATGCAGCAACAGGTACAAGCTACCAGAAGTCTGTCAGTGGGGAAGCACAGTCCACACAGCATCAGGATATGGAACAAACAATCAGAATACCAAATACTGGAACAAAATTCTTTTCACACCTTGTGCCAATAGAAAATGGATCACTGCTTGTTCTTCCTCACATTCAAACTTTACAACAGCACCACCATCGAAGTCATGTGATTCCAAGTTGCCAACGAGAAACCACAGATTTTCACCCAATGAGTGAACATTGCAGGGATGCCAACCTCCATTGCTGGATGGAGACAGGCATGTACATCATCACGTGTCACTGGAATGAAAGGTGGTATATTTTATTAACTTTCCATCATATTATCCAGCTTGCCAGGTAATTTTATTGCTCAGGCAGGTTTTACTTTAAAGAAGTTAAGCTTGTTTGTTACCTTGTCCTCTATTAGAGGTCAAAAAAGGTGCTTGTCTGGCTCATCAGATGATAGATACATCTGATGTTATTCATTTTCCGCACAAATTCTTATTCAAACATTGTCGTGATGCATGACACCGAGCGGAATGTGCAGTGACATGTTGAACATGGCAATCAGCGTTTTTATAATGATATATATATATATATATATATATAAATCATGGCTTTGTTTTCAGCATATTAACACGAATACACCACAGCCGCCAATTTTTTTTTGTTTTCTTCCTCAGGAAGAATCGAAGAGCTTCATAACGTTTGAGAACTTGGACGAATGTATCGAAGAGGCATTAAAAGACGATAAATGTTACAATTTTGCAATTAACCGGAAAGGGCAGATAATAAAACGCACGCGGTCGCAATGACGGACTCTTTGGTGCCTTTGGCAGTTCTGCTTGTTGTGAATGATACTGGTTCTGCATCGAATCATTTGACTGCTCCATCAAACAACAGGGGCATTGCAAACTGATTTTCCTTTCTTGTTTTTTTTTTTAAATGAATAAAATAGTTTTTTCTGTCTGAGTGATGTTTCATGAAGCGAACAAGCTATTGACGAAACCATTAAAGAGCAGGTGGCGGGTCACCAAACATGTTCTGAAAATTTAGCAATATGATGATATGTGCATTTTTAGTTCGATGTAAACTATTGTGGTTGCCTAACTATTGGGAATATTAATGAAATTTCTCGAGGCTGTTGAAAAAAAACAGGCACGTGCCATATATGGATGGTGACGTCACGTTCTCCAAAACAAAGCGGACGCTCACTGAAGAGGTGTCCAGTTCAGCAGGCTGTTCTTTCGCTTTTTTGAACTTGCAACTGTCTATATTATCCTTTTTTATTTTGAATTATTGTAGAACAAAGTTATTTGGATATTTGTACATCATGCCTCGTACGTGTGTCGTCATGTTTTGCGAAAATGGCTGGAAAACGCGTAATCGCTCCCACCGATTCCCGAAGGAATCAAACATTCACCGGCAGTGGATAAGATTTGTACAAACAAAACGGGCGAATTTTCCCCCAAAGAAAACGGGTAAAGAGGACCCTTTGGATGGACTTGTCATTTGGGGTGACCATTTCACAGCCGAGGATTACGAAGGCAGAAACACATCCGATCACCACTCTGTGAATATGAGTTGTTAGTTGACAAGTTCTCCAGATACTGCTCTGTCACAGAATCATTTGTTAAGTTTAAGTGAGAAAAACCTTGAAATGTATTCTTAAAGAGTACATTAGTGGGGCAACTTAGCAAAACAATTGTGCATTTTGTGAGGAAAGCACCAAATTTGGCACACTAGTAGCCTATCATATTATGAACAGATTTGGATATTGGGCCATCTCAATTTTTGATGGCAGTGGAAAATGGCTGCCACAGCCATCAGCGGCTGAATTTGAGATGGCCCAATATCCAAATCTGTTCATAATATGAGAGGCTACTCGTGTGCCAAATTTGGTGCTTTCCTCACAAAATGCAAAATTGTTATGCTATATTTAGCTAAGTTGCCCCACTACATGGAAAAACATAAATAAACTTTCTGAAAAACACAAGCATGAAAAAATTTCTCAGCAAATCAACTTATTGTTGATTAAGTTACTTTTTTTAACAGAATCAGCAAATTGGGCTATTTCATTTCAATTGTAAAAAAAATTGATCAATTTTCCACTTTTTTTTTCTAAATTTGGTAGAATATTTCCCAATGAGGCAAAACATGTTTTGGTATTTATGTACCACAACAGTCTATTGAAAGTTGGGGTTTGTTTTAACTGTTCACTTTCGCTGGGGTCAAGCTCAGCTGTCAGACTTTTAACACCAAGGCTACGGTGTATAATATATTTGGGTCCATTATTGATTCATTCTATTTCTGACGAGAAGGTTAACCAGAGTTGGTGTCAAAGCCACCCAATGCTCGCCTGTTTATACATATCGTTTTTAAAAGACTCGTCTAATAATTAAAAATTTTTATAAAGCATTGCAGTGAAGTCTGATCCAAATAATTTTAAAGCAAAATATGTATTTGTATATTGTAATCAGTAACAAGAGCGCAAGTGAGCACAATATCCGCCCGAACAAGAAGGTATATACAGAATTGTGCTACGACATGGAAAACACCATCCTGGTTGCCATGGCAACCACTTTAGATGACGAATGTATGTCGCGACACACCGTCTCCACAGTCTGTGCCTATGTACCAAATATGAAACATGAAAGTTGAAAATTTTGGGAGAGTGCAGACAGGAACGGATGGAAAAAGCATCCTGGTTGCCATGGCAACCACTTTAGATGAACGTATGTCACGACACCATCTCCACAGTCTGTACCTATGTACCAAATATGAACCGTGAAAGTTGAAAACTTTGGGAGTTAGAGTGCGGACAGGAACGGATGGACGGAAGACAGGTATCACATTATACACCCCGATATATATATATATATATATATATATATATATATATATATATATATATATATATATATATATATATATATATATATATATATATATATATATATATATATATATATATATATATATATATATATATATATATATATATATATATATATGGCGTATAAAAAATAGGTGGTAGATAAAAACATTAGAAAGGAAAAAATAACTTGCACCAAAAACTTTAACATTTTCACGCTCACGCTCATGCCGGGGTATCGCTATAGCTCTCTGTTCTTCAAACAGGCGAGCTAAAAATTATATCAAGTCACAGACTAATCAAACTTTACATTATTTTATGCATCGAACAAGAAAATGAAAATCTACAAAGCAATCTGTCTGGTGGAGTTTATCAGTGTGAACTGCCGGGCAGTCAGTCCTGCCACTTGTACACGAAATAGGCCGTTTTCTGGCACTTGCAAGTGGCTCAAATTTATATAGCCCAGGGCCAGAAACTCCATAGTATAATTTCCCATCATCCTCCGACTCATCCTCAGCAATATTGGAATGAAAACACTCAATTTCATCGCCGCTGAAATCACTCTCTGATTCGCATCTCGCCATTGTTCACACGCTGTTTCCGAATGTTCATGAAGTTTTCGGAGAACGTGACGTCACAGCATCTTCGGTAAATTCCGGTGTTTTTCGATCACTGACAAAAGTTTTGACTTAAAAGTTAATTTTAGCATATTTTGAGTTTCAAATGCAAGAAAATAATTGCCCGATTATTAATGTGGTTGCAACCTTCGAATCACGCGGTCATCAGCGACCCAAAACCTGCTCTTTAAAGTTCAAAAGTGAAAAGAACATACAGACATGTGCAATTCTTCAAGTTGATGTAGGAGAGGGAACAGGATAGCCTAGAAGTACGTACACTCAACTCAAAGCCGTCGATAGCCAAGGTTTGACTTTCAACTCAGCTATAAACTGTCAACCTGGTGTTTCATAGCAGGGCGATTTAATCAATGTTTATACCGTCCCTCGGATGGACGTTAAACTGGTGCTCCATCTGCTAGCATTAGTTGGTGGACGTTAAAGATCCCACAGTGTCCTTCACGAAGAGTAGGTGAGCTATCGCCGGCACCATAACCAAAATACAAATTCCTGCCCTAACTACTGCTGGGAAAGCAATGACAAACCACCTCGTGTAATTCTTACCACGGAGCTGCTGTGGCAGCACTGAACATGCCTTCAAGCATAGTATCAGAAAGAGAGAATGTGGTGGAGGTGATGGAATAATAAAGTAAGGTGGCATCTTGTGTTATGCTAGATTTGACTCAAAACGCTTGTACATGATGATGTTTGTACTGTCACGGACTATTAAAGGGCCATCTCCAAAATGGTCAAAATTATTTTGTCTCCTCTTTCCCCAAACCACCCCCGTCCTCATTGTTGGTGGAGGATTTTTGCCAATCGATAGCTGACTCCATGAGGCATCGTGGTGGTCTTTCGTTGGGACAGCCAGCTTGATTTCCCTTTGAAAAGGCAGCATACTCCATGAAGCAATGCCATCACCACCAGCAGAGCAGGACAGCGGTGCATTGTTGCAGGCTGTATCCCGACTGTTCAAATGTGGTCACCATCTGAGCTTCATTGTCAGGACCTATTTCAGACCTCTTTCTCTTTCTGTCCCAAGGGCTGTGTTATTGAAGCGGTGTCATGGCAACGATTGCTAACAATGTGTAGTTTGCTGATGCCTTTCCAGCAAGTCAGGGCAGTCGTTTGGCACAAGAACAGAACGATTAAGTATATCTGCCATAAATGATTAGAGAGCTGACGTTTTGTCGATGAGGATTAATGTCAGGTGCATGACATCCACAGGCGACTGTCAGCAGAGAGGTATAAAAAATAATTAATGTTTGGCCTGGGTTTGAACAGTTTACTGTGTTCAATATGTTCAGGAAACAAGACAAGCCCTTCAAGAAGAAAAACTTTTATTTTGAAATGCGAACAGCAGGATGCGACATCGTTCATTCCTGCATCTTCTCGATGGTCTCCTCCTTGTATTTGCCCTTGTCCAACCGAGCTTGCCGCGAACGTGATTTGTCTTCCAGAATTCTCTTTCGGTCTTTGTCCAACTTCAGTTTGGTGATCACGACCTACGGGGATGAAAACAATGGGGTGTGAGCAATGAACTTTTCATTTTAAAAGATATACATTTCTCAGACAAAAGCATTTGTTTCTCCAGCAAGTTTATATTTTACTTATAGTGTAAGAATATCAACAAGTCTGGAGACGGCGATGGTTCACGAGCAATGTACACGGTTCACCTTTTCTATTTTTTGACCTTCGAAGGGACGCCACGGGCAAACTGGTGGGAATCGGGAAAAACGTAAATGATGAAAGTTGTAGTAAGGCCAAAAAAAAAAAATGTTGCATTGGCGTAACCCCGCCCGACCCTAAAAATTCCGCCGACCCTACGTTTTTTTTTTTTGTTTTTTTGCTATCGAAAAATTTTGCCGACCCTATTTTATTGCTATTTTTGTTGTTTTGCTATCGTTTTCAAGTATCTTGTTGATTGCGATCGCGATCGCAAAAACCCGGAAGTGTTTCGGACAGAACCCGCCGACAAAAAGGGTGGTACTCGAGCCGGGGGAGATTTTGGGAGGGATTTATTAGGAAAAAAAAGAAAAAAAAAGATCCCGACCGACCTACCCTATTTTTCAGTGACCCGTTACGCCAATGCAACATTTTTTTTTTGGCCTAATCGAAGAGCACTACAAATCGACCACGAATTTCGAAATCCTAAACGTAGTTCTCCTTTTTTATTTTTTCATGGCGGGAATCGGGAAAAACGTAAATGATGAAAGTTGTAGTACTCAAAGAGCACTATTTGCATACCATTTCTTTCAAAACAGTTGAAACCCCCAGGCGTTCGATGCCCAATTTATTGATTTTTTTGACATTTTATAAGTTCGTGACCTTGACCTTGGGACGAAAATGAAAAATCGAGCTCCATGGGGCTATGCAGGTGCCATTGGGCTAACCAAAGACTGAAACCCCTGCCACATTCGACAAACCCCCTCGGAGAAGATGTAACTTGAAACCGGCTACCCCCTAAAAACACGTTTTTTGGGCATGGCTCTGCCCATAATGGGCGCAGCACGCCCATTCTCAGGAAAACACAACTAGATCATGATATAAACCTCCCACCCAAATTTTATCAGGATCGGATCAAAACCCACGGAGCTATGCTCGGGACAGACAGACAGACATCCATAACTAATATAGTGGTCACTTACTGACTCGTGAACCAATAAAACAATTAGTTTCCTTAAGTGTCATCACAAAAATATTGGCATCTTCAAACTTATGATGTTGAAAGGTATGTATTTCAAAGATATTCGGCAAACAATGGTAGAAATACCCCAATATCCATCTCATCTCATCTCCCCTTTTGACAAAATTGGCGATTTGCGACGCTTCAACTCGCACGTCATTTAAAAAAAAAAAAAACCACACTTCTATTCTCAAATGTATTTAGAACTCGCAACACTGATAAATACGACAGAGTACAATGCCAAAGAACCAAACGGAGAGATTGCAAAAACACAAAGATCGACTTTACGTGAGTCACACATAAATAAATGTAGTGTGCTGTGGAGTGGTCAGAGGCATTGGAAGAGAGTTACCTTAGAAGTAAGATTGGATGATGGTATTCATCGAATGGACGGTGAACGTGCCGTTGATGTTGCCAAGTTAGTAAGTTTGACTACGATTCGTCTCAGATAAAAATGCCGACTTTCATTTAAGGAGGTGAAGAAGAAGAGGAACCACTAACTTCGACGACTGCCAGAACAGATTCATTTTTATTTAAATACTCACAAATGTACTCGGCATTGACGGGCAATGCCGGGTGTCTCCTCTCACCCCCAACCCCACTCCCCTCTGTCCCCGCACAAAGGAATTTTCGCAGGGTGTACATTCAAGTGTACGTGTACTGTACATACAAACTTTATATATAATCTCGGCAAAATCCCTGGGAGCCCCACTAATTAATTATTTCAGATAGCAGGGTACCCAACCTTTGGGTGGGTCAAGTTTGCACAATACTTGCTGAAAAATATACTATGTAGTCTGTTTTGCAAGAAGACATAGATGTTTGTGTGGTGTGTGCTTAAAAGGCTTGAGATGGTCTAAACGATACTTTCCAATTGTAGTTAGCATCTAATGGGTCAAAAAGGGTCGCAACTCTCAAGCATGTGAAAAGTCGAAAAAGGTCCAAGTGTTCTAAAGCTCCAAATGGTCAAGGGTCCAAGCTGTTTAATCTGTCTGCAGGGTGGAAGGGGTCTTATGGATGTTCAGGGTCTTTCAGGTCTGAGGGAGCTTTGTGGTCTAAAGGGTCTTCAGGTTATCGGTCTTTAAAGACTGAGGTGATGGATGAAAATACTCTTATGGTAATCCACGGGTCACTTGGTCCGTGTGCCATATGTGGTGGGGATCGGCCCAGCGATCTTTGCAAAAATACACGAACAAACAAAGACGTATGATTGATAATTATATTTATTAGATGTCTTCTTCTTTTTTTTGGATTCGCTAGATATCCCTTGTCGGGGTGTGTGTGTGTGTGTGTGTGTGTGCGTGTGCGTGTGCGTGTGCGTGTGCGTGTGCGTGTGCGTGTGCGTGTGCGCGCGCGCGTGCAACGCGAGGCTCCACAGCACAAACCAGCAAACCGATTTCGATGAAACTTGGCGAACAGGTGTCATATGAGCTGGGAATGTGCGCGTTTGAGTTTCGTTGCTGAGCAACCACCCGTTGCTATGCAGCGGCCGAAAAACCGCACGTTCACTATTTTCAATACTTGTCCTACAGCTTTGAATGTGGAGAAACGAGACTTCGGAATGAAACACTTCGAGATATTTAGAAAATTTTACTTGAGCCGATTTTTGATTTAGGTTTTATTTTTCAAATGGTCGTCCTTCAAAAATAGGGTGTCTATTTACCGTCATTTAATGTGTGTATACAGTGTTTGTAAGGAACGACACCGTCGTTCCACCTTCGATCTCTCCTCGATCCAAACGTTATTGACCAAAGTGAAAAGGATCCAAAATAAATGGAATCACCAGCATTTCTGTCTTTGTGGATTTCTAATAATATGGTATAAATCAAGTTATGTGGAATTTGAAAAACATCTTTAAAAAAATTTCTACACCCCTCGTTATGTTATCGTCCGCTACACCTCCAGGTTCATCAAAAACAACCGACCAGGAAGTCTTCTCGTGCTACCCACGGTCTGGTTCGTATTTCCCTGAACATCTGTTGTTCTGTTTATGGTTATTTATTTTATATTCTCTCTCTGTCTCTCTCTGTCTCTCTCTGTCTCTCTCTGTCTCTCTCTGTCTCTCTCTGTCTCTCTCTGTCTCTCTCTCTCTCTCTCCGTGTTACGTTTTGTTCTGACGTCCACTCTGTTTGCCATCATCTGAGGTAATGTCAACAAAAATAATGCAATTTTATTTTTTACTTAATTCGTCCCTAATTTACTTGAGCCGATTTTTGATTGAGGTTTTATTTTTCAAATGGTAGTCCTTCAAAAATAGGGTGTCTATTTACCGTCATTTTTTATGAGGAGTGCCAGTTGGCAAAATACGCAACAGGAAAAATCTTGCTCTGCAGAGGAACAATTGTATGTGAACCAATACGTCTTGGCAATGAATCTTCGTCGATGGATCGGTCAGAATGAAAAGCATCGTATCCAGCGCTTCGATCCGAGCGAATCCCTCGTCGCCTACCGGCTTGTTTTGTTGTTTTCTTATCATCTATTTATTTAGTTTTGAATAGCTACATATGTTATATATATATATATATATACAGTCATGCGCCACTTAACGACGGGGTTACGTTCTGAGAAACGCGTCGTGAAGCGACGTCGTCATTGTGCGAACATCATTTTTTTTCGTTTTCAAACATCGTACTTCAGGCCCCCCTAACAAACGGACGCCAACGTTGTCAGACGGAATGAAAACCCGTCATTCTTGTTACAAAAACAGCTAAAATTGATGAAAAAGTGGCCGAAATTGAAACCAACACAGTAATTACGGTCGCAATAGCAAATATAACCGAAACCAACACGTTTATTCGACACGCAAGAACAGTCGTGAGGGACACAAGAACGGTCAATCCCGAAATAGAACGGTGGGGAATGGAAGCAACATCGGTTATTTCAGTCGTGAAATGGCGGAGAACGAAGCGAAAGCGATTCATTCCGGTTACCAGAACGTGGGAAACATGGTGGCTTGAAAAAGTTCTTGAAGTTATGGTAAGTTAACTTTAACGTAGTCTGCCTTGAATATATCATGTCTGTTAATGAAAACCCGTTTGTGGTACGGGATATTATACAAGCAGCGATAAATGCGCCCTCTTGACTTAATGTGTGGCTGACATTTCGTGTAATCCGTGTCCCCGTGATCAGTGACGATTGATCGTTTATATTTGCAAGAGGTAAAATTTGATAGTAATAATAAATTGCAAATTGCAATAAAATAACAAAGTTAATATGAAGAAAAAACTATAAAAAGATCCCATACACAATACCCTATGTTGAACTGGGCATACACAACTAGCGATCCTTCACTCGGGGGCTCGAAATACAGGCAAACCAAACATTATCATCATAACAAAATTCGGTTTAATAAATTGTTAAAACTACATCAGGTACTACCCACTATATATTATCTATATTACATTTATGTTCGAGGCACAAGCACAAAAAATTTACATACCGTAACAGGTCGTTCTACTGCATCCGCCATCTTGTTCGCACTACAGTAACCGGAATGAACCGCTTTTGTTTCGCTCTCGAACGTTTCACGACGGAAATAACCGTTCATGCTTCCGTTCCCCACCAATCTATTTTGGGATTGTCCGTTCTTGTTTCTGTCATGACCGTTCTTGTGTAGAATAAACATGTTGGTTTCCATTATATCTGCTATTGTGACCATAAATATTGTGTTAGTTTCAATTTCGGCCACTTTTTCATCAATTTTAGCTGTTTTTGTAACAAGAATGACGGGTTTTCATTCCGTCTGACAACGTTGGCGTCTGTTTGTTAGGGGGGCCTGTACTTGCACAAACCTAGACTCCTAGGCTATATGGTATAGCCTATTGCTCCTCGGCTACAAACCTGTACAGCATGTTACTGTACTGAATACTGTCGGCAATTGTAACACACATCCAAGAGAGACGGAAGACACGTTATATTTACCTTTGTGCTGTTCATGACGGCCATCGGTGTTGTTAGCAGCAGCTTACAATTTCCTCTCGCATCGATTCTCGAAAGGTGAATAAATAGCGTTTGGATTTTATAAATACGTAATCATTGCATCGATGTTATAATTTACAAATGAAGAAACGAGCACCTGTCAATTGTGATATATCTTTTCGGAACAGTGTAATTGTTTTTAACAACATAAAAAGCTTCACCAAAAATAAATTTGTGTTTTAATGTCGACTAAGAACAATGATTTATTCGCGGAATTCTTCAATTCAAAGGTAATTTACTTGCTAGAAGGTAAACGTGCAAACATTGGTTCAGTTTGAAAGCCGATTTCCTTGAATCCCGATTTAGCACGACCCTGCTTTTTTCGCGATGACATTTTATGGACCTCAACAATCGCATTATAACAGGGCCACACTGTCATTTATTATCATTGAGGTATTATGTACTGTACAGTGTACATAATTGTATGTGCTATTTTTATACGAGGCTACATCACTCAGCGATAGGAATTTTTCAGTTACATTTTTTTTGTTCATTTTTTTTTTTTTCAGAGCTGGCAGATCCGTCGTATATGCGATCCGTCGTTGCCCGGAACGTCGTTAAGCGGCGCATGACTGTAATATATATATATATATATATATATATATATATATATATATATATATATATATATATATATATATATATATATATATTACTCCACTGGTCAAAAGTTTAAGAATACCCCCATTTTTCCAGTTTTTACTGAAATTTAAGCAGTTCAAGTCCAGGGAATAACCTGAAATGGTACAAAGCTAAGCGGTAAACTGCCAGAGGTTAAAAAAAAGTTGAGGTTACCAAAAACTGAAAAATAATGTAAATTTCAGAGTTGTTACAAAAAGCCCTTTTCAGGGAACAAATAATGGGTTCGGAACAGCAGCTGTTCTGCAGCAATGGAAGTAAATTAAGCCTTGAAAGTTGATGTGAACAATTCCTACAGGTGTCCCAACTTTTGTTGATTGGTTACAAACCCTATCTGCATGAAAGCAGTGTTGAAACAGACTGTGTTGCTACACCCTCTAAAGCATTATTTGGACAATATTGCACTGCAGGAAGCAGTATATTGCTATCATAATGGTGAGAAAAAGACAATTAACAAAGTAAGACAGACAGACCATTATAATCCTTCAAAGAACATCAAACATCTAGAACATCAAAAGGCACTTGGAAACTGGAGGAAACTCTGACAGGAAGAGGTCTGGCAGACCCAAAGCCACAACACAATCAGAAGACAAGTTTCTGAGAGTCAACAGCTTGCGTGATAGACGGCTCGCTCACAGGACAGCAGCTTCAAGCACAGCTTAACACTGGTCAAAGTAAGGAAGTCTCAGTTTCAACTGTGAAGAGAAGACTTAGAGCTGCAGGTTTGACAGGTCAAGTGGCAGTAAGAAAGCCATTGCTAAGATGGCAAAATAAGAAAAAGAGGCTTGCCTGGGCCATGAAGCACCACCAGTGGACTATTGAAAACTGGAAGAAGGTCTTATGGATCGATGAATCAAAATTTGAAATCTTCGGTTCATCACGCAGGGTTTTTTGTATGCTGTCAAGTAGGCAAAAGGATGGTTCCTCAGTGTGTGACACCAACTGTCAAACATGGAGGAGGAAGCGTGATGATCTGGGGCTCTTTTGCTGGATCCAGAGTCAGCGACTTGCACAGAGTGACTGGCACCCTGAACCAAAAGGGCGACCACAGCATTTTGCAGCACCATGCAATACCCTCTGGTCTACACCAAGTTGATCAGGGGTTCATCCCACAGCAAGAGAACGACCCAAAACATACCTCCAGGCTATGTCATAACTACTTTAGAAGAAAAGAACAAGACTGTACGCTTCAAATCGTGGAATGACCAGCACAGTCTCCAGACTTAAACCCCATCAAGCTGGTTTGGGATGAACTGGAGAGAAGGGTGACAGCAAAGCAACCTGCAAGTGCAACACATTTGTGGGAACTTCTGCAACAGTGTTGGGAAGAACTTTCCAAACAATATTTGATTTCCATTGTGGAAAGAATGCCACGAGTATGTTCGGCTGTTATATCTGCAGAAGGTGGCTACTTTGTCAAAATTTTAGATTAAATTTTGTTTAACAAAACGATTCCATGATTTCTTTTTCATCTGGAATTGTTTATTTGTTCTCTGCTTTAATTTTGGAGTACATTGAAACATTAAATTTCAGTAAAAACTGGAAAAATGGGGGTGTTCTAAAACTCTTGACCGGGTGTGTGTGTGTGTGTGTGTGTGTGTGTGTGTGTGTGTGTGTGTGTGTGTGTGTGTGTGTGTGTGTGTGTGTGTGTGTGTGTGTGTGTGTGTGTGTGTGTGTGTGTGTGTGTGTGTGTGTGTGTGTGTGTGTATAAAATAATATATAGATACATATAAGGTCCGTCTAATTCTTTTGAAAAAAATTGCTTTGATTTCCGTCGTTTCGATATTCGTTGCACTTTTCAGGAACGCATCCCCAAAGTAAACCAGTCTTACAGGATATACAGTAATATTTTGTCAAAATGAAGTCCACATTTGTTTCAGGAACTAAATTTGTTTGACGTGTAAGATGCCATGTCATAAACAAGCAATAAAATTTCTTCCCACAAGACATTTCCTTTGCCCAGGTGATAAACCCAACATGTCAAGAATGAAATAACAGGAATCCTATGACCAAGGGAATTATAATGGAGATAGGGCAGTTTCTCAGTGTACTTTGTGTGATGGTGGTGTACTGCCAAGCTCTGCACCTTGCTGGGATGGATGCCCACGTGAACCGACGCACCGTTCGCCTTTTCACGTTGGATCCGCTCAATATAGATCACGTACTTTCTCCTGTACACTTGCACCACCTTTCCAACCTGTTGTCCTTTGTAATGTCCACGCACAACCTGTGTGCAGACACAAAATAAGAAATAGGAAGTGTGATTATGACAAATACTGACAATATATATATATATATATATATATATATATATATATATATATATATATATATATATATATATATATATATATATATATATATATATATATATATATATATATATATATATATATATATATATATATATATATATATATATATATATATATATATATATATATATACAGTGGGGAGAACAAGTATTTGATACACTGCCGATTTTGCAGGTTTTCCCACTTACAAAGCACGTAGAGGTCTGTAATTTTTATCATAGGTACACTTCAACTGTGAAAGACGGAATCTAAAACAAAAATCCTGAAAATCACATTGTATGATTTTTAAATAATTAATTTGCATTTTATTCCATGAAATAAGTATTTGATATATCAGAAAAACAGAACTTAATATTTGGTACAGAAACCTTTGTTTGCAATTACAGAGATCAGACATTTCCTGTAGTTCTTAACCAGGTTTGCACAGACTGCAGCAGGGATTTTGGCCCACTCCTCCTTACATATCTTCTCCAGATCCTTCAGGTTTCGGGGCTGTCGCTGGGCAACACAGACTTTCAGCTCCCTCCAAAGATTTTCTATTGGGTTCAGGTCTGGAGACTGGCTAGGCCACTCCAGGACCTTGAGATGCTTCTTACGGAGCCACTCCTTAGTTGCCCTGGTTGTGTGTTTCGGGTCGTTGTCATGCTGGAAGACCCAGCCACGCCCCATCTTCAATGCTCTTGTTGAGGGAAGTAGGTTGTTGGCCAAGATCTTGCGATACATGGCCTCATCCATCTTCCCCTCAACACGGTGCAGTCGTCCTGTCCCCTTTGCAGAAAAGTATCCCCAAAGAATGATGTTTCCACCTCCATGCTTCACGGTTGGGATGGTGTTCTTGGAGTTGTACTCATCCTTCTTCTTCCTCCAAACACGGCGAGTCGAGTTTTAACCAAAAAGCTCGATTTTGGTCTCATCAGACCACATGACCTTCTCCCATTCCTCCTCTGGATCATCCAGATGGTCATTGGCAAACTTCAGACGGGCTGGACATGCGCTGGCTTGAGCAGATGGACCTTGCGTGCGCTGCTGGATTTTAATCCATGATGGCGTAGTGTGTTACTTATGGTTTTCTTTGATACTGTGGTCCCAGCTCTCTTCAGGTCATTGACCAGGTCCTACCATGTATTTCTGGGCTGATCCCTCACCTTTCTCATGATCATTGAGGCTCCACGAGGTGAGATCTTGCATGGAGCCCCAGACCGAGGGAGATTGACTTATCTTGAACTTCTTCCATTTTCTAATAATTTCGCCAACATTTGTTGCCTTCTCACCAAGCTGCTTGCCTATTGTCCTGTTGCCCATCCCAGCGTTGTGCAAGTCTACAATTTTGTCCCTGATGTCCTTAGACAGCTCTCTGGTCTTGCCCATTGTGGAGAGGTTGGAGTCTGATTGATTGAGTGTGGACAGTTGTCTTTTATGCAGATACGAGTTCAAACAGGTGCAGTTAATACAGGTAATGAGTGGAGAATGGGAGGGCTTCTTAAAGACAAAACTAACAGGTCTGTGAGAGCCGGAATTCTTACTTGTTGGTAGGTGATCAAATACTAATTTCATGCAATAAAATGCAAATTAATTATTTAAAATCATACAATGTGATTTTCAGGATTTTTGTTTTAGATTCCGTCTTTCACAGTTGAAGTGTACCGATGATAAAAATTACAGACACCTCTCCGTGCTTTGTAAGTGGGAAAACCTGCAAAATCGGCAGTGTATCAAATACTTGTTCTCCCCACTGTGTGTATATATATATATATATATATATATATATATATATATATATATATATATATATATATATATATATATATATATATATATATATATATATATATATATATATATATATATATAGTGTTGCGAATCTGGAAACCATGATTACACCCAACATTCAGGTTCTTTTCGCTCAGTTATCTCGTTAAGTACATGTTCCATAGATAGCTCACCTTCCATTGTTTAATGGGTTAATCAATGTAAATGTGCTGTGATTAATTTTAATGGTTAGGTCAGAACAACAAAGAAGAACCCTCCTGTTCCGTGATTCAACAGCTGACTCAGCAGCGTAAACGGGGACGGGTCGTCACGAGATTCAACAAGGTAAACAGCCCCCAGCCGCGGTTGCGAGGGACGGCGCACGAGGTCGGATGAGTCACGCCGAAGCGAGGCGGGGCGGAGAGGAATAAAAAGGGACCCTCTGCTTGGCTTGCGTGGGTTCTTGTCGGAGTAGTTGGATCGTCGGGTGGCTTTTGTCCTGCTTCGTGGCCTCATCTTGGTTCGTAGAGCTCTTTGTTCTCTGCTTGGTTCCCGGCTTGGTGTGGCGACTCGGCCTCATCTTGGTGGTGGTTCTTCGGGGAAGCGACGCATCGTCTCACCAGCACGTGATCCGGAGCACGAGGGGATCCGCCAGAGCTCGGAAGGGATCGCGGCTCACAGTGATTGGATCCAGTTCGCACTCGCTGGTGCCCGGACCGAAGAGCTCGCAAACCACACAAGGTGGAAAGGTCCGAGACAGGCCCTGGACTTCAACTCATCTGTCCCTCCGAGTTGAAGTCCGTATTAAAGGCGTCAGCCACCATTTCGTGTGTGTGTGTGTGTGTGTGTGTGTGTGTGTGTGTGTGTGTGTGTGTGTGTGTGTGTGTGTGTGTGTGTGTGTGTGCGCGCGCGCGCGGCCGTGGGCCCGTCTAACAAGTTGAAAACTGTTAAGTGCTTCGTGTGCTGTACATATTGCATTGCATATATTGTATTCGGTATAGTTCTCTTTGTGTTCCCCAGTTCCCCATTATTACTGTATAAATAAACCCCAATTGTTAAATGTTTTCAGCTCGTCGGGTCGATTCTTTCATTGACTGAGCATGTCGTGTGTTAGGAATTAGAAGGCCGTTGGGCCGCCGTAAGGGGACATTCGGACCGATGGTTCTCTGCGATTAAGCCGCTCAGAATCGCGCACGGGACAGATTCGCTTAAGCAGCTTGTTTCGTACGAGTTCCGTCGAGGGTGTGGAGGCTCGGTAGCTTGCCACATGGTCTCTAGGTATTTTGAAGAATTGGCAAATAACCTTGTACCACGTGGTGGAAACATTGGCCCTTCACGGTTCTTGCACAAGGACCCGTCGACTCCAGACTTATCTGTGTGCTGTGTCACGTGATTGGGTTTTCGTATGTCATGCCTCGCCCGCTTGGGGTGGCAGGAATGTGCTTCTGGTCGCGCAATAAAGCGGAGTTGATGCTGGCACGTTTGCTTCTCGTGTTCCACTGCACCGCATACACTCTAATCTGGGGCGACGATCTATATTCCGGGCGATTGGTCGGGCCGACTAGACTTGCGGCTCTGTCAGAGCGGTCGGCTCGTGGCTGACCCCCCCGGCCCCGTAACAATATATATTTTTTTCTTTTTCATTGTGCTTGGGGCATTTTGGACAGCGCTGTCTTTCATTTGTCATATTTGATTTCCCATTGAAAGTTGGTCTGAGCACATCAAGTGACCACTAGAATGTGTGGACTGGCTTCAAATGTCGACCAAGAAAGCGGCAGAAGTAGATTAGCCTGTTGCTTAAAGTCTAAAGTTACTGATAAGCCAGTGTTGTTTTCACTCATAATATAATCCAATGATGGAAAATTATTGATCCTGAGCCAAGTTTACCTCTGCCATTGAAGATGGACGGAGGTTCCTGTTTTCACCCCTGTCTATTTGTTTGTTTGTTTGTGAACAGTGTTACGGAAAAACTCCTGGACGGATTTCGACGAAACTTGGTGGGGGGATTAGGTATGGTCCAAGGATCATGCCATTAGATTTTAGACTTGGTCCAAAGTCCAATATGGCCGCTATGGCAGCCATTTCGAAAAAAAATATTTGAATTTTTTTTTGCATTTCTACATGTTTTAAGTGATTTCCAACCAAAAAAAAAAAAATTTGTTGGAGAAAAAAAAAAAAAATTTGCAACTTTTTTTCAAAAAAATTTCGATTTTATTTGAATTTTTTTTTTTGCATTTCTACATGTTTTAAGTAATTTCCAACCCCCCCCAAAAAATTAGAGAAAAAAAAAAAAACTTAGAAATTTTGCACCTTTTTTTTCAAAAAAATTTCGATTTTCTTTTTTTGGCATTTCTACATGCGCGATCTGGTTTAGTTTATTCAATCGTGATTCAGTAGAGTCTGATCCGTTATGACCTACAATGAATGGGATATCAGGTTCACTTAAGTGACCCAGCAGTATTGGCGGCGGAGGTTTTGCACTCCCCCGAGTGCTCCCCCTCCAGTTTGGTTTGTGAGCGCTTGGAATTCAAATCACGAAGATTCCTGCAATCGTGAGATTTGAACTCATAACCTGCGAGAAGCCGATGTGGTCTTTGTCACGAGGCCACCACAGTCAAAAATCCAAAATAAACTTCACCAGATTAACCAAACACAAAGGCTTGTATCCAAAAATCTAAGCTTAAGGAAGAGGGAGGTAGGAGAAGGTTAAAAAAAAATCAAAGTCATGCCGTTGAAGTCGTGGGGCAATGGGTGCATAAAAATCAAGGTATTGAAGGAACAGGCAAAGAGAGAAATGAACAAAACTAACTGCAAAAAGAGGTTTGGGTTGGGGGGGAGGGGGAAGGAGTGGTTAATGTGGGAAGAAACATTCATGAGTAAATTTGGAGGACGACATGAGATGGTGGTGTACTCAGTACGGTAAGTCAGTACGGCACCGCATGGCACTCTTCGACAGATATATGCCACCGCCCACATTATTGCATCATTATACATACTTGTACCAATACAAGTTTGACTTGTATCCCTTCAGCCGTTCTTAAGTTATCACGATAACGAAAACCCATCACGACTCTGACCTTTTACCTCTCTGTCGCCATTTAATCAATTCATCGTTACATCACACTGCAGACTTGTACCAAATTTGGTCAAAACCACATCACAGGTTCACAAGTTAGTGTGCGTGGTCACGTAATTTTCAACGAACATGACCTCTGACCCCAAAATCAAATCAGTTCATTTTTCCATCATTATACATACTTGTACCAAGTTTGACCTGGAAACGAAAACCTATCACTGATGCACGGACAGACAACCTGAAAAAAATAATGTCTCCAGCGACTTTGTCACCAGATGCATAAAAAAAAAAAATATATATATATATATATATATATATATATATATATATATATATATATATATATATATATATATATATATATATATATATATATATATATATATATATATATAATTGTGGCTGCCAGACCATGCACCCAATCAGGTTGAAATCTAAAACATATATTTCCCATGGCGACTGGATCATAACTGCAAAGTCTCATGCCGACTGATAACGCAGTTCAAGAGTAATAATTTTTAAAAAGATTTTCGTTCAATCCAACACGGCTGCCAGACCATGTCTCCCGTCCAAAGGCATAACCTAGTAACACTTCTAATTTATTTTGAGAAAACAAAGAAAAACTGCTTTTATATATATTAAAGCCGTATCCATTAGAGAAGATTTGATTATTCCTTTACAGATGTTAGAGCGCTGCCATTTCGGTGTCATGTGACTAAAGCGTGGCATCAGATTGGTCCATTGAGATACGAGGTTTTTTTGTGGTATTTACCGAATTCTGTAGGAGTTGCTCGGTCCTGCCATGAGCGTACAAGCTTACGTAGGGAACAAATTACAATAACTTATACAATAACATGAAGCCTATCACCTAGTAAAACTCCAAAATTAGTATTAGCTCAGTTTTGATCAAAAAATGAGTTACTAGGCTTTACCTTTGGACGGGAGATTATTGTGACCTCTGAATTATCCGTGAACACCCAAGTATCCTCAAGGCTTGGGGAACATGTGTGTGAGGTTTCCCCTCGATCTGTCAAGCCGTTCTGCAGAAGGTTTTTTTTTTTTTTAAGGTTTTAAAGCAAATTCAATATGGCTGCTAAACCGTGTGACCGACGTCGTCAAAGTGTGGGAACTTTTTGTTCCTCATCGATAGGCGATCATACCTGTAAAGTTTTGCCACAATCTGCTAAGCTGTTTCGGAGGTTTTCAAAGGTATATATATATATATATATATATATATATATATATATATATATATATATATATATATATATATATATATATATATATATATATATATATATATATATATATATATATATATATATATATATATATATATATAGTTACGGCCATGGAAATTCACAGAGCACCATAAAGGATATCCCCAAGATCAGTTATATCGTTAAGTGTGTGTTCAGATAGATTTCCCCACCATGGTCTAAAGGGGTTTATTCGTGTTATCAGGGCTGTGATCTTTGAGTTAGCAGTTATTCTTTACTATCGTTATTTTGGACCAACCACACCACCAACCACCTTTTACAAACACCCAACCACACCACCCTCACGACCACCACCCAACGCCAAACACACCACCATTACAACAACCACACCACCAATCACCTTCTCCACACCCATGCTACAACCCTCCGCATCGAAAACCATCTCTGCCATGGAGAAAGAAGAAGGCGTTCTGATAACGCACAGATTTTTCCTCTTACTTTCCCGCGCTTTGGGACGAGGGAGGGGCGAGTGGAGGGAGAATAGAGAAGTGCTCCCAGGATGATTGCTACAAAAAACCCTGACCCATGAGGAAAACGCCCCCCTTCTGGAAGTTTCCCGCAGAAGCTGGAAGGAGGGCGGGGCGAGAAGGGAGGGGGAATAAAAGCGAGCACTGAATGCAGCGAGGTGTGTGTCATAAGAGGAGGAGCTGCGTGGAGAGAACCGAGTCTCTGTCGGGGTTCGGAGAGTCTGGAGAAGCCAAGGAGCTGTGTGGAGGTCTGGGCTCGTGTCAGAGTCGGGAGCTTGGAACAGTCAGTCGGTGGAGGTCCGGGCATCGCGAAGGAGACGCGGGCTGGAGGCGCAGCCCTGCTGTGTCGCACGAACCTGCACGTTCGTGTGGGGAGAGCCGGGGAGAGCCGGAGAGAGCTCGCCTACCACGCGGAAGGCCCGAGCTCAACCGTGGCTACACGAGCTGCCGTGGGGACGGGACGTCGCGACTCGCCCCATCAAGGCACCACGAGGGTGCAGGTAACCTGCAACGGTCTCGTGGGGCCCTTTCGGTCACCAAAGCCCCACGTTATAAAGGCCCACGGGCCCAGTCTGACTCCCTTGTCTATGAGGGGGTCTTTCTTGCTTTTCTTTTGAATGAATGTTGTGGCGCCGTGTCACGCTAAGTAGAAACTGTTAAGTGTACATTGATAATAACTAATAGACGGTGGTAACTCTTGGTCCTTGCTCGTGTTTTGTGCCCGTCCCGCGCATTGCTTGTTTGGTTGCATGACTCCATGCGTGTTTTTGCATACCTGCATGGCTGTATATAAATGTGCTTAGTTAAATGTGAACCCGTTCGTCGTGTCATTTTCCCATATTGAACCGCCGTATTGCATTTCGGAATGGTAGTTGGTTTTTGAATACCGATAAAAGAATCGGGTCCGGCGAGGTCTGGCGATAATACCCCACTCGGTTATCCCAGAACGGAACGAATCGCTTAAGTGGTTCGTGTCCAAGCAGGCCTTCGCCGAGGAACGGTCTCTCGGTAGGTTACCCGCGCGAATACTTAGGTATATCGATATTCGTCGATTGACCCTGTCGCGCGCGGGTAGAATACGGACGAGGCCATGGTGGGGTTAAGAACCCACCCGTGACTGGTTTCTGGCGTTGTTCCAGAAAGTCGCGACTGAATTGCTCGTCCGGTGGGCGTGCGGCTGTTATAGTGAAAAGCGGTCGTTCGCACGGTGGGCGGGCGGTAGATTCGTAATATATATATGGCTGCCGAACCACGTGATCGATGACGTCATCAATTGTTTTTTTTCTGTCAACCTATTTATCCCAACATGACCCTCAAAATTTTTCATACTGATCGGATAAAGCATTCTAAGTGTCAAATTTTGGCTGGGATACCTCACCGATGACATCATGGTTAACAACACTTATTCCCCATGGGGAGTACTTGACGTATGCCAAGTTTCAATTTTTTCCACAGAGCAATTTCAGAGATACAGAGATCCAAAGTTTTTCCTCCCCCCCCCACTCCCCCCAACATGGCTGCCACACCACGTGACCCATGACCTCATAATTATGATTAAAACATTCCACACGAGTCGTCACATCGCAATAAATAATATTTGAACTCGGAAGGACAATTGAAACTGTTTTTGGCAGTACAAAACCACATCGCCCCCCCACCCCCCTTCAAAATCTTGAGGCCTCATGCACGACTCGATGACCTGTACAAATATAAAGTATACAGCAATGTGAAAACTCGCTTCATATCTGATGAGAAGGGAGGATACGTTTGAAATCGTACTCATCACATGACAGCAACAGGCGACAGTTGAATTTGAATCTACAATATTCAGGGGAAGAGAACATTTACTACAATACTCAGCAACATATCATATCAAGAACCATCGTCAATGAACACCAAGTGATGCACAGATGCACATATTAAAGCGGAAACAAATGGAGTTCTTCACCCACCACCTGAACAATTTGCCCAAAGTTTCAGCAGCGCACCTGGACCTCGTCGTCCTTACGGATGGGTATGGAGCGCACGTTGTACTTCTGCCGCAGCTCTTTGGACAATGGTGAAGACATGATCTTGCGTCGGATGTGCGAAGGTGCATTGAAGTGCCGCTTGCGGTTCTTCCGGCGCGACGACGTCACAAACGGATTACGCTTCATGATTTCAGTCTCGAGAGCTCTAAGAAAATGGAGCAAGAACAAATGGGTAACTTTAGGAAAGGATAACAAGGATTTCATCAAGCAGGACATATAGCAATGAAACATCGACTGCCAAATAGCAGTCATCAATGTATCAGGTGTCCACACAGCATTCATCGATAACACATCGGTCTCCATGAAAAAAAGATCCCGTTTCAATTCGGTCGACGTAAATATTGGTAAAGAAATGTACGTCGATATTTGGAGATATCCAGAGGACATTACTACGGACGTACCTTGCCACAAACCAGGCAGTGAACAATGCTCACAAGTGTTCACACACATTTAATATTAACACTGGTCCATGACAGAACGAGCTGATTCTGCCCCCCAATGGCTTTAGTAAAACAAAGTGAGGAGAGAAATGGTCACTCAACATCACATGACAGTAATACCAAAATTTACACCTCCCCCTTTTACGTCGTCACTTCATCAACACCACTCACTACCTCATTCGCGTCGACTCAAGCCGCACTCGTGTCGTACTAGTGGCTTTTTATTTATTTATAGTGGACTGTATCTTCTTGTACTCGGTAGAACTTGTGTCGAAGTTTACTGTTGTACCCTAGTGTTGATACGGTATTTTTAGTAATTTGATGTGACGTCGTGGGTACATGTCGGATGAAGATGTGAGTATTAACACACACTTTCACTTAACCGTCCGTCGTCTTTGTTTAGCTCTCATGGTGTGCACACTGCGTTTCCTGATCTGTGTGAAGTTTACCATAAATAAGCAGCATGCCTCCTGTGTGTTTTACGTGATGACGATGTATATGTGGCTAAGAGGCATCGTAAAAGTATTCGTCCATCTGTCTGTCTACATATTATGTAAGTTCATGATGGAGGAACAACTTATTTATATCAAATATTATATTTTGAACACTAATTGGAACATGAATAGGAAGACAGGTGTTCCGTTTTACCGTACTTTGGCTGCGAATTCGTCCCGACCACGCATGTGCAGAGACGAGTGTGATTACATTTCTCCTCTGTCTGCCTGCCTCGAAGTACAAACAAAATTGAAAATCATTCCAAACAGGAAACTTACCGTTTTTAAGGATGTTATAAAGGACACAAACAACAAGCAAGAAGAACTAATAGAACGTGTTAGATAGGGTGATTTAATGGACACGAGGTAAAACCCGGAATTAATTCATTTTTCTGCCTTCAAATCTTTATTTAAATTGAATTATATACTTGAACACTGCAGAACACAAATCACCTTCAAAACACTTACAAGAGCCTCCAGTTTTGCAGTACTTGGACACACTGCAATCGGGTGGTGTATATAATTATAGGAGCCGTCAAGCGCAGCCACTGGGAAGTGGGCATGATACGTTCCCATCATGTGCTGCCTTTTTGGCTGCATCATCGGTTCGGAGTGCAGCTATGCCGCTGATGTAGTGCCCCTAATTTAGCAGTGTACCGGTGCTCATTTCGCCGACCTCGGAAGGATGGCAGACTGAGTCAACCCCTGGTGTTAATTCAGTCGCCAACATGGCTCTATCTCAGGACCTTAGGATCCCAAGCCACCCTAACAGCTAAGCCAACACCAGGCTTGGCATGATATGTGAGAGGGTGCAGGATTGGGATGAAGAGATGCCGCCGCCGATATGGCCATGCACAATGCCGATTGACACTGCGCTCTATAATTATCAATAAAGCGTCCATCTCCTAAAAGTGTGACTCGGTGACGTATTATTACAGTGTATACAAGGGTGATGGATAAATAAGACTGCTTCAGAAGTGCCAAACTACCAGATTTTATTTAAATGATCTTTAAAATAATCATTTTATTGACGTTGGGCTGGGGCGTTCCATGTCAAGTGTACACATTTTTCAGCGAAATTTTGACACATCGTCTCAGATTGCACTCTTTTTTTTTTGTGCAAGTGTTTGTATCCACGGTAAAACATTGTGTCAATTTTCAGACCTGGGGGCTCATTTTAGGCCTCCCCCCCAAATTTGGGCACCACCGGTTGACCCACAATGTTCCAGTGGCCATAAGTGCCAAACTACCAGATTTTTTTAAACGATCTTTAAAATCTTTAAGCCCGATGGTTGAAGTGGTCCGATTTGGATAATCTTGGTATCAAAATGCTCGTAAAAGTGAAATCTTTCGAATCGCGTAAAGTAAAATCACTCCGAAACAGTAATTCAAAAAGTTATAGTTTGGGGCGCCCTTTGACCTTGGGCCCCCGCCCCCTCAGCCAAACAGATGATCCCGATTTTTTTCGTGTGAGAATACCCCTTCATAGACTCCAACACCTCAGCATAAATTAAAATGGGATCTCAATGGGTTCAAGTGTGATGATGGTTTTATTGTTCGCGGTCCCCATATCACTGATTCTTGATTCGACATTGGGCGACGTTTGCCGTCATCGTTCCCATGACGTCACCTGCTGGCAGGCGACTTTATGTCTGAAATTGACAATCTTCATCTCTGGACTATTATATTGTTGCGGAAATGGCCCTTAGTGTGTTATTAAATATAGGATTAGCCCAGATCCCCCATTAAATGCATGTTTAGCCAGGTTGTTCGGTAAATGGACGTTACATGTGTGTCGGGAGGTGCAAGAGGCTGTTTATTGTACGTACATTGATGGTGGACAGAGGTTCTTCTTCTTCTTTTTCGTTCCCCTCTCTGGGAGGGGGAGGAGTCTGTCGGCTTCGTAAAGGGGCGCGCCCCAAAAGAAAGAGGAAGTGAAACTGCAGGAGCGCCGGGAAGGAGGAAGTGAAACTGAGAGGCGAGCGAGCGCCAGGAATGCGGTCGTGAAACTGAGCGCCGAGGTGGCGTGATCGGCTTTTCGTAAAGAGCGAGCCGAAAGAAAGGCAAGGAAGGGGACTGAATGAGGTCAGTCTGCCTTCTGCTGGAGAGAAACGACGAGTGGGGGTCGTGATCGGCTGTGTAAGGGACGGCTGTGTCTGTCTGCGATCTGCTTTGTGAAAGAGGTAAGAGAGGCTGCTAGAGTCTAGTCTGTGACCTGCTTCGTGAAGGATGCAGGAGGAACTGCACGAGGGGAGTCAGCGATCGACTTTTATGAGATCCTCGACACGTTTGGCGATCCGCCTGCAGAGCCCAACACTCCGATTTGGCCTTGTCTGGTAAACAGGCCAGGCCTGGATTTGTATGCTGGACCTCGTGGAGGGCCAGCTGGAGCACACGTGGACCTTCCGCTCTGGTACCGTCGACCTTACGGGGGCTGAAGGCGCTGAGGCTGCGTGCGTGGGCGGTGCGACAAAAGGCGGACGACACCGCCATTTTGCCACGCGGCGTGTTTGAGCTTGGGTGCTCGAATCCGTGGACATCGGCTTGTTACGAGCCACATTCGGGTTTTTGACACTTTTCCTCTCGTCCATGAAGCATCACCAAGTATTCTGTGTCTTGTCTGCATGTTGTCTAAAGTTTATCTCGCTAGGGTCCTCTTCGAAACCTGTAATCCGTAGCTCCCTAGTTAAGAACGGGTTATAGATTGATTATAACATTGTCGTGAATGCTTTGCTTGTGTTGTGTTCCCCGGTGTGTCCCCAATAAATCTGGCTGATTCGTATGAAGTTGCCGCTTTGGGTTTGTTCGTGCCGTGCTGAGAAACAATTCGCTCAATTGGTATATGAAACCAAAATGGTTACAGACTGGCAGAATTCGCTCTGTCTCTGACAAAACCAGTCTGTAACCGGGGGATATTCCCCCAGCTGGCAAGGCACAGGTGTACTTTGGTATCGTGATCTGAGGTACGTGACCCGAGGCCTGTGCCGAACCAGCCGGCGTTATAACCCTGGAGACGGCGGTGCTGTTAAGTGACGTCCGAATCCTTAACACTGGGGTCAAGAGTCGGGTGCGAATCCCGCCACCGCTGAATCCTTAACAATATGTATGTATGTATGTATGTATGTATGTATGTATGTATGTATGTATGTATGTATGTATGTATGTATGTATATATGTATATATATATATATATATATATATATATATATATATATATATAATCATTTGCAAAAAATTATTCTGCCTATTGTGTCTATTGATTTTTAAGTGTACATTTTTGTATAACCATCATCGAATTAAGTTATAAATGGGATAATCTCAGTTTTTGCATACTTTGCAGTAAGCATGGCGGCTGAAGATCGAAAGGAGTTCTGCAATTACTGTTGCGATCCGTTCAGCTGCCATAAAACGAAACAACAAAAAGATCTTCGCAATGTTCCAAATGATATGTGGATAAAATTTTCTTCAAAGGTGAAAAAAGATGACAGACTTTGTACTTCATGCAGAAAAAAACGTTCTCAGTTGTCACCAGAGCGTATTGAAGAATCATCTTCGACCAGTTCGAAATTATCATCAGAAGGTACTATCGAAGGCATTGCAGAATCTATTTCGACAGATGAGGATGAGGAGGTTTTTGAGCGAGAAGCAGAAGTTGACCTATTAAACCAGTCATTATCGATGATAGGCGAAAGCCCATTCGACAAACGAAAGGCGGAAAGGAACCCAGGGTACGTTCCTGAAAAATCGAAGTAAAGTGGAAGATTCTGTGAGAAAGAAATTAGAACTAGTTGCTGGACCAAGCACTGCAGAGAAAACACAAAATACAGCGTCAAAATGTGATGAAAACTGCATGCCAGAGGTGATCAAAAGCCTGAAAGAAAAATACGTTGTTTCGAGCCGTTCAGAGCAAATACGTATACTGACAATATTTGCTTGGAATATGAGCATCAGAGGGATGATGAGTGAATTCAGTTGCTCCCAAAGAATGGCTGTGCAAGCCAAAAATTTAGAGAAAGAAAATGGAATGCCATAGTCTCCAAATCCCAAACAGGGTAAAATATTGCCTCACGAAGTGAAATCCGCCATAACCGAATTTTACCGAAGTGATGAAGTCAACCGAATAATGCCAGGAAAAAAGGACTGTGTGGTGGTCAGGAATGAACATGGAAAAGACAAAATTCAAAAGCACCTGGTACTAAACAATCTCAAGGAACTGTTTCAGAAATTCAGAGAAGAACCCTGGCTTGAAAGTTGGATTCGCGAAGTTCGCCATGCCCCGTCCCTCGGAGTGTGTCCTGGCCGGTTGAGGCAGTACACACAGTGTATGTGTATGTACGATACATCAAAATGTGAGTCATGATGTTTGGTTCCAAAATGCCACAGATAGCCGAACTTCCTACCTATCATCATGTGAAAGCACGCATAGTTTGTAACCCAGCACAACCGGCATGGTATTTCAGAACTTGTGAAAGTTGCCCATTAATTGAAGACTTCAAAACCGAGCTACTGAGTGCTTATGAACTAGAGGATATTGATGAAATTCATTTTAAATGGTGGACATCCACCGACAGATCTGAACTGAGCTCCATGGTCCTGCCTTTGGAAGAATTCATTAATCATTCCTGTGAACGCGCGGTGAAATTAGTGAGACACGACTTCATTGCCAAAGCCCAATCTCAGTTTCTGAAAAATAAGAAAGCGAAATCTGTGAAGGAGAATTTGTCATTATTGGAGACTTCTCAGAGAACTATTCGTTTGACGTACAGGATGCGGCCCAAGGATTCCATTGGAACTGCTCTCAAGTGACAATTCACCCCTGGGTTTACGATTTCAAATCGGACGATGGCAAATTAAACCACGATTCGTTCACGATTATATCAGAATGCAATACTCACGACGTTGTCTCAGTCCACCTCTTCCAAAGAATGCTCATTGAACACTTGAAATCGAGCTTTGGAAATGTAAAGAAACTTTACTATTTCTCAGACGGTTGCACTGGCCAATACAAGAATTGCAAAGCCTTCATAAACCTATGTCGTCACAAATCAGAGCATGGTATTGACGCAGAATGGCATTTTTTTGCCACAAGTCATGGCAAGGGCCCTTCAGATGGCATGGGAGGTACAGTCAAATGAGAAGCAACACGTGAGAGCCTGCCTTGACCTTACGACAGTCAAATTATTTCTCCAAAATATATTTTTACCTTTGCTGAAAATGGTTTGAATG
>NC_140961.1:14286955-14329455 GCF_056783735.1 Eptatretus burgeri | reverse complement strand
AGGATCTCATCTGAAAAAAAAAATCCTCAACATTACCTTCACAACGACAACTACACCATCAATAACAGGATCTCATCTAAAAAAAAAATATTACCTCAACATTACCTTCACAACGACAACTAAACCGCCTACAACAGGATCTCATCTGAAAAAAAAAAATTCCTCAACATTACCTTCACAACGACAACTACACCACCTAGAACAAGATCTGATCTAAAAAAAAATAAATATTACCTCAACATCACCTTCACAACGAGAACTACACCACCCAGAACAGGATCTCATCTAAAAAAATTAGTATTACCTCTACATTACCTTCACAACAACAACAACGCCACCGAGAACAGGATCTCATCTGAAAAAAAAATTCCTCAGCATTATCGTCACAACAACAACAACACCACCTAGAACAGGATCTCATCAAAAAAAAATAAATATTACCTCAACATTATACCTCAACATTACCTTCACAACGACAACTACACCGCCAAGAACAGGATCTCATCTAAAAAAAATAAATATTACCTCAACATTATACCTCAACATTACATTCACAACGACAACTACACCACCTCGAACAGGATCTCACCTAAAAAGTAAATACTAGAAGCGAATGTAGTATTCTTCTTACATTCGCTTCTGACTTTACCTACAACTTGTTGACAACTGTAAACGCAATTTCCGGTTACTTCGGCCCGGATTCGGGATCAGCGATCAAATAATGTAAATCACGATTAAAAATTATTTTTTGATGATGCGGGAGATATCTTTATTAAAATCAGTGGAGGAAATATATACCATGTCGGATATTATTTAGGTCTTTCATGTCTCCGACAATGCCTTTATCTCCCGGCATGCATCATTCCCCTTGACAAAAATCGAAAACAAAAAAAAACCAGAAAGAAAAAAAAAACCGGAAGCAAAAGGGTCATAGCCAACGACACGGATTCCAAATTGCCAGGGTATTGTGTTGTTGTTGTTTCCTATTCTCTCGTGTACACGCCTTAAGTAATATTCACAAGATAGAAATAAAACCCAATCGTGTTGATACACCGCACAGCGTTTAAAAACAACCGGAAGCAAAAGGGTCATAGCCAATGACACGGATTCCAAATCGTCAGGGATATTGTGTTGTTGCTGTTGTTTCATATTCTCTCATGTGCACGCGTTAAGTATGAAGCTCACTGCGTTCGCTAATAATTGATTTACTTGGAACAAAAAAAATCGTGTCCGTTTAAAAATAGTCGGAAAAAAAAATCCATCATCATTGAAGAAGAACATGCGGCATTATGCCTGGATGCATCGGTTCAAACTGCAACGGTAACTTATACATTATTATTCAACAGCAGGAACCATTTTGAGTAACCCGTGGTGGATACGGCAGGAGCACATAGATTATATGTAGTAATACCTCTTGAAGAAATAGAAAAATACACAAAACTACACGGAAGGAGCACACAAACAACAACAACAACAACAACCACCACCACCAAAGTGCAAAGGGGGAGGAATCAGAGGGGTTCAAAAGACGGTTTCGAGAAAAAAATGCCTCGGGTTATTGCAACCGCTATCTATCGTAGAAGGACGATGGAGGAGGACGTAGGAGGAGGATCTGGCAACGTTTATGGTGGCAGAGAAAAATGATTGATGTTTTTTAAACGACTGCAGGTGGACAATGATACCTGACTTTATCCACCTGCGCTCAAGCTTACACCAAGGGAACTTCATTTCACGAAGATGATCAGTGAACCATGGGATGAGTGGCAGAATGTTAACTGACGGGACTTTTCAGGAGAAAGTTTTCTTGGTTATCACGAAGGGTATGGTTGTACAAGTCAACCATCTCCTCAAGGTTGTACAAGTCAACCATCTCCTCAAGGTTGTACAAGTCAACCATCTCCTCAAGGTTGTACAAGTCAACCATCTCCTCAAGGTTGTACAAGTCAACCATCTCCTCAAGGTTGTACAAGTCAACCATCTCCTCAAGGTTGTACAAGTCAACCATCTCCTCAAGGTTATACAAGTCAACCATCTCCTCAATGTTGTACAAGTCAACCATCTCCTCAATGTTGTACAAGTCAACCATCTCCTCATGGTTGTACAAGTCAACCATCTCCTCAAGGTTGTACAAGTCAACCATCTCCTCAAGGTTGTACAAGTCAACCATCTCCTCAAGATTGTACAAGTCAACCATCTCCTCAAGGTTATACAAGTCAACCATCTCCTCAATGTTGTACAAGTCAACCATCTCCTCAATGTTGTACAAGTCAACCATCTCCTCATGGTTGTACAAGTCAACCATCTCCTCAAGGTTGTACAAGTCAACCATCTCCTCAAGGTTGTACAAGTCAACCATCTCCTCAAGGTTGTACAAGTCAACCATCTCCTCAAGGTTGTACAAGTCAACCATCTCCTCAAGGTTGTACAAGTCAACCATCTCCTCAAGGTTGTACAAGTCAACCATCTCCTCAAGGTTGTACAAGTCAACCATCTCCTCAAGGTTGTACAAGTCAACCATCTCCTCAAGGTTGTACAAGTCACCCATCTCCTCAAGGTTGTATAAATCAACCATCTCCAGCAGCACAGCCCCGTGATCAGAAATACCAAGATCCAATACAGAAGGATCAGAAACAGGAACATTACCAGTAATACCAAGGTCTAATGTATGGCCTTGATTATGAGTGGGAGCTTTGACATGTTATACAAGTGAAAAGGTCAATGAGATTGAGGAAATCAACAGCTGGAGTGCACTTGGGACAGTCAACGTGAATGTTAAAATCTCCAAGAATAACGATGTTGGTAAAAGGAGGACAAAGAAAATTTAAGAGATCAGAAAACTCAGTTACAAATGAAGGATTAGATCTCGGGGATGATACACAAGCAATAAAACACGTGGTTGAGGAGTTAAACATTTAGGGCCAAATTTATGAAAGGCGTTGAAGAGTTAGACTTGTGTAGAATCGCTAATCGTGCGATGATTACCCTTCAAACTTAGTCACCAATCACCGAAGAGTGATTATCTAATGCAGATCAAAAACTAATCACAAGCGTTTAAATAACAAATAAACGTTTACACGTCAGTGAGAGCATGTTTAAGAATGCGTCTACGGCCTTGAAGCAAGTATTGCATGGCTTCTCATTCGTAGTTTACATGGGAAGATGAATAGGAATGCTCTAGAAGTGCTTGAATTAGCTCAAGAGGAGGCAGAAAAGGATAGGAATAGGGTGGTTCATTGACATGCATTGAGAATCTTCAAGGATATATGCAATCCTCTGGAGAAGTATAATATCAAATTTATCCGGAGTTGCAGACTCTCGAAGGAATCATTTCATTGTCTGCTGAATATAATGCAAGATGACCTGGATCAACTTACGATGAGGAGCAATGCACTGAATCCCTTCGAACAATTGTCCATGGCGCTGCGATTCTATGCAAGTGCATCATTTCATTTGGATGTTGGAGATACGTGTGCTGTTTCACAGGCTAATCAGCTGTTTAGACACGCACAACGAATCGGCTGTTTATCTCCCTTCGTAAATTGCTATTTAGACAGGCAATTAGCTGTGCGTGTACAACGATGTCTTCGTCAGCGTTTAAACTAAGGGTTAGGCGTGTATTAGCAAGACGCTCGCTAAACGCCTTTCTTTAAATTTGGCCCTTAATAGCCAAGCATTAAAATGAGAGGGAACCAGGGACATGCAATACATTCAGGTTAAAATCATCATGCTACAAAACTGATAAACCTCCACTTCAATCCGAATCCACAAGCTTTTTCAAGATACTTGAACCTGGGTGGGATTATTTCATTCAATCGCAGGCATCACCAGCATGGTGCTAAGTTTCTGTTAAGCAGAGAAAATCAATGTTTTTATCAACAATGAAATCATTTACAAGCAGGGATTTATTTGTAAGCAATTGTACATTCAAGAGAGCACATTTTACAGGTGGAGCTAAGGTTAAACAACGATGTTTCAAATTTCCGGACAGGAAGCAGATCTCTGAAATCTACTCCATGGTAGTCGGGAGACCTTCGATGGCGACACTGAACAGCATTGATCACCGAAGTGTTTACTCGGAATGCTTTAGAATAAAGGACTGCCTGTCACGAAATTGGAGACCAAACTTACCGTTACAATATATATTATGATTCCGATGTACCATCTCCGCAAGTACACTGTTACAGTGCATCACTGCTGCTGAAGCAGATTCTTGGTTTGTCATTGCCGTTATCTGTACAGTTGTCAAAGCAGGAATTTGCAATTAGTTCATGATGCCGGCGATAGCTTGTCTACTCATCGCGAAAGACACTGGGGGATTTTTAACATCCACCAACTAATACCGGCAAACGAGACATCCAGTTTAAAGTCCGTCTGAGGGACAGCACACACATTGACGTATCATTGAGATAGTACGAAAAGGGGTTCCCACCCCACAATTATGTTCCCACCCCACTCCAAGCAGTGCCAACGAAACCCGCGAAGGAGCACGAAGTCGGGGCACCGCCACGCTGCCACATTTGCGGCTCATCACAAAGACACGGGTAGGACCCACCCGGTCTCGCGGACCTGACCGCTCTTTCAGGTCCCGCGCAAATATTGGCCCACAGGCCCCGTCTGCCCCCTTGTCTTTGAGGGTGGCCTTTTCTTTTGTTTCTGTGTAAACGTGTGTGTGTAAACTTCTCCAGTCTGGTGAAGTAAAACTGTTAAGTGTTGCCGTGTGTCGGTCTTATTCGGTAGTATCTCTGCGTCATTGTTTCTTTTGTTACATTTGCTTTTTGTGCATAATTGTTTTAATTGTATATGTGTGCTCTCCGTGTGCCGCGGAATAAATGTGCATTATGTTGAACTGTTTTCCCGTTTTGCTTCGTCTTTTCTTTAATTGAATCTCCATCTTGCTTCACGTAAAGGGTTGGTAGTGGGCTTAATATGCCCGATAATTAATCGGAACCGTCGAGGCCGACGATAACACCGCTCGGTTATCCCGATAGTATGGAACGGATCGCTTAAGCGGCCCGTGTCCGGAGTCGACCTGTGGCGAGGTGCGATCGCCCGGTCTACCCTCCGCGTGGGTACTTAGATAGGTCGAGTTTGGCGAACAACCCTATCCCACGCGGGTGGCCGATTGGCACGATCGTGGTGAGGCCGAAAGGCCCACCCGTGACTAGCTCCCGGCGTTAGTCCGAGAGGGTCACGACAGAATTGTCCGTCCGGTGGGCGACGTTCCGCGATTCGAGTTACGTGGCCGTTCGCACGCCGGCGGGCACTAATTCGCAACAATATATATATATATATATATATATATATATATATATATATATATATATATATATATATATATATATATATATTGTTACGGCTGTGGAAATTCGCAGAGCACCATAAAGGATATCCCCAAGATCAGTTATATCGCTAAGTGTGTGTTCAGTTAGATTTCCCCACCGTTGTCTAAAGGGGTTTATTCGTGTGGACAGGGCTGTGATCTTTGAGTTAGCCGTTATTCTTTGCTATCGTTATTTTGGACCAACCACACCACCAACCACCTTTTTTACAAGCACCCAACCACACCACCCTCACGACCACCACACAACGCCAACCATGCCACCATTACAACCACCACACCACCAATCACCTTCTCCACACGCACGCTACAACCCTCTCCGCATCAAAAACCGTCTCTGCCATGGAGAAAGAAGAAGGAGCTCCAACACCACGCATGGGATTTTCCCTCCTGCTTTCCCGTGCTTCGGGACGGGGGAAGGGCAGATTGAACCAGGGGTCAAAGGTGATGTAGGGTGGGGGCCTGTTTTTGGGCAAAAAATGGGCCCGGCGCCCCACCCCCTTGTGGCCAGGGTAGCAGATTCTTCTTTCCTCGCGGGCCGTGAGGGGAGGGGCGGGAGCGTTGGGAATAAAAGGGCGCGCTGACGCAGCGTAGAGAGCTGCGTGGAGAGAACCGAGTCGAGAAGCTAAGGGAGTTGGTTGTTGGTCAGTCGGTGGAGGTATCGGTCTGGGTGGAGCAGTCGGTCGGTGGAGGTCTCGGTCTGGGTGAAGCAGTCAGTCGGTGGAGGTGTTTGAGAGGGTCCATCGAGGGTCGCCCAACTAAGTCACCACGAGGGTGGAGGTAACCTGCAGCGGCCTCTGGGAGTCCCTTCGGTCAACCAGTCTCCTTGGACATAAAGGCCTACGGGTCCAGTCTGACTCCCTTGCCTTTGAGGGGGTCGTTCTTTGCTTTTATTTGTGTGAATGTTGTGGCGCAATGTCCCGCAAGTAGAACTGTGTAAGTGCTTGTAAATAATAATCATAGACGGTTGTAGTGCTTTTACCTTGCTCGTGTCTTGTCCGCTTCCCTCATTAATGAAAATCCCTGTTTACGTGTGCATTATAAATAAATGTCCTTGTGTGAATGTTAACCCGTTCGTCGTGTCCTTTTCCGCCAATTGAACAGCTATCTTGCTCTCCGAATAATAGCGGGCTTTTTAATAGCCAATAAAAGAATTGGGTCCAGCGAGGTCTCGCGATAATACACCGCTGGGTTATCCCAGAATGGAACGAACCGCTTAAGTGGTTCGTGTCCAAGCAGACCTCGCTGAGGTACGGTCTCTCGGTAGTCTGCCCGCGCGAATACTTAGGTATATCGATAATTCGGCGATTGACCCTGTCGCGCACGGGTAGAGTGTTGACTAGGCCGTGGTGTGCGTTTCGAGCACACCCATGACTGGTTTCCGGCGTTGTTCCGGAAGGTCGCGACTGAATTGTCCGTCCGGTGGGCGAGACGGCCGCCATTGGCTAAAGCGGCAGTCCGCACGCTGGGCAGGCGGCAGATTCGTAACAATATATATATATATATATATATATATATATATATATATATATATATATATATATATATATATATATATATATATATATATATATATATATATATATTAGGGTGTTCCAAAAAAATTAAAGTTTGATTTTTGCTGCTCCCTGCTTTTGTCTTTGTTCCAATACCCCATAAGAACTTATAGGTCAAAAATGAACAAAATTCCATGATATTTAGGGGTTCCTCAAGTTGGCACAATTATGTCCATTATGGAGAGGGCATTTTGCACTGCAATGTCAAAAAGCTCATCTCTGTCTCCTTGGAAAAACTATTCTTTCATCCTATATGACTGCTGTGGTTTTTGAAAATATCAAACAACCATATTAATTGTGAAGTTTACTGCGTTGTGCATATTCGACGGCAAGTTGTCAGTTACAGTTTGGCAAATTTCAACAATATTGTGCCAACTTGAGGAACCCCAAAACATCCTCCAATCTGCTTCATATTTGGTGTGTATGTTTCTACTGTCAAATGGAAAAAAGGCACACCCAGGGAGCATGAATATTCATACTTATTTTTTTATTTTTTTTTTTCCCCTATTATGAAGCACACATATATATATATATATATATATATATATATATATATATATATATATATATATATATATATATATATATATATATATATATGTGTGACTAGTATAACTATCGAGCCCATCAAAAATGATTTTTTGATCAGGTTGGAATTATTTTATTTGAAATATTCAGAAACTAGAAGACATGGTGTTTTGTAGCAAGAAAAGCATTATCTTAAAACACAACATGCACAAATGTTACCCTATTTTCTTAATTTTCTGGGACCTTTCATTTCGAGGGTAAAGCCTCATGAGCGTGCCAAAGCCTGAAGCCTCGGCCTAGCGTCAGGTGTGCTCATATGTTCTTTTTTATTAGACATCACACGTATGTAAATGAACACTCGTTTTACTCTGTGCGCATTTCACATCACGTGTAGGGAATTTCACCTCCCTGCGCCTTGTATTTATTGTTATATTTTAAACGCTTCTGTACACCACCATTGAGGCCCAATTGCAAGTCACCGTATACATTTCCAAAAGAAGAGATGCAATTCCTCTTTAATGGAAAATGTTTTTCGAGTTTTTTTATCCTGAAAAAATAGACACACATTGTGTTTTATATGGTAGATTAGTTCTGGGGAGTGTTTTTTTCTGAGAACAAGGAGCTGATACTCTATGTCCGCTGACTTTTGGGTGGAACAAGGAATAGATCTGTGTCATATGAAAGCCAAATCTTGAAGGTTTTCTTTTTGAACGATCGCGTGCACAAACCAAGCTACCGAGATGGTTGCCATGGCAACATAATTCGGCCAAGCACCGCCGTGATCTAATCAGGTTGGGATAATGTCATGAAGAATAAATATCTGCAACATGAAAGCAAAATGTTCAACGATTTTTGAAATATCATGCACACAAAAGGATATTGGATCAATGCTCGGTCGGGTGGTGGGTCAGTCGGTCGGACGGACCTCATTTTAATGTCCCCCATCTCCGACCTTGTCGGAGGGGTGGGGGACAATGAGACAGGTTTTATATTCAAGTGAGGATGCCAGGTGTAATAAATATGGAACATGTTTTTATTCAAATTCAATTCAAAACACAATTTTTCCAACCAAACCCAATATTTTGTACAATAGTATTTGGAAAGGTTGAGCAGAATAAGCAATTATTTTCAACATTCATCTTCTGTGGAAAACATTTATGATCTTCAACACAAATTCCCCAAGCAGACTAATAAGTTTTTACAGGAAAGACTTTCATAAATGGTTTGGTAACCTGATGTCCATGATATATTGTTGGCACGGTCAGTATTCTTTGTCAAGGTGCTTGGCAATTGTTGAAAGTTGGATATTGGTGGTTCCCTCATAAATGGTTCCTGATGAGCATTCACAAAACATCAAAGAATCAAAATACAGAACTACAAAAGCAGGTTGATAAATCTTCAATGAAATACGTTAAGTGCAGCGACAATTAAAAGCCATGTGAAACAATATATTTCACTCGTACAGTATTGAGTTACAGTCAGTGTGACCACTCCTCATTTCAATAAATGCCAAGGTGAGCCAATGAAAAAAAGCAAAGAATTCACAAGGTTTCGGAAAAGCGATGATAATAGAAAACCTATACGCCAAGAAAACTTAGAGAAAACCAAGACGCCAAGGTGAACAACGAACAGCCAAGATCTTGTGAAAAAAGCCAAGGAGTGGTCACACTGGTTACAGTAGCACAAGATCGTAAAGAAAGCAAATCGTAGTACCTATATATAATTTTACAAGTGTCTGTTTGTTTGTGGGTTTGTTGATTTTGACTTCTATGCATTCCTGAGCTGCTGGGTGGAATGAGTTGAAAACTAGTGATTGTACTCGTAGGGTGCATGAGGAGGTGTTAGGGGGTAAAAATAAATAAAAAAAGAGCTTGGCGTTGTACTATCGTATAGAATCTTCTCGCAACTGGCAGAGTAAGTATCAGCCGCACCACTAGCAGGAGGTTTGGGAATGTTTTGTGGTGGGCTGGGTCCACCAGGAGGTCTGCCCACACTGGCTTGCTGTGCTGGAGGCAGAAGCTTGTAAACTACTTTGAGCTCATGCTACTTTACCCACCTGGCTGTTTGTATCAGAGCTCTTCCTCATGGATGGGAGCCAAGTGGTCACACACAGCCTCCAATAAGTACCTGATATATGTACCTGACAGATACTGTATTACCTGGCACGACACCTTAAGACCTCAGCTATGTACTTGGCACTCTGGTAGTGTATCTTTTCTCTTCCCCATGCTTGTACTTTACCCATTGGAATTCCCTTTGTCAAAATGGCTTCGATACCGACGTCCATTTTCATAATTCAGTTTCTGTGTAGACAATGCCTGGTGTTGGATTAATGGTTAGGGTGGCGGGCTTGGGATCCGAGGATCCTGAGTTCAAATCCCACTCGGCTGTTTAATTAATATCAGGTGGGGTTGACTCTGCCTGTCATCCTTCCGAGGTCTGCAAAATGAGTGCCAGCTTGCTGGTATCCTGTGTCGGAGTGGCGACCCATCCAGGATTGTGCGCAATAGCCAAGGAGACTGCTTAGGCAGCACCAACGCTCTGCACAGAGTATGGTCCCAATGGATGGATGGATTTTGTGTCGTCAAGCCTCATCTTGAGTTTCTTTTTCTTGATGACCCTATCCCAAAAGAAAGCTATTTGTCTGCCTATATGAAGAAATTGCATCACTCATCTTGCCGAGCCTATAACTTCTGTCTGGCACATGAAACAGACTCTTCAAGCTAATGAACATACAGAAATCAGATCTTGCAATGCCGTTGGTGTGTCCTCAGAATCTCACAATATAAATGGTTGTTTTTAAATCAGGAGCTTTCAGTGCAGCCGGCAAGATAGCCTAGCTAGAGGTATGCAGTATGCACACTCGCCTCTGAGCTGTCGAGCCTGGGTTTGAACCCCCCACCAGCTGCAAACTGTCATCCTGGTACAGTATTTTGCAGGCAGAGCAATTCATCAAAGTGAGTGCCATCACTCGAATATATGTTAAACTGGGCGTCCCGCCTGCAGGCATTAGTTGGTGTACATTTAAGACCTCATGGTGTCCTTCAGGAAAAGTAGGTGAGCTACCATTGGGACACCATGGAGATGAGTGCTTATTCTTCATGAGAGCTGTTTCCAGTCATAGCAATGATAATTTTGAGTTGCTGCACGGGTCTGTGCTGCTTTATGCTGTTGTTGGTTGATTGCATTTGTAATTGTGGTTTCTAAATGTTGGTTTTATAGTGTTCGTTTTGTAGTGTTGGTTGTGGTGTTGAGTGTAAGGTTGAGAGTGAGGTTGAGTGTAATGTTGAGTGTTGCAAATCGGGCAGTAAAAATAGGAATAAAGAAGGTCAACTACTTTTTGCAACAAAATTTCAATTGCCATGTCAGGCTAGTTTGGAAGAGGATTGTTTAACCGACAGTGACCTTTACTTGCCTTGGACCAGAGGCCAACTATTGAGGTCGAGCCCAGAGACTGTTATGTTCACTGTGTACGTATGCGTTTCATCATCAGCAAAGAGCAATGCCCTAGCTTCTAAGTGAGTTGTTCTCACTTCCTTGAGGCTGAGATGAAAAAGGAATGCCTTCTCTTTTTAGCAAGAGTGGAGTTCAACTGACACAACGGCCATTATACTTTGTGAATTCTGATAACTGAATGCAACCAGGACAAACATCTTGTTCTTGCGTATGGCAGCTTGGCTGCTGGGTAGCTATAATTTTGTTGGGGCATGACTATGCCACTGATGCTGTGCCCCTCTACTGGTACTCATTTCGCTGATCTCGGAAGGATGACAGGCTGAGTCAACCCCACCTGTTGTTAATTCAGTGGCTAACGGGGCTCAAACTCAGGACCCTAAGATCCCAAGCCAGCTACCCTAACCACTAAGCAAACACCAGGCTTCTGAAAAACATGTCTGTTACCTATGCAAGAGTTTCAGAGGGCAGCTAGGACATTTATAACATTCAAAGACACAAGTTATCCATCTTAGAGCAGGTTGACAGAGCAGATACTGCTTGCTGCTGCCTCCTATGGGGATATCTGCAGCCTTGCATGTACGAGAACAGCCTATCTTTTGGGGGTTGTCATACACCCATTGTGTCCAACAAATTTCCTCCGAATCTGTGGATAACCTTTTGAGACATCCAGCTCGCAAACACACAAATAGAAACAAGGATAAATACATAATACTGAAGCTGGACGAAGGCAATAAATCACAAAGATAATAATATCAATATATATATATATATATATATATATATATATATATATATATATATATATATATATATATATATATATATATATATTGTTGCAGATTCGCGCCCGCCCGCGTGCGGACGGCCACGTAACTTGAATCGCGGCACGTCGCCCACCGGACGGACAATCCAGTCGTGACCCTCTCGGACTAACGCCGGAAACCAGTCACGGGTGGACCTTTCGGTCTCACCACGATCGTGCCAATCGGCCCCGCGTGGGATAGGGTTGCTCGCCAAATTCGACCTACCTAAGTACCCACACGGAGGGTAGACCGGGCGATCGCACCTCGCCGCAGGTCGACTTCGGACACGGGCCACTTTAAGCGACCCGTTCCGTACTATCGGGATAACCGAGCGGTGTTATTCGTCGGCCTCGACGGTTGGATTAATTATCGGGCGTTTTAGCCCACGACCAACCCTTTACGTGAAGCAAGATGGAGATTCAATGAAAGAAAAGACGAAGCGAAGCGGGAAAACAGTTCAACAATAAGCACATTTATTTCGCGATGAACGGAAAGCACACATATACAATTCCACCAAAAGCACATGTAAAAGAAGAAGACAATGCAATATTACACAAAAAGCAAATGCAACAATGCAGATCTATCCGACTACCGGGCACACGGCAACACTTATACAATTTTACTTCACAGACGGCGCCGACAACACATATTCCCAAAGCAAAAGAAAAGAGAACCACCCTCCAGGATGAGGGGGTAGGCGGGCCTGGGGCCGAGACCGTGTCGGGCCTACCCGTCTGATGATGAGACGCGGAGCGGCGGTGGTGCCTCAACTCCGCGGGCCTCGCGGACAGTGTCTGGTAGGGGGTGGGAAGGGGGCCCCCTTTGTCGCACTATCTCAGCGCGGGGGGAAACAGGAGGGGGTTGCTGATGCTCGGGGGAAGGAGGATATCACCCTGTCTCGGGTCCCGCGGCGAGCGTCTCCTCCTCCACCTCGGTCGCGTTGCTGGCCTCTCCCTGTGCAGCTCCCGGCACCGACGCGAGCACCCCCTCGTCCGCCTTCGCCGCCGTCACCTCTCCACAGCTCCGTCCTCTTCACTCTGACTAGTACCACTTCTTTCCAGCTCCACCGACGACTCTCTTGAACTCCGCACACTCAACTCTCAACTTCCAACTGAACTGAACTTGACTGACGAACGCAGCCGTTTATATAAGCCCCGTGGCTTCGCTCTTTCACCCTTGACCCTCTGCCTCCGACCCTTCACCTCTCTTGCTGGCTCCCCATTGGCCCGAGGAAAAGTGGGCGTGAATGCTTTTTGATCCATGAATTTGCATATAGCGACCGCCCTCCAACGCCCTGGAGGCGGGGCCAAATCGCCCCTCGCTCACCGATTGGACGGAACAAAAGTGGGCGTGAGTCGTTTTTGATCCGTTTTCTGTGGAAAGTCCGTGATGTTTTTGAACACGCTGCTCGGTGCGCGCCCTACACGAGTCCAGCATCGGCGCCCACAAGTGGCGCGAGAATGGTGGCGATGCGACGGTGGCGAGTTGTGACGGTAAAGGTCGTGGCGGTTGTGGTGAAGCGGCGTTGTGGTTGGTGGTTGTTGTTGTGAAGCGGCGTTGTGGTTGGTGGTTGTTATTGTGAAGCGGCGTTGTGGTTGGTGGTTGTTGTTGTGATGGCTGTTGAGACGTGGTTGGTGGTGGTAATAATGGCGGCTGGTCCAAAATAAAGATAGTAAAAGAAAAACGGCTATCCAGAAGAGTCGCAGCCCGCATGAATGACATTTATTCCCTCTAGACAACGGGTTTGGGCCTAACTACACATATACTTACAGAGATATCTCACCTAAGGGACCTGAATGGTGGTTTGTGAATTTCGTCAACCAAAACACTACCCCCTCCCCTTTTTACAGACTCGTCCCGAGTCGTCAAATTTTCGTGTGCCATCATGTGTAGTTTTCCCCTAGTACATTTTACCTACGGATCCCTGAGTGGGACATTCATGGTATTCGTGTCCCCAAAATAAATAACCTGAGGGCTGAGTAACTACCTAAACAAACTCACTCACACGGACGACTTAAATAAAATTGCCGGCGCTAAGACATACATGCCGGGGGCGCACTCATATTTACAGTACATCTTACCTTAACTTACAAATTTTACACTAAACCATGGCCCAGGATCAATGAACTCTGCAAAAAGAAAACAGTTAGCAGGGAGCCAGGCTGCTCGCATGCAGTCTCTGGCTCAAACAATGCAGGTGACAGGGAACGTGGCCGGCTGCTCACACGCAGTCCAAGGCCTTCCCTTTTGAACTGAACGCAGTGAACCACAACGGTGCATGGGCTGCACAAATGCAGTCTCCGTGCCAGCTCAAGTGGCACACGCAATGAACATAACGAATGGATGGATGAATGGTTTGAACTGAACGCCGTGAACCACAACGGTGCATGGGCTGCACAAATGCAGTCTCGGTGCCAGCTCAAGTGGCACACGCAATGAACACAACGAATGGATGGATGGATGGATGGACGCAAACACGGTGCATGGGCCGCCACTGCAGGTCCGTGTTGTAGCTGCCAACAGGGCAGTTCTTGCAGCTTGCAAAGTGTTGCCTTGATCCTGGCGCACATGGCAATGAACAGGGGGGTGCAAAGCAAAAATTGAATGGGGCTGGTGAACAGGGGCAGTGGGCATGGCATGGCAAAGGCAGCAGGCAAACACAGCCCGCAGAAGAAGGCCGCTGCAGGCAAACACAGCCGGCAGATGAACTGGCCGGCACAGGCCTTGAAGAAAAACAGCCAGCAGATGAAGTGGCCGGCACAGGCCTTGAAGCAAAACACGGCTAGCCGATGAAGTTGGCCAGCCTTTGCCGTTCAGTGGAGGTTGGTGGAGGGAGTGCGGTGGTGCTGGCCACTTGGAAGGCGGGCTCGGACCTACCAACCTGTCTCCCTCCCACCTATCGCCTTTGCCTGTCACTGGACATACCCACTCCCTTAATTTGTCAAACCCCAATTTAGCCCCAACTTATTTTTTCTTTATTTTTATTTTTTACTTCCCCACTATAAATCGTCCCCTAACCCCCTTTATCGTCTTTGTTCGGCTAACCTATCCTGTCACCTAGCCTACTCCCAACCCCTACGTTCCCTTCCCGGAGGGGAATAAGGGAGAGCTAGTGTCCTGTGTCGAGGCCCAACGAAGCCTCAGAATGGCCTCCCCAGAGTTCAGCGATCTAACCCAAAGTGGGTCCAGCGGCCCACAACGAGAGCGAGGGGATGGATGGTGTGGAGGGGTACACTTCCTAATCTACCCTATCCATTTAACCGTTAAACTACCCCGGGGCTTTCAACAAGCGCCTCTCGCTGAAACTATTGGTTCTAACAACCCAGATTCCCGTCGCCTGTGTTGGTGTCCTCACAATTTCGGGCCTCGCCCCCCCAATTTTCTCTCCGTGCCCTCACACGGTCTCATGGCTGGGACACGTGGCTCCCTTTGGCAGGCACGACCCTCTGCCAATTCCCCAGCTATGGCACCCCCGGGCACTACACTGCCTCCGAGCCTACCAGCTCCCTAACACCAGGGAGTGCCCCCCCATGGCACCTCCCCTGAAACGCACACGTGGCAGGCTGGCTTCCCAGGCCCCTTTCCGAGGGTCACCCGTGCCCACAACACTGCCCACGCGGCTAATGGCGCCCCGGGCCCCAGCACCAAGCAGGCGCACCCGTGCCCACTACGCTATCCCGGCCCCCCATGGGCCCTTGGCCTACCACGGCCGACTAGCCTGGTGCCCGGGGTACCCACTCAGCGATACTCACCTTTCGCAGCCACGCTCCCAAGCCCGTCAACAGGGCTCCTGCACCCCTCCAAACGGGTTTCGAGCCTACACTCCCACCAACAACAAAACGACCTCCATTTTTGTTAATTTGACTAACCCCCTAACTCACTCTACACTGACCCCGGGAGTCCCTTGGGCGGGAGTCACTCCTCCCCCCAATCACTCATCGCACCATGCATTCCCCATTCGCTCCATACCCACAGACCCGCTGGCCTCACTCACTCGTCATGTACTCACCTCACAACTCTTCAACACACACACTGCTGAACTCTGCCATCCTTCTAACTACCTCCCCTAACTAACTCGTGCTCCCACGTCGTCCCTTAAACTACAGCACGTTCCTTTTAACACTACGTAGCTGAACTACGTCCCCTCTACACATTCACTGTCTGTCACTGTTCTCAAATGTCCCAAAACTTATTTACCCAACCTAAATCTCGCTACAATCCCTCCAACTAATCCATTCCACGGACTCCATGAGGACTTACCCCTGCCCCATGAAGTCGGTCTAACTAAGCTAACCCTTCCCCCTAACTAGTTTCCATCCTGTGCCCAGGTCAAGGGGGTCTTCCACCCCTTGCCCAGGAATCCTGTGCACCCGAAAGTGAGGCTTGCTTTTTTTTTTTTTTTTTTTTTTTTTTTACATGCGCAGCACCAGCGCGGCAACTCACAGCTCGAGCACTTTGCACCTGGCCGTGACGTCATGCAGCTGCACGTGTACCTCGTCCCTCCTTGGACGGTACCATCCGGCAGGGATACCCCTCCTGCCGGATTCCAACCCCACGTGCAGCCATGGTGTCACCGTGCGCATAAAAAAAAAATACAAGCCCCACGTCTCGAGGGGTTCCCCACGCGAACACATGTGCTTTGCCCGTTGGAGCTTAACACACACGATCGCGTGGAGAACCCGTCCGGTCCAAATCCATAATCCTGCCTAAACTTTGTCCGTCCGCGGGATCGGCAAATCCACCGCGTGCGTTTCCGGACCGGGACTTCACTCTCGCAAGCGAGCACGTGGGGGCCTCGTGCGTTGCACAGCACGGACCTCGTGCTCACTGCTGGGTGAACCCGGCACGGTCCCCGAAACAACTACAGCCGCTACTCAGCTTCCTTTCCTCACATGTCGCCGTCGTCGCCATTCGACCCACGCACACCTGCGTGTTACGACGCTCACACTCCACTCCATTACATTCACACCGGGAGACGCGGCTGCGTGCTCCCGCATGCCAACCGACATCTCCCTCACATACCGCTCTCTCACACACACGGTCTCCCTTGCATAAACCATACCACTCACATGTGGTGCTCCATTCACTCGCGGCGTGCTGGGAAGCACGTACTCCGGCACCATCGCCACCACACCACTCACATACGGGGTCGCTTCCACACACGGGGACGCACTCACGCCTTGCACCACACACACAGGGACAACTACACTGGGGATTCGTGTCCCCACAAGGGTCTCCGGGGCCTCTATACCCCCCAAGCTCTCCGTGCACCTGTCCACAGCACTCCTCCCCTCGACCTCGCAAAGCACGACCGAACTCACCTGGTCGTGACTCGCCTCAAGGGGGCATACTCCCTCCCCTCGTTCCTGGAGGAGGCCATCCAGCTGCTCGCACTGGGTCTCCACCCAGTCCACCAACTCACCCCCATTATCCTCCACTACCTGTGTGTGTGTGTGTGCGTCACTTACCCCGTCTTCATCGTGCAGCCTTCCCTCTATCGTTCCCTTCCCGGCTACCGTCACGACCCTCGCCCAACACGCCCCCCGAATCATTTTTTCACCCGCCTCCACCGCGGGCCCGACAGCCGCTGCACCCCCTTCCAGCTCGTTCGCTCCCACACGTGGAGTCGCCATTTTTATCTCCCCGGTCACGGCCTTCATGCCCGCCTGCAGGCATCGGCCCATGTTCTGCGTCCCACCCTGCAGCTTTTTCGTTTCTTCCTTCATTTGCTTGTTCATGCCTTTTACTTCGTTTATAAATTCAGTTGTGTTTGCATCCATCTTTTCGATTATTTGTTGTGTATTCGCATCCATCTTTTGTGCATTTGCATCCATCTTTTGTGTATTCGCATCCATCCTTTCGTTCATTCCTTTTATTTCGTTTTTCACTTCATTTGTCATTGCCGCCAGCATGGCGCATAGCTGGGCCATGTCGGGTGCGCTTGGGTGAGCCGTTTCGGCAAGGGTCGGGGGGTTTTGGTGGAGAGGGGGAGGGGAGGTGTCATACACCGCGGCCGCTGCCGCACCCATTTCGGGCTCTGGGTTCAGTTGGGCGAGTTCGTTTTCCTGTACAATCAACATTTCCTGCACGGGGATTTCATCCTGAGCCATGGATTCTACACATTCTACATCCATTTCTAATACCCCCGGCTCCCGCTCGCCTTGAGACGCCATCTTGCTTCTCTTAAAGGGTTAATTTAGCTCGCTCGTAATTTGGAGGGAATCGGGGGTCGCTTCTCTCACCCCTGGACCGATACCCGTGAATTTAGCTGGAGACAGGAGAGCCCGTTTTCCCGTTCTCCGATACCAGTGCCGCGAGGAGGGCGATGGGTTTATATCGCACGACCTGACACCAGTGTTGCGGATTCGCGCCCGCCGGCGTGCGGACGGCCACGTAACTTGAATCGCGGCACGTCGCCCACCGGACGGACAATCCAGTCGTGACCCTCTCGGACTAACGCCGGGAACCAGTCACGGGTGGACCTTTCGGTCTCACCACGATCGTGCCAATCGGCCCCCGCGTGGGATAGGGTTGCTCGCCAAATTCGACCTACCCAAGTACCCACACGGAGGGTAGACCGGGCGATCGCACCTCGCCGCAGGTCGACTTCGGACACGGGCCACTTTAAGCGACCCGTTCCGTACTATCGGGATAACCGAGCGGTGTTATTCGTCGGCCTCGACGGTTCGATTAATTATCGGGCGTTTTAGCCCACGACCAACCCTTTAAGTGAAGCAAGATGGAGATTCAATGAAAGAAAAGACGAAGCGAAGCGGGAAAACAGTTCAACAATAAGCACATTTATTTCGCGATGAACGGAAAGCACACATATACAATTCCACCAAAAGCACATGTAAAAGAAGAAGACAATGCAATATTACACAAAAAGCAAATGCAACAATGCAGATCTATCCGACTACCGGGCACACGGCAACACTTATACAATTTTACTTCACAGACGGTGCCGACAACACATATTCCCAAAGCAAAAGATAAGAGAACCACCCTCCAGGATGAGGGGGGTAGGCAGGCCTGGGGCCGAAACCGTGTCGGGCCTACCCGTCTGATGATGAGACGCGGAGCGGCGGTGGTGCCTCAACTCCGCGGGCCTCGCGGACAGTGTCTGGTAGGGGGTGGGAAGGGGGCCCCCTTTGTCGCACTATCTCAGCGCGGGGGGAAACAGGAGGGGGTTGCTGATGCTCGGGGGAAGGAGGATATCACCCTGTCTCGGGTCCCGCGGCGAGCGTCTCCTCCTCCACCTCGGTCGCGTTGCTGGCCTCTCCCTGTGCAGCTCCCGGCACCGACGCGAGCACCCCCTCGTCCGCCTTCGCCGCCGTCACCTCTCCACAGCTCCGTCCTCTTCACTCTGACTAGCACCACTTCTTTCCAGCTCCACTGACGACTCTCTTGAACTCCGCACACTCAACTCTCAACTTCCAACTGAACTGAACTTGACTGACGAACGCAGCCGTTTATATAAGCCCCGTGGCTTCGCTCTTTCACCCTTGACCCTCTGCCTCCGACCTTTCACCTCGCTCCCCATTGGCCCGAGGAAAAGTGGGCGTGAATGCTTTTTGATCCATGAATTTGCATATAGCGACCGCCCTCCAACGCCCTGGAGGCGGGGCCAAATCGCCCCTCGCTCACCGATTGGACGGAACAAAAGTGGGCGTGAGTCGTTTTTGATCCGTTTTCTGTGGAAAGTCCGTGATGTTTTTGAACACGCTGCTCGGTGCGCGCCCTACACGAGTCCAGCATCGGCGCCCACAAGTGGCGCGAGAATGGTGGCGATGCGACGGTGGCGAGTTGTGACGGTAAAGGTCGTGGCGGTTGTGGTGAAGCGACGTTGTGGTTGGTGGTTGTTGTTGTGAAGCGGCGTTGTGGTTGGTGGTTGTTATTGTGAAGCGGCGTTGTGGTTGGTGGTTGTTGTTGTGATGGCTGTTGAGACGTGGTTGGTGGTGGTAATAATGGCGGCTGGTCCAAAATAAAGATAGTAAAAGAAAAACGGCTATCCTGAAGAGTCGCAGCCCGCATGAATGACATTTATTCCCTCTAGACAACGGGTTTGGGCCTAACTACACATATACTTACAGAGATATCTCACCTAAGGGACCTGAATGGTGGTTTGTGAATTTCGTCAACCACAACAATATATATATATATATATATATATATATATATATATATATATATATATATATATATATATATATATATATTATAATCAAGAATATTGAGATACCTTAATTTTGAGAGCACACGTGTAAGAAAGGGTCCGTTTAATGCTGGCTTAGTGGGGCAGATAGCAGCAATTTTTGAGATGAATCGTGCAAATGATGATACAAGCATCAAATTTGGCACATTTGTTCTCCGGGGATTCTAATTAAATCTGCCTGATTGGCCATTTGAAAATCCAAATTTTGAAAAATTTGAAAAAAAAAAAAAAAAACTTCAAAAAAGTCAAGATCACGAATCAATGTTGGATGCTGGCTGAGATTGGTGAATGTTTCAGAAACATCATCAAAGACGTTCCAAGTCTGCCATGCAGTTTTCTTCCCTTTACCGCGGAAGGCAGATACGACGTCACATCCAGTGAACGCATGGAAGTATGGGATCCCTCGAGCTTTCTCAGGTCCTACTGCAGAAACTACCTCATGGACTGGAATCCATCGCACCTTGGCTCCTTGGCCAAAGGCAATCCACATGTTATCAGGACCTAGTTCCTGTAAGGATGGCAGTACAGATATTGCTATGACTAGTACGTCCGTGTCATTAGCCTTAATGATAATGGACTTGCTACCATCCGTCGTTGCATCCCTGGCGTGTACAAAAAATTTGAGTGTCAGCTTCTTCATGACAACATGGAGACTAGGGTAGTCGAAAAACAGCAAAAAAAAATTCAGATGTTGTCTCCACAAGCCTTAAATTATTCCACTATGATTCAATAACGCGCATAAAAAAATTTAAGTTGATCGGAGGTGATTTAGAGGTCGCTCCATGTGACGACTTTTAGTTTCATGAGTTGATTAAATTAGGGTATGGTCAGGTACGATTACGGGTACTTCTGGATGTCCGAGGTGGAAATGGAGTGCATTTTCGAACTCTATGGGGTCGATTTACTCTAAGAATTGACCGCACCGACATTGAATTCACTTCCATTTCGAAAATATGACCTAAAACAAGATTTATCATTGCTGGAGTTGAGTTACTAATCCTACTCATTTCGATATTTTCTAATCTATAATTAATTTGTAGTCTGTCTAAACATTTCTTCGAGTAAATCGACCCCACTGAGTTCGAAAATGTAGTCCATTTTCACCTAGGAAGTTCAGAAGTGTACGGATTCGCATCTCACCATACCCTAATTTTTCAATCAATGGAATCACAAGCTATTTGAATATTTCGTCTCATTTACCAAATACCACTATCATCTCCACCTCTATTGCTGTCTCCACTCCCGCCTGAACTTATTTCTAGCCGGCCCAACATCCAGTGTTTTAGATTCAATGATTCACGAAAAATATGTTAGTTATTTATTTGGTGATTATTTTATTAAATTAGGGTATGGTGAGATGCGAATCCGTACACTTCCGAACTTCCTTGGTGAAAATGGACTGCATTTTCCAACTCAGTAGGGTCGATTTACTCTAAGAAATGTTTAGACGGACAACAAATTAATTATAGATTAGAAAATATCGAAATGAGTAGGATTAGTGACTGAAATCCAGTAATGACAAATCTTGTTTTAGGTCATATTTTCGAAATGGTAGTGAATCCAATGTCGGTGCAATCATTTCTTAGAGTAAATCGACCCCATAGAGTTCGAAAATGCACTCCATTTCCACCTCGGACATCCAGAAGTACCCGTAATCGTACCTGACCATACCCTAATTTATTCAAGTCATGAGACAAAAATCGTCATAGGGAGGGACCTCTGAATCACCTCCGATCAAGATAAAAAATTTTATGCATGTTATTGGATCATATTAGAATAATTTTAAGCTTGTGGAGCAACATTCTATTTTTTCGACTTTTTTGGACCACCCTAATGGAGACACAGCATCCAGTACTTCCTTGTGTTGTTAATGGCATCTTCTCCTTTTGTGACAATGACTGTGCTTGTTGTCGGTGCTTCACACATCTTTTCCGCAAGGAAGTGAAACAGCTCAGTCTTGTTGCTGTCATCTCGAAGAAAGCTTCTCCAGTTACTTGGGGTCTTACTGGTTCCTGTTACTCTTCTTCTGATTCCTTGCCCCCTTTTCGACCTTGCCTCGGACTTCAGACTTGACTTCTTGTACACATCAAACACTACGTCCACCCTCTCGTACTTGGCACCATAGGATTCCACCTTTGGGATGATGTCTTCTTTAGCATAGTCATCAAATATCTTTGAAGTGCGTGGAGGTAGGGCATTGATAAGTGCTGAGCCATCAATGATGACTGCATCTCCCCTTGGTTCTCTGTCTGGGATGGTCACTTGCGCTTCAAGAATTTCAAAGAGGCTGTGACTTCAAATTATTTTGAAGTTTTTTATTTTTTATTTTTTTCAAATTTTTCAAAATTTGGATTTTGAAATGGCCAATCAGGCAGATTTGATCAAAAAGCCCTGCAGAACAGAAATGCCAAGTTTGATGCTTGTATCATAATTTGCACGATTTTTCTACTATCTACTACACTAGCTTCCTCGATTGACGTCCGGTCCACAAGTGAACCCTAAAAGTGGCAACTGTGCTCGAAGTTGGTTGACAAAGCGAGTAAGCAAATTATAGCTTTGGTACTTATGCCATTGAAGCCTGGTGTTGGCTTAGTGGTTAGGGTGGCGGCTTGGGATCCCAGGGTCCTGAGTTCAAGCCCCGGTGGCTGCTGAATTAACACCAGGGGGTTAACTCAGCCTGTCATCCTTCCGAGGTCGGCGAAGTGAGTACCAGTGTGGTCCCGGTGTATGCCCCGGTTAGAATAGGTGTACCATATCCCTGTGTGTCGTAAGAGGCGACCAGGATTGGTGTCAGGAAGGGCATCCGGCCATAAAACATTGCCTCAAGAAAAAGCCCAACCCCTGCACAGCAGGGAAAAATGGCTGTAAAAACGGTCATTTTACTTATGCCATTCTACTGACTTCATTGGAAATGTGCATGGCTCACAAAGTGGATATGCTGTGGTATGTTTGTGGGAAATTCCACATAAAACTATTATGAGGTATTTAGACAAACCATCAATGGTCAGAAATGAAAGTGGACATCTTGGGGAACCTGTAGAAACCAGCAATATCATACTCTCCATTTCCCTGTTTTATTAAAGATGAATTAAAGCAACAGAATATGGGTATTTTAACCTTAGAAATGTTACAGTTTGATTGGTAAAATTTTTATTTTACTGTACGTTTCTTATGTGACAGTTATTTTGAGTGTGGTGACTCAGAATGTGAACTTTGGTGTCTCTTTTATATTTTGATGATGTTCTGTCTCCCTATTCAGGTTTTGTGGCATCTACCCTATCTGATGAAATAATTGATTCGTACATAACGCTTCGTGTCCACTGCATCGAGAAAAATATGGAGTCCAGTGTTGATAATGTTTCTTATGATTTTTATTCCAAATCTCCCTTAATTTCTTGGAAATATGACAGAGTCTAACGGCAGAAAAATATAGATCAAAATTGTGATCAGAAAAATAAAATTCGGACCGCAAGTAATCCCGTCTTGATTTTTGTGTCAGTCCTGTTATGTACGAATCATCATCTCTCATCGGACACAAATAACGCTAGCATTAGAAAATCTTGCCGTCTTGCAAACTTCCCCGATTGATGGATATAATAGGCACTTGCAAGCGTGTCAGCACATTTCCATTCGCCGTCGAGTGCAGCGTTTGTCTTCGTGTCCGTGTCTTTGCGAGAGCCGTAACGTACGACTCCAGCATGAAGACGCCGAGCGAATGAGGTGACTTGCATTTGTCTGATAATTCTTCATTTTAACCAACGCTAGAATTTTTTTGGTGCTTCGTGAGGATCCGAGAGGTAAGAATTATGTTTTTCTTTTCATGTTTAAAGTGATTATTTTCAAAAGTTCGAAAGAAATTGATTCTATTTTAACGTTATTTTTCGCTTACAAGTGTGGCTTTCTTTGCTACTGAACTCTTCTGTGTTTTCTTCGTAATTTATAACATCGGACTCTCAAAATGTGCTGTTTTTTTCTTTTTCCTGTCAGAGTAAAAATTATCTGTTTCTTATCCCAAAATATAATATTTACCTTGTTTTTTTTTCATCTGATTCCGTACATAACGCTGACGCCAAACTCGAAATTTGAACGTGTATTTACAGTGTTGTATATATTCAGTGGTAACTATAAAAGCGGATGTGCTGCAGGTCTAAAAATTTAGATTTAGCTATTTGAATACATGCAGATTAACATAATGGGTTGCATTTCATGTTTCCCTAAACTTTTTTTTTGCCCTTTGTGTAACAGTAGTGTACCCACTTTGTGAGCCATGCACAAATACTTGAATAATATATGTACCTTTCAATATCCAAAAAGAGATATAATGCCTGAAATGTGCTCATAAATATGTTGTAAATATGGGGAGATCCCTCAGTTGTGAAGTGAAAAGGAAATTCCCTCTTGAGCGTAATTTAAACATTTTCAGTCGATGTTTTTGTTACGATGCAACGTATATGTCTGTAAACACATCAACTTGCATGCACATAGTCATCTTTGCTTGAAATGAGAATCAGGTTTCAAAGAGAAAATGATGATGTGCCAGTTCGTGTGCCTGGAGTACAGGTGGAGCATACCAATTTTGCAGTCCCGGTAATACTTTTCAATTGGGAAGCTCGTTGTAAATCCAACTCCACCCATCCACTCGATACATTTTGAGGTGGTCAGTGTGGCGACCTGGTGGAAAACATGGCAACAAGTATCAAAACCGAGTATCCGAGTTCGAGATGAACAACATCATTGTTGCCTCGACATTATTACCATTGTCGAGATTTCAGAGTTTGTTTTATCATTTTACAATAAGAGCTGAAACAGGGTAAATTTTCTGCAAAGCCAACAAGTCATTCCTCAAGTTTCATTCAAACGTGGCAGGCAGTGATTTTCAGCATCTATTTGTGCTTTCACCACTGCCGACTCTTAACAACAAGAATATTTAAAAGATTCATTGTTGTTATTGTTAATTTGGACGAATGTACTGTAATGGACTCAGGTGAGACCGAGTCCGTGAGAGACCGCCGGAGATAAACTCACAAGATGCAGAGTGGAGGCATCCTGCACATGTGTGGCGAGTTTGTGGAGAGTGTGATTATGTGGTATAAACATAACCGCGTGGCAGTTTCAGCACGTGCGGTTTATGGGAGGAATATGATTGTATCGGAAAACGAGATGACGACTCAAACTACGTAGCAAATAAGAGTAGGTTTACAAAAAAAAAACAACATTTAGTAAATCATGGGGATAGCGGACGGGAAGCAAAAATAGCAATCAAAAATACAGAAAATACATATCGTTACAAGTTCGGGTCCAGTGGGGGTTGCCAGGGGAGTTCTCGGACTTACTTTCCAGCTGATGACCCTGAAGCTGTTAGCTGCAGATAACTCTGTGACAGGACGGGTTACAACGCCACTACAGACCCTGTCTGAGACGCTTAATTTAGGTAGGGTTCAGCGTCTAAATCCCACTTTACCTTCCCGGCAATCACCACAGATAAGGACTGTGCTTCCCAACGTTCCACTGCTATCAATCAAAACGGTTGAGCGATACCATAAGAGGAACGTTGGCTAATGTCTGACAAGAACAAAACAGTGGGTCAACACTTCAAGCTCAGTAAAATTGCGTGGGAAGCAATGATGAACAGCAATCTTCAAGTCATGCCACGGATTTTCCATTGGATTTATGTCGGGGCTCTGACTGGGCCATTCAAGGACATTTATCTTTTTGTTCCTTAGCCATTCTAGTGCAGCTTTGGCGATGTGCTTCGGGTTGTTGTCATGGAGTGGATTTCTGCACACCTCAAATGGGACTCAAGGTGGGATTTTTTGAGTAATGGCTTCCTTCTTGCCACCTTACCATACAGGCCAGACTTGTGGAGTGCTTGGGATATTGTTGTCAAATGCACACAGTCACCAGTCTTCGCCATAAAGGTCTGTAGCTCTTCCAAAGTTGCCATTGGCCTCTCGGCGGCCTCTCTGATCAGTCTCCTTGCTTGGTCGTCCAATTTGGAAAGACAGCCCGATCTCGGCAGGATATTGGTGGTCCCATATGCCTTCCACTTCTTAATCATTGTCTTGATTGTACTCCAAGGGATATTCAAGGCCTTTGAAATAATTTTTATATCCATCCCCTGACCTGTGCCTTTCCACAGATGGATGGACGGATAATAATAACTTTTTTTTTTTAAAGGAAGTAAACAAAAAACTCATCAATTTCCTGGCCCGACTAATTAATTATTATATATAGCATAGCACCCACATTCTGGGTAGGTCAAGTATGTGCATCTCTTGTTGAAAAATGTACAGTCTGTGTTTTTTAAGTTGACTATAGATGTTTGTGTGGTGTGTGCTTAATAGATGGTCTAAACTCTAAAGGGTACGCTCCAAACAGCTCGAAAGGGCCGAAACTCTCAAGCATGTAAAAAGGGTCTAAAAAGGTCCAAGTGGTCTAAAACACTAAATGGTCAGGGGTCCAAGCTGTCTCATCTGTCTGAAGGGTGTAAGGGGTCTTAAGGGTCTTTGCAGTTGAAAGGGCCTTCGTTGTCTTTAAGGTTAAAAGGGTCTTAAAGGTATTTAGGTCTTCAGTGTCTAAATGTCTTTGGGGTCTTCAGGGTATTGGAGGTATTAAAGAGTCTTTGAGGTTGTAAAGGGTCTTATGGGTCTTTTGGGTCTTCAAGCATCTTCAGGGTCCAAAGAATCTTATGGATCTAAAATGTCTCAAGGGTGTTAAGTGTTTTGTGCGTCTCGGGGTCTTTAAAGGCTGAGGTGGGGGATAAAAATACCCTTACGCCAATCTCCGGGTCAGACTTGGTCTGTGTGCCAAATTTGGTGGTTGTCGGCCAAGCCGTCTTTGTGATAATGCAAACAGACAGACAGACAGACAGACAGACAGACAGTCAGACAGACGGCAAATTTTATTCATTCAAAAAATCATGGGGACAATGGTAAATCCCTACGGAAGCCATAAATATCAAAAGTAGCTAAACCCCGTGGATCAACTTGTACACAGATTAATGGATTAATAAGGACATCAGAAGGCAAGAGCAAATCACCACATTACATTGGACGATTTGAACCTCAGGGAATAGCAAACGTCATGCTCAGATGGGAGTACAAAGGACGAAAAACAAAACCACAAACTCAACATAATTACTGAGAACAACACGCCCTGCAGATATACAAGTCTGCAGTGATTATGCTCCAGGCTGAAATACCAGTTTTGATCAGCAATTTGAAACTTTTCATATCAAGTTGAAATTTCGATTCCATAAGAGCATTCCAAAATTCTCATCTGGCTGAATTCAAACCTTATAAGAGGTGGTGGTGAACAGCAATTTTGAAGGCCTGGAAGGAAGAATGGGATTGAACAGAGTGAGGGTGTTTACTCCAAAGGTGGGGAAAAAAAGAGGAATGAAAGAGTGAAGGTGAGCAGTGAATCTTCATTTTGGTAGTTTCACCAGAAGGGGTTTTGACGGACATTGAGTGCCCTGCGGAAATATGGTGTGGACAAATAGCAGACAGAGCGGGGGGGAGGGGGGGCGAGACCGGAAAGGAGACGGTAGAAGACAGAAAGACCACCGACCTGCCTGCGGTGAGAGAGTGAGAGGCCCAAAGACTCAGCCTCATCGCGGGAGATGCCAATGATCCTAAATGCCTTGGTTTCCACAGCGTGAAGCCGAGAAAGGTGAGAGGCAGGAGCACCAGCCCAGAGGGGAGAGCATACTCATCAGGCTGCGGACGAAAGCTTTGTATGTAGGAGCTCAGGTGGGCCGAGGAAGGACTTTGCACGACGGAGGATTCCCAGTTGGCGACTGGCTTTGGAGGCCTTGTTGGAAATGTGGCTATCCCAGGAAAAATCATGGCAGATAGTGAGACCCAGAAGCTTGAAAGAAAGGACTTCTTCCAGAGGATTGTTGAGAAAGTGGATGAGGGGGTTTGCCAAACGGTGCTTTCGGAGAGAGAGAGTGAGAGTGTGAGATTTGTCAGGATTGAAAGACATGTTCCACGTGTTGGTCCAGTTTGTGATTTTACCCAGATCTGCAGAGAGCGAAGAAGCTGCTGCTTACCGGTCTGAGGGATGACATGGTAAGGCAGAGGGTGTCGTCATCAGCAAAGATATAAAGAGGATTTTCCAGAGAGTCGGAGAGATCATTAATGAAAACCAGAAAAAGAACAGGGCCCAGAACTCTGCCTTGAGGAACTCCAGCCTGGACAGGAAGAGGGGATGAAAGAAATCCATTTAGGGCCACACGTTGACTGCGACAGGAGAGGAAGTCTACGAGCCATGAGTGGAGATGGCCTTGGATACCTTAGGAATAGAGTTTGGTGAGCAGGGCAGGGTGCCAGACCGTGTCAAAAGCACATGATATGTCGAGGGATATGGCTCTGGTTTCATTTTTGGCATTGAGTACCTCCATCCATTGTTGGGAGAGCAGAAGCAGCATATACAGGGTAGAGTGACCTGGTCTGAAACCAAATTGATGATCAGAAATCAAGCCATTGGAGAAGAGGAAGGCTTTAATGTCTGAAGCAATGATGGATTCCAAAACCTTGCTGATGATTGGGAGAAGGCTGATTGGTCTGGAGTTGCAGGTATCAGTTTTAGCACCTTTTTTGTGCAGGGCAGTGATGTTTGCTGATTTCCAAGTCGGTGGCAGATGACCTTCTGCAAATGAGAGGGTGAATAGAACAGAGAGAGGGTGAGCAAGAGCTGCAGAGCAGATTTTTGAAACATGAAGGCTGATGCCATCTGGGCCAGTTGCAGAATCAGAGTCGAGGTTTGACAGCAAGCTCTCCACCTTGTCAGGAGAAAAGAACACAGAGTCCAGGAAAGGGGTGGGTGTAACTGGGTCAGGTGGGTAGAGAAAGCGATGGGTTCGGACACAAGATTTCGAAGCAAACACAGAGTTTAGGCATTCAGCCTTTTCACATGCAGTGTCAGCAGTGTGGTCCTTTGAAGTAAGGGAGGGGATGGAGGGGGAACATACACCAGAAACAGATTTGATTAGATGCCAGCAGGATTTGGAGGAGGGAGAGAGAGGTTTAAGAGTTCAGACTTGAGCTTCGAAAGATGTTGTTTTCTGGCTCTCCTGAGGGTAGATACACACTTGTTCCGAGCTTTATGGAAGGAACTGAGATTACCTTCAGTTGGGTTTGCTTTCTAGGAGGCGAAGGCAAGTTGTTTCAGGACAACTGCCTCGCCACAAGCTTCCCAGACTGCCTCGCCACAAGTGTATGGAAAGATCTGTAAGGTTTGAGCGAAGGCCCCAGATATTTGAGGTTCACACTGTGAATTAAGAGGAAGGGGAGGAGGCTTTGGGTGCAGGGGATGGGAGTGGAGGGAAGGGGGAGGGGAGGACAAGGGAGGAGGGGGGAGGTTGGAAGAGTTATTGAAAGAGTATGGGGGATTGCAGAATAGTGAGGGGAGGGGGCTGGATGAGGAGGAGAAAAGGCTCTGTGGTGCTGGGGGAGAGGGTGGGCAAGAGTGGGGGCAGAAGACAGTTGAGAATTTCAGGAGCTGGAGTGATGAGATGGAGGTGAGAGGACAGGGGAAGGAGGAAGGTTTGTGGATGTGAGGGGAGGCAACTTTGAGAAGGGTGAGTGAGGGGGGTGAATGGTGGGAGAAGGGTGAGTGGGGAGAGTTGAGGGAGAAACGTGAGGGGACAGTTTTTGAGAAAGGTGAGAGGGAGGCTTGGAGGGAGAAGAGTGTGACCCTTGCTTTGAGAGGGAGGGGTCAGAGGGGTGAGTTGGCACTAAAGTTGGAAAAAAAGAATGGTTGATGGAAAGCGAACATTCATGGTAAACTGGGGATTAAATTTTTTTTAGGTCAGAGATGCGATTAAAGACATTTCTTGATGGATGCAATAAAGGTGAATTCAGAGAATGGAGAGAAGAAACGCTGTACCAGTTGGGTTTTTGTCGGCAAGGTATGAGGGAAAGGTCGAGTTGAGAGCAGTCTGTGTAAATATAAGAAGAGTCGTGCATTATGATACAGTAATGAGAACCACACGTGTGAAAGAGGAAGATGAAGCATTATAACATCATTTTTTTTATTTTTGCTATTATTATTATTATTATTATTATTATTATTATTATTATTGTTTGAGAGAGTTTTCACCAGATTAGGTAATGGAAGTGTTGTAGAAAAAATTGTGAGGTGAATGGTGAATTTGGATCGATAAACGCAGGGGATGTAAACAGATCATGTGGTTACGGGATCAGCACGTGGCTATGGGAGGTGTGTAGTCAAAAGTGAATTTATTTATTTAAATAAGGATTGCGTAACATTCGGAAACGGGAAGGTTGAAGTAAAATTGTGGAGGTGTATGGTGAATTTGGAATGGTAAACACAGAGTGAAGCTGATGGATCAACGGAAAGTAGCAGGAAGAGGGGAGAGAGAGACACGTGGTTACAGGAGGTGTATAGATAGAAAGGATACAAGGAAAATGATTATTTTTTGATGGATTTTTGAAGATTAGGTAAGATTCGGGAATGGAGGGTTGGAGGAAGAAATTGTGAAGGTTATGGTGAGAGAGGGTCAGCTCAAGTCGAAGAAAGATGGTGTGCCGGCAGGAAGAAGAAGAAGAAGAAGAAGAAGAAGAAGAAGAAGAAGAAGAAGAAGAAGAAGAAGAAGAAGAAGAAGAAGAAGAAGAAGAAGAAGAAGAAGAAGGAGAAGGAGAAGAAGAAGAAGGAGAAGGAGAAGAAGAAGAAGAAGAAGAAGAAGAAGAAGAAGAAGAAGAAGGAGAAGAAGGAGAAGAAGGAGAAGAAGGAGAAGGAGGAGGAGAAGGAGAAGGAGGAGGATCGGGACTCGTGGGTAAGGTAGTTTTTTTCATTTAAATTGAAGACAAGAAACAGAATGTTTAGTTGGGAGGGATGGGGGACATTGGGGAAGTGGGGAAAATAGGAATTGAAGGTAATAAGGAGAGAATACAAATAAAAACGATCATCAACCTAGAGGGGAAGGATGGGTAGGCCTCAAGGAACCCATTAAGACAAGGCGAATGAAAACTCACAAAATAGCATGATTTTTGAAACAAAACCGAACTAGGAACACACTTTAATGCAGATTCTAAAATTAACGAGACAACGATCATTCTCACAGTTTGTGAAAAAAAAACAAAAAAAAAACAAGTAAACTAGCAAACATAAATCAATTAAGTGGTGAGGTGTGGATCTCACCTCGCCCGCGAGGTACTTGGCCATACAAGCCTCTTTGACAAACGACAGGCCAGCCTCCTGTAGGCGAGCTGCATTGTATGTGAGCAGGCGAGCGGCCTCGATCATGGAAGCAACATGTGCTATCTGATGATGCATTCCCTGCAAGGTCGTGATTAACATATGGAACATTCTGCTTCCTTGGTGAAAGTGGAAAATCAGAGGTGCATTTCAAAAAGTTAAAATGACAAACTCTGATTCTCGTAAAAAATTTTTACTTTGCATCAAGGTAAGATCAAACAAAGAGAAAAAACAAATACACCACAGAGTACCAACTGTAGTTTCAATGAATTTTCCATCGATTTCTTTGGAATTGACGTTTGTCCATAATTGGTGAAAACCTGTGTGATCTCAGATGTTTCACAGTCAATCATGGATGAAATAGCTCGACAAATCCACCAAATTACCGGTAAGTATGATGTCTCGTTTTATCACCCCGAAAAATATTTATTGAATGGGACTCAGTAAAATTAATTCAGGTTGTCCAACAAATCACAAACTCTTGCCTTCTTTCATGATCAGAGGGGAGAGCATGTACAGAAAACAAAAACAAACAAACAAACACTCTTTAACGCACAGTGTTATGATAACTTACAATTACTAGAATCACCCACTGCCTCCGGGAGCGTTCAGGGGGCATAATCATATCGTTTCAGACTTATCCGGGCCACATCCGTGACAATATTATCCTTATTATTATTGCCAATTATTATTATGCATATTATAATTATGTAATAATGAAAATATTATTATGCTGCTCTTATTGTTGTCGTTGTTGTTGTTCACACTTTTGTTGTTGGAATAAACAATTTGGTGTCTGTCTGTCTGTCTGATCATGATACATTCGGTCGTTAACATGTTGAATCTCAACCCAAACTGGCCAGAGGGACGAAGGGTCACAAGGTAAAGGTTGAAGTGACTTGATTTGAAGAGGATTTGAAGATTTGAACCCCAAGGATAGAGATTCTAGGTAAGCCGCAAGGATTTGAACCTGGTGTTGGCTTAGCGGTTCGGGAGGTGGCTTGGGATCCTAGGGTCCTGAGTTCAAGCCCCGTTGGGTGCTGAATTAACACCAGGGGGTTGACTCAGCCTGTCATCCTTCCGAGGTCGGCGAAATGAGTACCAGTGTGTCAGCCAAAAGGCAGCACATGAAGAGAATGGGTGTCGACAGATTTATTAAATCTGGTTTTGGTGTGGTACCAGATTGTAATTGATGGGCCGAATGTCCTCCTCCTGTGCATAATTTCCTTGTAATCCTCGATTTTCCAAACTCCTCAAAGGGTTTTCCGCCTTGGGTGAAATCCCTGTTCAAGTGTATAAATAGCTTAACTTGGGGTATCTGGGGACTTCGTGGGGCACACCTACCGGAAGTGAAAAATTATTATAACCACAAACTATTCAGTTAATTCTGTCCAATGTATGATTACTTTTTTAAACATTCACTCCTGTTGTTTAATACTAAACTGAAAGAAATTTGGAGGAAATCTGACATCCTTGAGGCATTCTATGCTTATCACATCCGCCACAGACGAGCGGACCCGAGCCGTTTTGACTTGCTGGGCCTCGACGCAAGCCGCAAGGATTTTTAGAGAATGAAGGTGCTTCAATGAGTCTTTACACATGATGTATCGCATTGCTTGTCCGATTTTTCTTTCCATCAGATGATATGTGAACTGTATATGGATTGTTTATAACCTATATCTTGGGTCCTCATATGTAATCTCCCCTGGCCATGGCTTCAAGAAGTGTGACATGTGATATTGCACCCTCACCCCCCCCCCCCAAACAAGACCCTTGCGGCCCAATTGTGACCTTTACTCCACACATAATCACATTCTTGGATGTATGCATGTAATATTTACACCTGGGTAGTGTATAGGCGATGGGTCGCTGGTCCATATACCCACTGGAAGTAAAATTTATTATAACCACAAATTAATCAATTCTGTCCAATAATAATGGTATAATAATGGCATAATAATAATATTGTTACGCTTCTGGAAACCGCATCCCTCCAACACCAATGGCAGCCAACATACAGTGGTCCCCAGTCAGTTATTTCATTAATGTACATTCAGATAGTCCCTTCCTTCTTGTCGAGTGGATCAAATGGGTCAGTGTGTTGTGTAAATCTCATAGTTAGGTCTGATTAAATCTCTGAACTCATTCCTATTCTTTATTTTTCTCCATTCCTGAGGTAAATCCAAGCAAGGGGTCCTCGCTAGGCCGGCAGGCACTCCGCTCGGACACCCATCTGTAAAAATCCACAGCTGTGCGTCCTCACGGAAGACCAGTCATGGAAAAACAACACCCCAAATGCTGACAACTTACAGTACGCATGCGGTGCACTCTTTTCAACATATTTCTGAGTCCAATAATTATATCTGTCCTCTTTTCAATCTGAATCTCCATTTAATAATTATATCTGTCCTCCTTTCAATCCAAATCTCCATTTAATAATTATACAGTGGGGAGAACAAGTATTTGATACACTGCCGATTTTGCAGGTTTTCCAACTTACAAAGCATGTAGAGGTCTAAAATTTTTATCATAGGTACACTTCAACTGTGAAAGACGGAATCCAAAACAAAAATCCTAAAAATCACATTGTATGACTTTAAAATAATGAATTTGCATTTTATTGCATGAAATAAGTATTTGATACATCAGAAAAACAGAACTTAATATTTGGTACAGAAACCTTTGTTTGCAATTACAGAGATCAGACGTTTCCTGGAGTTCTTAACCAGGTTTGCACAGACTAGAGCAGGGATTTTGGCCCACTCCTCCATACAGATCTTCTCCAGATCCTTCAGGTTTCGGGGCTGTCACTGGGCAACACAGACTTTCAGCTCCCTCCAAAGATTTTCGAATGGGTTCAGGTCTGGAGACTGGCTCGGCCACTCCAGGACCTTGAGATGCTTCTTACGGAGCCACTCCTTAGTTGCCCTGGCTGTGTGTTTCGGGTCGTTGTCATGCTGGAAGACCCAGCCACGCCCCATCTTCAATGCTCTTGTTGAGGGAAGGAGGTTGTTGGCCAAGATCTCACGATACATGGCCCCATCCATCCTCCCCTCAATATGGTGCAGTCGTCCTGTCCCCTTTGCAGAAAAGCATCCCCAAAGAATGATGTTTCCACCTCCATGCTTCACGGTTGGGATGGTGTTCTTGGGGTTGTACTCGTCCTTCTTCTTCCTCCAAACACGGCGAGTGGAGTTTAAACCAAAAAGCTCTATTTTGGTCTCATCAGACCACATGACCTTCTCCCATTCCTCCTCTGGATCATCCAGATGGTCATTGGCAAACTTCAGACAGGCCTGGACATGCGCTGGCTTGAGCAGAGGGACCTTGCGTGCGCTGCAGGATTTTAATCCATGACGGCGTAGTGTGTTACTTATGGTTTTCTTTGATACTGTGGTCCCAGCTCTCTTCAGGTCATTGACCAGGTCCTGCCGTGTAGTTCTGGGCTGATCCCTCACCTTTCTCATGATAATTGAGGCTCCACGAGGTGAGATCTTGAATGGAGCCCCAGACCGAGGGAGATTGACTGTTATCTTGAACTTCTTCCATTTCCTAATAATTGCACCAACAGTTGCTGCCTTCTCACCAAGCTGCTTGCCTATTGTCCTATAGCCCATCCCAGCCTTGTGCAAGTCTACAATTTTGTCCCTGATGTCCTTAGACAGCTCTCTGGTCTTGCCCATTGTGGAGAGGTTGGAGTCTGATTGATTGAGTGTGGACAGCTGTCTTTTATACAGATAACAAGTTCAAACAGGTGCAGTTAATACAGGTAATGAGTGGAGAATGGGAGGGCTTCTTAAAGACAAAACTAACAGGTCTGTGAGAGCCGGAATTCTTACTGGTTGGTAGGTGATCAAATACTTATTTCATGCAATAAAATGCAAATCAATTATTTTAAAATCATACAATGTGATTTTCTGGATTTTTGTTTTAGATTCCGTCTTTCACAGTTGAAGTGTACCTATGATAAAAATTACAGACCTCTACGTGCTTTGTGAGTGGGAAAACCTGCAAAATCGGCAGTGTATCAAATACTTGTTATCCCCACGGTATCTATCCTCTTTTCAATCCAATCTCCATTTAATAATTATATCTGTCCCCTTTTCAATCCAAATCTCCATTTAATAATCATATCTGTCCTATTTTCAATCCGAATCTCCATTTAATAATCATATCTATCCTATTTTCAATCCGAATCTCCATTAAATAATTATATCTATCCTCTTTTCAATCCGAATCTCCATTTAATAATTATATCTGTCCTATTTTCAATCCGAATCTCCATTTAATAATCATATCTATCCTATTTTCAATCCGAATCTCCATTAAATAATTATATCTATCCTCTTTTCAATCCGAATCTCCATTTAATAATTATATCTATCCTCTTTTCAATCCGAATCTCCATTAAATAATTATATCTGTCCTATTTTCAATCCGAATCTCCATTTAATAATTATATCTATCCTCTTTTCAATCCGAATCTCCATTAAATAATTATATCTGTCCTCTTTTCAATCCGAATCTCCATTTAATAATTATATCTATCCTCTTTTCAATCCGAGTCTCCATTTAATAATTATATCTATCCTCTTTTCAATCCGAATCTCCATTTAATAATTATATCTAACCTCTTTTCAATCCGAATTTCCATTTAATAATTATATCTATCCTCTTTTCAATCCGAATCTCCATTTAATAATTATATCTGTCCCCTTTTCAATCCAAATCTCCATTTAATAATAATATCTGTCCGATTTTCAATCCATAAGCCTGGTGTTGGCTTAGTGGTTAGAGTGGTGGCTTGGGATCCCAGGGTCCTGAGTTCAAGCCCCGTTGGCTGCTGAATTAACACCAGGGGGTTGACTCAGCCTGTCATCCTTCCGAGGTCGGTGAAATGAGTACCAGTGTACTGGTCCCAGTGTATGCCCCGGTAAGAATAGGTGTACCATATCCCTGTGTGTTGTAAGAGGCGACCAGGGTTGGCGTCAGGAAGGGCATCCGGCCATAAAACATTGCCTCAAGAAAAAGCCAACCCCTGCACAGCAGGGAAAAATTGCTGTAAAACGGTCATTTTTTTTTTCTATTTTCAATCGGAATCTCCATTTAATAATCATATCTGTCCTATTTTCAATCCGAATCTCCATTAAATAATTATATCTATCCTCTTTTCAATCCGAATCTCCATTTATTAATTATATCTGTCCTATTTTCAATCCGAATCTCCATTTAATAATTATATCTATCCTCTTTTCAATCCAAATCTCCATTTAATAATTATATCTGTCCTCTTTTCAATCCAAATCTCCATTTCATAAGTATATTTATCCTCTTTTCAATCCAAATCTCCATTTAATAATTATATCTGTCCTCTTTTCAATCAAAATCTCCATTTAATAATTCTATCTGTCCTCTTCTTCAATCCGAATCTCCGTCTAATTAATTATATCCAATCTTTTCCCTCGGTTCCTGACACAGATCGGGGTGGCACCTCACACACCACCGCTTTTGATGAATGACAGCATGCTCGATGGCGGCGAACCCACGCGCAGCCCCGGTATAATTTATTATCGCACACGGAGCGGGGCGCGAGTGGCACACATCTTGTTTGGGTCTGCGCATGTGTTACCATAGCATCTTACTGTCGGTCTTCACTGACCACCGCCGCTGCGCGTGTTTCCCGCCGACGGCGAATGTCCTCTCGCCTCTCTGCCCAGCGAGGCTGCAGCCAGGCAGAGGCGTGCTGTACGGCTCGGGCCGCATGACTCACAGACAGGCAGCGCATTGACCGGTGCTGACCGCCGGTCGCCGTGGACGGCCCGGAGTTCGGTGTAGGGCGATTCGTGTCACGGTGCTCGGAGCGAGACAATTCCGCAGCTTGGAACCATCTGGCCGGAAGTACAGTGAGGCCGCTTCCGGTCATGGCGGCCGGCCCATGTGCTGGCTGAGGCCCGACCATTGTGCCCGATTCAAGTGACAACACATCGATTGGGGTTGTCACCCCCGCCTGCACCACAGGATCTATAAAAGGATGGGTCGCGGGACTGTCCGTCGTTGTCGTCATTTTCTGCTCAGCGTTCCTCATGTGCTGGCCCCGCCTTCCTTCGTCACCAACTCGCCTGCTGGCTCCGCCTTCTTCACGGCCTTGCTGCTGATGCCACCCATCCACCCACCCACCTGATCCTGTCTGCCAATCCGCCCACTGCTCCGGACTCTGCCTTCTCCACCCACTGGCTTTTGATTCCGTCCAAAGTCCTTCCTTCACGCCTGTCAGGCACGCCCTATTTCTCTGGATCGTCGCTTTGCTACTCGAAGTGCCACAAAGCAGGAGACGACGCACCAGCTGTCAGGGAGGTATCGCCCAGCAGAGCATCCCCCCAAAACGTATTGGTGGCACGGTCGGGCAATCGTGCAAGATATTGAGAGACCGTTAACCTCATCTCCTCTCCCCTTTCTTCTCATTAACTTCTCTTCATCAGTGTGTGTGTGTGTGTGTGTGTGTGTGTGTGTGTGTGTGTGTGTGTGTGTGTGTGTGTGTGTGTGTGTGTGTGTGTGTGTGTGTGTGTGTGTGTGTGTGTGTGTGTCATACCACCTGTCCTCGTTTAAGTTAAGAGTGTACAAGAATTATATCGGGATAACTCTCCTCTGTGTCTGCTTTTGTAAGTTGCTTGTACTGTTATCGCACCACACTTTTCTTCCTATCCCTGCTGACATACAACAATAAACAACATTCACTGTGCCACATATCTTTCCTCACCTACCTGTAATAAATCCTTTGTAGAAATGTTCCCAGCTCGCTTTTGTCTGTTCTTTCATTGATCCAGCATGGTCCGTATCCTAACTTACCCGGTGACTTTATTCCCAACGATCCGTTCCTTTTAGCCAGTATGTCCTTGGCAGTGTCGCTCGGCTGCATCTGATCTGGTAAGGTGATCCTTTTTGGACAAGGCGTACTGAGGGCGTGTCCCCCGGTAATTAGGTCACGTGATTCTTTTTAGGTAACGGATAAACCTTAGATGGAGGACCCTAAGTCACGTAGTTGAGTTATTGGCGTTCACGGTCGATTAGAGACCCATCACGTCACGGAATTATCCGTGTGCGACGGCCTGCAATTCTGGGAACTCTGGTGGGAACCCGAGATAGCTTCCCTCCTGGTGGTCTTCTCTCCCGACCCCCGGACCGCAGCAATATTAATGTCATTACAAAATATTCTTCTGCTTCTTCTAATGGCCATTGTTAACTCACTTTTTCTTGTGGGGTTGACCCAGGGAAGATTGGCCCGAGTCTTCACGAATCGGCTGGTGAGGCCTGACATTCGAATAGTTTGGGCAGGCATTTGGAATCTGGCCATGGTGCCAGCGATAGCACACCTACTCTTCGCAAAGGACACCATGGGATCTATAAAATCCACCAACTCATTGTTTTAATCTATTTATAAGTTCAGTGCTGTGTTGGAAAACATCTGACAAGTTGCTTTAATATGTTGATAAGTTCAGTGCTGTGTTGGTAAATATCTGACAAGTTGTTTTAATGTATTGACAAGTTCACAGCGCGATGTTAGTAAATGTCTGACTAATTGTTTTAATATGTTGATAAGTTTAGTGCGATGTTGGTAAACGTCTGACTCGTTTTAATATTTTGATAAGTTCAGTGCTGTGTTGGTAAACGTCTGACTGGTTGTTTTAATCTCTTGATAAGTTCACGGTGCTATGTTAGTAAACGTATGACAAATTGTTTTCATCCATTGATAAGGTCCATGCTGTGTTCATAAACGTCTGACTCGTTTTAATATATTGATAAGTTCAGTGCTGTGTTTACATATGCCTGGCTAGTTGTTTTAATCTATTGATAAGTTCAGCGCTTTATTAGTAAATGTCTGACTGGTTGTTTTGACATATCGATAAGTTCAGTGCCTGGTGTTGGCTTCATGGTTATGTTGGTGGGCTTGGGATCCTATGGTCCCGAGTTCAAATCCTGCTTGGCTGTTGAATTAATACCAGGTGAGGTTGACTCAGCCAGTCATCCTTCCGAGGTTGGCAAAATGAGTACCAGCTTGCTGGGATGATTGAGCGTCGTCGTGGCGACCCATCCAGGACTGTGCCCAACAGCCCAGGAGACTGCTTCGGCAGCACCGTCACTCTGCACAGAGTATGGTCCCAATGGATGGATGGATAAAACAAATGCTGGCAGATGGGAAACCCGTTTAACGTCCATCCGAGGTATGGCACACACATCGATGAATCACCCTGCCTGTGAAGCACTGGGATAACAGTTTATAGCTGGTTCGAGATTCCAACCCAGGCTAGACTGCTTAGAGGTGAGTGTGTGTATCTCCAAGCCATCCTGCCAGCCCTCTTATTGCAAAATAATAACAGTATTAATAAGAGCATGAACAACAATAATAGTACTCATTATAATGACGATAAAAACAATAAGGATAATAACATGGCTGAGCCACGAATTTGAAAATATATAATTAAGGCGAAAAAATACAAAATGTAACTCATTGACTCTATGTAGATGTGCAGGAACACATGACTGCCCCTACCCCCCGCCCCTGTTCCCCTTGACCGCTCCCAGAGGGGGTGGGTGTTTCCACTGATATTAAAATTTAGCGATTGGTTGTGGGTGTGCATATCTGAACCGAAGAGAATTGAAAACGGCTTGGCCAATCTCAACCAAATTTTGCACACATGATCAGGGTACATGGGGCCAGGTCATACATCATCAGAGAATGTCAGGCTTTAATAAAGAATGTATTGTTTTACTGCTCAGTGTGCTACCTTTATTAATACAGTATATATGGGATTGAAACTGCGTTACCAGCACCATGCCAGGTGTGCACATTGGAATGCTAAACAGGCCAAACAATATCTTGAAAATTGAGGCCGCAATTGGCTGGAAGTACACAAGAGAAAACATACCTGGAAATCGAAAATGCGCTTTCCGAACTGCTTCCGTTGCCTCGTGTACGCCAGAGTGCAGTCAAAACATCCCTGGGACAACCCAATCATCTGCAGCAAAATACAATGCATTTGATTAAGAAGCACATTAAAGAATAAGTAAGAAAGCTGTCAATAACAACACTTATTGAAGTGTTTCATTTATATGACAAAAACACCATTTCATTTTTTTTTTATTTTCCGTTTATATATTACAATTGGAAACGTGTGCACAGACATACTGCTGCGGTCTGTCTCATTGAATTTAATCTGTCAAAGTTGTGTTTGCTCTAACATTTAAAATGTCACAGGGCTCATAGGTCAAAGGGAAAGGTTGACAAAGCTCATCGCGTGGTGTCCCGGTTGCCTATGTACAACACCCGCAATGTAACATTTGCTGTTTCTGTGGAGATTGGGCTCCTGGAACACCGCATAGCTTTTGAGATGGTTACGAGAGGAAGATTGGAGGAGTTTCTTGCAGACACAACAGCCCATGAGTGTGACAATATGTTTCCTGCAGGTGAGCCCGTCTTTCTAATCCACCACAATGCAAGACCCCACGTGCGCGTCCAACTTCCACCAGGTAACAACCGGCAGATACAACTGAAGTTACTACCACCCCACTCATCTTTCCTTAACCCATCATAAATGGCCCATTCTGCATTCAAAGCTGGCGTAAAGAGAGACCTGGCCCTCCCAGAATGTCAGTTCCGGGTAAGGAACCAGGAAGCAGCACGTAACGCAGGCATGAATCTTCAACAGTGGAGAGTGATCTCCAACAAGCAGTGGCCAGGGAAAATGTGGGGCAAATAACTCATGAAAAGTGTCTCAGATGGTACAATCACAGCCAGAACTACATGGCAAGATGGCAAGCACATCAGGAGATTGAAGGTTGAAGTAAGCAACTCAAAAAGAACAGAAAAAAAACTAGAAGAGGGCCTGTAGAAAAAGATGCACAGGGAAATACATTCTTTTTTCTTTTCATAAAGATGATCCCTGATGACAGCAACACATTTCTTTCATATTCGCATTTTTTTTGTGCCTTTCATATTTGCATTTCACCTTGTGTGGAAGGAGGCAAGTAAATCCTTCTAATCTTCTAAAGTGGTGCAGGCTCGATTACATTTCTTCTTTAATTTTACCTCTCCTTTTCCCCTTTTCCATTATATTTTGGTGGTAGGCCACTGTGAACCCCACCCCCCTCCCCCACACACACACCCCAAACCCCAGATACACCGGTGCATTGTCATATAATGTGTCCATCAATCTGGTTCAAAAGTACTATAAGCTACATGAAAATACATATGGTGCTAAGGCATTCTGCAAGGCACGCACGGTCAAACATCACCCCCTTCTGGTGAAACTACCTAAATCCAGGATCGCTGCTCACCTCCACTTAATCATTCCTCTTTTTTCCCACCTGCGGAACCAACTTACACATTCTCTTCAATCTCATTCTTCCCTCTAGGTCTCCAAGACAGCTGTTCATCACCATCTCAGATAGTTCTGCATCCACAACCATGTTTTACACCCTCATTAAACCCCCCTCCCCACCACACCCCAATCCTTCCTCCTTCCAAATTTCCAGTTTTCCCTCCTGAGAATTTCCTTCTGTCTCCATCTTGTCCACCTGTTCACCCCATGCATGTTCTCCCCCAAACCCCCATTCTTCCCCACTCCTATTGTTTATCTAAGTCTGCCTCTATCTTGTCCTTCAACAAAACGTATGTATATATATATATATATATATATATATATATATATATATATATATATATATATATATATATATATATATATATATATATATATATATATCTCCTCTCTCTCCTCTCTCTCCTCTCTCTCCTCTCTCTCCTCTCTCTCCTCTCTCTCCTCTCTCTCTTTCCTCTTCCTCCCCTCTCTCTTTCCTCTTCCTCTTTTGTCTTGTTACGTTCTGATCGGTTCAGTGTACTAGTTGTAGCTCTTCCACGAACCTCAACTATGTATAGGAGGAGGACGAGATTGGGACCATACTCTGCAGAGCGTTGGTGCTGCTTAAGCAGTCTCCTTGGCTATTGGGCACAATCCTGGATTAGTCGCCACTCCGACACAGTATACCAGCACGCTGGCACTCATTTTGCCGACCTCGGAAGGATGACAGGCCGAGTTAACCCCACCTGGTATTAATTCAACAGTGAGCGGGATTTGAACTCAGGACCCTAGGATCCAAAACCGCCACCTTAACCATTTAGCCAACACCAGGCATACGATGTATACAAAAGAAAAAAAAGGTTTAAATTAGCTACTACCCCCTATCCCATAAACATAGTAATATTTTATAAAAAGTGTCTCAGTGTAAAATTAAATTTTGTTATCCCAAGTAAGCAAAATTTTAAAAGTGTTTATAACAAGAAAATTAGAAGTGATGAAAATGTATCTCACACAAATACCTGAGCA
>NC_140961.1:14244455-14279455 GCF_056783735.1 Eptatretus burgeri | reverse complement strand
TACCGGCTAGAATGAACAGATTATGGGGAATAAAGATCCGGCTAAAACTCAGATCCGAACCATCCTGGACCAATGAAGGAAAGGACAGAAACGAACTGGGAACATTTCTACAATCATTTATTTACAATAAGGCGAGGAAAAATATGTGGTATAAGTACAGGTTTATTCGGGATGTTATGCAGTGGACGATGAGAGAGATGTAGTGCGACAATTTTACAGCAACTTACAAAGGAGACACAGAACAGACTTGTCGCGAGAATAAAACAGGCAAGATTCACAGCAATCAAAGATCTTAAACAATTCTACTTAAAGGACAGGCACCAACACTCTCAGACACACACTCAGACAAAATAAACACAATTGGATGGCAACGGACTTTTGCAGCCAGAGAGGGAGGTGAGACGAGATCGCAGTTCTTTTGGGTACCTGAACGTTGGAGAGAAGGGATGCTCCGTGGTGCGGCACATGTCAATGGTCGTGCGGCTCGGTCCACGGCCACCCGCGTGGAGACCGTGTCTGCGAAGGAGCCCGGGTCGAGTAGAGCGGAGTCCGAGGCGGGGATTAGGGATGCAGACAGGACCCTACGAGAGACCCGGTCAAGGTTGGGTTGAGGTCTTCCCAGCTCTCTCACACTTGAAATGAACGACCCCCAAAGAGCGCAACCACTCCACGACCTTCCTGCTTTCTTTCGCTATCAGCCGATGAACTGTCTCACTCCAACGCTCCACTCAAGACGACTCACTTTCCAGCTCACTCTCAAGACGACTGACTTTCCAGCTCACCCGACACTGAACGAATGGTGTCGTAATTTATAGATCTCCCTCAGCGGGGAGGGGTCTTGGTGAAGCAGATGTCACTGTTCACCCTAATTGGATGGGGCTTCCATGGGGCCGCCCTTTCTGGGCGGGGTTTCGGTCATACCGGGAAGCCCGCACACTCCGCGTGTCCGGACTCGCCAAAAAAAGGTACTACACAAAGATTCTGCCTCGGAAGGCAAGTCGCCGGTAAGGCGAGTAGGCGAACACGCGCTTGTTCAGCCCATGCGAGAGTAGCGAGCGAGATGAAGGTGTGAGCAGGCAGAGGGTACCGTGGGTCATCGTGGGTGGGATATAATGATTTATTAATCTAACTAAACAAACATCGCAACGTACCCCAGTGTCTGCGCACCACACACAAGGAGGAGTTCTATCTGCACATATACTTAATGGAATAACTGACTTCGGGACAACTGTATGTTTGTATGCATACGGTTCCTAGAACCGTAACAATACATATATAATTTTTTTTTAACCATAATAACTCATTCACAAGACAAAAAAGTGTATTCATAAAGTAAAATGCTCAGGTTTTCAGCGTTTCTACATAAAAAGATCCTATAGTTTAAATACATCATTTACAGTAGACATGAAACACCGAATAGTGAAAATGATTGAAAAGAAAGCCAAAAAATAATGCATGTTCATTCAAATAAATATAACCGATAATTAATCAAAGTAATAAGAAGCTAAACCATTATGACTTGCACTTCACCTTAGCTGGGTCAGCATTGGCCATGACAAGAAAAAGCCCAGCCTGCTCTGCGTTACTTATCCACATCTTGGAACCATTGAGAATGAAATGATCTCCACATTTCTCTGCTTTAGTCTTCAGGGCAAATGCATCGCTTCCAGATTCAACTTCAGATAGGCAGAAGGATCCAACCTGTTGAAGCAGAATGGAGCCACAGCTCAGGAGAGCTAACAAATCGGAAACAGACAAGTGTCATGAGGAAATGTTATTCAAAAACGATGTTATAACCATAAGTGACACAACTTTGCAATGAGCGATACATTCCGAAAGGTGCTCGCAAATTTATAAGCCTCTCGTTAACCCTCCCACCTCACCCTCCCCCCTCCCAATTCTCCATCCTCCTCTGTGTATGGGTCATTAAATGTGAGCAAAGCAGCTTCTCACAGTATCCAGTGCCAGTCGAGGCAGGTACATTTGCTGCTGGCTCTGAGTTCCCAATTTTTGCAGGAGGGCATTGATCAGAGTGTTCTGGATGTCACATATGACCGCAACTGAAGGATCCACTTTCGCCAACTCCTCCACCACGAGCACCGAACAGAAGAAGTTTGAGCCTGCTCCACCAAACTCTTCAGGAATCTCCACACCCATAAGCTGTTGCAGAAAAGGGAGAGAAGATGATTGCTTCACTTTTAAAAGTTTAAAGATTTGGTGGCCATCTATACATAACGGACACAGAAAATGAAAATTAAGAAAGCAATCCAAAGGTACATGATAGGCAAGATAAAGGAGGGTGGCAAAGCTTGGGAAGAGGAGAGAGAGGGGAAGGGGTAGTGAAGAGACATAATTATAGAAGAAGAGATGGGTGGGACACATTTTATGGGTTGGACTGTCAACATTCCTATCTGGGTTGGCCACCTAGTGCTCCCATCTTAATCGCTGACTCATGATGTAAAGAACACAAGTTCAAATCCCATATGTTTTTACAGTCTACTAATGTCCTTGCAATTCATGTAAAAGTACATTGATATCTCTGAATGTATTTTTCCTTGTGGTATTTGTGTCGGCTCCTGAGGTCCTGATTGAGAGTGGCCCCGGCCTGGACACGGGAAGGTGGTTCCTGGGTATGTAATATACAGTAATGAGGCTAATGCATAAATGGTTAACTGTGAAAGAATACAATCATGCAGATCATTCGTATGCAACAATAACAATGTATGACCCATCACAGAGCCCTGAGGAACACCAACATTAATATTATAGGAAAGGGACAATGTCCCTCGTGTACCACAGAGATTTGGCGATTTGCAAGGAAATCAGAAATTGCAGCAATTTCCCCACAGATGCCGTATGATTTTAGCTTAAGGATGAGTCCCTTGTGCCACACTGTCAAAAGCCTTCGAAATGTTGAGAGAAACAACCCTGGCTTTACCACGATGTGATAGCGTAACGCCTATCCGAGACTGAACTCATGAGATTTGTGACTACGACTAGATAATATCGGAGACTTGGTTGGTATGCTGTGGGACATTGGGATTAATTAAGGGCATCAGCAAGGGAAAATTTATATGACAAAGAACAGATTGTGTTTGTATATTAAAAAAATGGGGAGAAAGAGAAAAAAGAAGAATTTTTTTTGGTTTGATGTTATAAAAGAAAATGAGATTCAAAGAAATAAAATGTCGGAGCTAAAGATATTGCTCGATCTTATCTTTTGATTTTGGGTGAACACGGGATCAAGATATGGGAATGGCAATTCTTTGAACATAACATTTGCCAATGTGTAACAAAAACATCAAAAAGTTCAAGTACGCAAGCACCCCGTCTGGACCAGTGGCTCTGTCCTTACATTACAATCCACCTTCCAGCAAATATGGATTGGCAAGCGAGAGTGCGAAAATTGGTTGGCGAACTTTGATATGGAGGGCTGGGCTCGGTGGTTTGTGCTTGGAAGCTGAATTTTTTAATATATATTTATTTTTTCTGTATACATTGTTGAGGCTCGTATGAGAGCTCATCCACAACGCACAGCAAGGGGGGGGGGGGCACGAGACAAGACAGGTAGGAGAGGGAAGCACAAAACAGTGGGGAAGAGACGTTAGGAGATCTGTGGAAGGGAGAGGGATGGGGCGGGGAACACGGGGCAAACAAGATGGATACCACAGGGACTTTCAGGACCTTACACGACAGGGTACTTTCAGGAAGGGAAGCAGGAAATTTGAAGGAGGTGGGTTTGGGTGGATTAGCAGGGGTAGAAAAGATCATGGTATTGGATGGGAGAAGATAAGAGGTGGTGGTGAACAGCTGTTTCGAAGACCTGGAGGGAAGAGTGGGATTGAAGAGAGAGTGAGTTTATTCCAAAGGTGGGGAAAAAAAGAGGAATGAAAGAGTGAAGGTGAGCAGTGATTCGTGATTTTGGTAGTTTTACCAGAAGGGGGTTGCTGTTGGACCTTTAGCGCCGTGCGGAAATACAGAGGGGGACACTTACAGAGCTGGGGGGGGGGGGCGAGCCCAGAGAGGAGACGGTAGAAGACAGAAAGACCACCGACCTGTCTGCGGTGAGAGAGTGAGAGACCCAAAGACAGCCTCATCGCAGGAGATACCAATGATCCGAAGTGCCTTGGTTTCCACAGCGTGAAGTCGAGATGTCCCGGAAACAGAGATGCTCATTCAAAGCCTATGTAGAATTTGGGTAATCGTAAAATTGAGTTGATTGTGATGTTGTCTTTTGACAAAAAGGAGGGTTGTGGAGGCAAGTTCCTCCAAAATTATCCTCATGGTTTTTCAGTGTGATGATAAAAGAAAATATAACCTAATTAAACCTGATTGATAATTAACCCGAGAAGTGAAGGTTTTTAGCACATATAACGCAATGTATTGTTTTAACCCTTTAATGGGAAATGTCTGATTCAAATACAACATGATTATTACATTTATCTACTTTATGAGCGTGTATCCATTGTATTTTAAAAGGGCCTTATATCTATTTTCTGTATTGGAAGGTTATCAGCCTGTGATTAAAAGAATCCCTTTCCCCAAGCAGACTGGCCTTCCAAATAATATTTATTCAGTGGAATATAATTTTCTATTATTCTCTTTAGCTTACAAAAATATATACTCAATATTGAGGGATCCTCATTTATTAAATAATTCTCTGCTGGTGCCCGATAGTCGAGTTGCACCCTTTGAAGCTGGAGTCTGGTGCCACTGGAATGTGTGCTTAGATAGTGTCTATATGTCTGCTTTTGAACCCTCATCAACCTTTTGGTCGTTAAGTTGTTTTCCAGCCATTGTGTTTAAGTTGACATCTGAATAACCACTGCCAGAAGGTCTAGACGAGTGTCCAAGTCCCTTATTCCTTCAAAGCTGCCCACTGTAGTATTTTATCTCTTGAGTATCATCAGATGTCTCCCACAATCTCACCCCTCCCCATTCTGTTGAGTATAAGGAAGACTTAGATATATGTAACATTTGGAAAGAGAATGAAGCATGTTTCTTGCTATTGTGTTGCTCAATTTCCTCTTTCATCAATCATGTTTTATTAAATAAATGCTTCAAACTCTGAAGAGAGGAATGGAATTCTTCAACAGATTCAAACACTTTGCTCATAATGAGTAGAACACTAATTGGCTGATTATAAGGAAGGACCTGATTTCTCAGCAGAGCATTTAAAGATGGGGACAACAGAAGGTTGCTTCAGGCTCGGTGGAAACAGACTTTGACAAACACATGCTATACAAGTTTGAGAGAACAGAAGACAGTTCTGGTGAACACATCTTAAAAGCAATTGCAGGGATTCGATCTGATCCAATAGCTGTTGAGACGTCAAGCCCTTGAATAATAGTTGTAACTTTCCTGAGTGTGAAGATGGTCTTCAAGTGTTGATTTTGCAGGAAAACGCTCAGCAAAGAAGTTGACGACATCAGTCTTTTGATATTGTTCACATTCCTGTGAGATTATATTTTGCCTGCCTCTTGATCTCTTTCCATTCGCCTCAAAAGTTACTATTTTCTTCATGTGTTCATCTTCTGTCCTGGCCACATGACCAAACCATCTCAGCCTTTTCTTTCTCAATAAGATCTCTATACTGTACAGCAAATATAGCATATTGTTATGGTCGTCTGGTCATAACAGTTGCCCGTTTCGAATCCGGCGAGTCGCCTCAATGCGACCGTAGCAGTCAATTGTTCTGGGGTCCTCCCTGTTGGAAGATCCCGTGTCTTAAAGCCACGATACTGTGCAGATTGAAGGTACCAAATCTGTCCAGCACTACACCAATTAGGCACCAAGTGTCTTCATCCAATTAGGCCGAGCAAGCCTGAGACGCGATCTGGGTGCACGACGTTCATTTCAGCCACCAATTGCCCCTCAATGGCCTTTTCTCAATCACCAAATGAAGACCACGACAGCCAGAATTCACCCCGAGACTAGGTATTTATAATACTGTAACTAGAATGATCATGGAGAAGGAAACAAAAGGAAGCAATAATAAACCAATGTCACCCGCAGGGTGACCCGTATCTTGCCAAAAGGTGACCACGTGTGACTTCTTTAAGGTCACACTGAGGTGAACAGAGCTGCTATCCACCAGGAGCGACTCCTTAAGGAATATCTGCCTACGAGAGATTCCGATGAGAATCGTTCTACAGAGTAACCATGAAAAATATGCTTTTGCCTCATAACGTCACCAAATGACGTCATAATGTCTCAAGCTTGACATATCTAGAAAGCACTCAGCGAGGTGTTCAATTTGAGGTACTACACGATATGGTTCCTAAAACTTGAAAATTTGACCTTTGGGGTCAAATATGTTTGACCTTCGGCGCTAACCATGAAGGTCAAGGCCAATCGCCACCAAAAATTAATCAGCTGAGCGCCAGACCATGAACTATATTCCCTTGAAGTTTGAAGACGATCCGATCAAAATTACTAAAAAAATAAGGGTTTCGTCGACTCCCCTGATTTGCGACAAAGTGACCTTGACCTTTGACCTTCAAAATTTTATGCGCTGAAAGGGACCTCTATAGGCCTCTGATATGCGAAGTTACAAAAATTTCCAATGATAACTGTGCTCTGCAGAGTGATTTATACGTGATTACAGACCAAAAAAAATAAAAAATAAAGAATAAAAAAACAGATGAAGGTCAAGGCCAATCGCCACCAAAAATTAATCAGCTGAGCGCCAGACCATGAACTATATTCCCATGAAGTTTGAAGATGATCCGATCAAAATTACTCAAAAAATGAGGGTTTCGTCGACTCCCCTGATTTGCGACAAAGTGACCTTGACCTTTGACCTTCAAAATTTTGTGCACTGAAAGGGACCTCTATAGGCCTCTGATATGCGAAGTTACAAAAATTTCCAATGATAACTGTGCTCTGCAGAATTTTTTATACGTGATTACAGACAAACAAACAAACAAACAAACAAACAAAAAAAAAACATACAAGCTGACCAACATATCTTGCAAAAACTTCGTTTTGGCAAAATAATAAATAAATGATGTAATCAACAAACTATAAACCCTTACCCACTACCAAACATGCATGCCCACAATACCAATGAAGAAACGGAGATCCTTAATTATCTAAGTTCTTAGGGCCAAATCAATCATTCACACCATGATAGAGAGACAAAGGGAATCAGGAGACAATATATACCCAAGCTATGCTGGAATGGCACAGCTGGGAAGATGAAGGGCAGCAGATTTTCCGCATCCCCTCCAGGCCCGGTCAACGTGCCATCCCAGCGCTTGGATCAAAGGAGAGGAGGAGGAGGAGGAGGAGAGGTTTGACTGGTGGGAGCTCCCGGTGACCGGGAGGTGTGCCATCATACAGGAGCTCTGAAGATTTCACAGCCTCCTTCAGAGATAGGTCCCAGCATTTGCTAATCGGTCCTACACTCCCACCATCCCAGCTCCCACTTGTGCTTTTATTGTCCCTGGCTCCCACCTCACACCATGATGAACCGTGCCCCTCCACTCTTACGCACCATTTGCCTGAGGCCCGCTTTATGGGTGAAGGACCGCCCATCCCCCAGTTGTCCCACTCTGGTCTTGAGCAAACAGAGGTCTTTTTCCCCACCCAGTGAACACCTCAGGCATGACAAAGCACATTGAAAAGGACATTTATGAGAGACTAGCCAGGGTAACCGACTTTGCCCGGTGGATTCCTGACATTGTCCGGCAGGTACGAGGGGGAGTGCAGTGTTCGACCTCCTTTTAAGCAACGATCCCAACATGGTGGAGGAGGTGGAGGATGGGGAGAATTTAGGAACAAGTGACCATAACATTGTGTGTGCAAAGATTCTGTTAAGGGTTAGAGTTCAGGATAGGTGGGGAAGGCTATTAGATTTCAGGAAGGCAAACTTTGAAGGTATGAGGAGAGGATTGGGTGATGTAGATTGGGAGACTCTAACAACAGGACAATCAGCATCAGAAAAATGGGAAATCCTCAAGGAGCAAATGTGTAGAGTGCAAAGTAAGTATATTCACATGAAGTGTGAAACTAGAAGCAGAAAGAGACCAGGGTGGTTTAGCAGTGCGATAAGGAACGCCATTAAGGAGCAGCAGAAGACATTTATTAGGTTTATAATAACAGGACGAGTTAGATTTATATCACCATCGGAGTAAACAGAGGCAAGTGAAGAAAATAACTCGATAAGCCAAAAGAGAGTATGAGAAGGACATGGCTAAGAACATTAAACATAATAACAAGGCTTTCTTTAAGTATATCAGGGGAAAGGAACAGGTTAGGACCAGTGTGGGACCATTGAGGAATAGCACCAGGAGAGTGGTTAGTGAGGAAAGTGAGATGGCAGGCTTATTAAACAGATATTTTTCTTCAACTTTTAGACAAGAACAGTCAGGAGAATTGCCAATAGCTGAGAGAATTGCCAATCTATCGAGGAGGTGAGGAAGGGATTTTACAGAAGATCCAGGTTGGAGTGGAGGAAGCAAAGGAACAGCAAGGTAATCGAAGAGTAGATAAGGCTCCGGGTCCACATAATATGCACCCAGGAGTATTGAGGGAGGTGGCTGAGCAGGTAAGCGAGATATTAACGGATATTTTCAATAGTTCCCTGGAGTCAGGACAAGTACGGGACGATTGGAGAGTAGCAAATGTAACAACATTATTGAAGAAAGGATCCAGAGAAGAATTGGTAAACTATAGACCTGTTAGTTTGACTTCAGTCGTGAGGAAGGTGTTGGAGACATTAATTAGGATCAGATGAGTTACCATTTAAACAAATACAAATTAATTAAAGGTAGCAGCATGGGCTTACCAAAGGTAGTTCCTGTTTAACAAATATTTTAGAGTTCTATGAAGCAGTGTCTGATTGGATGGATGAGGGAAAGGCAGTGGACATAGTATATCTAGACTTTTAGAAGGCATTTGATAAGGTACCACATCGGAGGTTGTTAGCAAAAGTGAGGGCTTGTGGAGTGGCTGGTCAGGTAGCTAATTGCATTCCAAAATGGCTCAGTGATGGGAAGCAAAGAGTGGCTGTGAGTGGGAGGATGTCTTGCTGGGAGGATGTAAGTGACGGGGTACCTCAGGGATCAGTACTCGGTCCATTACTATTCATTATTTACATCAACGATTTGGATAATGAGGTGGAGTAAACTTTCAAAGTTTACAGATGACACAAAGCTAAACTTTGTCAGGTGGTGGATAGCAGATGGGGTGGTAATCAGATTCAGGAAAGTATTGATACCTGCATAAATTGGGCAAAAGACTGACAGATGGAATTTAACCTGAGCAAGTGTAAGGTGTTGGGGATGGGAAAGAACAATGAAAATAAGGATTAAAGGATGCAAGGGGTAATTTTGGAGCGTGTCACACAGGAGAAGGATCTGGGGGTGGTAATAGATATGGGAGGTAAGCATGCAGCACAATGCCAGGCAGCTATAGGTAAAGCATATAGGGTTTGAGGGTGTATTCGGAGGGGGATCATTTATAAATTAAAAGAGGTGATGTTAACATTGTACAGGAATTTAGTGAGGGCCACATCTGGAATATTGCGTGTAGCTTTGGTCACCACAGTTCTGGAAGGACATAGATGCCATAGAGAGGGTTCAGCGCAGGGCGACTCGATTGATGCCGGGCCTAGGTTAACTCAGCTATGAGGAGCGGTTGAAGGAGACAGGGCTTTATACACGAGAAAGGAGGCGGTTACGAGGAGATATGATAGAGATGTTTAAGATAATGAAAGGAAGAGATAAAATAAGTACATATGAATTATTCAACAGAGTAGACAGTGATAGGACCAGGGGTCATAGCCTGAGAGTAAATAAGAGGAGAGTTAAGATGGAAGTAAGGCAGGGGACCTTCACTCAGAGAGTAGTTCATGCATGGAATGGTCTCCCTGGAAAGGTAGTGGTAGCAGAAACAGTAGATAAGTTTAAATTAGAACAAGTCTGAAGACGACGATGGTTCACGAGCGGTATTTGACGATGTAGATTGTTTCAGAAGTCAAGGATGAGACAATGTGATAATGTTTGACCAAGTTATAAAAATGATCAACATGATGTGGTACGGGTGACAGGTTATTAGCTGCAAAATGTCGAAAACCCGGTTTCGTTCAACAACTTTAAAAATTTGACCTTTGCATAACCTTTAAAAGGTCCCAAAACAATGTTGTGGACATTAAAATAAGGAAACAGGATACGTGCTATAGCTTAATGGAGTTAGTTTGTCGAAGAAGGTCAAAAACCCGGTTAGATTCCCACAACTTTGAAAATTTGACCTTTGTGAACTTTAAAGGCCAAAAGGTCAAGGATTATGTCCTTTGGTGCAAAACTTCCTCTGGAACATTCCAGGAACAATATAACGCCATATCGGCTATATGGCATTTCGCAGTCCTCGGATTATCCGTACTTTGATGAAAACAGCGTAAAAACAAACGAAGTGGCGCCACGGGCAAGGTGTTCGAGATAGAGCAAAATGGTTTCAAGACTTTAGGTGGGGAATGACCTCAAGATTATGCATAAAAAATATTGTCAACCGAGCTCTCAAAGTTTGGGCGGTCGTATGATTTTTATGTCAAAATTCGAAATTTTCTAAGTTCGTGACCTTGTGACCTTGACCTTGGGACGAAAATGAAAAATCGACCTCTGTGGGGCTATGCAGGTGCCATTGCGCTAACCAAATACTGAAACCCCTGCCAGATTCGACAAACCGCTCGGAGAAGATGCAAATTGAAATCGGCTACCCCCTAAAAACACGTTTTTTGGGTGTGACTCCGCCCATCATGGGCGCACCACGCCCATTTTCAGGAAAACACAACTAGATCATGATATAAACCTCCCACCAAAATTTTATCAGGATCACATCAAAACCCACGGAGCTATGCTCGGGACAGACAGACAGACAGACATACAGACACACAACAATAACGAATATAGTGGTCACTTTTTTTTTTGTGAAAATATTTTTTCGTGAACCAATTATTTTTTTCGTGAAAATATTTTTTCGTGAACCAATTAGATAGGTACGTGGAAGGTATGGAGATTGAGGGGTATAGGGATGTTAATAGGACTTTTAGGTAGTTTGAGCAATGATGGGTGATTGTGTGCATGTGTGCAGTGCTGTTGGTGGGGGTCTTGTCAAGGGGGGTTGTGTGGTTGATGTGTGTTTTTAACCGAGCTCATGCCCCCTCCCCTGAGGGGAAGAAAAGAAAAGTGAATTTTATAATTTTTTTCAAAATTCATGAATGAAAAACTTCTTTTTGCAATTTCTTCCTTGGATCTTGTGTAGATGGATTAGTGTGGTGTTCGCACAGGCCTGATGGGCTGAATGGCCTCCACCCGTGCTGGATTTCATTGTTTCCTTGTACCCGACGTTGCCCGGTGGCGTACTACCCTGGTGGCATTTTGAAGAAATCAATTCGTTATTTTTTCTATTTTTTTGTGGGTGTCGAAAACACTTTCTTCCCACACCCACTTAGGAATGGGGTCGGAGATCATTTAATTTTACCTTTCACATGGCTACAAAGGATTTGGCACGATAGAGCGAGACAAAAAAAAACAAAAAAATCCCCCCAAAAAATTTTTTTCTTCTAATTTTTCAAAAATTGTTTGGCCTGAAACACTACCTGGCACTCACTGATGAAGCTTTGAACGTTTGACGAAGATACGTTCAGCCATCTCTGAGAAAAATGGCGACACACACACACACACACACACACACACACACACACACACACACACACACACACACACACACACACACGGCTCTCTTGTAGTACAGATTACAGAGGGTGTCACAATAAATTAAAGGTTCAGAAGGGATGGCAGTTTTTAGACAAAGATACTGAGACAGGGAGATATCATCTGTCGAGACATACAAGCGACGCATATCTAATATCACAATTAATGAATTCATGCTTACGCGAGATATACTGATCAAGGGAAACAAACTGCTCTATACCAAGCATTATTAACCCTCGCGGAGCCATTTTCACAGCAATAGTTATAAGATCTACACTTCGCCGGTTAACTTTCAATGAAATATGACAAATCCTTCGAAAGATCCTAATTTCTGTTCTTTGTATTCTTCTTTCATCTTCCATCTTCTTGCCCAAGTTTCACCAGAATGCAAAGGAGTCAAACATGCAAACACAAACGACAAACTTGATGACTGAAGAGTTTTTGTGCAAGGCATAACTCATTGATTTTGTATGCAGCCTGTGGCTGCTGGTTTGCATCATTGCTGGGAGCGGCTGTGCCACTGACGCAGTGCCCCCCTGCTGGTTAGGGCAGAAATTTGTAATTTGTTGAGAGTGCCGGCAAAAACTCGCCCACTCTTCGCGAAGGACACCGTGGGATCTTTAACGTCCACCAACTAATGATGGAAGACGGGACGTCCGTTTGACGTCCATCCGTGGGACGGCACACACATTTATGGATCACCACCCAGCCTGTGAAACACTGGGATGACAGTTTATAGCTGGGTTCAAAATTATTCAAACCCAGAATAGACTGCTTCGAGACGAGTTTGAGTACCTCTAAGCCATCCTGCCAACCCAAGGCATAACTAGTGCCCCCATTAAATTAATTAGACAGCTGTAGAAAAGAAAAATCAGACAACAAATAAGAAAAGAATGAAAATTCATCGCTGAAATTCAGGAGATGCTAGCTCCTATAATATATGATGTCTTTCTGAAAACATAACCTTACAAACCACGTCACCATGCTACCCTCATATCATGCGCTTGGATGACTACTAAAAAAAAAAAAAAAGTTTCTTTTTCTTGTTTATGTTCTAAGCACAAATGCTTCATCTATTCCACACCATTTGACGCTTACTCCATTTTCGAAAAGCCCTTTGATAACAGATGGATGCATTTCTGATTTCCGGTCCATTGCAGAGACGAGAGGTGCAATCTTCTCCTGAGCAAAACGTGCCACTGTCAAAACAAAAATAAACACTGAAGGAAACAAAAACATTTGAGGAAACATTGAAAGTTATTTCATTTTGTAACTGGCAGTGGATTTTTTTTTTGTTTTTTTTAAAGGAGTAAAGTTTAAAAAGCTCATCATCAAACTTACTTTTGGCAAAACTTTCAATTCAGCAATGGATTCTCATTGCACGTTGCTTATGCAACACAAGCCTCATCTTGCACTCTGTTAGCTGATGCCAATGACTCACCAATAAGTGATGAAACAGGTCCCCGGTCTGGCGGCTAATGGGGTCGTGTAGTATTGGGATTCTTACGTATGTATGTGTTACTTGTAAATGTCTGCAGCTGTAGAGGAACCCAGGTCGGGTTTGAAACAGCAAAGGGCTTACCGTGTGTAACTTTTCTTGTTAGCTTTATACAGCTTTCTTGAGCTCTAAGGACAGGGGAGTTTGTAAAGTTATTAATTATTTTATTTATCTATTTAACAACTCGATGTCTGTCATGTCCCACTGTTCTACTCCCTTACTCCTCCACCCCAAGCCCCCAGTGAATTTAAGCTTATAAACTGATCGATCAAATTAATGTAGCACAGGTTTAATGGGCCAAGGGTCAATATTGGCTTTTTCTTGCGTCAAAGTTCCTTCTGCATCCCATCGTCCAATCATCGACTGGTATTGCTATCTGCTAGTTATAAAGTGTAGATGATCAATCGAAAAGACATATGTTCACAAAGGTGAGAACGTGATGTACACAAACATGAGATCTAAATAAGCTTGAAATGCAAGCAAGATAGAAAAAAAATGTATTTATAAAAAGAACGAACATAGCAAATCAGCCTTACCTGCCTCACGCATCATGCACTCGTCTTCACTCAGGGCATGCAGTGGAAGATTACGTTTAGGTCTCCTGGTTACATCATCCTCTTGGTGCTGTCCCGCTGGGTCAGCGAAGCTCAGAAGCCGTTCACACCGAGATCGCCTCGTCACACGGTCCAAAGCGGGTGGAAAAAGCCATCCAGTAATATTCACCTGGCGGGGACAAAACACAGCCTTTCAAAAGAGAACTTCATACTTGGGGGATATCATCACACTACAATGGAGCTATGGTGTGTGTGTGTGCATGTGCGTGTGCGTGTGTTTTGTTGGTTGCTATCTCCATTTGCAGGTTTGAGGAGATTGAAGAAGTCCTCCGAGGAATCAAAGTATCCACCTCCGCTTCAGTAAGGATTCACAGTTCATGCACCAAGCTGTTGAACTTTGTTGTGTTCAGAGTTTTGTTCCGAGGGCTCATTTCAGGATCGTCACCGAACCCCGGACTGTCTCCAATTGTCGTTAGTTTGTGGTAATATCCCTGGGGATGGTTTTCAAAATCTCAGTGAAGTTCTTCTTTTTTATTCTTGTTGCTCCAATGATCACTGTTGGTGCAATTTCAACGCTCTTCAGCTCCCAAGATCTCTTGATCTCATTTTTGATGTCCTGGTATTTGGTCATTTTCATGATTTCTGTGTTATTCAAGTCAAAATCACTCGGTCCTGATTTCTCGATCAGCAATGCTGTCTTTTCCTTTTGTTCCTGAGAATGATGTCCGGTTGCAAGGCTTTGTTGTCTGTGTTCATGCTCGATGGGATCATCAGGTCGAACATGAGCATGACGTCCATATTTTTGGTTCACAAAAAATATGTGACCACTATTTTCGTTATTGTTGTGTGTCTGTCTGTCTGTATGTCTGTATGTCTGTCTGTCTCTCTGTCTGTCCCGAGCATAGCTCCGTGGGTTTTGATCCGATCCTGATGAAATTTTGGTGGGAGGTTTATATCATGATATAGTTGTGTTTTCCTGAAAATGGGCGTGGTCCGCCCATAAAATACATGTGTTTTTAGGGGGTCGCCGATTTAAATTTGCATCTTCTCCGAGGGGGTTTGTCGAATGTGGCAGGGGTTTCGGTATTTGGTTAGCCCAATGGCACCTGCATAGCCCCACGGAGCTCGATTTTTCATTTTCGTCCCAAGGTCAAGGTCACAAGGTCACGAACTTAGAAAATTGCGATTTTGACATAAAAAAAATTTCTTCTCCGAAGGGTTTGTGGAATCTGGCAGGGGTTTTGGTATTTGGTTAGCCCTATGGCACCTGCATAGCCACACGGAGCTCGATTTTTCATTTTCGTCCTAAGGTCAAGGTCACAAGGTCACGAACTTAGAAAATTGCGATTTTGACAAAAAAATCCATCTTCTCCAAGGGGGTTGTCGAATCTGGCAAGGGTTTCGGTATTTGGTTAGCCCAATGGCACCTGCATAGCCCCACGGAGCTCGATTTTTCATTTTAGTCTCAAGGTCAAGGTCACAAGGTAATGAACTTAGAAAATTTTGAATTTTGACATAAAAATCAGACGACCGCCCAAACTTTGAGAGCTCGGATGACAATATTTTTTATGCATCATCTTGAGGTCATTCCCCATTTAAAGTCTTGAAACCATTTTTCTCTATCTCGAACACCTTGCCCGTGGCGCCCCCTTCAAGTTTGTTTTTACGCTAATTTCATCAAAGTATGGATAATCCGAGGAGTGTGAAATGCCATATAGCCTATATGACGTTATATTGTTCCTGGAATGTTCCAGAGGAAGTTTTGCACCAAAGGACATAATCCTTGACCTTTGACCTTTAAAGTTCACAAAGGTCAAATTTTCAAAGTTGAGGGAATCGAACCGGGTTTTCGACCTTCTCCGACGAACTAACTCCATTAAGCTATAGCACGTATCCTGTTTCCTTATTTTAATATCCACAACATTGTTTTGGGACCTTTAAAGGTTATGCAAAGGTCAAATTTTTAAAGTTGTTGAACGAAACCGGGTTTTCGACATTTTGCAGTTAATAACCTGTCACTCGTATCACATCATGTTGATCATTTTTATAACTTGGTCAAACATTATCACATGATCTCATCCTTGACTTCTGAAACAATCTACATCGTCAAATACCGCTCGGGAACCATCGTCGTCTTCAGACTCGTCAATGATTGCTTTTGGTTTGTTTCCAAGAGTTTTCTGGAACTGTGATGTTGACATTTTTACAGATATGCCAATGAATCACTTTGCATACATTGTTGTGCCATTGTGTGTAAAGTTGTTCTGATCATAGTTTTTACATCCTGAAAGCAGGTGACTAGTACTTTTTGTTTCTCTTGCAGAAACTATACTTGCCCATCTGGCTCAGTCCTGCCATCTTTACCTCTGCCACCGAAGGTGAAGAAGGTTATATTTTCACCCCTTTCAATCCGTTTGTTACTTAGCCTGGTGTTGGCTTAGTGGTTAGGGTGGTGGCCTGGGATCTCAGGGTCCTGAGTTCAAGCCCCGTTGGCTGCTGAATTAACACCAGGGGGTTGACTCAGCCTGTCATCCTTCTGAGGTCGGTGAAATGAGTACCAGTGTACTGGTACCGGTGTATGCCCCGGTTAGAATAGGTGTACCATATCCCTGTGTGTCGTAAGAGGCGACCAGGGTTGGCCTCAGGAAGGGCATCCGGCCATAAAAAAAATAAACATTGCCTCAAGAAAAAGCCCAACCCCTGCACAGCAGGGAAAAATGGCTGTAAAAACGGTCAATCCGTTTGTTACTTGCTAAATCGAAGATTTTTCAAGTACATTGTTCAGTCGATTTTGTTATTCTGCCTGTTTGTCACCTACAGGTCGCAATTTTAAACCGATCTTCACGAAACTTCACCACATGGCAGTGTTTGTCGTAAGGAAGAAGCCTATTGTTTTTGAGGTCAAAAGGTCAAAAGATCAACATAGGCCAAAGGTCAATAACTAAGGTGGTATTTCCAAAATCCTCAATTTTCATCAGATTGACTTGAAATTTGAAGAGGATTTATATTTCAGGTCAACATAGGCCAAAGGTCAACAACTTAGGTGAGATTTATAAATTCCTCAATTTTCATCAGATTGACTTGAAATTTGAAGAGGCTATATGGCCATTGAATTCAACCAGCCAAATATTTTTTAGGTCAACATAGAACAAAAGGTCAACATAACCCAAGGTCAACAACAAAGGAGGTTTTTCTAAAATCCTCAATAGCACGATATCTCAAAACGTTGTGGACGGATTCAGACGAAACTTGGTGAACAGGTTGGCTCTCTCTCTCTATCGAGTGCAGCCTGTGGCTGCTGGTTGCATCATTGGTTGGGACGCGGCTATGCCGCTGATGCAGTGTCCCCCTTACCAGTGCACTGGTACTCATTTTGCCGACCTCGGAAGGATGACAGGCTGAGTCAACCTCCTGGTGTATTAATTCAGCGGCCAACGGGGCTTGAACTCAGGACCCTAGGATCCCAAGCTGCCACCCAAACCATAAAGCCAACACCAGGCTTACCCAAAAGGTTGGCTGTGTGACCACAACGAATTCTATTTTGGTGAAGATCCGAATCCGGATCTAACGACAAGAATTTTTAAGTGATTCTTCACCATTGAGAGATAGGGCTAAACCGATATATAGCAGGATATCTCAAAAAGTTGTGGAAGGATTTGGACGAAACTTGGTGGACAGGTTGGGTGTGTGGCAAGGACTAATTCATTCGATTTTGGTGAAGATCTGAATCCGGATCTGGATACGAGAACTATTTAATTTGTAAAGTGATTCTTCTCCATTGAGAGATTGGGCCAAAAACGATGTCGTACTGCATAGCATGATATTTCAAAAATGTATTGGGCCAGATATGTTCTCGTGGATCAGGCATTACGTGGCGGAGGTATGCGCGCTACCGAGTGCCCTTCTTGTTTTAAATCCATCCGTGTATTGTCCTTGATCTTTGGCATTTATTCTGATTTGATCTCCGTCCCAGTCAAGCTAACCTCTTCTTAGCCATTCCAATGAGCCTTCTTTGTCGATACCAACTCGGTGCAATTATTTTTTGTATTTTCCTGCTCTTTTGTAGTTTGCCCAGTTGTTGGCATGTATTTCTGTGTGTGTGTGTGTGTGTGTGTGTGTGTGTGTGTGTGTGTGTGTGTGTGTGTGTGTGTGTGTGTGTGTGTGTGTGTGTGTGTGTGTGTGTGTGTAGCTGAAACTCAAAGGATTGCATTTTTCATAAATTAAAATGAGTGCATGACTTTTTAAGGAAACTTAAGCTAGAATTCAAATATAGAGGTGTATGTGCACAGAAAATCAATTTAATTTGAGACCAATTAAGGAAGAGTGAGAATTGCTTTGCAATGCATGTCTCCTACCGAGGTGATATTTTCTCGGTACAAAAAAGGCATATCTCTCTGAAAAATTGATGAAACGCCCTGGAACTTATCATAATAAAGCCACGTACCAAGTTTCAGTTCAATATGTTCAAGGGCATGGGGGGGGGGGAACAAGTCTGAAAAACCATAGGTGAGACAGACAGAAGAGTAAACCTATAGTCTCCCTCTGATGAAACCTGTTGGGGACTAATCATACAACTAACAGAGAACATGGTTATATTGTTGTGGGCCGGGGTACGGCGGTGATAAACGACCACTAGGTGGAGCAGTAGAGTCGTCGCCCACCGAACACCCTAAATTTAGGTCGTGACTCTCGGACAACTCCGAAAGGTCAGGGGTCACTTCGAGGACCGTGGTCGCCGATATTTTGACGGCGTGAGGTAGGGTCCACTTGTCTAATTCCAATTTACCTAAGTACCCACGCCGTCCAACTACCGGGGAAACCACACCCTCGGCCGACTTTGTACGAATTGAGTCGCTATCACCGACTCGGATCCGGCGTAACTTAGCGGAAGTTACCAAAGCCGCGCCGGACCAAATGACAACTTACCGGCCCGAACAGCCTTACTAATTCTCAATACGCACCTTGCCAGGCCAATGAAGGAAAGCACAGAAAACGAGCTGGTACATTTAACAGGGGTTTATTTATAACAATAATCGTGGAGGGGGAGCACAAAAAGAGCAGAGTTATCACGAATAAAAGAAATGCAAACCATGTACAATTAAAAAGACAACAATTTCTACTTATACAGACTGGCGCCACGCACGCACGCACGCACGCACACACACGGTGGCCGCGGCCTGTATTTGCACCTGCCCGCCTCGTGTGGTCTGCTCGAGCTTGTCCGGTGGTGGGACTCGAAGCCACCACCAGCAACGCCGCGCCAAGCACCAGGGACCAAGAACGGCGCACGGACGCCAGCCAGCACGGGCACGGACCAGATGAGAACGCCAGCAGCTTCCTCTCTCCTTTACGAAGGGGACGAACCTCACTTGCTTTCGCCGAGACGAGCCTTGCTTGCTTTTTCTCCACGGCTCACCACTTCGTCTTATCCTCCCCCTCCCCCACGGGATGAGGGCACCGCTCTGAGGGACTCGCCTCCGGATTGGATGAGGGGTTGTCAGTCGACTCGTGGCCGCCCTTCATTGGTCGGGTCGAACACTCCATCTGGCCGGGCGGGGCCGCCCCTAAGGTGGTCAACCCCCCTGATTATCTGGGGCGCTGGGGCGTGAGTGTGATGCTCGCCCTTTGCTCATTGGCTGGAGGAAACGCTCTATGCCCCTCCTTTGGGCGGAGCCTCGATCCGAAGTGACGGAGGCTCCGCCCACGCCCTCAGCCAAAAACACGTGGGCAATGGCGACCGGGTTGAGTGCTGGTCAGCGTCGCTGTTGTTGTTGTTGTTGTAGATGTAATAAAAACCGAACTAAAAAATAACTCACAGAGCACACACAAAATTCCCATTAGACATAGGGGATGGATTCTAACTAGAAACACATACTTATCGAAATAACTGAACTACGGGGACTCTGGCTGTTTGTGTGCACGAGGTTCCCGGATCCGTAACAATATGAGCTGAAAAATAATATTGATGCCATTTATGGGGATTTCCTGTCTAATTCTCTCCGATGATCAGTTGTCATCTGTAAATAAAAAAAATACAATTTAAAGCCCGGTGTTTGCTTAACGGCTGAGGAGACTGGCTGAAGACCTCAAGGCTCGGGTTTGAGGCCCCTGTGAACCCGTTAAATAACACCAGGTGGGTTGACACAGCCTGTCATCCTTCAAAACGAGTGCCAGCTCACCAGTGACAGGGGCACTGCATCAGCGGCACAGCAACACTCCCTGCAACGATGTGGCCAGACTGCATACGAAGCAATAATAAAACACCATTCGACCTTTAGACCCTTCGTAGACCCCCCATAGACCCTTTAGACCTTCGTAGACCCCCATAGACCCTTTAGACCTTCGTAGACCCCCCATAGACGCTTTAGACCTTCGTAGACCCCTCATAGACCCTTTAAACCTTTGTAGACCCCCATAGACCCTTCGTCGACCCCTTAGACCTTTGTAGATCCCCATAGACCCTTTAGACCTTAGTACGTACAGTATCGCATTGTGGGAGGGGTCTACAAAGGGTCTATGGGGGTCTACGCACACTGTACATGTTTCATGAACTAATGCACAAGATGCACCTAACCAGAGAGAGTGTACTCTGCTGGTTTCAATAACTCATCAAATCTTGGACTAAATTAAATTCGAGAAAAATTAATAATAATTAATTCATCGACTGTGACCACAGTTAAACTGTAATAGGATTGTCCGATGAACTCAACATCGACAGGAAACGCGAGGGGAGGGGAGGGGGGTTAAGGAGACAATGATTACAAAAAGGGACGAAGGAAATATCACACAAAGCGATCTCATCAACCTTGGAGGAACAGCGACTGACGAACATGATGAGGCGTCCGCAAAGCGGTGTATGAGTACGAGTGCGCGTGCCTGGGAGAAATTGTTCTTGCAACTCTCGCGCGAGAACGTTCCGTTTCGATGAATCAAACCTGAAATATTTGTGGAATTAAACTTTTATTATTATTATTGTATTTGTGTTGAAGAAATTCCCGACAGTGGCGGATTTTTTGTGAGACGATATGACGTTAAAAAAAAAATGCGAGAAGATTTGGAAAGTTACAACCGAGCTAATAATCAAATGCAATACACCATGAAGAGACGACCACGTGTCAGAAATTGGTTGAGGACGTTGTAAGTGTTTGTACAAGGAAATGAGACGCACGTGAAGGCCCGTTGAGTCCAACACGCCGACGCGATGTCAACACCGCACGGATTTATCAAGATGAAAAGAAAATAAAAAAATTATTTATTTATATTAAGTTTTTTTGTGTTTTCATTAATTATATATTTATTTTAAGTTTTTGTAGTTTTTGATTTTTTTTTATATATAATTTTTTTCCCCTTCTCAGGGGACGGGGCATGGGTTTGGTTAAGAAAACACACAACATCAACCACACAATACCCCCTGACGAGACCCCCACCAACAACAATCCGTACACCTGCACACAATCACCCATCAATGCTCAAGCTACCTTACAGTCCTGCCAACATCCCTACACCCCTCTATCTCCATAACTTACAGGTACCTATCTAATTATAATATAAACTTATCTACTGTTTCTGCTGCCACTACCTTTCGTGATGTCTGAGGGATTTCTTCCCCTGGCCACTCACCTCCTGATTGGACGGTGGCGAACGTCCCATCTGGCTGGGCGGGGCCGCCCTGAGGTAACTCGTCTCCTGATTGGACGGTGGCGAACGTCCCATCTGGCTGGGCGGGGCCGCCCTGAGGTAACTCGCCTCCTGATTGGACGGTGGCGAACGTCCCATCTGGCTGGGCGGGGCCGCCCTGAGGTAACTCGTCTCCTGATTGGACGGTGGCGAACGTCCCATCTGGCTGGGCGGGGCCGCCCTGAGGTAACTCGTCTCCGGATTGGTCGGGGGCTTCTGAGGTACTCCTATTCCTCATTGGTTGTGAGGGACACCATACTCGCTGGGCGGAGTCGACCTCACCCCACTGATGCCCGTGGCCCCGAACAGGTGAGTAATGGCGATGATGGAGCGAAGGGGAGATTTAATGTAAAAAAAAAAAAAAACCTGACTATAAAAGAAACCCGCAGCGCACACATGAAATTAACCCATCAAACAGAAGGACGGGACCCTAACTATAAACACATACTTATCGAAATAACTGAACTGCGGGGACTGCTGTCTGTTTGTGTGCAAATGGCTGCCATATTCGTAACAATATCTCCTCGTAACCGCCCCCTTTCTCGTGTATAAAGCCCTGTCTCCTCCAGCCGCTCCTCATAGCTGAGTCAACCTCGGCCCGGAATGAATCCAGTGGGCCTGCGCTGAACCCTCTCGATGGCATCTATGTCCTTCCAGAATTGTGGTGACTAAAAGTACACGCAATATTCAAGGTGTGGCCCTCACTAAATTCCTGCCCAATGTTATAACAACACCTTTTGATTTATAAATGATCCCCCTCTGAACACAACCTAAAACCCTACTTGCTTTGTGCTGCCTGCTTACCTCCCATAACTATTACCATCCCAGATCCTTCTCCTGTGTGACACGCTCCAAAATTACCCCTCGCATCCTGTAATCTCTATTTTCATTGTTCTTCCCCATCCCCAACACCTTACACTTCCTCATGTTAAATTCCATCTTCCAATCTATACAAGTATCAATAGTTTCCTGTATCTCATCACCACCCCCTCTACTATCCACCTTACCTCCAAGCTTTGTGTCGTCTGTAAATTTGGAACGTTTACTCTTTACCCCATTATCCAAATCGTTGATGTAAATAATGAATAGTCATGGTCCGAGTACTAATCCCTGAGGTACCCCGCTACTTACATCCTTTTACTTCCCTATGGATGAGGCTTCAAAGGATTGAACAACCATAAATACTCACCGTGGCCTTTTCAGATATATCCGCCTCCCACTGGGGCTTTCCTCATCACCCTCCATTTTCCAGCGAAGCATGGACACCCTTCTGCAGGGTATTCCCCACGTCAGTGTCCATATTGATGACATCTTAATTTTGGGGGAGACTGAGGCCGATGTTGTGAAAAATCTGGACGCGGTGCTCCGTAGACTTTCAGATGCAGGAACGACTGTTCGCAAGGAAAAATGTGTTTTCCAAGCCGAGGTGGAGTATCTGACCTACAGGATCGATGCAGAGGGAGTACACCCTGTAATTGACGAGGTTCGAGCGGTGTGGGAAGCTGCTGTTCCCAGGAATGTGTCAGCACTGAAATCTTACCTGGGGCTCTTGACCTACTATGGACGTTTCCTACCTGGCCTGTCAACAGTACTTGCTCCACTCAACGCTATACTAACTGAAGCAACAATTTGGACTTGGGGGACCAAAGCAAGATGGATCTTCCAAGGCTTCAGGACAACTGTCAACTTCTTCCAAGGTTCTGGTTCATTATGATGCCAAGAAAGATCTACTACTTGCATGTGACGGAGTCGGGGCAGTTTTTGTCTCATCGTATGCCGGATGGAACCGAGAAACCGATCCCATTTTCCTCGCATCTGCAGAGAGAAAATACTCACAGCTCGAGAAAGAAGGCTTGGCGGTGGTTGTTGGGGTGAAGAAATTCCATTCATACCCTTTTTGGTCGGCATTTTGAAATCTCCGACGACCGCAAGCCACTGCAGTCCTCATCCAGTGCTACCCAAGGAGTTCCTGTGTTCGCTTCTTGGAGGATACAATGCTGGGTCCTAATTCTGGGGACATATGATTACTTTCTCGCACAAGCCAGGCAAGGATATGGGGGCATGCTAACGCCACGAGTCGTTTTCCTTTACGGGAAAGCCCCAGATTTGTGCCCACTCCTGAAGACACGGTACTCCTCATGGAATTCCTAGATTCTTCACCAGTAACGGCTGTAAGGAATTCATCATTGGACGGATCATGACCCAGGTCTGTCACGCGTGCACCGTTGCATAACCAACGGTTGGCCTGGTTCACCAGATACAAGGCTCCAGGCATATTCACTGTGCAAATCTGAACTGAGTGTCCAAGAAGATGTGATCTTGTGTGGTCATAGAGTCGTAGTTCCCCCACCAGGTAGAACGAGAGTGCTGGAAGTGTTTCACGAAGCGCACCCAGGAATGGTGCTAATAAAGGAGTTTGCGAGGAGCTATGTTTGGTGGCCGGATCTCGATTTAGAAATTGAGAGTACGGTTCGCAACTGCAATTCGTGTCAGACAAACTCAAGGTTGCCTGCATCATCACCGATGCATCCCTGGGAATGGCCCCGGAAACCTTGGGAGCGCATTCGCATCGATTACGCCGGGCAATTTTTGGGCAAAATGTTTCTGGTCATTACTGATGCCTATTCTAAGTGGATGGATGTGCATCCCATGACAACAACTTCATCCGAAGCCACCATCGGTAAATTGAGAACCACATTTGCTACACATAGGTTACGCACAACTTTGGTGTCGGATAATGGGCCATCATTCACGAGTACAGAATTTCAAAAGTTTATGGATGTCAATGCAATCACCCACCTCACTTCAGCTCTGTACCATCCATGGTCCAACGGGTTGGCTGAACGTTCAGTGCAAACATTTAAGGGGGGGGGGGTATGAAGAAGCTTAAACAGGGTAGCATTGAGTCACAAACGGCCCGATTCCTTTTCAAATACCATATAACACCCCACTCAACCACTGGGCGAGCACCGACAGAGCTTTTGATGGGAAGGAAGCTGAAGAGCCATCTTGACCGAGTACAGCCAGATGAGTCTCTAAAGGTTCGCAGAGTGCAAGCGAAGCAGAAGTCCTGGCATGACGGACACACCAAGGTGAGACTTTTGAGTTTGGGAGATCGTGTCTATGTGCTCAATTTTGGAAGTGGTAATCCCTGGCTGGGAGAAACTGTTGTTGTGAAATTTGGTTCTTCCCTCATTGTGAAACTCTTGGATGGCCGGAATGTGAGGAGACATGTGGTTCACGTGAGGCTGTCAACCTGTCATGTAACCGGTGATGTGTCTGGTCCCTCTGAACCATCCGTCGAGGCCAAAACATGGGAAAGGCCTGCAAACATCATACCAGAGGGTAACACTCCTGGACTATAACTAGGAAATCCTTATCTGCTCTTCCTTTTCCCTGTTCCTGGACCCAACGTATCCCTGGCAAGTTAAAATCCCCCATAATCAATACTCTTCCCTTACCACATGCCTTTTTGAATTATTCATGTTCTCCTCCTTCCTCCTCTTCCTTCCCACCCGGAGCCCTATAAAAGCATCCTACCAGTATCTTACTGTCTTTACAATCTCTAATCTCTACCCACACAGAATCCTCAACATTTATTCCTTCCTTAATGTCACCCCTTGCTCTTGATGTAATGCTGTCCTTCACCCAGATTGCTACATCTCCTCCTATTCTCTCCTTCCTATCACACCAATACAACTTGTAGCCTTCTAATCCTGTCCTGCAGTGACTCTCCTCCCTCAACCATGTCTCACTCACTGCAACTATATCGTACTCCTCGTTATATACTTTGCTTCAAACTCTTCCAACTTATTATTTAAACTTCTGGCATTGTTGTAGAATATATTTAAATTTTCCCTTCCTGAAATTCTATTTTCTTGCCTGGCCTTACTCATCACAATTATATCATCAGTTCCTTCCCTAATACCTTCCCCACCCTCCGCTGACCTAAAAAAAAAAGCCTGAATTCCTTCTTCAATTCCCACTGCAAACCTTGCTGTCCCCTTTTCTATTTAACAAACGGCCATCATTCCGGAAACACTCCCTTTGTTCCTGAAATGATTCCTACGGCTTCTTCAATGTAAAACCTTCCTCCCGACACGAATTTCATGCTGAAGGTGTTGGAATAATAGGCAACACTTTCAGAGAGCTAACAGGTGTGGCATGTTGCGTTAACAAGCAGCTCGCTAGCCGTTCCTTATCAACTGTTTCGAATGGAGTGTTTGTACTGGTTTATTGCAGGCCCAAGCAGAGTCGCTGGTCTCACGAGATCACGCACGTGATGCAGATCGAGCCGCAAGAGTATTCATCGTATTTCCAAAAACCCAGAACCGATCACATGACATGGAGCAAGAACCAATCTGCTACTTGCATCCTCTCCTTCGGAATGAAAATAAATAAATGAAAATCAATTTAAAGATTGGATTTCACTTACAATCAACAAATGAACAATTTATATGAACACACATAGTAGTAATGATAATAATAACAATAAACCCACACATAGCAACCCACCCACACACAAAATCAAAGCAAATCAAAGACTCAGGTTGTCCAGCCATTTTACAACACAGACTCATGGATCAACTTATCAACACAGGCTCATACAACACAGGCCAAGGAACAGGCTCATGGAGCCGTTCATCCAGCACAACAGTGGGGGGCAAAGAAGGTGTATGAGAAGGGAAACATTGCAGTGATCACTATTGTTGGTAAGAGGAGGGGAGGAAGTATCGCTGTGTCCATCATCATCATCCGAGTTTCCCCATCTCTGACTCGTACACAAAGCCAGTGTGGTTGGCCATCTTGTTTGAAGATCGGAGATGTTGGCGATTCCTGTAGAACAAACGGTTTCCTGCTTGGAGCACGTAGGGGACTCGTTTTTGTACCATTTATCTAGTCTAGGAACCCATTATCAAGTGACAAGAAGTGGTTCTGTACAGACTTGCTGACCCTGAAAAAATGGCCGCTCTCGTGCTACTCCATCATGATGGAAATTTTGTTCGGTCTTTTTGATGTCAAAATGCCGTTTAACCTCATGAAAGCTGTAGGGTTTTGGGACAAGTAAGCTGTGCTTTTCAGGCAGCTTGTTACCTGGTCTTCGACCCATCAACAGCTGTGCAGGGGACAAGTGCAGTCCTTCTACGGGAGTCTAACAAAGCTAGATGTTTGTCCTCCACTTTCTTCCACAATTTTTTTTTTGACAGTTTGCACTACTCTTTCAGCTTCACTGTTAGCACGAGCAAGTCGAGGGCTGGAAGTAGTTTGGTTAGTGCCGCAATCAAAACAGAACGATTTGAACTCTTTGGACACTAACAAGGATGCATTGTCGCTCCTTAGACCCTCAGGTATACCATGTGGACTAAAAGATGGATTTTAGAGCATCAATCGTTGTGCGGCTTCTCATATCATTGAGCTCACATACCTCTATAAATTTTGAATAATAATCGACAACCAAGATGTATTGTTACCTCTGCCACCGAAGGTGAAGGAGATTATGTTTTCACACCTTTCTGTCTGTTTGTTTGTTGGGTCGCCGAAATAAGTGACCCTTATTGTCAGTAATTCTGTTTGTTTGTTTGGATGTTTGTTTGGATGTTTGTTCGTTTGTCATCAGCATAATTGGTAGTAAACGTGGGCGGATTTAGACCAAACTCAGGTGGTAGGTACATCTTATGACCTACTGCTTTGGAAATTGTGATGGTTGCTAGGGACGCTTTGGTTCCCAAGCAACAACCGAAAAACCTTCAAAATCAGTACCGTTCACGCGAAATCAATTCCGAAAGCCATTATCCCACGTAGGGTTATTAAATTTGGCACGAATGATCTACAGGTGATGCTCTATCAACTATATTCCGGTTTTTGTGATATATGGAATACTTTACCCGCAGCGCCCCCTACAATTAGGGTATGCGCGAAAATTGGCGACAATTGAAGGCCCCCTAGCGACCAGGTGAGTGCATCGTTACGAATGAAACTTTGCAGGTTCATGGTACTCAATGAATACTACAACCTTGCCTCAGGACATATTGACCGATTTCACTTAGGTCAAGGGTCAAAGGTCAATTCGTGCAAAAATCGATAACATGCGAGAGGTGGAGGTGCCTTCACGCCAAATGCTACTCCTCCTAGGGTTATGGTCGAATGGTCATGAAAATTCACACTAATCGTCTGGAATACATAATGCACAAACAATCGAGCCAGATTTTCGATTTAGATCTTTGTTCACCCACAGCACCCCCTGGAACTTTGGGGATTTCCGATTTCAAACCGCATTTTCGGTTCTTTTCATTCAAATGGATACCGAGTAGTTTTCAGTAGATGGAACTGGATGAGATTTTATATGCATAATCTTAAGGTGATTCCCTATCCGCTATATGACATCCATTTTGCTCTATATCTTATAGTTTCCATGCTCGGCGACCCATCGCCACCTACCGGCTTGTCTGTTTGTTTGTTTGTCTGTGAAGAGGATAACTCAAAACGTTCTGGACAGATTCGCACGAAACTTGGTGGACGGGTTGGTTGGGTAACGAGCACGAATAGATTCAATTTTGTTTAAGATCCGAATGCGGATCCAATAACTTTTTTTAATGATTCTTCAACATTGAGAGATGGGGCCAAAAACAATATATAGCAAGATATTTCAAAAATTTTGTGGACGAGTTATGACAAAACTTGGTGGATGATTTAGTTAGGTGACAAGAACAAGCGGATTCGATTTTGGTCCAGATCCAGATCCGGCCTATCAGCGGGATAGAAGACGTAAACTCTTCGGCCTCGTGGCGGGTATGTTCTCTTCCAAGTGCCGATGTAGTTTTAATTGAATTGCCCAAATTAATTTTACAACTTTTATACAAAGATTGTGAGCTTTGTTTGACAGTTTAATTACCACGCACACTCGAAGTCAAAAGCAGGGTTAACCAATTGGTTCATGTCCGTCCGTCCGTCCGTCTGTAAACGTGAGTTTATGATTGAGGAACAACTTTTTTTTATTGCATGTTATATTATGATCACGAATCGGAAAACAAACCTGCCATTTGCAGTACTTCTCCTCTGAATTAGTCCTGATCGCACATGCGCAGAGAGGAGCGAGATGATTTTCTTTACTCTGCCTGTCTGGCAGTCAAACAAAATTGAAATTCATTCCAACCAGGAGACCGAGTTGTTTTTAAGGATGTCATAAAGGACACAAACAACAGGCACGAATAACTGTGACATGTTCTATGGAGTGGTGTAATGGACACTACATCAACGGCAGTAAAAATGGCAGTAAATTCCGGAATTTATTTATTTATTTATGATTTGTATGACTGTTTTTCAATGTTTATTTTATTTAAATTGAATCATATACTTGAACATGTCTGGTGTTGGCTTAATGGTTAGGAAGGGGGGGGGCTTGGGATCCGAGGATCCTGAGTTCAAATCCCACTCGGCTGTTTAATTAATACCAGGTGGGGTTGACTCTGCCTGTCATCCGTCCGAGGTCGGCAAAATGAGTGCCAGCTTGCTGGTATCCTGTGTTGGAGTGGCGACCCGTCCGGGATTGTGCCCAATAGTCCAGGAGACTGCTTCAGCAGCACCAACGCTCTGCACAGAGTGTGATCCTGACAGAGGGATGGATATACTTGAACGCTGAAGAACACAATCACCTTCTTGCCACTTCCAAAACCTGTCCGTTTCGCAGTATTTGGACAAGTTAAATAAGGTGGTGTACAAAGGTGAACTATGAGACTGCTTCAATAGCAATAAACTTCTGAATGTTTTTTTTTTTTAAACGATCTTTTAAATCGTTATTTTATTCAAATTTAAATATATACTCGAACACATGCGTCGGGGGTAATGCGTCCTCTGAACCTTCTGGCTTTACATTTTTTTGTGGACAAATAATAAATAAACTTAAAATTTAGATTTCATAATCTTAAAGCAAGAATTACTCGAAAACAACAAAGTTTCTCATGGTAAGCAATGAAAGCATCATATGAAAGTAAAGTTTCACCGCAACCATCTCAAATCAAAGTATTCCTGGAGGAAAATCAGGTGGACCGTACAAAGTAGCAACTTTTGAATCGAGTCGACAAGTCTGCAAAGTACAAGTTGATCATGGCCCCAAAATGAATCTGCCCTGTGATTGGATGATTTTGATTGGTGCTCGTCATGAAGGACCGTCCTGCTTTCATATACTCCATTGTTAACCCAGCTTTTTGCGCTGGGCACGATTCCATGCCTTGCCGAGAGCCTTGTGAATGAGTGCAGCATTGTTGAGGACGTTGTATCGTGCGAGTTTGACCAGGCGATCAAATTCACGTTCTGTATAACGGAAGTCAAGCGTGCTGTATGGTGAGCAGCGTACAAACACTTTGAAGTCGCCATCTTCCTGTTCAATTTTGGTCCTCCGAGGAACACCTGCTTACACACAATACCTTTCGTCAAAAAAGGAGACGTAATCTTTTGTTGAAATTTCAACAATCATGAAGCTCAATTCCAATAATAAGTTATTGTGTCGTAGAAGGCACCAGTACCATGGAATAATAATAAGGAATACACGAATACAACAAAAAATCCCCATACCTCCACAAGTCTAATTTTCTTTTAGTGTAACTTCTCAGCTTTATGTATTGTCCAATTCAAATCTCCCTTCTTCCTCTTTCCGAGATAAGGGGTGATGCCAGATGTGACCAAGCATTGCCCTGCCTTGAATACAATACTCCTCCACTTCCCTCGATATTCAGCCAACTCTCTCCACTCTCCAAACACCCCCACCTTATTGATATCCTTTCTCACACAATCTTCCCATCAAATCAACAGCCTTCCTCTTTTCCTCCTCTATGCAAATCCCTCAACATCTCCCCTTTCTTAGCCATTCACTCTTCCTCAATCTGCAGCTAATGTCCAACCCACTTCAGCCGACATTTAAAAAAAAATATCTCCCTGTAAAGCTCATCTGTACATCAATCTCCTCCCTCAGTTCATCCATCCTCCATATATCCACCCTATTCACTCCCACAATCGTCCTGACACAGTTCTCACAAACCTGCAGCCTCCGTTGGCTCTGCCAGTGCCACCGTCGTCTCGAGACCAAAAAAGTAGGCCAGCGTTGCACAAGACACCAGAATTTTCCTTTTCGATTTCCTTGATATTTTTCTGTCTGCCATCAAGCCCCCCTCCACCTGCTTCCATGGAGTCACATCCACCTATATCCTCCTCCGCACCTCTGCCTCCGAACTACCATCCCCGGTCACTGTTCCCACCAGATACTCAAACATATTTCGCTGCCTGATCTATTTCCCCTCTCGCCTGATATCAACTTCTTTTACTGCTTCACGATGCACAATTCCTCAGTCTTCTCCATACTCATCTTCAATCCACGTTTCCAGAATGCCTCCTTCCCTTCCACTCCCCCAGTACTTCCTGCATCTCACACCTACCCTCCACTACAACAGCCACATCGGCCACATACAAAATTTTCCCCAAAATACCCTTCAAGTTTACCCTCCTGCTTACAAGCTCCATCACCATGATCAACATGAATGGGCTGCGAGAGCTTCCCTGCCTCAAAGCGATGTTCATGCTGAACTCCTCTGACATCCAAGGACCAACGAAAACTTTTCCCTTCCTTCTCTCGTACATACCTTTCACCAACCTAACTTTTGCTTCCGGCGCTCCAAATCATCTCAGTGTTGCCGTCACTGTCTCTCTCGCCGGCACCCTGAACAAATTTCAAATTCCTGCACTAACTACTGCTGCGAGAGGGATGGCAAACCCCACAGCATGACCCTGGCCTCGAAACTGCTTTGGCACAACCAATGCTCTGTCACAGAGTACGGTACATCAGATCGGATTACATCCATGAGACTCATGCTAGAGCAAATGCAATAGGATGGAGAAGCATCATCACCAGGGGGGCAGTGGACACCAGGCAGATATGATATATAACTGCGAAAGGTGAGACTACTGCAGGTACCTGGAGGAAGGTAAATGTAATCGGTGGTAGGAATAAAAAATTAAGTAAAAGGATGGTTGAACTGCCACCTTGAAACAGTGAGAGAAGAATGAGATTGGACAGAGAAAGGAATGTGATTGAAAAAGTGGAGAAAAGATGAACAAACGATAAGCGATGCAAAGACAGCTTGAACTTTAGGCAAATTTGTGAGCAAATAATTTTCATCCTACAGCCTGTCAATGGACGATCAGGATACAATTTGTGTCATACCTGGCTGAGTGAAGTTTCTGAAACTCTGGTTGACAAGTGGGAAGTGAAGAACAAGCGGAACGCTCGCATTGCCCTGATCTTCAAAGAGGTAGCACTCACGAAGCTCACCGTGGGAGTCTGCTTCCACATCCACGGATGGGAATGGTACATGATGTTCTGAAAAGTATGCCGCTGCTTGCTTCAGTGCCTAGAACAGCAATCGTGTTACATCACGTAACCAATCATATATTTTCGAATTCTAATTTTAAGATTTAAAAAAAACATCAAAATAAGGATCCACTGATTACTCGTCTCACCATGAACGAGGTTCACCACGGTTGTTTGAAAATGCATTTTAAGTATGATATTGCTTGCAATGCAGTTTGATGATTATATATCACTGCATAAGTGACCTAGTTCCTTAACAGCATGTAGTGACCTTTATTATTTAAATAATTGCTCCTTACAATCAACAGGACCATGACTGATGCATTTGCACTTGCCTCCATCACATTATTGGAACACAAGGTATGCCATCAACAGAGCCACGACACAGCACAACGTACTCATTATAAGGAGTAATGAGGCTGGGTGGAGCAAGCTGAGTCATAAAAGCCAAACACAAGAGATTCATTTTATCTGGGTATGAATACACAAAGTGTAGGATCAAGGAAGAGCAGAACGACAGAGGCTGGAAGGTTGTAATACTGATGGTGTGGAAGAACAGGCCGACGCAGAACAAGCAGTTTGATGGACAGCCTGGAAACGAGGGAGGGGTAGAAGTCTGTATGCAAGAGGAGTAGGTGTTGGGTGGTCATCAAGGGTTGAAAATATCAGTGGTAGCGTACGTACATGTCATCATATCTTAAAATGTTGGGGGTCTACCAAAGAAAGGTTGCAGAGATTTGAATTCAAAAGAAAATAAAAGTCTCAAATCAATTGTAGCTTCCGTTTGTATTTGTGAGACATTGCAGATCACAGACGACCCGTCAGTTCATCAAACTTCCAGACACTTAATTGCAGTTGGTGGTTCTGTTAAAATAGCCGGTGAAATAGAGATTTGAACTAGTACACGATAAGAGGTGCTTAAGAGGGATGGAAGAGAATTTGGAAGGAATGTTGAACATAATCAGATCATGCAGTGAGAATTATCCATTTGAAGAGATCCGATTAGAGAATCTGACCGATTGTGTGGGTCTCGGAAGACTTCGTTGCTGTGCTGTGGAAGTTTGACGTGCTGACTCCGAGCCAACTGGTGTGGCACCAGTTGAGGTCAGCACAGAGAAGAAAAGGGAGTTGGGGTGAAAGTTTTGCAAAGAATAATCGTTCAGTTAAAGACTATTTATTTATTTATTTATTTATTATGTGTGCCTGGGAGGAGGCCAGGATGTGTCGGGTGGTGGAGGGGTGCAAGCACATCATAATTTCAGGACAGAGTGACATGGAGAAAATGATCATCATGCTTTACAGTGACTCCCTATCTCTATGTAGAAAAAACCATTTTGTGTCTCTGCGTCTGTCTCTGTCTCTGTCTCTTATGCACGGCCTCATCTTTTACGTTACAAACTCCAAACTCAGGGTACAAATACAACTCTGTGTGGGGAGTAACATTGACTTTGCGGCCACGGCCTCATGCGGGGGAGTGGGGGGCCAGGGAAGGCAGAAATTTTCTAGGTAAATAAGTACCTGTAGTGCCACCTGGTTGTGGTGTGGCAGAGGGTATAACAAAATCCAAATTTCCTTTGGCTTTTAAGTATTACTTACTCACGTTTCTCTACCCACACAATTACAAATAAATACTGTGCCTACAGAAAGTCTACAGCCCCTTTCAAATTTTTCACCTTTTGTTGCCTTGTAGCCTGGAATTAAATTACATTAAATCAGACTTTTTCCACCTTTGTTTACACATCGTAACCGACAACGTCCAAGTGAAAAACAAATTCTACAAATTTCAGAAAATTAATTACAATGTCTTGATTGGATAAGTGTCCACCCTCCGAACATTACAATTGTAAATTAGCTCAGGTGTAACCAATCACCTTCAAAATCACACACCAAGTTAATTGGCCTCCACCTGTGTTAATTGTAGTGATTCTGATTATTTCAGAATAAAATCAGCTGTTCCTGGAGGTTGTCTCTGGTGGAGAGTGCTTTTCAAAGCAAAGACTCAACCATGAGAATCAAGGAGACCTCCGTGATAAAGTTGTGGAAAGGCACAGATCAGGGGATGGATATAAATTATTTCAAAGGCCTTGACTATCCCTTGGAGCACTGTCAATACAATCATTAAGAAGTGGAAGGTGGATGGTCCCACCAAGACCCTGCCGAGATCAGGCCGTACCTCTAAACTGGATGGCCAAGCAAGGAGGAGACTGATCAGAGAGGCCAGCAAGAAGCTCATGGTAACTTTGAAAGAGCTACACGCCTTTATGACAAAGACTGGTCACTGTGTGCATGTGACAACAATATCCCAAGCACTCCACAAGTCTGGCCTGTATGTTAAGGTGGCAAGAAGGAAGCCAATACTCAAAAAAGCCCACATTGAGTCTGGAGATTCTGAAGCCATGTTGCAAAAAAATGTTGTGGTCTGACGAAACCAAGATGGAATTTTTGGCCAAAATGCAAAACGTTACGTTTGGTGCAAACCCAACACAACACCCAAAGAACACCATCCCTACTGTGAAGCTTGGTGGTGGCAACATCAAGTTATGGGGATGTTTCTCATCAGCAGGGACGGGGGCACTTGTCAGGATAGAAGGGAAAACCGATGGAGCAAAATACAGAAAAATTCTCGAGGAAAACCTGCTGCCCTCTGTAAGAAAGCTGAAATTGGGACAGAAGGCCACCTTTCTTCATGACAACGACCTGAAGCACACAGCCAATACTACACTGGAGTGGCTAAGGAACAAAAAGATGAATGTCCTTGCGTTGCCCAGTTAGAGCCCCAATGTAAATCCAATCGAAAATCTGTGACGTGACTTGAAGATTGCTGTCCATCAACACTCTCCACACAACTTGACTGAACATGAACAGTTTTGCACAGAAGAATGGGAAAATATTTCCCAATCAAGGTGTGCAAAGTTGGTAGAGGAGACCCATCCCAACAGACTCATAGCTGTAATTGCTGTCAAAGGCGCTTCCACCAAGTATTAACTCAGGGGAATGGACACGTATCCAACCAAGATATTCTAGTTTTGTATTTTTAATTAATTTTCTGAAATTTGTAGAATTTGTTTTTGACTTTGAAGTTGTGGATTACGATGTGTAAACAAAGGTGGAAAAAGTCTGATTCAATGTAATTTAATTCCAGGTTATAAGGCAATAAAAGGTGAAAAATTTTAAAGGGGGTGTACACTTTCTGG
>NC_140961.1:14139455-14236955 GCF_056783735.1 Eptatretus burgeri | reverse complement strand
CTTTTTTCATTCTTGTTAGTTATGAAAACGGTCGAGAATAAAAGGTGTGGTTTTTTAAAACCTAATGACCACTCTATAAGAGCTTTTCCGCATATAATTTGGTACACATTTGATGGGGCGGCCATTTTTTTCCCCATGCCATCCCTACATATGGAGTACTACCATAATCCATGGTATGATATGATGGTGATTGTAACCATTGTATTCTGATAACAAAGTTCCTCATCTATTACAAGGATGTTCCAGACATTAAGAAGCAATGCTTTTCTCATTTTGTTTCCATATTCTTCTGTTGTACCTCTTCATTGAATATAATTTGTGTTGCGGCTATATTTCAACTAATTCTTCAGATTGGCCTCAAACAAAACAACAACTTAATGCAACAACAGGTTTCATGAGGCAAAGATATACGAAGTTGAATTGTATACAAAATTTTTTTTAATCGAATACATTTTTATTTTTAGTTTTTTAAAGATCGGTCAATCTCTAAATTGTAAGATGCTAGCAAATAGCAGCTTCAGCGTCAATCAATAAATGTTTCCGTTATTCCAGATCAAAATCTCTTATCGCTCTTTCATGATATCCAACAATGTCCCTTTCATCCAATCTTCACTAATTACAAGTCCTCCTTTACATGTGACAAATGGCAGCTTGCCTCAAATGGCTTGTCCCAACTATAGTCGAAGGAGAGGATGAGATGAGCACGGCGCTGAGAACGTTGTGCCAGAGGGAATGCCAGGTTGATGCTCAGACCAGCGTCCACCAGGTGTAGTTTCTTCATAAAAGGGCTCAGCTGGTTGGAATGATGGTCACAGCTGTTATCTGCAGACATGGAGTTAAAAAACTAAAATATTCACTGTAAAAGTGTTATATATTTGTCTCAAAAGTACTAATAATGGGCATGTTCTCTTTCTTGAATGAAATTTTACTTTTCTTAGAAGGGAGAAATAGAAGGAGAGGGTGGTGAAGGGAGGCATTGCTGGGGTTTGAACCTTTCCAACTCGATAAGATCGGAAAACTGAGATCCAAAGCCAACCGCCTTAATTCCGAGTCTGAGTGTACGATTCATCAAAGCTGAATTTTCCAGGCTGGATCCGTCGTGTCTTTCTGTTATCGTTTCATCCTTGTGTTGTTAATGGAATTGTGTTTTCATCCATTCTCTGTGTCTTGCCCATACCATGTTGGTGTGCATTATTGAATTTGTGTCCTCGTGAGTGTCTGGTCGACCCACCGAGGCCTCAGCTGTCAGTGAGCGTGCCCATTCTGTCTCTGCTCTGACATGTACCTCACTTGGCTTTTCCTTATCCTGATTGTTCTCCTTCACGCTCTTTAACTAAGCATTTTATTTCCCCCTCGTCACTGAAAAAGCACAACTTCCATTTAACTTCAAAAAAAATTACATTAATCCAGGCGTTTCTCTCCTTCTATCATTCTTTCTTTGTAACTTCCATTCTCAATCGCTCCTAACCAAACTAATATTCTTCATAATCAAACGAATTTGTTTCTTACTTTCAAAGCTTTTAATAACATTTTAAAATGTTTCATTTGCTGCGTCTCTCCATCAACAACAACCCACATGTTCAAAGCACCAGACATATAATAGAAAGGATTCAATCATTCAAAATCATAAACAGCATCACCAATTCCAGCAACGACATAACACCCTCGCATGCAGCGTTAACTACCACAAACAACATCCCATCAGATAAACAGCAAGCAACCATCCTCATAAACCATTAGGTAAACATAAGTCATGTAGGAACCCCCCCCCCCCCCCAAAAAAGAGGAAAGAAGTATCACAACACTCAAACTCAGCTAGCAACTCGACAACACCATCAAGCTATTCACTCCCAAACAAACAACATAAACTGGGAAATCTACCGGCCCTGACAACATCTCCAATATACTTTTAAAAACATCATGGACCACACAGCATATTAGTCCGTACAAATTCAGTAACTTCAACAAAACACTCAAGAGTTCCCAAATTTGGAAAGTTGGTAAAACGATTACTCTCCTTAGAATAAATAAGGAACCCACTAAAGCTGCCTCCTGCACACCTATCACATAACTTTCACACCCTCCAACATTACAGAACATCTTTTACTTACACTCACAAACCCACACATCCCACTCTCGCATACCCAGGATGGAATTCAGACCAAACCACTCCACGACCACTCTTCTCACAAACCTCCCTAAAAACACCTCTGATGATTTCAACTGTAGAAAACCACCAAAATGCACCGTTCTCAATACAATAGACGTCAGCAAAAGGTTTTACGCCATCCCAAAACTATTACTCACAAACATACACATCAACACAACATGTACAACACCACCAAACTCTGGCTTGATAACGACCGATCATGCAAACAGTCATACGTAACTTTTAACGGCAAGTCATCACTCCCACGATACTTTCTTAACGGAGTCCCTCATGGACGGCCCAGTCCTCCCCTCACACTCTTTTATCTTTTCATGCACAACATTCCACAACTACCCGAGAACATACAAATTGCCTCATATAATGATGACAAAACCATTACCTCGACCCATAGCGACATCAATACAGCCACAGCACAACTTCATCCCTTGCTCAGCACCCTACAAACCTGGCTCACCATCAATAGATTAAACGTAGTCCCCTTTAAAATCAACAGTCACTCTTTCAACAAAATACACCATGGTACATCACACTGCTGAGGATTTGCACGATGAGTTCCCAGGTATTTTCCTGCTTCTGTAGTAACGATATCTTAGATAGAGAAAGTGGAGTAGAATGATGCGGAGTCAGAAAATGTATCAAATTCTGCTGCTGAAAAGCCAGGAAGTTAAAGGATAATCAACCCCCCCCCCCCAAAAAAAAAAACTGTCGCTGACTGACCTTAACTCAAATACCTTCCTCCATGCTCATGATATGTGTATTATCCCTACTGCATGCAACCATAATGACTGGAATTGGCTGGTTGTTTTGTGTCCTGTTGTTATGCTGCGCTGTGACTATCAATAATGAATTGTGTACCGACCTTTGTAATGGACAAGTTTACTCAAGGTAAATTTTTTCTTATTTTAGAGAAAGGAGTTGTGGTACGTTCTTGTTGCTTCTTCGTCTCACCCACCTCCCCCCCCCCCCCAAGTTTTCACTTTCGTGTTCTCCCCAAGATTTGGGATTGGCCGTTGCGTGGAAAGAGCCGGATTTGTCATGGCGACTGATTAGCACACAAATTTGTTCCTGTTCTTCTTTGTACGTTGAACCGTGACTCAGGAAACATCAAAGGATGAGTTTCCCTAAATTTGGAGGCGATGGTTGGTTCTCTCAGGGGTCTCTGCCGACTTTCTCAAAGGTAAGTTTCTGGTCATTGTTAGTCACATTTTGACTGTTTATTTTGTTGCTTCCATGTTTACTGTGTGTTCCTAGATCAGTTTTGTTTCTAAATTTATGCTATTTGGTGAGTTTTCTTCGGTCTTGTCATTTCGATTTTCCCTGCGGCCGACCTGTCGATGTGTACCATTGTGTTTATTTGTATTTTCTCCACTTTCCCCACTATCCTCCTTCTATCCCTCCCAACTATACCCTCTGTTTCATGTCTCAAATGTAAAAATACAACAACCAAAAAAATTTTCCCTCCTCACCTAATTCCCTCCGTAATCACGTGACTTCCTGTACCAACTCTTCTTCCTTCTTCTTCTGCTGACCTACCATCTTCCTTCTACTTTAGCCAATTCACATTCACCAAACACCTTCACAAGTTTTCTTCAACTGTTCTTTTACATAATCTTCGTCAATAAGTAAATAAATAAATAAATAAATAAACGGTCTTAAAATGTTTCAAATTCCTTTTTCACAGTGTGGTTCTTGGTATTGTATCATAATTCACTACTTTTCTTCTTCTTCAAAAGACTTTTCAATTCGACCTTTTCTTCATCCCTTGTCAAAAAAGTCCTGCTGTCACAACGCTTCTTTTCTCATCATCATCATCATCATCATCATTATTTATTTAAGTCAGTATTATCCCACTTACAGGGGGGTTGCTGACTTTCACTCCTTCCATGACATAACTCCAGCTCTGCACTTTCTTCTATCTTCTGCGTCTTCCACTCCCAATCCCAATTTCTGACTTGCTTTCATAACCAACTCCTTCCAACTCAACTTTGGCCTTCCTCTTCCCCTTTTCCCCTCCACTTCCAAATTCCATAATCTCTTAACTCCCTCATCGTCTCTTTCTTAGCACGTGACCCAACCATCTCAAGCCACTCCTCCTTACCACCTCCATTATTGTATCTTTCAGACCAATCCTTTCCATCAACTCGTTCGTGTTCTTTCTGTCTACCAACTGCACTCCACACATATTTCTAATCATTGCTCTTTCTGTTCTTCTCAAGAAACCTTCTTCTACCGATCTCACAGTCCATGCCTCTGACCCATAAACCATTACTGCTCTCACACAGGTGGTATAGATCTCCCCTTTCAACTTCAAAGGCAGTCTTTTATCACATAACACTAATGCAAGCTCGTTGAACTTCATCCAACCCAATCTCGTTCTTCTTGTAACTACAAGCTCGCTGCCTCCACTACTGTTGATGGTGTCACCCAGATAGCAAAATCTGCTTACTCTCTCAAGATCTTTCAATCTTTGCTCCGAATCCGGATCCCGATCCTGGTGGCTTAAATTTCTTCTTCTGATGCAGGCTTTACACTCAAAACTACCATCCATCATTTTTGTCACACTTTTCACATTTGTACATCTACCGTGAATCCATTTGTGATAAGAACTGCATTTGATGGCATTACTTACCACAAACTCCACATGGATCTTTCTTGGCCAATTCAAGAACCCCTGTTTCTTCGCCACATTCCATAATTTTCATTTTCCCCATGTTGATTTTCAAACCTTTGCCGTCAAACGCCCTCTTCCATTTGTTGAACTGTGATTCCAAACTCCTCCATTGATTCTGCAATCAAGACTAAATCATCCGCATAAAGTAATTCAAACAACACACCTTTTCTTTCTGACTCTGACAATACGTCGAGTACAGGCACAAACAGGAGCGGCAAAAGCACAGATCCCTGATGAACGGCCACGGCCACATTGAATTTTTCAGAGAAACCACTACCAACTTGAACTCGTGTCGTCGCATCTTCATAAAGTTTCATTACAACCTCCACCAAAGCTTCAAGGACATTTATTTTGCGTAGCACCCATTCGATGACTTTCCTGGGGACTCTGTCAAACGCCTTTTCCAGGCATGAAACCATATTGCATCTCATCAATCTTCACCACCTCCCTGAGCCGTTTCTCTAACACTCTTTCCACAAGTTTCATTCCATGTTCCAGTAGTTTCACTCCACGATACGATCCAAATTCCATGACACTCCCTGTACCTTTGTAGATGGGTACCGAGGTGCTTTGTTTGCAATCCTCTGGCATGCTCTTACCTTGCATTATCTCATTTGTAACCTGATGTAATACTTCTAATCCATGAGGAGACGATGTAAAATGCTCCTTCGTAATGCTTGATGGACCACCTGCTTTTCCATTCTTCATACTTTCCAAAGCTTTCTTTATGTCTTCCTTTGAGATTTCTTTCACTGGGCTCCTCCGTTCTTTCAGCTTCCACCAAACCATCCCACTGATTCTCCTGATTCATGATGGATTCCATATGCTCTTTCCAGATTCTTCTTCTATCTTCACCAACAAAGAAAATCCTCCCATTTTTATCCTTTATACAGTTGCTTTCAGTGATGTCACGAGATTCCCTCTTCGTTATCTTCAGTTTCTGAAAAATTCCTTGTCTGTTCATCTGCAACTTACTGTTCCAGTTCTTTTTCAGCTTCTTTCTTCATGGCTTCTGCCACCGCCTTCTTCGCCTTCTTCTTATCTCTCTTGTATCTTGCTTTGTTTTCTTCCGTGTTCTGTTTCTGCATCTTCTTGAAGCTTTCTTTCTTTCGATTGCCACCTTCACCTCTTCGTTCCACCACCAGGTTTCACCATGACATGGTTTCCTTTACTAACACCACAAACTTCATTTACTGCTTGAGCACAATTCCTGTACTTTGTCCAGATATCTCCGTCTTCTTCCTTTTCCTTCCAGAGAATATCCATCCTTCCAGCAAATTTTCTTTTTACTTCTCCATCTTTCAGCTTCCAGGTCTTTCTTTGCACGCTTACTCTGTTGCTGTTTATTTTTCTTCACCGCATCTATTTTGTCCACATCCATTACCACCAAGTTGTGCTGGAGTTCACCAGGAATAACTTTCACATTTCGAATTTTCTTTCTCCAACTTTTTCCTACTAACATAAAAATGAATCTCTGTTTCTGCTCCACCAGACTGAAATGTTGCCTTTTTCTCAATCTTGAACCAACTGTTCATGACAACCAGATCCACCTCCACGCAAAATTCTCATAAACTTCTTCCTTCATCATTTCTCCAACCAATACTAAAACCACCATGAACACCTTCATAGCCATCCTCATCTTTACCCACATGACCGTTGAAGTCACCAGTGACAATTAAAAATTATTTTGGCCCCGTGCTCTCCACTTCTGCAATCAGACCTTCATAAAACTTTTCTTTTTCAACTTTTTCAACTCTCCGCTCTCACTCCTCCTTCTCAAAGTCCCCCCCCCCCTTTTCACATCCACAAAGCTGACTCCTTCCCCTGTCCTCTCTCTTCCATCTCATCACTCCACCTCCTCCCTCTGCCCCCTCTCATATTACTCCTCACTGTGCCTCAACCCATCACCATTGAGCCTTTTATCCTCCTCATCCACCCCACTCCCTTAGCTCTTCTGCAATCTCCCACACTTTCAACAACTCTCCCTACCTCCCTCCCCTCCTCCCTTCCACTCCCCCTCCCCTCCCCCTTCCACTCCCCCTCCCCTCCCCTGCACCCAAAGCCTCCTCCCCTCCCTCTTCCTTAACAGTGTGGACCTCAAATATCTGAGGCCTTCGCTCAATCCTGGCAGATCTTTCCATACATGTTGCCACTGACAAACCATACAGAATCTACTTCACAGAAACTTTCCTCCTTCAAAACATCTCTGACTCCCAAGTATCTCTCCCTGGTTACTCCCTCCTCCGGAATGACAGACCTGAGCCTCATCCTGGTGGTGGAGTTGCTCTCTTCATCAAAGACTCCATTCCTCACTCTCCATGCACTGCCCACATCCCCACACCCTGGTGTGCAGTCCGCAATTGGGAACAAACAACCCTGGCGTGAGTAAATTTGTGCCAAAACCCCTCGTAAAGCCGCTGTCACACATTGACAATTTAGCCAGCGTATGCCAACTTGTGAAAAATTTGTCTAAAACGCTGGCACACGTCGAATACGTTATGGGTAAGTTTTGTATACGTTAAGAGCACGCTGAAAAACACTGCCATGCGTCGTAGTACGCTGGCTTTCATCGTTGTACTTTGCGGTTGTCCTCAAATTTTAGCATGCTTGAAATTTTACGACGTATGCCAGCGTATGACTCACACGTTCCGCTTCGCTGGCCATAAGTTGTAGGCACGTTTTGCGATCGTTGACACACGTCGACACACGTTACTTGTAAGTTACTCATAAGTCGAAACATGTCGAGATAATGATTAGCGTACCCAAAACTTATTTATAACCTATGAGTAACGTGTTGTAGGCACGCTACACGATCGTTGACACGTCGAGGCACGTTACTTGTAAGTTACTCATAAGTCGAAACACGTCGTGGTAATGCTTAGCGTACCCAAAACTTATTTCTAACCTATGAGTAACGTGCTTTGAACCTATGTGTAACGTACCTCCAACGCATATTGACGTATTTGATTGACGTCTTCCGGACGACCACAGAACTTACTGAACGTGTTTGTAATTTACAGCTACCATATAATGGCGTATTGGCAGCGTTTAAAAAAAAAAAACCAATAACTTCCGATATTTCGACACGAGCCGTTACGTCACGTCCGATTGCCTCTTCAGTTTGCTCATGTCTTATTCTTAGTTCCTCCTCTGTGAATATTTTCTGTTTGAGGATATTGTCACGTTGACATCGAAACTTAAAAGCAAATGTCCGAATATATTTTAAAATTCGTGATAGACTAAAAAAATAAAAAACACAACAACAACAACAAAAGCAACAGCAACAGCAACTTCAGATATTTCATCACGTGCCTTCACGGAGCCAAGGAGAAAAAAAGAAAATGTGCCTTGATGGAGAAAATAAGTTTCGGGTATGCTAAACATTACCTCGACGTGTTTTGACCTATGAGTAACTTCCAAGGAACTTGTGTCGACGTGTGTCAACGATTGCATATCATGCCTACAACTTATTCCCAGCATAGCGGAACGTGCGAGTCAGACGGCGAGTACGTCGTAAAATTGTTAGCATGCTTGAAATTTCACGACGTACTAGACGTACCACGAAATATGACAGCGTACTTCATCGTTTTTCAGCATGCTCTTAACGTATACACAACTTACCCATACCGTATTTGACGTGTCCCAGCGTTTTAGACACATTTTTCATAGGTCGGCATGCGCTGGCTAAATCGTCAAGGTGTGACTGCGATGTTGACACTTCCAATTCTCAGGCGGTTACGATTTAAAATCGGCGAGCGGCAGGTTTTAACAGGCTACGCCACGAGTTCGTCGGCGATATGTGCAGCGCGCTATGCCTAAGTTAAACTATCGTTGGGCATAGGTTGTGAACGCCGACAACAGGCTAAGCATTCGTTGGTATAAGTTATCTATAAGACAACGAAACGTTCTGTGCCCATTACTAAGATGTTATGCATACGACCAACTCGTTATGAATACGTCCGAATCTTCAAAAAAAAACATCAAAAGTTCAACGTCAGCCAGCGTTTTACATACATTTTTATACGTTGCCATTGCTGGCTTAATCGTCAAGGTGTGACAGCGCCTTTAGGAGGGTACAAACGCGGTGATTCATCGAGGGTCTCTCTCGGCCACTGATCCTTTCGAACCAATGAACGCATCGCAGGCAACAAGCTCGTTCGAGTTACTGTGAAATTGGAAGGGGAAGTTAAGATATTTTGGGATTTCCCAGGAGATGACAATACAGTCCCAAGGACAACCCGTTGCTAGATAGGTGACTGTCCAGGTGGAATATTAGATCTCATGTCCACCCAGTTTAAATCCCTTCACCGGATGTACATCCGTAAATACAATAATGAAGCTCACCTGGATCAGGAGCAATTGCCAATGGCATCATAAAATATCAAAATTTTGTTCACAGCGAAAATAAAAATCAATCTTTCCTAATTTTTTTAAGATTTCATTCTCGATTTCAATGTAATTATTTAGGCCACGAGTTCCGATCATCAAATATGGAATCACATTTCGACCGTTAGCTTTTAAATAAACCGATGCGATACATTATTCAGTACTGTGTGAGGCTAGGTGCAAATCAAAATTGCACCTGGCTGAACACAGCCAATCAGCATTTCAGGTCTGATTTAAACCCGTTAATGAGCGCAGATTTTGAAGCGGTCAATACCCCCTTCGTTCGGCATCAGATATGAAGCTTGTGGCTAAGTTTCATCAAAACTGTGTGTTTGGTTCAAGCGATAATGACTGAAGGGTTTACAGACTCACTCACCGACGGACACTGCTCGAGCGCATACGCTCACCGAACTAAAGTCCAGGTGAGCTAACAACCTGGCAATGTCCCTGTTTGTACCCCCTCTGTTCTCCTTCACACTCTCCCCAACCACCCACACTGAAGTCGATACACTAACATGCAGCATTTTGTTTAGAAAGTAAAACCTAAAAAGGAAAAGTAAGATGGTAACTGTGCACAGCATGCTTAGAATTTATAACAACGATGACAATGTTTGTGCGGAAGATGTTCTCAAGCAAAACCAACCTTTCCACGGGCTGAAGTCTGGAAACTGCTCAAAGTTCTGCACCAGGAAATGTCCGGATAAGAAGTTTGGCACGTGGGACACGGACAGTCGGGTTCCTAGGGCCTCGTGCAACACCTGTTTGATGAACCGCTCTGGGGTGCTCACCTCTATCGACAGTGCCTCTTCAGCTATACCCCGAGCACTGCTTGCTGGAACGGTCACCCCCGTGAGCTCTGTCAGGTCTTTGCTCTGCAAGGATACTTGAGCCAGGTCCCGGTCAACAAGTGGCTCTTGCTTTTCTGCAACACAACACATTCCCCATTTCATAGCATGCCTTCCATCAATCGGTGCACGACTCGCATGGCATGCTTACCTATCTCGTAATGCAACGGTGTAACTCCATGAGTCAAACCAGTACTTTTAGTGAGAGGAGCTAAGGATGCTGTCAGTATTCACGATCTTTCACGAAACGAGTGAGCTTGCTTCATCGCTCTTTGACTCCCTCTCATCACACTCACGTTCATACCGTACGCACACTCCCTTCTGTCACAGTACGAAGGTCAATGTTCGGGATTTGATTTCCCTAATTTTGGTTTTAATGTGAACACAATGCAGGAGTGCAGCAAAGTTGTTTCTGTTTTTGAATCTCATGTACAGTAGTTATCAATGTGAGCAACAGCCAATAAATATGAATAAAATGACCGTTTTTACAGCCATTTTCGCTGCTGTGCAGGGGTTTGGCTTTTTGTGAGGCAATGTTTTATGGCCGGATGCCCTTCCTGACGCCAACCCTGGTCGCCTCTTACGACACACAGGGATATGGTACACCTATTCTAACCGGGGCATACACCGGGACCAGTACACTGGCACTCATTTCACCGACCTCGGAAGGATGACAGGCTGAGTCAACCCCCTGGTGTTAATTCAGCAGCCAACGGGGCTTGAACTCAGGACACTGGGATCCCAAGCCGCCACCCTAACCACTAAGCCAACACCAAGCTATGAGCAACAGCCAATATTGAAAGGAAAATGCATGTCATGAAACGTGCCAGAAATCTGATGAAAACTTGAATCATTGTCACAATAAGAACAGAAATAGCTTGACTAACCTGACTTCGAGGAATCACGATAACCATGTTTACTCTTAGTCCGAAAGTGTACAGCATCTGCAACCTTCGAATTTATTTCCACATCGGCAACAATTCACTTCCTTTACCTGTATCTTGTTTTCCATCGGGAGAATTCTGCTTCTTTAAAAGGTCATTGAAAAGATCCCGCAAGCTCTTGGCAAAGGCACTTCCCCAAAGACCTGCAGCAGAGCAATTGCCATACATTGAATTCCCTTTCATGCATTCCACTGGACCCGACACACTTTTCATGAATCAAAGGAAATCCACAAACATATCTGATGGCATTGTTGCATCAAACACAAGATATTTATTTCTGATTAATGATGGATCACATAATGTCGTTTCAGATGCAGTCATTCCAACCGAGCAGGTAGTGAAGTGGTGGCTCCGGATGCTGCCGAACCATGTGCCCCATGAAGAACTCGCTCTCAAAGTTCCGTGCAGGGATGAAAGCCCCGTATTTAGGCAAGCCCACTTCATGAGGAGTGAACTCCACCCACTCTTAGTAATCGGCATACGGAGAGAAGCATGGAAAGGATGATCAATGTGTTAATCGCCATGGAGGGTAAAGGACACCAAAATCACGATGGAGGGAGGAAGACATGAAAAGCGCAGAGTCAAATGCCAAATTGACTTCTCTGAAATGTATTTCCCTGCCAGGATGGCCTGGAGGTATGCATACTCACCTCAAAGTTAAGCTAACAGCTCGGTTTGAATCCAGACCCAGCTATAAACTGTCATCCCCCAACTGGTGTTGCACAGGCAAGGTGATTCATCAATGTTGGTGCCATCACTCGGATGGATGTCAAATGAGCGTCCCGTCTGCCGGCATTAGTCGGTGGACGTTAAAGATCCCACAATCCTTTGTGAAGATTAGGTGAGTGTTCGCAGGCACCATGGCCAAATTCGAATTTCCTGCTCTAACAAGCGGGGGGCACTGTATCAGCGGCTGCATAGCCGCACTCCCAGCAACGATGTAAACCAGCAGCCACAGGCTACACACGAAACAAATGAATGAATATCAGTTGATGATCAAAGCTATCAATGAAAACATCCACAGTGACAACATACAAGAGATGAGTTGTCATATTGAGGCAGTGGAGCACACAATGGATATGAAGTCCCATTATACCTCTCACTCTCTCACCGCAGGCAGGTCGGTGGTCTTTCTGTCTTCTACCGTCTCCTCTCCGACCTAGCTCCCCCCCCCCACTCTGTCTGAGATATGTATCCCCCCCATATTTCTGCAGGGCACTCAAGGTCCTCCAACAACCCCCTTCTGGTAAAACTACCAAAATCAAGAATCACTGCTCACCTTCACTCTTTCATTCCTCCTTTTTCCCACATTTGGAATAAACTCCCACACTCTCTTCAATCCCACTCTTCCCTCCAGGTCTTCAAAACAGCTGTTCACCACCATCTCTTATCTTCCCCCATCCAAAACCATGATCTTTTCTACCCCCGCTAATTCACCCCAAACCCACCTTCTTCAAATTCCCTGCTTTCCTTCCTGAAAGTCCCTGTAGTGTCCATTTTGTTTACCCCGTGTTCCCCACCCCATCCCTCTCCCTTCCACAGATCTCCTCATGTCTCTGTTCCCCCACTGTTCTTTCCTTCCCTCTCCTGCCCATCTTGTTGTACGTTCTGTGTGTTAACTCTCACGCGAGCCTCGACATTGTGTACAAAAAACCCAAAAAACCCCAAAACAACACACTTCGGGTTCACATTTTACATGTCTTGCAATAGTCCAAGTTGACGTTGAACAATCTTCTTGTTTTTTTTCATTCTGGTAAAAGATGAAACTTTGCTGAACTTCGAAACTCTTACGAGCACTGCTTCACTCATAAATGGTGTCACTCTGGCCATTCCTTACTGGTGAGGAAGGTTGCCAAAGGCCCCTTTGATGGGAAAATTTGAGCTTCCAGTGTTTTTACGATGAAATGTGGAGCCCCAGATGATGAACTTGTATCACCCAAAATTTTTGAAATGCAACTTCCTTTCACTGGACTGAAATACATACACCAGGAAGGAAATCATAACAACTCACCAGAGAACTTGCAGCTTTCCACATCACGCTTGACGTTAACTGCAGCGTAGATGGGGTATGGGTTCTGCCCGTGGCGCACTGCCTCCTGCTGCTCAGAGAGTCGGGCAGGGTTCTCCTGAAATGGCCCATCACTACAATTTGCTTACCATCATGACAACTCTTAGCAAGTATAGTTACAGCCGAATATAATTGGGACTTTGGAGTATTCAAAAGTTTTCGTTTCGAGAATAAAATCTAAACTGCAATTGTTTTCTTTGAAACACATGGACTGGCTTCGCTATTCTTGGCCCACCTTCCTTATAGGACAGTAACTATTCGATTAAAATGGATTGCATGAGACTTGATGATCTTAATCATAGTTATTGATCTTAATCATCGGTGGTGGCGGAGCAGGGGCAGGCAGTGGTGACGGCACAGCGAGAGCAGGCAGTGGTGATGGCACAGCAGGAGCAGGCAGTGGTGATGGCACAGCAGGGGCAGGCAGTGGTGACGGCACAGCAGGGGCAGGCAGTGGTGACGGCACAGCAGGGGCAGGCAGTGGTGACGGCACAGCAGGGGCAGGCAGTGCTGAAGGTGCAGTGGGTGCAGGCAGTGGTGGAGGTGCAGTGGGTGTAAGCAGTGGTGTAGGTGCAGAAATAGAAATTGGAAGAAATGAGGTATGGGAGACAGTTTTTGTGTGTGATGAGACAATTAAACATGCGGATTCTTCAGTCTGCAGGAAGGATCGTAGACATAGAATTCTGTGCAGTTTTGAAGGAGCAGGAGTTAGGGACATGGAAGGGTAAACCATGTTGTATCGGGTCAAGGCAGGAAGAAGTTGGTTGTGGTACACCGAGGTGCGAATGATAAAGGAAAAGTTTACTCAGAAGTTTTGAAAAATAGATACAGGATATTGGGTAAGCGGCTGAAAGCAAAGGGTTGTGAGGTCATGTTTCTGGGATCCTCCCAAGATTAGGAAACAATATCGAAATTATGAGCAGAGTCATAGACATCAACTAGTGGCTGGAAGAATGGTGTCGGGAGGAAGGTTTTAGATTGAAGAAGCAGTGGGAATCATTTAGGGGACAAAGGGAGTGTTTCCAGAATGATGGCCATATGATAAATAGAAAGGAGGCAGCAAGGTTTGCAGTGGGAATTGAGGAAGGACTTCAGGCTTTTTTTAGGTCAGCAGAGGGTGGAGAAGGTACCAAGGAAGTAACTGATGATGTAATTGTGATTCGTAAGGCCAGGCAAGAAAATAGAATTTCAGGAAGGGAAAAGTTAAATATATTCAATACCAATGCCAGAAGTTTAAATAATAAGATGGAACAGTTTGAAGCCAAAGTATATAACGAGGAGTACGATATAGTTGCAGTGAGTGAGACATGGTTTAGGGAGGAGAGTCAATGCAGGACAGGATTAGAAGGCTACAAGGTGTATCGGTGTGATAGGAACGAGAGAATAGGAGGAGATGTAGCAATCTGGGTGAAGGACAGCATTACATCAAGAGCAAGGGGTGACATTAAGGAGGGAATAAATGTTGAGGATTCTGTGTGGGTAGAGATTAGAGATTGTAAAAACAGTAAGATAATGGTAGGATGCTTTTATCGGGCTCCGGGTGGGAAGGAAGAGGAGGAAGGAGGAGTACATGAAGAATTCAAAAACGCATGTGGTGAGGGAAGAATATTGATTATTATGGGGGATATTAAACTTGTCAGGGATACGTTGGGTCTAGGAACAGGGGAAAGGGCAGAGCGGATGAGGATTTTCTAGTTTTTGTCCAGGATTGTTTTTTTAACCCACTTTGTAGATAATCCCAAGAGGGGGAGTGCAGTGTTAAACCTCCTTTTAAGCAACAATCCCAATATGGTGGAGGAGGTGGAAGTCAGGGAGCATTTAGGAGCAAGTGACTATAACATTGTTTTTAAAGACTTTGTTAAGGGTTAGAGTTCAGGATAGGTGGGGAAGGCTATTACATTTCAGGAAGGCAAACCTTGAGGGTATGAGAGGATTGGGTGATGCAGATTGGGAGACTCTAACAACAGGACAATCAGCATCAGAGAAATGCGAAACCTTCAAGGACCAAAAGTGTAGAATGCAGAGTAAGTACATTCCAATGAGGTGTAAACCCAGAAGCAGAAAGAGACCAGGGTGGTTGACTAGTGAGATAAGGAACACTATTAAGGATAAGCAGAAGGTCTTTATTAGGTTTAAAATAACAGGACTGGAGTTATATTTATATCACTATCGGAGTAAACAGAGGAAAGTGAAGAAAATAACTCGACAAGCCAAAAGAGAGTATGAGAAGGACATGGCTAAGGATATTAAACATAATAACAAGGCTCTGTTTAAGTATATCAGGGGAAAGGAACAGGTTAGGACCAGTGTGGGACCATTGAGGAATAGCACCAGGAGAGTGGTTAGTGAGGAAAGTGAGATGGCAGGCTTATTAAACAGGTATTTTTCTTCAACTTTTACACAAGAACAGTCAGGAGAATTGTCAATAGCTGAGAGTATCTATCAAGGAGGTGAGAAAGGGCTTTTACAGAAGATCCATGTTGGAGTGGAGGATGTAAAGGAACAGCAAGGTAATCAAAGAGAAGATAAGACTCCGGGGCCAGATAATATGCACCCGAGAGTATTGATGGAGGTGGCTGAGCAGGTAAGTGAGATGTTAATGGATATTTTCAATAGTTCCTTGGAGTCAGGAGAGGTAGCGGAGGATTGGAGAGTAGCAAATGCAACACTATTATTGAAGAAAGGATTCAGAGAATAATTGGGGAAGTATGGACCTGGTAGTTTGACTTTAGTAGTGGGGAAGGTGTTGGAGACATCAATTAAGGACCGGATGAGGAACCATTTAAACAAATACAAACTAATTAAAGGTAGTCAGCATGGGTTGGTTTACCAAAGTTGTTCCTGTTTAACAAATATTTTAGAGTTCTATGAAGCAGTGTCTGATTGGGTGAATGAGGGAAAGGAAGTCGACATAGTATATCTCGACTTTAAGAAGGCATTTGATAAGGTACCACATCGGAGGTTGTTAGCCAAAGTGAGGGCTTGTGGAGTGGCTGGTCAGGTCGCTAATTGGATTGCAAACTGGCTTAGTGGTAGGAAGCAAAGAGTGGCTGTGAGTGGGAGGATGTCTCGCTTGGAGGATGTAAGTGGCGGGGTTCCTCAGGGATCAGTACTCGGACCATTACTATTCATAATTTACATCAATGGTTTGGATAGTGAGGTGATTAGTAAGCTTTCCAAATTTGCAGATGACTCAAAGCTTGGAGGTAAGGTGGATAGCAGAGAGGGTGGTGATCAGATTCAGGAAAGTATTGATACTTGTATAGATTGGGCAAAAGATTGGCAGATGAAATTTAACCTGAACAAGTGTAAGGTGTTGGGGATGGGAAAGAACAATGAAAATAAGGATTAAAGGATGCAAGGGGTAATTTTGCAGCGTGTCACACAGGAGAGGAATCTGGGGGTGGTAAAAGATAAAGGAGGTAAGCAGGCAGCACAATGCCAGGCAGCTACAGGTAAAGTAAATAGGGTTTTCGGTTGTATTCAGAGGGGGATCATTTATAAATCAAAGGTGTTGTTAACATTGTACAGGAATTTAGTGAGAGCCACATCTAGAATATTGTGTGCCGTTTTGGTCACCACAACTCAGGAAGGACATAGATGCCAGAGAGAGGGTTCAGCACAGGGCCACTAGATTGATTCTGGGCCTTGGTTGACTCAGCTATGAGGAGCAGCTGAAGGAGACAGGGCTTTATACACGAGAAAGGAGGCGGTTACAAGGAGATATGATGGAGATGTTTAAGATGATGAAAGGTATTGATAAAATAAGTACAGATGAATTATTCAACAGAGTAGACAGTGATAGGACCAGGAGCCGCAGCCTGAGAGTGAAGCAGATGAGAGTTAAGACGGTAATAAGGAAGGGGATATTTACTCAGAGAGTAGTTAATGCATGGAATGGTCTCCCTGGAAAGGTCATGGCAGCAGAAACAGTAGATAAGTTTAAATTGGAATTAAATATGTATCTGGAAGTTATGGAGATGGAGGGGTATCGGGATGTTGACAGGACTGTTAGGTAGTTTGATCATTGATTGATGATTGTGTACATGTGTACGGAGTGCTGATGATGATGATTGTGTACATGTGTACGGAGTTGGTGGGGGTCTCGTCAAGGAGTGTTGCGTGGTTGATGTTGTGTGTTTTTAACCAAGCCCATGTACCCTCCCCTAAGACGAAAATATATATATATATTTTTTTTTTTAATATATAATAAAACAAAACAAAACAAAAGCTACAAAAAAACCACAAACACTTCATTTAAAATAAGATAAAAACATCTAGCATTTTCTTATTTTGATCTTGCGTTGATAACTTTGTGTGGTGTTGATGTGGTGCAGGCATGATAGGCTGAATGGCCTCCACCTGTGTCTGATTTCCTTGTGTGTGTTTATTTATTATATACGGTACACAGGTGGCTAATTGTTAAGCATCCTTATACTTTGTGCAACATTTACATTCTGAAACATTCCTGAGCCCAAACCTGCTCTGTACACCTTGGTGTCTTTCAAGCAGTCCTTCGATGACTTGTAAATCCAGAATAACACCGATCACATCCAAAGGGTCATTAAAACACAGAAAAGCTATTCGGTCCAACATGCCTGAGCCGCGTGTGCACAACAGCATTTGTTACACCTGCTCGACTGAACAGGTAGCTCCAAAAGTTTTCAAAAAAATATTGAGTTCTTTCTCCCCAAGACGGTAAAAGCAAGCAACGTCCTAATTTCTTGCAGCATGGCTAACTGGGTATTTGGGGACACTTGGTCCACACCTGGGACTATGCCTGTTTTTCTTCGGGGAGAAGGGGGGGGTGAAAGATGGACCTCACCACCAAACAGTATCTCAAGAACGACCACATGGATTTGAGTGAAATTTGGTAAGATTCTGTCGCTAATAACTGGGATGAACTGATTTAACTTTGAGCAATTCTGCCCATGGAAGGAAGGGGTGGAGCACAGCGGAGCTCCAATCCCCATAATTAGAAGATATCAATATTAAATGATCCCCGACCACATTGCTTAGGTGTAAGGAAGTATTTTAGGCCCCCACAAAAAAATAGACCGGGTAATACCGGGTACTCCTGCTCGCTTTATCATAAAATAACTCCACCATCGAAGGTGGACAGAGGTTGTGTTGTCACACCTGTTTGTGCGTCCAAAAGATCAAACACAGTCCCTTGTGTGGGACTGTGTTTGGACACGTGTAGGCACTCAGGGTTGGTACAATGGATAGACACATCCATTGCTCAATGCCAGATCGATAGGTTTGTGGTTGTGGACAAGAAGTACAACCTTGTCCCAGAAACACTTGTACCAGGACAGTTTGCACAGTCAGCTGGCGATATCGATATCCTGGAAGAGGAAATTGATTGGAAAGGAGGAACATACCATTGCACACACATGGCAGCTTTTCGGAGTGGCCTTGCAGGAACCAGAGGCAATCGATGAACAATCCTTGCTCAGACCAAAGTGTTAACATTCATCCTGGATGAGTTTAACAAATTACAGTCTTCAGTTTACAACAAAAGTGTGCGGTCTGCAGTAAATAAAGCTCCATGACACATCAATATCAGATCAGATTATTTCCAGTGATCCAGCGTCCATGAATTCAAAATGTCTTACCTGGCTAGCAAGCAGATACCATTGTGCTGGTACTGAAGAGCAAGTCATTTGAGAGTGGACAGCATTCAGTCATAAAAAATTCCTAAAGTGTCGACATTACTCACAAGCATGGGCTACATACCGATCATTCCAGCTCCAGTGACCGAATACGACATCGTAGTGTGGACTGTAACTTGTCATTGCCAGAACGTCACACCATCTGGGCTGGTACAATACAGCTCTGACATTTGATGAAGACCTTCATTGCAAAGCAAGGGAGTTAGAATGGCACATGCTGATCAATGGCATGGTCTTTCCCACAGCCTGGGTGGTTTTCATATTGCCATGAAGTTTTCTGCCAATCCCACATTTTCATTCTGGAGACAGTACATTGGTCATGGTGCAGGTACCACTGCAGTTCATGAGGGTTGAACGAGAAGCCTTGTGCAATCTTTTCAGGTCTTCCTTTGCAAGAATGCTTCCATGGATGGTCCTCTACGATGATACGGATTACCTTTTCTACAATCATACAAAATACACTGGAGACATGCAACAGCTTTAGACAACAGCACCTGATGTCTACCGAGAGCTTACACTGGGCAAATCGGTCTCGGTCTGTCTGTCTGTCTGTCTGTCTGTCTGTCTGTCTGTCTGTCTGTCTGTCTGTCTGTCTGTCTGTCTCTCTCTCTCGTTGCTGGTTGCATCATTGGTTGGGACGCAGCTATGCCACTGATGCAGTGTCCCCCTTACCAGTACACTGGTACTCATTTTGCCGACCTCGGAAGGATGACAGGCTGAGTCAACCTCCTGGTGTATTTAATTCAGCGGCCAACGGGGCTTGAACTCAGGACCCTAGGATCCCAAGCCGCCACCCTAACCACCAAGCCAACACCAGGCTTGGTAAATTAGTTATTCACCCAGATGTCTGAAATCAAGTTCAACCAGGTGTCTACCAATATGGCGAAAAAATTCTTAGATTTTAACTAAATTTTGTGACTGATGTACCCTTAATGACCTCTGTTAACCCTGACATCATGCATGGCATTAGAGTGTTTTCCAAGCATCTGTAAAGCTTCAGTTATTTGTCATGCAGAAAATTAGCATGTGGGTCACTTTTACTCTCTCGGTAGAACATGATGACTCCCGACTATGCATGCAGGTAGTGATAATTATGCAGCAAACTTTAAGCAGGAAATTGGCCAGGGTACTACCATACGATGGCTGACTCCTTTCAAAAGATACCACGGCAGATTATATTGTACAACCAAGATGCGAAAGGAGAGGTGGGTGTACATCTCTATCCCAAGGACAGTGTGCTCGGAAATGCCACATCTCTTCTGGCATCGCATTCAAACGGAAGTTTGAGTTCAAATCCGATTACGTTGGCGATGCAACTATGGATGTGAGACTCGGACTCTAACAAAGCATCTGAGACGAAGACTTAACTCCTTTGGTACCGGGTCTCTTTGGAGAATCCTTGGGTATCACTGGTCAGACTGTGTGTCCAACGAGCGGTTGCTGAGAGAGACTCACATGAGATTTGTTACCTGTATAGTCCGTGAGCATCAGCTACGGCTGTGTGGACATGTGGCTCGTTTTCCGGGCGCTGATCCTGCTCACCAGATTTTCTCGGCGAGGGAGTCTCGTGAATGGAGAAGGCCAACGGAATGTGCCTCGTGGTTGCAGCAGGTTGATCGGCATCTCAAGGAGATGGGAATGGGCCAGGCATTTGCTTGGGGGATGGCCAGACGGAGGACCCTGGAGTACCGACAGAAAGTGGACGCAACGACGTGCTGCTCCGACGCATGCTCCCATACCTAACCTCACCTAACGTTTGGGAACCAATGAGAGCTCGCTTGTAAAATTACAATGAAAAAAAAAAAACATCAACTGACACCGAAAATGAAAATGAGGAGATTGTTTTTTTGTTTTTTTAAGTCAACCAACCACAGAAACCTGCTCTCTCTTCTGCACATACTCATCCCATCTGGTATTCAGTTATCCTCCACTTCATTCCACCCAAGGTACACTGAATCCCGTGGCGACGCGGTTGCTCTCAAACAATTTGCCTTCTCTTCCTGAAAAGTGAACCCGACCGAAGGCAATCTTAGTTTATTTAACAAAGCCCACAAGTGTGTGTCCACTCTCAGGAGAGCCAAAAAACAACTTCTGTCAAACCTTAAGAATAAACTTTCAAACTTGTCTCCCTCCTCTAAAACCTCATAGCACCTTATTAAAGTCCGTCTCAGGTGTATGTAAACCTTCCATCCCATCCCTCCCTTCAAATGGCCCCACAGCCGACTCCGCTTGTGAGAAGGCCCACACCCATTGTCCACGTCTCCCTCTTTTGTCCTTAAATCCTGCTACTAGTGTTTCTCCCTCTCTCTCTCTCCTGTTCCATTTGTTCTGTTGCATCCCGATCCGTTCAGTGTTCTTGCTCTTCCACGAGTCTTGATGTGCATATAAAAACGTATAGTAGCTGGAGCATCCTGCTCACCTGTCCGTACAACATCCACTCAAGTACAAATCCCCATAGGTCGGTGAGGCAGGTGCGCAATCCTCGAGCCTCCTTGTCACGCAATGCATCACGGCAATGCCGCAGCCAATCAGACGTGAGCAAATTCAGTTTGCCTCCCGTTAGTCGTGCACGTAGCTCATGGATGGCACTATCCAGCCCATGTGTTGACCAACACGGATCCTGGTAAATAGTGGCCAGGGCCCTGTCACCATGGAATGATCAAAAATTCTCAATTAATGTTTATTTTATAAAGAACAAAACATCGATTTAAAAACATGGGATGGTGGAATACGATCATGTGATGTTCGATGTCTCTCACCAGTTAGACCCAGAGACCCCAAACGCATACGCGATACAATCGAGGATGCCCATTCTCTCGAGTCCAGACAAGCTTCCGTAGAAGGAAGTCATTGCTCGAACACCACCGCCGGAACCGAGGACGGCGACAACAGGCACCTGTCATAGCAACAACAGTGAACCAGACAGATACAAGCAGTTATTGACTTCTGCATTCATATTGTTACGGTTGTGGAAATTCACAGAACACCATTTAGGTTCCCCGAAGATCAGTTATGTCGATAAGTGCATGTCCAGGTTAGATTTCCCCACCGATGTATAAAGGGTATTATTCGTGTGCCGGGCTGTGAATCTTTGAGTTAGCCGTTATTCTGTTCTATCTTTTATTTCAAACAAACAGCATCTCAACAACCACGCCATCCCCCACCAGAGCACCAACCACACGACAACCACACCATCTCCACCACCACAACAGCATCTCAACAATTCCCGCCCTGATATCCCTCAGAATGGGTAAACAGAAGTGACGGTTGGGGCGGGTCCCTCAGAACGGCGTAAAAAAAGAATGCCGGTTATCACAACAAAAGAGCCAAGCCTAACTCTCCTGGAATTTTCCCCCGCGCACCGGGAAGGGAGGGGCAGAACGCCCCGACGGCGATAAAAAGCCACGTTCGCTGGCCGAGAGTGGAATCGGTGTGGAGAGTGCCAGAGTTGGCGAGTTGGTGAGAGAGTCAAGTTGGAGCCGGAGAGAAGTCGCCAGCCGGATCGCCATTGGAGGCGTTGTTGGGGGCGTCATTGGAGTTGGTCGTTGGAGGCGCCGTTGAAGGTGTCGTTGGAGGCATCGTTGGAGTCGAGAGTTGAGTTGGGGAGCTGGTGGAGTCCAGTCAAGTGCAGGCAGAGACATCGAGGGTCACCCAGCGAGTCACCAAGAGGGTGGCAGATAGCCTACTCAGTCTCTCGGGGCCCCTGCGGTCATCCCGGCTCCGAGCAATTATAAAGGCTTACGAGCCCGGTGCTTTCCTTTCTTTCTTTCTTGGGGTTTTTGCATGAAAGTCTGTGGTGCCTTGTCTACTAAGTAGTGAACTGACTAAGTGCATGTAGATAATAAATAGACATCGGCTGTAGGTCTTTTTGCTCGTGTCTTGTCCCCTACCCCCATTCATTGCCATGCTTGCATATGTGCATTGGAAATAAATATTCCCCTTTGTTGAAATGTCACCTGCTCGTTGCATCCCTTCCTCCATTGAACTGCCGTAATTGCATTCGGAATAAGTAGCTGGCTGATTAATAGCCAATAAAACGTACATCTGGTCCGACGGAGCCTGGCGATATTAAACCGCTCGGCAATCGCAAACGGAACGAGCTGCTTTAAGCGGCTCGTTTTCGTGCAGGCTCCATTGAGGTGTAGATCCCCGGCATTTCTGTCTGCGCGAATAATTAGGTACATCGACAATTCGGCAATCAACCCTGTAGCGCGTGGACAGAAGAGTTGGCTGATCTATGGTGTGGTTAACAACACCCGTAGCTGGGTTTCAGCATCGATTCAAAAAGCTGCGACTGGATTTCCACGTTCGGTGGGCGCGCGCGGCCGCAATTTGGGCTGAGGCAGTCGTCCGCACGCCAAAGTGGCGAGAATCAACAACAATATATTTGCATGCTCCACTGCCGATGTTCCATTACTGCTCCACATTTCCTTGTTCTACCTTATGAACCATGTACCTTGATGCAGATGTTGGAACTGTGTTTTATTTTCGAAACACTTCAAGCATTCACAATGTTTGGGTTTGCCTGTTTAATGTTCCCATCTGCACATTTTAGCTCATGCTGCAGAGTTCAAATCCTGGACCTAGAGGCTGCATTTGCCTTTTGATGTCCCTGTAATGCAGACAAGAGATGTCCCTCAACAAAGGCTCGATTTATTCTCGATGTCTGTATCAGATATAAATCATGTACCGCCTGATAACTGCAATCAAAGTGATTACCAAGCATGCTGCAAGCCAACATTCTGGGGATTAAACCGAGTTATCACTTTTACGTACCAACGGCGAGCGGTAGCAATGGTTCATACTCTGATGTGATCTCCACCATGCTCATTATAAAACAGAATTAACAACAATTTAGACCTCCGCAAGGGGCACACAAAAGGTGGTAACACAAGGGGCAAACACACACATTTAATAAATAAAACGACATGGTTTAACAAAACCATGGACACAAAATTGGACGAGAATAAAAGAAAATCTACCCCAGCTGTGGCTCCACACACACAACAATCTTGCATACGAAAAAAAAAAAAAACAGGCAAGAAAGATGGAAAAATGGCACAGGGTGAATAGCCCTGGAGCAAAAAGCCAGTGGAGGACTTGTATGGGAGCAACCTTGTTTCCACAGTGCAGCATTGGGAGCACAACAGCTGGTCAAAGCATCAGGAATCGAACAATGCAAGAGAGTTCAATAGCACCAGAGAGTGCCAGAGAGTTAACATTCTGTGGGACCGGGGCTTCCTCGGAAAGTCCTGCCCTGTCGCGAGTTTCCGTCCTGACTCTCCTCCTCTGTGGTTAACTAAACTCAGGCTACAGGGGTCTCTCTGTCCCAGGTCTCTCACTAATCATGGCCAGGAGTCTCTCCGATCAGGCCTAATCGCCCTGAGACCCTGTTCCTCAGGATGTTTACAAATCTGGCCTTGTCCACAAAACTAATGTTCGCTTCCCACTTGGTGATGGACAGTGGTGGAGAGGAGGAATTTTCTGTGTGTGTGTGTGTGTGTGTGTGTGTGTGTGTGTGTGTGTGTGTGTGTGTGTGTGTGTGTGTGTGTGTGTGTGTGTGTGTGTGTGTGTGTGTGTGAGAGAGTGAGTGAGAGTGAGTGAGTGAGTGAGAGAGAGATGGGCTGTATCGCCTTCTTCCCTTGGCTGATCTCACACAGTTTGACACAGAGGAACCAAACAAACAAGACGGACCTTGAGGTGGTATTGAAGACACCTTACCCTATCCACATATACTTAATGCATGTTCAAAAAGTCCTATCACTTTGGAAAAATATGAACAATCGTTCAGGACTTACCTAAATGCTCCCACCTATCCCACGAACATAACGATAATAATACTTAAAACTAGCACCCGGAATAGCACTCAGAGATAGATCTCACCCGGCAGCTCTTGGAAATAGTCTGATGATTCAGAACTTTCGTGAAAGCCAAGGCAGCAATCTTTGCTCTCCGTTTCAGAAAATCCTTCTCTCCATCAGATAGGCAAAAGCCGAGCCGTAAAATGGGCGAAGCGCTGCGAACACACGTCTGTTATATCACTCACGTGATTGTGCGATACTGAAGGAAAGCACAAGTCAAGTTCACTTGCAATCGTTGCCTGGAGATCAAAGAATCAACCAAACCGATTTAAAACAGTACTTTTCATCAAGTGAAACGAGGAGGATGCATTATGTTGACTTGGATATTTGTTAGTACAGTACTCGTAAATAAGCTTCATATCATAATCTTACAAACATAGTTCTCACATATATATCTATGTATATACAGGGTGTCCCAAAAAAATATACAACTTTTCATCTGCAAAGAGGATGGTCATAACATATTTTTTAAAGATATATGGCTGGATAGATATATGGCTAAATTTTTGGTTGAAGATATATGGCTGAATTAAAGATATATGGCTGAATTTTTTTTTAAGATATATGGCTGGATAGACAGCCTGGTGTTAGTGTAGTGGTTAGGGTAGCGGCTTGGGATCCAAAAGGTCCTGAGTTCAAGCCCCGTTGGCCACTTGAATTAATACACACCAGGAGGTTGACTCAGCCTGTCACCCTTCCGAGGTCGGCGAAGTGAGTACCAGTGTACTGGGCCCGGTGTATGCCCGGTTAAAATAGGTGTACCATATCCCTGTGTCATAAGAGGCGACCAGGGTTGCGTCAGGAAGGGCATCTGGCGTAAAACCTGTGCCAAATCATCATGCGGATCATAACGGATCCGCTGTGGTTAGGGGTCGCCATAACGCTGTGGCGACCCCTAACAGGAGCAACCGCAAGAAGAAGATATGGCTGGAGAGAAAGCTGAAACGTTGCACTTTATTGTACCAATGTTAAAATGGCCACCAAAATTTAAATTTTGGTATAGAATCGTCGTTTTCTTTTAGACCACATGTTCGACATAGGCTCCACGTTGTCCGATAACTGCCTGCAAACGCGTTGTCATGTTCTCCATCACTTTGGGAAACGTTTCCTGAGGAATGTTCTGGATTTCTCGGTGGATGTTTTCCTTCAGCTGATCAAGAGTCTGAGGCCTTCGGTTTACATAGATCCTGTCCTTGAGATAGCCCCACAAGAAGAAGTCTGGAGGAGTAAGGTCAGGGGAATACGGTGGCCACTCAACATCTTCATAGAGGGAGGTAAAGTGGCCCTCAAAATGTTGGTTGAGAAAACGCCTTGTTTTCCTGGCTGTATGGGGTGGTGCCCCATCCTGCTGGAACCGCTGGGTTCTCATCTGGATCAGGTGTTTCTCCTACGGGCCTGATTACGTAGCTCAGGCAGATAAAATTCCTGAATCATTTCGCTATAGTTCCTCTGGTTTACCGTGCAAGTGCATCCCTGGTCATCTTCAAAGATGTATGGACCAATTATCCCATACCAACCAACCGCCACCCACATGGTGACTTTGAGAACTGATCGAGCCACCAGTTCAGTTGATACATTACCAGGATTTTCAGTTCCCCAGTACCGAAAGTTTTGCTTGTTTACCTCCCCGGACAAGTGAGCATGGCATTCGTCCGTCATGTGAAGTTTTTTGAGGAAGTCTGCATCTTCCTCCAACTTTTCTGAGAACCAATTTGCAAAGTCTAGTCGTTTGCGTTTCTGTTGATCAGTAAGCACCGTTTCCGTTTGAATTTTGTATGGAAAGGCATGAATGTCTTGGCGAAGAATCCTCTGAACGGTGCTCTTATGAATGTTTGTCTCAGCAGAAAGTCATTGAATCGATTTTTTTGGACAATGAACGACCGCCTGTCTCACCATTTCCACATTTTCTTCACTACAACCTATCCTCTTCGGACCACTGTGACCCTTGTGAAGGTCACATATGGTTCCCACATTGGTAAACTTTGCGATGGTGTACTTTATTGTCCGAAAGTTTGGTGCATGGCGCAAGTGGATACCGAAATGTCTCGAGTAAAGATGTTGCACCCGTATGACACTTTTCGTCTGGTGCCAAAGTTCAACAATTTTTGTCCGTTGTTGTATGGTCAATCTTGGTATTTTTCTGGCGCTTGCTTGGTATCAAAATAAACTTCAGGGTCTCTGTAACAAGAAATGAAGCATCAGTGAGAAAATGACTGCTTTTTTAGGATCAAACGAAGCATTTTAAAAGTTTTATATTTTTTTGGGACACCATATATATATATATATATATATATATATATATATATATATATATATATATATATATATATATATATATATATATATATATATATATATATATATATATATATATACAGTGGGGAGAACAAGTATTTGATACACTGCCGCTTTTGCAGGTTTGCCCACTTCCAAAGTACATAGAGGTCTGTAATTTTTATCATAGGTACACTTCAACTGTGAAAGACGGAATCTAAAACAAAAATCCTGAAAATCACATTGTATGATTTTTAAACAATTAATTTGCATTTTATTGCATGAAATTAGTATTTGATCACCTACCAACAAGTAAGAATTCCGGCTCTCACAGACCTGTTCGTTTTATCTTTAAGAAGCCCTCCCATTCTCCACTCATTACCTGTATTAACTGCACCTGTTTGAACTCGTTATCTGCATAAAAGACAGCTGTCCACACTCAATCAATCAGACTCCAACCTCTCCACAATGGGCAAGACCAGAGAGCTGTCTAAGGACATCAGGGACAAAATTGTAGACTTGCACAAGGCTGGGATGGGCTGCAGGACAATAGGCAAGCAGCTTGGTGAGAAGGCAACAACTGTTGGCGCAATTATTAGAAAATGGAAGAAGTTCAAGATAACAGTCAATCTCCCTCGGTCTGGGGCTCCATGCAAGATCTCACCTCATGGAGCCCTCAATGATCATGAGAAAGGTGAGGGATCAGCCCAGAACTACACGGAAGGACCTGGTCAATGACCCGAAGAGAGCTGGGACCACGGTATCAAAGAAAACCAGAAGTAACACACTACGCCGTCATGGATTAAAATCCTGCAGCACACGCAAGGTCCCTCTGCTCAAGCCAGCGCATGTCCAGGCCCGTCTGAAGTTTGCCAATGACCATCTGGATGATCCAGAGGAGGAATGGGAGAAGGTCATGTGGTCTGATGAGACCAAAATAGAGCTTTTTGGTTTAAACTCCACTTGCCGTGTTTGGAGAAAGAAGAAGGATGAGTACAACCCCAAGAACACCATCCCAACCATGAAGGATGGAGGTGGAAACATCATTCTTTGGGGATGCTTTTCTGCAAAGGGGACAGGACGACTGCACCGTATTGAGGGGAGGATGGATGGGGCCATGTATCGCGAGATCTTGGCCAACAACCTCCTTCCTTCAACAAGAGCATTGAAGATGGGGCGTGGCTGGGTCTTCCAGCATGACAACGACCCGAAACACACAGCCAGTGCAACTAAGGAGTGGCTCCGTAAGAAGCATCTCAAGGTCCTGGAGTGGCCTAGCCAGTCTCCAGACCTGAACCCAATAGAAAATCTTTGGAGGGAGCTGAAAGTCTGTGTTGCCCAGCAAAAGCCCTGAAACCTGAAGGATCTGGAGAAGATCTGTATGGAGGAGTGGGCCAAAATCCCTGCTGCAGTCTGTGCAAACCTGGTTAAGAACTACAGGAAACGTTTGATCTCTGTAATTGCAAACGAAGGTTTCTGTACCAAATATTAAGTTCTGTTTTTCTGATGTATCAAATACTTATTTCATGCAATAAAATGCAAATTAATTATTTAAAATCATACAATGTGATTTTCAGGATTTTTGTTTTAGATTCCGTCTTTCACAGTTGAAGTGTACCTATGATAAAAATTACAGACCTCTACGTGCTTTGTAAGTGGGAAAACCTGCAAAATCGGCAGTGTATCAAATACTTGTTCTCCCCACTGTATAATTATATATATATATATATATATATATATATATATATATATATATATATATATATATATATATATATATATATATATCTGTATAGTATGTATGTATTGATGGATGTATATATATATTTGTGTGTGTTGCCAAAATATCCCTGGTGGTGTGTGTGCAAGCCCAAAAAGCCAAAAATGACATTTAGTATGACATTTCAAAAAGGTTTGGATGGGTTAATTATGACAAACCCATTTTCGGTATCCCTTGAGCTCGTAATAATAACAATATTAACTTCGATCTTGCTTCGTGTGTATAACATTTGATACCAGAGAGTTGGTGTCAAAGCCACCCAATGCTCGCCTGTTTATACATTTCTCGTTTTTAAAAAACTAGTCTAATAATATTTTTTTTATAAAGCATTGCAGTGGTATGATCCAAATAATTTTAAAGTAATATATGTATTTGTATATTGTAATCAGTAAAAAAATAGTGTGGTAGATATAAACATTAGAAAGGAAATAACTCGCACCAAAAACTTTAACATTTTCATGATAACACCTCTCATGACGCTCACGCTCACGCCTGGGGTATCGCTATAGCTCTCTGTTCTTCGAACAGGCGAGCTAAAAATGTCTCAATGTGTTTGACATAAAATTAAATACAGTATAAGAAAAAACAATTTGCAGGAATAAAAAACTCAAATACCTAATGTAGATATTAAAGTATTTAAATCTATCACACCCTAACCTAAGGCCAAAAAAAAAAAATTGTTGCATTGGCGTAACCCGCCCGACCCTAAAAATTCCGCCGACCCTACGTTTTTTTTTGTTTTTTTGCTATCGAAAAATTTTGCCGACCCTATTTTATTGATATTTTTGTTGTTTTGCTATCGTTGTCAAGTATCTTGTTGATTGCGATCGCGATCGCAAAAACCCAGAAGTGTTTCGGACAGAACCCGCCGACAAAAAGGGTGGTACTCGAGCCGGGGGAGATTTTGGGAGGGATTTATTAGGAAAAAAAAAAAAAAAAAAAGATCCCGACCGACCTACCCTATTTTTCAGTGACCCGTTACGCCAATGCAACATTTTTTTTTTTTTGGCCTAACCCTAACAGCAGTACATTGGCAGGAAAGTGCAGCAATAAAATCCACTGCTAAGTCATGGCAATCGATGAAGAGGTAAGAGCTACACAGGACATTCCACACACATACAGTGCCCTCCTGAAGTATTGGAACAGTGAAGTCAAATTTGTCATCGAGATATACTCAAGAAATTTGGATTTGACATCAAAAGATGAATACGAGACAAGAGTACAGAAGGTCAGCTTTTATTTCGTGGTATTTCTATACGTACATGTTTTACCATTGCAGAACAATCATACTTTTTATGTTCAGTCCCCCCATTTTAGGAAAGCAAAAGTATTGGAACAGATCAACTCAAAGTAAATTAAAGGAGTAGAATAGTTCGCATTTGGTTGCATATCCATTGCGTGCAATAACTGCATCGAGCTTGTGACCCATTGTCTTGGTATCTTCCTTTGAGATGCTTTTCCAAGCGTTCACTGCAGACATTTTCAATTGTTGTTTGTTTTTTTTGGGGGGGGGGGTTCAAGGAGATCAAGGAAATGAGGGCTGGTTGGAGAGTAGTGGGGGACACTGGGAAGTAAGGGAAGAAAAGAGAGATTAAAAGAAAACACTGAAGCAGTGTCAATAGGGCAAAATAAGAAGGATATGGAAGGTAGAGATAAAGAGATAGCAGGATCAGAGCAGAGGGAAAAGAGAAAACAGAAATACAACTAAAACTAGAGAGAAGTCGATGAATCGGAAAATGACTGCTCTTGCACCTTCTTTCCACGTGGTGATGATAACTACCAAGTTTGGTGAATTTCTGCCCATCCGTTTAGGAGGAGATAGCGTGATGGATATAAAGACAGACAGATATGGAGCTAATTAAAATATCACTCCATGTTTTTTTTAAAAGCATGCGGCTAAAGAAATTAATACGGAGTGGGGAGATCAGAGACAGCGCCGGAGGAAATAAAGTGTGCAGAAGAGGATGCACCAGGATGTGTTGGTGCAGTAATGTGCGAGGTGTGCACGGCCCGACAGGAACAGGAGGACTATGTGCTGAGTCAGTAGGAAGAGCGGCTCGATCGTCAGGTGGAGCCGGAAATTGCCAGCAAGCACGTGGACACACCAAGTAATGATTGTAACATTGGAGTTCCGTTTTGGGGATCGGTGGATGTGGACAACTGATCGGTGGATGTGGACAACTGATTGGTGGATGTGGACAACTGATCGGTGGATGTGGACAACTGATCGGTGGATGTGGACAACTGATCGGTGGATGTGGACAACTGATCGGTGGATGTGGACAACTGATCGGTGGATGTGGACAACTGATCGGTGCTCTCTCCTACCAGTTCAAAGTGAAGTTCCCCTGACCATTTACGTTTTGTTTTGCTGTTTCGTTTTTACCTCCATCGCTGAAGGTGAAGGAGGTAATGTTTTCACCCCTGTCTGTTTGTTTGTTAATTGCCGGAATCCTTCGGATTTCAGCAATTATGTTGGTCGGTTGTGTGTGTCATTCTGTGTGTCTGTGTGTCTGTTTGTGTGTTTGTTTACCCTGAAGCAGCCGCACCATTTCAGCGATCATGACTAAACTGGGTACAGACGTCGGCCATGGTCCAACTTAGACGCTTGTCGTTTTTGGTGAATCTGGGTCAAAGGTCAAGGTCAAGGTCACCGAAAAACCGAAATTCTTGTTTTCGCAATAACGTCCGTTAAAATGGTCGTATCGACTTCAAATGTCGATTTGAATGTCAGGGGGGTCGGGTCAAAACTTTCAAATTGCGATAAAAATGCCATTTCAAGTCCGATTGACTTCCAAGTTATGATCATGACCAAACTCAGTGCTATAACTCATTAAACAGTAGCACTATCGACTTACAAGAACCAAATTGATTTCCAGGTTTTTGTTTTTCAGAGATCATGGAGACATGACAAAGTTAGTCCGGAAATTCCTTGGCTCAACGAGCAATTTCATTTGTTTGTTTGTGTACATGATATCTCCAAAAGTTGGGGACGGATCTGGATGAAATTTTGTGGACAGGTTGGGTGTGTGACAAGGACGGACTGATTAGATTTTGGTGAAAATCCGGATCCGGATCCGACTACTTGAATTTTTAAATGATTCTTTACCATCAAGAGATCGGGCCAAAAACTACACATAGCACGATATCTCAACAAGTTGCAGACGGATTCGGACAAAAAACTTGGTGGACATGTTGGGCATGTGACCACGACAAATTGATTCAATTTTGGTGAACATCCAAACCCAGATCCAGAACCAGATATGAGAATTATTTTTAATTTTTAAAGTGATTCTTCACCATTGAGAGTTGGGGCCAAAATGTTTAAAAACATGATATTTCACAGATTTATTTGGATCCGATATGTTCTGCTGGATCAGACATTGCGTGGCAGAGGTACGCGCTCTACCGAGTGCCCTTCTAGTTATTTTTTATTTTGCTCTTCATGTTTTTCGTGAACTTTTCTGTCCCAAACCGTGTCTTGCTGTGTTAAATCGTTCAGTTAATCTCTCGAGTTCAGTCGGGCCTACCCGTGAGAGTCGAATGTGCTTTCCCCTCTGTTTTCTGCCTCATTTTTGCTTATTTGTTCCAGTTGTTGTTACTTCTGAACCCTCAGGTCAATCATTTTCCCCTCTTCCCTCAACAATTAAAACAAAAAAAATCTCTCCTTCTTCACCCGGAAAAAAAACAAACATTCTGGAAAAAAAACCCAACTACCAAAAACAACATCATCATCGGAGGGAAATTCTTGTTTTTTCTCCGAAACTCCATTTTCCTCTATACCTTCCTGCAATATCTCCAAATTTAATGAAATGTTTCTCTTCCTTAAAACCTCTTCACAACATTTCTAAATGTGTATTTAAAACAATATGTAGTGTTTAAAAAAAAATCCTTCCCAAATGTATTTTAAAGTGCCTTATTTTGCTTATGACTCCATCATGAACAACCCATTCATTCCGCTTCTTCTTTATCAAAATCTCTTCCTTTTTCTCTCTGACAAGGTTTATTTCCCAAAACCTCCTCACTCCTAAATGCTTAGTTCATCCAGCCTCCTCTTTCACTGACAGCCAAATTTTCCTCCGTGCATTCAATGAAAAACACTCTCACCACCACACTACCTATCAAGACTGTCACAGGTTATCCAGTCTGGGAATCCTGAGGTGTCAATTTTGCAAAGGCTGTGTGCACATGACAAACATTTTCCCCTTCACATCCATTCATGGTGTCAAACCTCTCCATGTCTGAACCATCCCCCCACTCCCAATCTGCTCCCCCTTCATCCTGCCCCTTCTCAACTTCTTCAACCTCGTCCTTCCCCTTCCAACTCTCCTCCGCTCCTCCCCCTCCCAGCTTCACCCCTGCCCCTCTTGGGCTCCACCTCCTCCCCACACACCTCCTGCCTTTCCCCCACCCCGCACCCTCTCCTTGCTCCTTTCCACATCCCTATGTCCTATCAGCAGCTCCTCTTCCCCCGTCCCAAACCGTGTGGACCTCAAACATCCGAGGCCTCCGTTCCAACCTGACATCTCTCAATCCAGGCCACTGCCGATCAACTAGACATCATGTGCTTAACTGAATCCTTCCTCCCACGGTGAGTCCCTGACTCCTAAGTGTCTCTCTCTGGCTATTGTCTCCTCCAGTTTGATTGACCTCTGAACCCCGTCCTGGCAGTGGAGTCATAATTGACATGAAAAACTCAATTTCTCACTCTGCATATACTGTGATGACACCTCCCAAACCCCAGGGGTACCTCTGGCTGCGATTTTTTCCCTCTGCTCTCACCTCATGTTTGTCTGTGTGTTGTACCATCCTCTCAACAGTGATGACTCCATCTACATCTCTCTCAGACATGGACCAACTTTTAATCACTCATCCCAACTCTCTCTCTCTCTCTTCCTCATATGTGGTCATTTCGATTGTCGCCACCATGTTAATTGAAACTCCAGCTATTTGAAGCTGGAACTGCCACACCAAACACGTTTTAATATCAACATAATGTCCTCAAAGAGAACACAACAAAGAAGAGATGCTGAGCCTGATGGACATGATGAAGATCGACTTACCAAAAAAAAATTAAAAAAATTGTACTGCCAGAAGTTTAACATTATGAGAGGTGTTCTTGTGCTTCACTTCTATGCACTCCCAAACCGATGGATGGAATGAGTTGAAAACTGGTGGTTGTACTCAGGTTGTTGGTTTTAGGCTGTAAAAAAAAAAAAAAAAAATATATATATATATATATATATATATATATATATATATATATATATATATATATATATATATATATATATAAAGCCCCCTGGGTTCTGGGTGGTTAGAAGATGCCAATTTTCTCAATGTAATTGGTGTTACAATTTATAATAATATAATACACCAATTCCCTGCATGAAAACAAGACATCATAGAAGTGGGGGAATGAACCCATCCATCAGGATAAGTCCTATGCTAGTTACTCTTAATTGTTTAATTTGTGTCCACAGGTCTTGAGCCCTTATGTTCCCAATCAATAATTGGTAATGCTGGAGGTACGTCCACGACCCCAACACCACAGCGAGTAAATGAAAAACACTGCGTTAAATTTACAACGGCATGGGGACGGACACAATGAACGACTGCGCAGAAAATGAAGAGGAGGAACAATCCACTGCTCCCTACTTACTCTCAACAAATACAGCCTCACCGACTTAACTCAAGACACAGACGTACATGGAAGAAATACAGGACAGAGAGGGGGAGAAGGAAGAAGAGGGGAGGTAGAGGAGAGTAGCATTCCCTCATTACGAGGGACACGAGGGATAGGAGACGTCTGCCATGCCGGATGGGTCTCGGGAGCTGCTCTGGTCTGGAGAAGAAGCATTCTCGTGCGGTGCGTTCCGTGCTTGTTCTCTGACTGCAGCATGGGCCAGTCCTGAGGCTCCAACTCGTGAAGGCTACAACTCCAACTGGCGCTGAACTCCGACTCCACAATTTGTAATCCCGCTAGCTCAGACTGCCTGAACACGCTTCAGCGATGGTTTTTATTAACCCCTTGGCAAATTATGTCCCCATGGCTCCTTGATTGGCCATGGTCGCCGCCACGTGTCATCCCATGTAACTCTTGCCATCGTGACGTCACACGCCAGGGGTCTTGCCTCCACACCGAGCACATAGTCAATTAAAGTAAATCAATGGGATGAGAGAAAAAGTACAGAATAGAATGAACAGTTACACGTAGCAGGAAGACAAGGAACAGTTCAAAATGATCGATTTTGACAGCGATAATTGAGATAATTACAAGACGACTTATTCTTACATTAATTTATGAGATAACTATCGAATTAATCAGTCGCCTAACCCCAAAGGCATTTTCGTCATAATATGTTGTATGGATGGCTCCCACACAAAACTACAAGCGATCTCAGGGGTAGGAACTGCACACACCGGGAATTAACATCCCACGGATAGAGAGCTGAAAGTTAAATTTGGACGAAGCAACGGCCAAGCAGAAGATGTGGTTCATTTTCTATGTGTATGCTGACACGGTGGATATAAAAAAAGGATTATCACTAATTCTCCAGGAATCTCAATTAAATGCAAACTGGCAGGAACTCGACGCACGCACAATTTGAGAAATAAATAAGTAATTGGGACAAGGATAGACAGCACCAAATCCTGAATGAAATGGACTCAGAAAACACAATTATATGCAACACTTGATAGACAAGCAAACTAAACCTTGATATGGACCCACGATCACAACAACCAGTCACACAGAGCTGGGTGAGTGTGATAAACAGCAGGCTGTGAAAAGGCTCGAGGTGGAACGGCAATCAAGGAGCTCGGGAGGGCAGAATGTCCTGGCAGCAGAGACTCGAGCCAAGAGTGGGAATGTTGCCAGAGTCCAAGAGAGTGTAACCCACCAGAGCCAGAGTGCAGAGGAGCACACAAGTGCTGAGCCCCTACCTTGATGGACTCACCCCTCTCCTTCATCCCCGAAGTGTTGTCGGCACCCGCAGGGTGCTGGCAAATGGCGAGCTGCACCCACACTTAGCAACAGCGTCTTACCTAATCGGACAGCACCATTTCTGCAACAATGGACGTAGTGACCGCAAGGCAGCATGGACCAATGACGTGCCGCCTTGCTCATCACCAATTATAAATGGCCATGCAAAAGAGCCCACCCCTCAGTGGTATGATGTCAGAGGTGAGAACACCCTCCTCTTCCCATAAAGTGCGAGGAGGAGGTGAATGCAAGGTGGTGCCATTGTTCCCAGTTGAGAATCATTCCGAGCCCCCCACCCCCAACCCCCATTCATCTAACCTCCCAACACAACAGCTTCCATGCTGTGTCCTCACTGGAGGGGGTTACCCAAGTGACCTTCTGCAGGCTACACATGATTGCCAGGGGTCCTCTGACCCAATGACCGACCGAACCTGTCCCTCCTCCCAGGAGATTTCCCAATCCCAGTTGCAGCTGGAGCAACTTGGGGTGAGGCATGGTGGAGCTCCACACTTTTCTCTCGTCGAGAGCTCATCCCACCTGCAGGCAAAGCACCACTTCCCCATCCATGAACCTCACACATACCATTTTCTCTCCTCAGCTGCCAATCGCCACCACTACCCTACAATACACGGTCCAGTGTGTTCTTCGCATGGCTTGCGTACTCACACAAAAACATACATGATATGTTATTTCTTTGCCATTATTCCTTTTTCCTTTCATCTTCGTTAACAATTTTATAAACGTTCTCCAATCGGTATACTTGATGGCCATCATGGTCACTCCTGCTCATCACCTACACCAATTCAAACATAACAATATTCCATTAAAAAAAACTACAATAATCAAAAAAGAATGCAGAAATAACATGCGAGTGCATTCCAATCTTAGTTTGGTTTGGAAAGACAATGAAAGGTTGCAATGATGCAGCAAGTTGGGGGGGGGGAGGGGTCTTACCTATCAGTTGCTGTCAAATTCAAGTCCACCTGAAGACCCTGTATAATGAAACATATTAATTTAGTGAGTGAAAATAAATACAGCCATCAAACCAGCAATCTTGTAAATTTTATCAAGTGTTTGTGTGTTTGTTTGTACGTTATTCTTTCACGGCTGAACCGTAACACCTGGAGGCCTCAAAGATTTTGGGTGTCGGCACTTCAGAATCTAGGCAAAGGTTTTACGCGATGACATGTTCACTTTGAAGTCCGTTTTGAGGTCACCAAAAACTGCTATAAACGTATATTGGGATGTGGGGTCAGGCAATGCTCCCGCCGGCCCACAGGCAACAAAGGTAACCACCATGAGGCCAATAACTCAAGAGCTTTTCAATGTCCAACCCATCTCAAAACCACTGCCGGGAAAAGGTCTGCACCCAGCCATGCAGCGCCGGGCCCCCCCCCCGACCCTCCTGAGCAGCACGGGTAGCCCCTGCTTGTAATAATATAAATATTAGAAGACGCAAACAAACTGCATTTAAAATCCACTTTCGGGCCAAACTTTTGTTCAACTCTGAGATCAACAGCAAAGGGTACAAAAACAAACATTCATTGTATCCAATATCATATTTTGTTGAAGGCTCACGATTCATCATGGTTTTGCAGAAAACACATCATGAGACCTTCCTCCGGCCGAGGAAGGTCTCTTTGGGGAAAAGTAATCAATTATATTCTCAACATGTGCAATTAATTTCCACTGTGGCCAGACAAGTGGCCAACAGTGATATTATTGCAGGAGATGTTTAGAGTGGGATGATTTACATTCGTTTTGCAGATATTTCCTGCCGGTGATTATAAGAAACAAACCTTCCACTTGCGAAGTCAATTGAGTTGATCAACAGTAGCATTTTCAGTTTTTGCTACATTTTTGGGGAGTGGGAAGGTTGAGGGCGCCTGTAGTCGGTTTAAGGCCTCAGCAGTGTGTTTCTCGTTGTCCTTCAGACATTATGAACACTCTATTAAGGACATGGGATAGGGTATAGTTATCTGATGTGGCCCAGCTGAGTGGATCGGCTGATTCATTTTTGCCCAGTTGGGGTAAGATTGTCTAGTTCTGTGTCCCCTAAATCTGACTGAGCGAAAGGGAGATGTTCCGTGGGTCCCCCACATCGACGCAGCAGACTTGTGGAAAAGGAAGAAACTCCAGCTCTCGGGCATTCATCGGGTGAAGGGGGATGGAGGAGGGGGGGATCTGCACCATGGCCTTTTCTGATTGGAAGAACCAAGTTGGTGAGCCATTTGCCTATGCTACTTGGTGGCATCAGCACCATTGATTGGCCAATACTGTCACTATCTATTCTCTTCTCTTCTCTTCTCTTCCATTTTGCTACTCTTGTGTTCTCATTGTCAGATCCATCCCACAGCCTTGCTATGACTACCTGCAGTAGCATGTGCTGCACATCCACCTGCCTCCTCCTTCCTCATTTACCCAATGTAGATGTGTAGTGTGTAGATGTAGTGTCTACACAAATGAGTGTCGATGAGCAGTGACTGGATTTTAAGAGTTTCACCAGAAGGGGGTTGATGGTGGACTGCATGTGCCATGCAGAAATCCGGTGGGGAGACAGAAAGCAAGGAAAGAGCAGAGGGTTCAAGACCAGAAAGGAGGCGGTAGAAGACTAAAAGAGCACCGACCTGTCTGTGATGGAATAGTGATCGACCCACAGACTCCGCTTCATCGTGGGAGATTCCAATGATCTTAAAGGCCTTAGTTTCCACAGCATCAATCTGAGCAAGGTGTGAGGCAGGTGTGCCAGCCCAGTATTCCATCAAGCTGTGGATGAAGGCTTGTTGGTGGATAAGCGTTCAGGTGTGACAAGGAAGGACTTGCGTGAAGAAGGGTGTCCCGTCGGCGACTGGCTTTTAAGGCCAACTTTGAAATGTGGTTTAGCCCAAAAAAGATAATGACTGATAGTGAGACCCAAGAGTTTGAGTGACTGAACTTCTTCAAGAGGATTGTTATCAGAAAGTAGATGGAAGGGTTTGCCAGACAGTCCTTGCCATAAGGTATTACAATAGCATCTCTGCATGAAAACTTTATATAATTGAAAACGACTTGGCTAATTTACAATCATGTTTTATATTATTTTAGGTACTCCTAAACGGTGGATGAAATAAGTTGAAAAGTCGTTTTTTTTTTTTTCCTTTTTTGTGAAAGTGAGAAATTACAATATTAAGTGGGTGAATCATCATACCTGCGAATGCACTCCTACATAACTGGATGTTATCACTCAAAAAAATTAATCAAACTCTCAGAAGTTGTACAAATTATTCTAAAGTACACAAATTATCTGTGTTATGATATAATGAAAACAGTAGTCATCATATATGTGGGGGAATGTGTTTTAACGTGCGCGTCCGTCAACCCTTCCCACCACCACCCTTGCCACCCCAGTCAGCAGCAGGTGTATCTCATGGTGACAATCACGCCATTGCAGTGTGTTGTGATAACAGACTTGAGAGGGGATAGATCACTTGGTGTACGCCTTCACGGGGCGACCAGCATCCATGCATGTTCAGCCTGTCAGCTTCTTTCTGCTCGTGGCTTAGAATTTATTTTGATGTGCCACAAAGAAGGTGGTAACAAAAATTAGCATGTGCCCAAACACCTATGTGATTGATCCATATTGCTTTTGGAATTTAGAAAAAAACAAGCTCAAATGAGCTAAGATCCTCGTCCTCTTAATGATGACATCATAAAAACGAATATGACGTCATTGTGATGTATCAGGTTTGCGATAAATTATCTGTGCTAATGCCCGGCTTGCTTCCCGCAAACAAAATTCAAACAGCTTGCCTAGTTTCGGAGATAATGGAATCGGCGATTTCCATTCGCGGCGATATTACGACAACTTTTTTTCTAGGATGAATTTCCAAAATCGGAGATGGTTACTGCCTGCGCGTGGGCTTTATGCATATACATGGCAAGTTTCACGAAGATCCGATGAAAACTCTGGGGTTGTGAAACAAAAAAATGTCAAAAAATAGGAATGACGTCATAAAAATTGATATGACGTCATAGTGATGTATCGTAGGTGCGGTAATTCATCTCTGCTCATGCCCTGTTTGATTCCCGAAAACAGAATTCAAAAAGCTTGCCTAGTTTTGTAGATAATTTTTCGGCGATTTCCATTAGCGGAGATATTTTGACGTCATAACTTTATTTTCTCGGAGGAATTTTCAAAATCGGAGATGGTTACTGTCTGCGCGGGGTATTTGTACATATATACGCCAAGTTTCAGGAAGTTTTGATGAAAACTGTTGGCTGTGAAACAAAAAAGTCCACAAGAAGATGAAGAACAACAACGTGAGTAAGACTTATAGATCCTCTACGAGGATCTCAAAAAAGAAATAATTAATTTTTACAATTCGATGTTGCAATGCATTCTGGGATGGAAAACTCAAAAACAAAATGGCCACTGTTCACCGTGCAGCCTTGCATGTGAATACATCGTGTAACGGGCGGTCAAGGAAAAGTTCAAGCTCCGCAGGGAAACCGTTTCTAGCGTTAAAAGATGTTCTATTCTGATTTGACTCAACCGTCCCGTCAACTATTGCTGTGTTCAAGGTTATGAATTATGATGGAGCTATTAACGTGCAAGGCAGCGATACGCATGCATTGCCTAAACCCTTGCCTCCAGGAGATCTGCAGCCAATCAAAATCTGTTTAGGATATCTTGAATCTATTTGAAGAAATGATACGACTCGTAGGGTTCTCAACAAAATGGTCTCACCTAGTTGAACAGATGAAGCTCAAAAAACAAAATCTCCCGAAAGCCTCAACTTTTGCAAATTTTGCTACACCCACTGGACAATGACAACTGCTTTGGTTGACTATCTTGAAAAATACGCAGCACTGATGCAAACGTTGTAAGAGTTGAACAGCACCAGCACAGATAATTTTACTTGACAAGCTGGGAGGTAGATATTTATTGCACGGATGAACATCTGGAGGTGAACTGGCTCTCATGGAGAAACATGAGAAAACAAATAACACTTCATGGAGAAGTGTTCAACATTCCTTGGTAGGAAGTTAGTGCTTCTACTGTTCTCTGCTTCAGAACAGTTGTCCTCCTCCCCCTTCGTATGCAGCACAAGGCTGCAGGCAGCATCACTGGATGAGGGCGCGGCTGTGTGGATGACCTCAATGAGACAATAGCACAATGGGACAACAAGACAATAGCACAATATGATCTCAATGACCTCAAGAGACAATAGCACAGCCATAACACGCAGCTGTGCCAATGATCCAATGCCCCTATCACCAGTACACTGGTACTCATTTCGCTGGCCTCAGAAGGATGACAGGCTGACTCAACCCCACCTGGTGTTAATTCAATGGCCGACAGGGGCTTGACCTCAGGACCCCAGGATCCCAAGCTTGCCATCCAAACTGCTAAGCTCACAGCAGGCTTTTAACAGTTGGCCCATACATTGCAAATCAAACAGACATCTGCCCAGGATGCCTACAAAGCAAGTTCCCTTGATAAGGTGTTTTGTGAGCGACAGCGAAGCAATGAATAGTTTGAGCTATTTTACACAAATGTCCTTGATGAAGCAAGCAAAAATCGAACAGTTGGAGGAGCCAACCTTACCACGAAGGCGGTAAATTCCAAAAGATATTGATGACGGGCCCGAGGGCCATCAATTTATCACACCAAAGAAGGAATACAGGCGTCAGTATTTTGAGGACATTGATCTCATCATAGTCAAAATTGATCTTCCTTTTGATCAGCCATCCTTTCTGATCATACAAAAGGTAGAAAACATTCTTCTTGACGGTGCAAATGGGAGGAAGCTGTTGTGTGAGTGCGAGTCTGTCTGATATTTACTGAATAAACAGCTTAAATTGAACTGAAGGTTTTTCTGTCTTGAGGTGGCTAAAATTTCCACGACACTGGTAACCAGCACCACTTTTGAGAGGAGGAAAAAAAATGTGCCAAAGAGTGCGTGAAATGAAGCCTAAAAATTAACAAGTCTGAAGACGACGATGGTTCACGAGCGGTATTTGACGATGTAGATTGTTTCAGAAGTCAAGGATGAGACAATGTGATAATTTTTGACCAAGTTATAAAAATGATCAACACGATGTGGTACGGGTGACGGGTTATTAGCTGCAAAATGTCGAAACCCCGGTTTCGTTCAACAACTTTCAAAATTTGACCTTTGCATAACCTTTAAAGGTCACAAAACAATGTTGTGGACATTAAAATAAGGAAACAGGATACGTGCTATAGCTTATTGGAGTTAGTTCGTCGAAGAAGGTCGAAAACCCGGTTCGATTCCCTCAACTTTGAAAATTTCACCTTTGCATAACCTTTAAAGGTCACAAAACAACGTTGTGGACATTAAAATAAGGAAACAGGATACGTGTTTATAGCTTATTGGAGTTAGTTCGTCGAAGAAGGTCGAAAACCTGGTTCGATTCCCACAACTTTGAAAATTTGACCTTTGTGACCTTTAAAGGTCAAAGGTCAAGGATTATGACCTTTGGTGCAAAACTTCCTCTGGAACATTCCAGGAACAATATAATGTCATATCGGCTATATTGCATTTCGCACTCGTCGGATAATTATTATCCATACTTTGATTAAATCAGCATAAAAACAAACTTGAAGGGGGCGCCACGGGCAAGGTGTTCGAGATAGAGAAAAATGGTTTCAAGACTTTAGGTGGGGAATGACATCAAGATTATGCATAAAAAATATTGTCATCCAAGCTCTCAAAGTTTGGGTGGTCCTATGATTTTTATGTCAAAATTCGCAATTTTCGAAGTTTTTGACCTTGTGACCTTGACCTTGGGATGAAAATGAAAAATCGGACAACGGCAAGTTTTAGATAATTCATTTTGCTATTCAAATATCAAAGAACTCATTCCATTCAGTCAATTCCCAAGGAGAAGATACATTTTTAATCCCACTACCCCCTAAAAATAGCTATTTTTTGGGCGTATCACGCCCACATCCAGGGAAACACAACTTGACATTGATATCGAACACATAACCAAGTTTCATCAAGATCGGGTAAAAGTGCACGGATTTATGCTCTGGACAGACAGACACACAGACAGACAAGCCGGTAGGCGGACATGGGTAGTCGACTACCCAACAGAACCTGACGCGATGGGCCCGTTTGATGGGGAATGACCTGAGGATTAAGCACAAGAAAATTCATGATTCGAGCTTCAAGGGTTAATGCTGCAGATTGTTTTTTCGTTAAAATACCCCCACATTTTGAGGTTTTTCAGCCGTTGCAAGGCAACGGAGGGGTCCATAGCAACGGTTCTTTCTCACACATAACTAGGGCATACCATGAACCTACCATACCAGTTTGATGTATATCTGACTCATAGTCTCTGAGATATAACGAACTTCGTTTTTATATTGTTTTCGACCAGGGTTCATTCAAAGTCTATCTTCTCCGACAGTTTTCATAGGATCCGGCTGGAAATTTTTGACAATATGGCTGAATGTACTGCCCACAGTCGCTCATGGCCCGATTTTTGATTTTTGAAAAAATAAATTTTTGAGATTTTTAAAATTTTATTTCAAAGGTCCGTTGCTCGGCAACAGATGGGTCCATAGCAACGGTTCTCATTTGCACACAACTCGGTCATGGTATGAACCTACCAACCAAGTTTCATCGAAACCAAGCTCGCCTACCAAGCCATTGTATTAACGGAGCACTGGACCGAACAGACATACATACAGACAGACAGACAAACATATCGACGGAAATACTGATAATAAGGGTAGAAAAATCTCAAAAAAAAAAATTTTCGACTACATCGACTACCCAACAAACAGACAGACACACAGACATAACGAATATAGTGGTCACTCTGGCTGGCGCTCATGAACCAATTATGTTCTGGGGGTCATGGCTGTGAACCTCGCGAGCTTTGTGTGCCGACGGAATGCAATGCTCAGATAGTCAAGAATTACCAAGTTGGGCACCCCCACCCTTGATAATGTTCTAGCAGCAATGTGTCGTGTTTATTAATTGTCGTGTTGTGTCCAGGATTACATGTTGTCTGTTTTGTGTGCCAAATAAATTGTTTATTTGTTTCAAAGTAGGTCAACGTGGTGCGTCTCTTGTTCCACCCATTTTTCCACGCTGATGATTCGGCTTATCGATAACCCTTGGAGGGATTAAAATGATCATCACTTGGTTTACTTAATGATGAATAACGACCCATCACACAGACACTCAGGTGCCTGGTCATCCATGTAATCATCAAGATTCCAGCAAGTACAGTGCTCGCTTTAATCACTTAAGATCCAGGGGATGGACCGTCGATGCGACAATCGTATAGCAAAGAATTTACGAAATGGAGACTTACTTGAGTTTTTATTTGTAAAATAGATCAGCAGGAGGACAATATCTCCTGCATCCAACCTTGCACTCTTTGACAAGGTAGAGACTTAAGCTATGGGTATGTGCCATTACTCATCAAGAAGGCCAACTTCTCTTCCACCATAGGTTAATTCAGTCGCCTCTCAGTTTTCTACTCTCAGTTTTAATCAGACCTTTTATTTTTCTATAATAACCCTTTGCCTTTTCCTCCTCAATTTATTGAGGAAATTAGGAGCCAATGGACAAATCAAAATGATTTTATGGCATTTCAACCTGAGATCCGAGCATCACAAGTGAAAGGCTCAGACTGGTACAACATCAAGGCCAACCCATTCATCCACAAACTGATGAACCCACCCCTCGTCAACTTCCATTCTTTCAATCCAACTCTCAACTTGCATCTATATTTTTGTTCTTCTTAATCATTCATCTGTTGATTTACATCTTTGCATCAATACAATTGCACTTTTCTTTGTCGTTCTTCCATGTGTTGGCTTTCCGACACCGCATGTCATCTCCCATACCTGCCCGTCGTTCTTTATCCCTTTTGTGTTAACTTTATTGGTCAGTGCATTCAATGTCAGTTTGTTTTGCGCAACTTTATCAGTGTACCAACCTTCCCTTCTGTCATTTAACTCTTCTATAAGAATCAATTGGTCGAGGAGAAAAATAATTTCCATCGCATTACCAAGGATCTCAATGTAGAGCAGAAAAATTAACCGAGCCATGCGTTTTTGGGGCAATCATTTAATCTGGGCCAATGATGGGGCAATTAAGGAACTAGTGTTCGAAGGTACAAATTTAGAATAGAAGTTGTGTGTGCTTTATATTAATGCGCACTCGCACGGGAAACGCAATCAGTTTTGATGACCGTGTACCACGTATATTATATGATTTACTGGATTAGCAAGATAGCTTAGACAACTTCGAGATATGCACACTCGGCTCTCAACTGCCCATCTTGGGTTTAAATATCAGCCCAGCCATAAAATGGTCCCAGGTATTTCACAGGTAGGGCGATACTTCAATGTGTGTGCAGTCTATTGGATGGATGGTAAACCAGAGGACCCCTCCGCCTGAACTGGCCGTTGGTAAATGTCAGAGATCACATGATGTCTTTCATGAAGAGTAGGTGAGTTATTACTGAGACCCTCAACCAATTACAAATTCCTGCCTAAACTGTTGGTAGCAAGTGGTCTGGCCTTCTTGGATATCCCTTGACACCACGTTACACTACTTCCCAATCTCAGAGTGGGGTTGTTGTCTAGGAGACATTTCCGACACAAAACCAAATTCACGTGTCCAAGTTGTTCACACGTCATAAGTGAATGGCCATCTTCAGTTGAGCGAGGAATGCATGGTACGATTTATTATTTCTTCTGGAAAAAGATGTGAATGCTCAAGCAGGTTACATTGAAAGAAACAAACAAATGCATTGTGTAAAAACAAAATGAATGTACCTCGTCAATGGGAACAGTGATTTTGACAGTCTGGTTCAACGGGAGTGCGTTCAATTGGCAGGACCCCTTTCCCACAGCAGTGGCTCGGCCAAAATGTGAGGCGAGTTCACTCTGCCACCGACAAACAGGCCAACACTTGAGGAAATCACATAGAAAAAGCAAATGATATTCATCCGTTCAGGTCACACAGCAAAGTAGTTAAAGAGAAAGTAAATCCATTTGTTAGCTCGCCTGTTCGAAGAACAGAGAGCTATAGCGATACCCCGGCGTGAGCGTGTGCGTCAGCGTCAGCATGAAAATGTTAAAGTTTTTGGTGCAAGTTATTTAGAAGCTTGCCATTCATTTAATATGTGTACTAGGATGCTGATATTTGGCATGGAGGTTCCTTTGGGGTATACTATTGATGTAGTGAAGTTGAAATTTAAAAATAATTTCAAATGTTTCAAATTTTTGACCTGTTTTGAACTTAAATTTTTTGTAGCACATCAACGTTAAAGTATTTGGTGCAAGTTATTTAGAAGCTTGCCATTCATTTAAGATGTGTACTAGGATGCTGATATTTGGCATGGAGGTTCCTTTGGGGTGTACTATCGGTGTAGTGAAGTTGAAATTAACAAATAATTTTAATTTTTTTTTTTAATTTCAACCTAAGATAGTGTCAAAGCCACCCAATGCTCGCCTCTTTATACTAGACGCTTGCCATTCATTTAATATGTGTACTAGTTTACTGATTACAATATACAAATACATATATTGCTTTAAAATTATTTTCATCAGACTTCACTGCAATGCTTTATAAAAAATATTATTAGACTAGTCTTGTAAAAACGGTAAATGTATAAACAGGCGAGCATCGGGTGGCTTCGACACCAACTCTCTGGTTTTAATATATTTTCTCATGTGGATAGAATATTTTTGACTTGGGTACAGCAAGCTGAGTTATTTCACTTTCAAACCTTAACCTGTTAATTTATGATCCTGCATGCTGTTGAAGGGACCAGGATGTAATATTGTTCTATGGAATATTGAGGCCAGGGTAATAGTGAGGAGACAGAGAGTAAGAAGGCAACAAACTCTGTGGGTGACAGTTGGACAAAACAAGCTAGGGAATAAACAAAAGGAAAACATAGGAGCGGGAGGAGGGGTGGTAGGAGGTTTGATTTAGGTAGGGTTAATGGAGGTAGCAAAGACTGCGGATAGGGATGGGGAGGGTGACATGAGATAGGAGTGCACGACCTGCTTGAAGCTCGGGAGGGAATAATGGGATTGAACAGTCTCAGGAAGGTGGTTTCACACGCAGGACTAGAAGTGGTTCCACAGGAGGAGTTTACTGGAAGAACATATGCATCTGCAGGATGAGTGCGAGGGTTGGACGGTGCTGTGAGAGAGAGAGAGAGAGAGAGAGAGAGAGAGAGAGAGAGAGAGAGAGAGAGAGAGAGAGAGAGAGAGAGAGAGAGAGAGAGAGAGAGAGAGAGAGAGAGAGAGAGAGAGAGAGAGAGAGAGAGAGAGAACCCATACACCAGAAGGAGAAGAGGCAGTAAAAGCACACAGAGATAACCAACTTGCCTATGATGTGAAGGCACCAGGCCTTGTGCTTCGGCCTCAGTGAGGGAGATTCCACAAGAGACAGATGTGATGCTGGGGTGCCAGCCAATAGGGGAGAGCATCAGTGCTCCATTGAGCAATGGACAAAGACCTTGAAGGCTGCGAGTAGTTCTGAATTTTCAAGAAATCACTTGGAATGATGGAAGATGCCCAGTCTTCAGCTGGTTTTACATGACAGCATTGAGAGATGTGCTTGGCCCAGAAGAGATCATAGCTGATGGTGAGACATGGAGGTTCAAGAAACTGAACCTCTTCCAGTGACTGTCCATGTAAATAGATACGTGGGTTTGTTTGACGATTCCTCTGGAGCAATGTGATAAGACCGAGATCGGGGACAATGCACAGTGAGCGACGGGTCGCAAAACGTTGGTGTTCGTTCATCTACATGTAAACCTGCACACAATGATAAACCGACCATATTGCTGAGTCTGCTACTCAATTTATTCATTTACAAAAATTAAATTTGGCATTACCAGGTGTATGGAAATTTTCACACAGCCAATGACGTGTTATCTTCGTTAGAGGTTATAAGTGGGTGTTTTAACATCTCGACTATTTCCTTAACATTGAAGCATTTTAACATCTCAAAGCATTGCTGATCACCATTAACTGAGAAGAGCTCAAAAAGATTGACAGACACTGTCTCTAATGTATATCTCAGAGGTTCCTTTTTAGCCCTCCGGACACTCTAGCCTGAACAGGCTGGTTCTGCTCACGCAACTATGGAGGACCTCAATCTTAAACATGACATCAGGGCTCTCTCTCTCTCTCTCTCAAGCATTTGGTACAGTGTGGTACCCAACTTTTCTCTCCAAACTCTCTGCTGATGGCATCCAAAGCCAACTCGACACATGGCTTACTGACCTCCCCGACTTTCGTAGCCAAGAATGCATGGCTCCAAATGGAATCCTTTCATATGCACTTCCTGTGAAGGATGAAGTGCCCCAAGGCGGTGTTCTGGGACATCCTCCATTGGGCATCCTCCATCATGCAAAGCCTTTCCTTGGCACATCGGAACTCTTATCCATCGACAAGGCCTTCATCCGCAGCTTGATGGAGTACTGCTCTCCCATCTGGGCTGGTGCCCGTGCCTCCCACCTTGTTCACCTTGACGTGGTGAAAACAAAGGCTTTCAAAATAATTTGAATCTCCCGCGATGAAGCTAATTTTATCGGCCTATCACTTTCACATTACAGACAGGTAGGTCAGTGATCTCTCTGTCTTCTACCACCTCCTTTCTTGTCTCGCACCCTCTGCACTTTCTGTGCTGTCACTCCCACCCCCTCCAGGTATCCGCAGGGTGCACGTAGTCTGTCTGTAACCCCCTCCTGGTGAAACTCCCAATATCTAGACACTGCTCGCCTACATTCATTAATTTCTCATTTCTACTGCCTGTGGAACAAACTTGCTCAGTCCCTTCAATCTCATTCTTCCGTCCCGGACTTCAAGACAGCTGTTCAACACCATCTCAGACAATCTCCCATCCACAAGCATTGATCTTTTGTACTACCATTAACCCTCTGGAAGCCCACCTCGTTCCAGGTTTCAGGTTTTTCGTTCCCCTTCTGTGAATGAGAATTTACAACTATATCCATCTTATCCACCCTGTGTCCTCCACTATCCCTCATTCTTCACCATATCTCTAGTTCTTCAAGTCTCCCTGTATTTTTCCCCTTAACCCTGCTGTTGGTGTGTCCCACCCCCCACTCTTTTTAATGTTTATTTCATTCTGTTACGTCCATCCATCCATCCATTGGGACCATACTCTGTGCAGAGCGTTGGTGCTGCCTAAGCAGTCTCCTTGGCTGTTGGGCACAATCCGGGACGGGTCGCCACTCTGACCTGGGATACCAGCAAGCTGGCACTCATTTTGCCAACCTCGGAAGGATGGCGGCAGAGTCAACCCCACCTGGTATTAATTCAACAGCCGAGAGGGATTTGAACTCAGGATCCTAGGATCCCAAGCCTACCACCCTCTCCATTAAGCCAACATCAGGCATATTCTGTTACGTCCTCATCCATTCTGTGTTCTAGCTCCTCCACTTGCCTCGACATTTCTACAAAAGAATTCTGACATTGACATTTTGAAGAAGAACAGTCAAAACCCCCATATAATAAGTATCCTCTTTCATTCCTCACCTTCACTCTTTCATTCCTCTTTTTAGTGCTTTTGGAATAAACTCCCTCACTCTCTTCAATCCCATTCTTCTCTCCAGTTCTTCAAAACAGCTCTTCACTACCACCTCTTATTGTCCCCCATCCAAATCCTCAATCTTTTCTACCCCCGTTAATCCACCCCAAACCCACCTCCTTCAAATTCCCTGCTTTCCTTCCTGAAAGTCCCTGTAATGTCCATCTTGTATTCCCCATGTTCCCCGCCACATCCCTCTCCCTTACACAGATCTCCAAATTTCTCTGTTCCCCACTGTTTTGTCCTTCCCTCTCCCACCCCTCTTGTCTCCTGTTCCCCTTGTTATATGTTCTGTGTGTTAGCTCTTATTCAAGCCTCAACATTTTATACAAAAAAAAAATCCATATTTTCCACCCTAAACAATTAAGGGATTCATTCGGAAGGTGGGGTGAAAAAAAGAAATCTCAATTCATGATACCATCACTCAGTATTGTAGCATCCTGAGGAATAGAGTCAACCAAGTGACAACTTGCATTGCTTCTCTGGAAAAATGGGGAATGTCTGCTTCGTTTAAAACACGGTTTTTGCCATTTATATAGTCAAATTTACACATCATGACGTGGCATCAAAAAAAAAAGTCACAAAAATGTATCTTAAAGTCCTTTTAATTGCATCAATTCTTGTGTGGCAGCCCCATTAAACAAAGAGCATAAAATTAACAAATACCTGGGCTTCCTTTACTTGTAAAAGGAAAAAGAAAAAAAAAAGACATTAAAATGGTGGCATTTAGGGAATCACGAGGCGTGCCTACCCGTCGCCTCACTGAGGGGCTTATTCGAAAGACAGTGTGTTGTACTTCACAAACATTTGAATGTCTATCTGAGAATGTCAATGAGGAAGTAAAATAAAATAAAACAAGCGAAAAAGTACATTTTATAAGCATGTGATTGTTGTTGTCATGGATGTGGTTGTTGTCGTCAGTGTGCTCCTTCAGTGTTCATATATATATATATATATATATATATATATATATATATATATATATATATATATATATATATATATATATATATATATATATACCCTGTATTTTTCTGTTATTTCAATAAGTATTACTATATATAACTTTGTGTGCTCCTTCTATGTCCTTCTGAAGGGTTCCTGCTGTCATATAGTCAATAAATGTTTCCATTGGAACCATCACATGAATTTCCCATTCCCAAGTCTTCTTCCTCAAATCCAATCTTGGAAAGAGGGGCTTTCCAAAACAGGCATATTTATGATTAAAAGGACACAAACTTTTTGTTCCAAGTAAATCGAGTATTAGGATTTCAATGGAACCATTTGAGCTCACCTGGAACATAATTCAGGTGAGCGTGTGCGATGGCGCATCGTCTGTCAGTCCGTCCGTAAACAATTGCAATTTCTTCGCCGAAACTAGGATTGTGACCAAACTTGGCTAAAATGATCTTTGGTGTGGTAGAACTCAAGATTGTTCATGGCATCATCCCCCTCCATCTATAAGTAGGTCAACGTAAGTTTAAAGGTCCCAAAAGTACTTTAATTTCAATCTAGTTTGGCTGCCATTTTGGATTGAAGGAAAACTTTGAACAATCTTCTTCTCTCAAACCGCTTAGCCGATGAATGCGAAATTTTAAACTTGTGATCAAGTTCCCGTGGGAAAAATTATTTGCGAACAATAACATCAGTTACGTGGTATGGTAGCCATATTGGATCATAAGAAAACCTTTTAAATCTCCTTCTCTGAAACCGATTAACCGATTGATGAAAGACTTTACAAATGTGATCGACTACACAGAGGAAATATAATTTGATAACAAGGACGTCATTGATCAGGTGGTCTGGCAGCCATATTGGATCAAAAGGAAACCTTAAAAACTCATTCTCTGAAACCGCTTAACCGATCATTGCGAAACCTAACATACATGATTGACTATCTTTGGGAACGTTTAAAAGAAGCCGATCCGAATCACAATGAATATCCATCCATCCATTGGGACCATACTCTGTGCAGAGCGTTGGTGCTGCCAAAGCAGTCTCCTTGACTATTGAGTACAATACTGGATGGGTCGCCACTCCGACACAGGATACCAGCAAGCTGGCACTCATTTTCCGACCCCAGAAGGATGACAGGCAGAATCAACCTCACCTGGTATTAATTCAACACTGAGTGGGATTTGAGCTCAAGATCCTTGGATTCCAAGCCCACCACCCTAACCATTAAACCAACACCAGGCATGCAATGAATATGGAGGCCAGTAATATGTGATATTTACTTGACATCAAACAGAAAGTGTGCAATATCTCATAAAATATGAATTGTAGACACCTTGGAGATGCACCTTATCAATTAAGGTTATTTTGACAACAGAAAGTGACATAATCATACTAGCAGTGGGCAATATCTCAAAAACTAAAGCCGATAGACGGCAGAGTTGCACCACTGTGAACATCATGTCAATTCTACTTAACCTAAAATGTGTATTCTAAATCCAGCTCTAATTTTTACCCTGATCCATCAATCACTCCACTATTTGGCAACCAGCCTGGTAAGCTACACGACCATTGGTCTTTCTAATGTTATTATTCTATGACTGCAGGAACCCTTTCGAATGAAGCATATGTGATGTGCATGCACAGACACAGACATGCACTTCTCTTTTCAGGAAAAGATTGTGGGGGGGGAGGGGGGGAGAACTAGAAATATGTATTTCTCCATATGGTCAGAATAAAGGTATTTAAAATGTTGCACAATAAAGGTTAAATAAAGTTGATATGAACTCAAATAAAAATGGACATTCTGTCCATTTTTACAAAGCAAACCAAAGATTCGGTCAAGCATTGCAATCAGAGGTGTGAACGAAAGGAAATGAGAATGGTGAGGTGGATGCGTGATGTGACACTGAAGGATAGGAAACCAAATGTGGAATTAAGAGATTATGTTAGGTATAGAAAGCATTAGTGACGTTATGCATAGGGATAGGTTGAGATGGTTCGGACATGTGGAAAGGATATGGGTGGGTAGTTATGTGAAGAGGTACAGAAATATGAATGTGAATGGAAGGAGAGCTAGAGGCCATCCGAGGAAAACATGGGATGTGTTGCCGAGAGATGATCTTTGAGTTAAAGGCCGAACAAGAGGGCTCGCAAGGGATCGTGCAGCCTGGAAAGCAGGCATTAGGTGAACCATGGCTTACACATGCAAGCATAGAAACGGCCATAAAACGATGATGATGATGATGATGATGATGATGATGATGATGATGATGATGATGATGATGATGATGATGATGATGATTATGATGATGATGATGATGATGATGATGATGATGATGATGATGATGATGATGTAGTATTCAAGATGTTTATTGGAGAAATGGGCAAAGTAAAGCCAAAAGCTTAACAGTCAGTTTGACGGTGCCTCACCATGTGTGACGTGTCATGTAGCGTGACAAACAGTAGGTTGTCACGGCCACTGTCTGTGTGGAAGGTAAAGTATTCGTCCCACACAGGCTCAGCTCCCTTGCGCTTGGTGGTACTTGCTATTCGCTCGTAAGAGTCTGGGGCACTGAGCACAATTGCGTGGCTATGAATGCCTGTCATTACATGGAGGGCAATGGGGTCAACAGATTCGGTCAAGCATTGCAATCAGAGTTCAAATTATTTCACAGAAATGAGAATAACAGGTGGTATGACCATCACGATGAGCAATTCAAACATTTTAAAATTCGTACAGCTCTAAAAACAACGTTCACTACATTCAGGATTTTGCAAATGTATACGTTCGTTCACCAGTTAAAGACTTAAAATATTAACCAACAATAAAAAAAAATTATGTTGATCAATTAACACGATACCTTTTAAAATTCCACACATTCTTTACAAGTAATTGTCCGATCGTGTACTGTGCTCGGGGCATGGTTAACACTTGTATACATACCTATGATTGAATATGGATCAAATCGTTGATGTTATATACGGTGTTTTAAAAGTTATGTTACTGAGAATTCTGTTTTCATATGGAGTTAGTTTACCAAGCCTTTTAGTGTATTTTTTGGAGCAAACTGTTTGAATGATGTTTTTCTCATTACAGGTGAGTAAAGTGTTACTCGAGAAGACAGAGTGGCATCTAAATAAGGAAAAAATAATTCATATTTTGAAGTTGTGGCAGAAAACTGGAAAGGATTACAAACAAGTTTGTACAGCATTTTAGAATAAGTTTTCAAGTGTTCTTTTTTCCATCAAGACAATCAATACACAAGCGTGATAAGAAGTTTGCTGCAACAGGAAACATCGCAGATGCTCCAAGAAGTGGTCACCAGAAAGCAGCAACAACAGGTGAAAGAAAACAAACAACTGGTTTCAGACTCATCTTTGAACAATCGTCAAAAGTCTGTTAGAAGAGCCGCAGTTGGTTTGAACACTTCGACAGCCGGTGTCCATTGCAATTTGAAACATTTGAGGATAAAATCTTACAAAGCACACTTGTTACAAGCTTTAAATAAGGATGATCCCGGATCGACGCTTATAATTTTGTGAATGGCTTCTTTATCGTCCAACAGCAGATCCAGAATTCATAAATCGTATTGTGTCGGGTGATGAGACAGCTTTCAAAACAAATGGGTGAGTAAACAGGAATAATTGGGTTCATTCGTCTGATGTTATTGAGCACAAGCTAAATGTTCCAGGAGTTAGAGTTTGGAGTGGAATCTATGCAGATGGTGTAATGAGGGTGTAGTTTTTTTTTGTTTGTTTGTTTATTTTTTAGAACAGACTACAGACACTCATCGAACCATGTTCCGGGACACAATCTTGCCACAAATGGAGCAACTGCCATTCTTTGGCAACTTGATTTGGCAGCAGAATGGAGAAGCACCACACTTTGGGCTACAAGTTCGGGAATTTCTGAACAAAACAATTACAGAATAGATTGGTCATCCATGGGACTGCTGAATGGGCCACTCAGATCACCTAATTTGTCACTGTGTGATTTTTTTTACTGTCTGGGTAATCATTAAAGACAAGGTTGATGCGACAAACCCCGCAGTGTAGACTACTTGATAAAAGGCCATTCCGCTTGAATTTTACGTTTTCAAAACAAACCTTAACTTTGCAAGAGCTATCTGCCACAACGTTATCAAAATGTGTGAAAAACGTATTAGAGAATGAAAGTGGTCACTTTGAGCACCTTTGTAAAGCGGTTTAGTAAATACTAAAACAGTTTCGTTGGGATTAAAATTATTTCATAAATAATAAAGTGGTTTATTAGTAAATATTAAAACAGTTTAGTTGGGATTAAAATTATTTTATAAATAATAAAGTGGTTTATTAGTAAATATTAAAACTGTTTAGTTGGGATTAAAATTATTTCATAAATAATAAAGTGATTTATTAGTAAATACTAAAACAGTTTAGTTGGGATTAAAATTATTTCATAAATAATAAAGTGGTTTATTAGTAAATATTAAAATGGTTAAGTGAAGATTAAAGCGGCTTACTATTAGGGGTTGTTGTCTTTGGTGAAATCGCTTGTACTCACCACTATATATTAAATGCTCCATCGTCAAAACCAGCAGAAGTGATGAAATGATGCTTTTTCTAATGATTATATTATCGTAATATCAAATTTTTTTTTAATATTGTAATTAATGTTAGAGCGAGATATGAACACTAAATACGGAGGCATTTTTCATTTACAATGTGCAAGGTGTTGAATGTATATGGGGGATTAAACAAGTTGAAGACAACACCCTAATTGAAATATGACACTCAGGTTACAACACCGCGACTATCCCAAAGATCATGCCATGCATTTCCCTACAAAATAACTACTATATCATGGAATGAAGTTGAACAATGCAAAACTGACCCTCAGCAGGAAGGCCTCTGAGGTGCAGCACACAAACCTGCACTTTCCAGCATTGCCGTGCCTGATAGGGATAATGATAATGGCAAAGAAAAAACAAAACAAACAAACAAAAACTTGATAATGAAGAGATTTTTTGCTTTTACAAATGAAAACATGTATTAATAAATAATAAATAAACTAACATGATACGATCATTGGACAAATCTTCAGTGTGAAGATTACCATTAGCTTTATCGCCAATCTTCCCACCTGCACGTCGTGTGAAGATTTCCAGAAACCTGGTAGAAGGAAACTTTGTGGGTTGTTCGAAGTTCATACTCGCCAATACAAGGAAATAGTTGGCATGACAAAGGATGCCAAATCGGCGGTTTGCTTTGTAGACCGACTTCGATATGTGGTTTACCCAAGAGAGGTCGTGGTTGATGGTGAGGGCCAAAAGTTTGGGGGACTAAGTTTCATCAAACCTTTTTAGTTTTTGTATACAAAGTCAAGGTTCGTGGAAGACCTAGAATGCATAACCTGGAAAGAATAGAACAGGAAGAGTGGAGAAAACACACCAACAGCTCAAGGTAGAGGAACATAAATGGGGGACACTTGGAGGATGAATGGGTGGGTGTGGAGAACAACGAGAACAATGGGAGTGGGAGTGAGGACAGGGAGTGCAAAGGTGAAGACATGCTCAAACAAAGCAAGGAGGCTGAAAACGAGGAAGGGAAATCTGGGGATGAAATAGTAATAGATCAACACAACATAAAGGAGGATGCGAGGAGAGCGGAAAGAACGCAACAACCTGAAATTGAACCCCTTCCACTTTTTCAGCCACCTTGCTATGTTTGAGCAAGTTTTCATGAAATTGAACAAAACACAATAACTTGGAGGGAATAATGAAATTGAACAGACTGCAGTTGCTGTTTGCACAGGTGAGAAAAAAAGACAGAGGTAAAATCGAATGGAGGTGAGCAGTGACGCTAGATTTTGGGAGTTTCACCAGAAGTGGGTTACGAGCAGATCATGTGTGCCATGGACTAACCTGGTGGGGGCGGGGGGAGAGACAGATTACAGAAAAGGCAGAGGGTGCAAGCCCAGAATAGATGAGGTTGATATGACGGAGAGGCTACCAACCTGTCTGGGATGCATTCAACTGCATTGTGGGAGATTCCAATGATTATTAGGGCCTTCGTCTGTATGGCATCAATGTGCGAAAGATGTGAGGCCCCCATAGAGGTAGGCAATACTCCATGTAGCTGCCAATGAATACCTTGGAAGTTGTTAGAAATTCGTATTTTCCAAGGAAAGACTTGGCACAAGGGAGGATGCCTAATTGGGAACTGGCTTTGGTGGCTAGCTAGGACACGTGGTCCATCCGAGAGAGATTATGACTGATGATGGCACTCAAAACTTCAAGAAAAATTCGTTAAAGAAGTACGTGGGAAGGTTTGCCAGATGGTCTTTTCGGAAAGACGGTGAGTATGTGGAATTTGTCGGGTTTAAAGACATATTCCAAGTGTTGAACCAGCTCCTGATTCTGTCAAGGTCTGCAGAGAGAGAAAGAGAAAGAGAAAGAGAAAGAGAAAGAGAAAGAGAGAGAGAGAGAGAGAGAGAAAGAGAAAGAGAAAGAGAAAGAGAAAGAGAAAGAGAAAGAGAAAGAGAAAGAGAAAGAGAAAGAGAAAGAGAAAGAGAAAGAGAAAGAGAAAGAGAAAGAGAAAGAGAAAGAGAAAGAGAAAGAGAAAGAGAAAGAGAAAGAGAAAGAGAAAGAGAAAGAGAAAGAGAAAGAGAAAGAGAAAGAGAAAGAGAAAGAGAAAGAGAAAGAGAAAGAGAAAGAGAAAGAGAAAGAGAGAGAGAGAGAGAGAGAGAGAGAGAGATGTTCCATTCTGTGATCATAAGGATGAGTAATGCCACTGCATGTGGTGGAGTCGTCAGCAAAAAGGTTTAGTAGAGTTTTTCAGATAATCAAAAAGATCATTGGTGAATATGAGGAACAGGACTGGGCCCAAAACACTGCATTGGGTCACTCCAGCCTTAACAGGGAGAGAAGATGAGAAGATCGCATAAAGAGCTACACGTTGAATATGACAGTAGAGGAAGTCAGTAAGGAATGTGTGGAGCTGGTCTTGGATGCCATAGGCCGAGAGTTTGGAGAACAAGTCAGGGTGCCAGACTGTATCCATTGCTCGACATATGTACAGAGAGACGGCCCTGATCCCATATCTGACATCGAGGGTCTCCATCCATTGTTATTAGAGTAGAAGCAGCATATCCGGGGTGAAGCGACCGGGTTGAAATCAAACTGATGATCTGAGATGAGGTCATTGGAGAAAAGGAAAGAATTACTATCAACTGTAATGATTGACTCCACAAGTTTGTTTTTAATTGGAAACAAGCTAATAGGCTCGTAGATCAGAGGATCCGTTTTAGTGCCATTTTTGGCTCACCTGTAACATAGTTCAGGTGAGCTATTAGCATCGTCAGGTGTCAGTCAGTCAGTACGTAAAGACTCGGATCTTCTCACAAACCACACACACACAATTTCGATGAAACTTGACCAAAACCTTCATCACCCGTGAAGTTTAAACTAATAGTCCAATTTTCACCAAATTTTGTAAAACTTCTGAGGACGAAGGCCTCCTGATACCTTGGAAATCACATCAAAAAATTGCATATTAAGTAGGTCAATTTGAAGGTCAAAGGTCATTACGATTCCATTGATCGCTACTTTTGACTTCTCAAAAAGTATTCACCCGATTCAGTCGTAACTTGGTGTAAATCATCCTCTGCATGATGCTTTCACAAGTTTGTTCAACCCTTCGGCTAATTTACATACGTTGTTGGTCATCCACGCCTCCCGGTGGTTCCCTGGTTCCACCAGGTGAGCCCAGGGGCGTTGCCCCTATTTTTGTGGAATGTGGTGATGTCGGCCGACTTCCAAATAGGAGTCAGCAATTAAGGGCAAATGATAAGTTGAACAGAGCAGAAAGAGGATTGCTGGAGCGGTAGAGCAGGATTTCAGGATGCGGGTGCTGATGCCGTCCAGGCCTGTCATAGAATAAGAGTCTAGGGGTTGCCAGAAAATTCTCGACTTTCCCTAGAGAGAAAGACAGTGTCCAGGAGAAGTTAGAGTTCGGTAGGGTAGGGACACAGTAAGTGAGGGATTGGGTCCACGAGGTTTTGAGAAATACTTGACAAGGTGCCACCAGCACTATGAACCATGAGGTCTGTGTAATGTATACATCTGTAAAACACCATAAAGTCACAACAGGAGAAAAGTCAGTTTCACAACTTTCTCATTTCAGATAAAGCCCATTCAAGAAAAAATATTTTTTTTAAGAATTGTAAGTGTTTATGACTTTGGCTGCATGTATACTAAAAAGGCAAAGATAGTACTGTTCATAATTATACAAATGCACAAAATTGTGAGCCAACGAAAGTAAATGTTCTTCACAAATATTTAAACGACCAACTTTGTCATTATCCATTTTTTGATGGAGGTTAGTGAGTACATACTAATCACACAGTACCATACAGGCCTGCAATGCCAGATTGACTCTTGCGCTGATCTACGAGTTGTGCAGTCCTGGATTTCAATATCTGCCTGGTGAAGTTCCAGCAGGGGGTGGTCCGCATTGTAAAGTATACCTTTGAGAAGTATCCCAAAGATGTTAAAGATACCGTGGTACTTTTGGAATTGAACAACTCATTAAATGTCTGTACATCAGCCAAGTTCGAAATCCTTCCCTCCTGGTTTGTAGCGTTAGTTGTCCCGTCTTGTCACACATTCTCAAGATTGCTGGACTCACCAATTTGGTTCAGGCTTTCTCCTGTCTGCTTAATCATTCAATCAATTGATCAATCCGATGCGATGCAAATTAGGACGTGCCTCGGCCCTGAAACCAAGGCCTTCAAGATTATTTGAATCCCCCGCGATGAGGCTGAGTCTATATGGGCCTTTCACGTCACCATCGCAGACAGGTCGATGGTTGCTCTGTCTTCTACCGCATCCTTTCTGGTCTTTCTGCACTTTGTCCCCCCCCCGCCCCCCCCCCCCCACGTTTCTGCAGAGCTGATATGGTCCACCATCAATCCTCTTCTGGTAAAACTACCCAAATCCTGGATCACTGGCAACTCCACTCATTTGTTCCTCTTCCCCCACGCCCCCCACCTGTAGAATCAACTTCCACATTCTCTTCAATCTCATTCTTCCCTCCAGGTCTTCAAGACACCACCTCAGATCATCCCCAATCCAAACCCATGATCTTTTCTACCCTGGTTACCCTCCCTCCCTCACCTCCAATCCCTCCTCCTTCCAAATTTCCAGTTTTTCCTTCCTGAGAGTTTCCTTCTGTGTCCATATTGTCTCCCCCACGTGTCTTTTCGTTACCCCCCATTCCTCCCCACACCCATTGTTTGTCCAATTGTCTCTCTCTGTCTTGTCCTTCAGAAGCTGTTGGTGTCCCCTCATTCCCCACCCCCCCCACTCACTCCACTGTATCTGCTCAGTGTTTTAGATCTTCCATGAGCCTCGACTACAATAATAAATTAAAATAGTATTCGAGTTAACGAAATTTTTTTCTTCCTGCTGATGGAACAGTGACAGAAGACCATGTAAAACACATTTTTTAAATGCTAGCTCGAACACTTCAGGTTTGCTGTATTTGTAAATATTTAAGGAGAGATCTTTGTTTCATCAGGATGCAGCAAGTTAGCTCATGGTAAGCTCGACAATGCACATCATAAGTTCAATGAAAGATGAAAATTTTTAAACAGAATAATTCAGCAAAACACAATGTTGTACTCACCATAAGTACACCATTGGTGAACACAGGATGTGGATGAGATTCACTGCAACATAAAAACACACACACACGAACACCTGAGAGGTGCTGCGCACCTGAGAGTGTGTTCAGTTACCAAGCAGAAAGATGAAAAACGATTAAAAAGCATGATATTTCAAAAATGTCATGGGCCCGATATGTTCTCATGGATCAGGTGTTACGTGGCGGAGGTCTGTGCTCTACCGAGTGCCCTTCCAGTTGCAATCTGCTTTCATTTAGGATGTTATTTAATGTTTTTGGAACCTTGGAGTGATGTTATCTTCTATATCGAAGCAAATGAGACAATGTTTGTTTGTGACGTGACTCCTCTGGGATCTCAAGGTTAATTGCAAAAAAAAAAAAAAAAAAACTTTATGGAATCATTTTTTTAAGCACACGACACACCTTACTCGGGGTTTTGAACAGTAATTTCTCACAATTCATAACTTGTAAACACACGAGCCACCATCTGTCGTGGGGAAGGGGTTGGAGTCCAGGGGTGGGGGTGGGGTGGGAGGACGCAGGGGGAGGGTTAGGAATGGGTGATGGAGGGGAAGGGGTGGGAGGAGGGACCTGGCATTGCCCGGCAACGCCGGGTACCTTTGCTCGTATTGTAATACAGGGTGTTCCAAAAAGCACCGGACAACTTTGGTTGTCAATACATTTCGAAGCACAAACAATACAATGATACCCTTTGGTTTATGTGATACAGAAATGTGATACAAAACATAAAGTTTTGCGCACACCATCAGCACACTTCAATGTGAGCTCCGTTTGTCGCACAAGACATCAAGATGGTGCAGGAGTTCTTGCCATGCTTGGCTCGCGTGTGCACTGGTGGACGCGAACATGCCAACTGTGATCACTGATCCGAGAACGAATATCCTGCATGTTTGCCACCTTATGTTGTTGCCAACATTTATGACAAAGCCCCCACACAAAAAAATAGGTCCGTCTGTCCTGAAGCTCACCTGGACCAGGAGAAACATTCACTCAAACTCCCCACAATCGTGCAAATGATGATACTTTTCTCTTTCTGACAACTTCCAGTCTCCTTAAACCCCTTGTACCACTCTCTGATGCTGGTCCATGATGGCGGATTCCTTCCATACCTTGTACGGATATTACGCTGAACTTGCGTGTCGAATCTCGTCTCGATGAGCTTTCTCCTGCGGAGTCGCCATTTTCTTTTACATTAAACCACCAGACCTGAAAATAAAGAAAACTTTTCGTGTTTCTATATCGTATTAGACAAATTGTATAATTTGTGGTACGAAATATATTGTTACTAAATAGTTTAGTAGGAGATACTACTAAAATAGGAGATAGTTTAGTAGTATGCTACTAAATGTAGGATTAGCCCAGATCCCCCATGAAATGCATGTTTAGCCAGGTTGTTTGGTAATTTGACGTTACATGTGTGTCGGGAGGTGTCACAGGATGTTATTTGTTTGTGCAGTGGTGGTGGACCGAGATGCTCGTCTTCTTCCTTCGGATGTTCCAGACAATAGACTCCGCCCAGCACGCTGAAAGGGGGAGTGGCCTAGAAAAGGAAGTGAAACTGAAGGGAGGAGCCTGTGGGCTTCGAGGCGAGCAGAAAAAGGAAAGCCAGTGGTGATTCTGCAGAGAGGAGGAAACTGAACCTGAGGGTTAGGCGGCAATCTGCTTCGAGAGGACCTGGCTGCTGTGTGAGTCTGGAGTCGGCTTTGAGGCGTGCTCGGGCTTTGAGGCGAGCGTGCGCCGGGAAGGCAAGAGAGAAACGACGAGTGTGGAGGCAAGATCTGCTGGATGAGCAGATGGTTTTGAGGCGTGCTCGGGCTTCGAGGCGAGCAGAAAAAGGAAAGCCAGTGGTGATTCTGCAAAGAAACTGAACCTAGGCATGCCGAGTCTGCCTTCTGTGTCCTGGAGAAGCGAGCCAGGGCCGAAGGAAAGGCAGGGAAAGGACTGCATGAGGTCTGTCTGCCCTCGGCTGGATGAGAGGCGACTGGTGGGAGTCGTGATCTGCTGTGTAGGGGACGGCTGTGTCTGTCTGCGATCTGCTTCGTGAAGGAAGCCTGGTGAACAGGCCAGGCCTGGACTTGTATGCTGGACCTTGTGAAAAGACAGCTGGAGCATACCACCGTGGATCTTTCGCTCTGGTGCAGTCGACCTCGCAGGGTCTGAACGCGCAAGAGTGCGTTAGTGAGGTCTGCGACAAATGGACGACGCCTCCATTTTGCCACGTGGCATGCTCGAGCTTGGGGCTCGAATCCATGGACATCGGCTTGTCACGAGCCACATTCGTGCTTTTGACACTTTCCTCTCGTCCATGAAACATCACCAAGTACTCTATCTTGTCTGCGTGCTGTCCGTGTCTTGTCTGCACGTCGTTTAAGGCTGATCTCGTTAGGGACCCCTTCAAAACCCGTAATCCGTATCTCCCTTGTTAAGAACGGGTTATAGATTAATTAAAACATTGTCGTGGATGTTTTGCTTGTGTCGTATTCCCCGAAGTCCCCAATAAATCTGGCTGATTCGTATGAAGTTGCCGCTTTGAATTAATTTGTGCTGCGTCGAGGAACGATCCGCTCGATTTGGATATAAAAACGAAAATGGTTACAGAATGGTAGACTCCGCTCGGTCTCTGACAAAACCAGTCTGCAACCGGGGTCTATTCCCCCAGCTGGCAAGGTACAGGTGTATTTTGTTATCGTGGTTCGAGACGCGTAACCCGAGAATTGTGCTGAACTAGCCGGCGTTATAATCCCGGAGACGGCGGTGCTGTTGGGGTGCGAAAACCCAAGTACCAAGCTGGGTACAGACGGCGATTTACGCGCCCGTCCGAGAACCCTCCACCCCGGATCCGCAACAATATTAACAACCAATGTTGTCCAGGTCTTTTTGGAACACCCTGTATTGTGTACACACCTACAGTATTATTTACACACATATTATACATGACATTACAAACAAGCACACGCGTGCGATTGCACAACCCCGTCCCCCCTGCGTGGGGGGGGGGGGGATAGTCTAACTAGCAATCACTCACCTTTTCTCAAGAAAAAACTCAACTTCCAACAGCATCCTCTTCTGAAAGGCACAATCAGAACATTTACCAGGAATTAAATAAAAAAGTGCAGCACCTTGCAGCGCTTCCAACAGCACGGCAACAGGAACCCTTTCAAATAAAATGTGATGGACATGGTGCTTTCGCCTTCCCCCACCAAACCAAACCAAAACCAGAAGCTTTCAAGGACAATGGCAGTTGTGAAGACGTACCAAAACAATTCCCTTGTACATGGTAAATATCAGATATTTCTGACAACATACCGAATACATTTCCTTCCTGAAAGTGATGAGGTTTATCAAAAGGCTCTTGAAAATTTATTTCTGGGTCAGTTCGCATCGCTTCTGAAGAACGCAAGTTCAACAAACAACTTGAAACGTGTGCCAGGCAGAGCCTGTGATTTCTCCTCTCCTTTTCACTCCCATGTGCACGAAGCGAAAAGAGGGCTTAATGAATTGGTTCACTTTGGCTGTCTGTCTATAAATGTCAGTTTATGATGAAGGAACGACTCAATTTCAATCGAATGTTATATTTTGAACACAAATCAGAAAACAAACGTTTTTTTAAGAACACAAAGGACACAAACAACAGGCACGAAGAACGTATGTAGAGTTTTAAAAAAATTTTAATCTTCTGAATTTTTTGTTTTTTTCTTCTGCCACCTATAAAATCTTTATTTTGTTTGAATTGAATTATTTACTTGAACATTGTAAAAATCAAACCGCTTTTTGGCCCTTTGCGAAACTGGTTTGCAGTACTAGGACAAAATATTACGGCATTTTACGTCACCTCGATCAATCCACTTTGCCGATCGCCGACCCCGCTCATGTCTCTCTCATTTCTCCAGACTGCACAGGGTTAAGGTGTTCAATGAACTCTCGAGTTGATTTTGTAATCGCATTTTAATTCACCCTCCGTGTGTACATTATAACTATATGGCCCGCCATACCGACAAAGCAGTTGTTCGCTTAATTCAGAGATTATTTTTGCAAAACAAATACTTTTCGACAATAACCTAAGCGGTGGTCAGAGCAATGTCTAATGCAGTTCTTGACGCTTCCACATAAATCACCTTCTCATCAAGCACTATCTTCTCTCTCTCCCTTCCTCCCATCTTCAGGCCACCAAGGTCCACGCACAACGACGATATCTGGTTGTTTACGGTTCGGTCATCATCAAACAGAATCAACTCCATGACGTTCTGTACACGCAAACAACCAGGTTTACCGTGAGTACTATATGTGCGTGCATCATGATGTGCACCATTTTTAATCTAATTATTTCCTCCTTTGAAGAAACTCACCGATCAACATTGAACAGCACAACATCAGGTTATGATATGTTTTTAGTGAATTCACAAACAATTATTGGATAGAATGACAATAAGCGGTCATTTAGTTATTAACTACTAGCAAGGGCTAGCTGGCTTGGTTTTTTGGACATGTTGGATATTGAAAAGCTTGGTAGTTATTGGCCTCATGGTGTTGACCTTTTTTTCCTGTGGGTCGGCGACAACACTACCTGACCCCACTACCTAATACACACTTTATAGCAGCCCTGGGTGGCCTCAAAATGGACAGCAAGGTCAACGTGCGGCGGCTTAAAACCTTGCCCACATTATGAAGTACGTACACCCAAAATTTGAGGACTCGAGGTGCTACGGTTCGGCCGTGAAGGAAGAGCGTACAAAAGCACAAACAAACACTTGAAAACATGTACGTACAGGAATAGTGGTCTGATAATGGAAAGTCAAATTGGGGTTAAAGAAGAGGCAAGAATGATGGGAAGGAAGTGAAAGGTAGGGAAATGTGGTACAGTGGGAGATAGTTGTTAGGAAATGCATATTGGAAAGGAATACCATTCTGAATTTAGTAAAAACTTTAGTTTGATCACTCGGCATCTTTACCCGTCACTTCGCGGACGGATTTCCACCCTATTGTTTGCCTGAGGACACCTTACATCTGTTTGGAAGTCAGGTGACATTACCTTTGTAGTGGGCCAGATAACAGCAATTTTTGAGAGGAATCGTGCAAATGATGATACAAGCATCAAATTTGGCACATTTGTTCTCCAGGGGATTCTAATCAAATCTGCCTGATTGGCCATTTGAAAATCCAAATTTTTCAAAATTTGGATTTTCAAATGGCCAATCGGGCAGATTTGATCAGAAAGCCCTGCACAACAGAAATGCCAAATTTGATGCTTGTATCATAATTTGCACGATTTTTCTACCATCTACTACACTATTGTAAGCCAAGGACTTCTTAACGGCTGCAACTCTTCCCACATCCTTGTGGTGGTGTTGGCTGGGGGGGGGGGGGGCGGGAGTTTTGCTCAAGTCGTTCACAAACTGGTAGGCCAGGCCTGACGTTCGACTCAGGTTAGGGTAGGAATTTGTAATTTGGCCAGTGACGGATACAGCCAGCCTACTCTTCGTGAAGTACACCGTGGGACCTTTACTGTCCATCAACTAATGCCACTTTATGGTCAATCATAGGGACGGAACACACATCGATGAATCACCCTGCCTTTGAAATACCGGGTTCACAGTTTATAGCTGGGTTGAAATTCGAACCCAGGCTAGACAGCTTAGAGGCGAGTGTGCATACCTCTAGCTGCGACCTATCTTCACCAATATGGTGGTATTAAAAAATTTTTTAAAAATCACTTCCAAGTCACTGTGAAGCTCAGCGGTGTGTTCAGTTACCCAGTTTGTTGTGGAGCGCTCGCCAAGTAGCTTCAGCACTCAAGCAAGCACTCCATTTGAAACTGTTGATAAGGAATGGCTGGCTTGGCAAGCGCTAGCTGGCTGCTTGGTAACTGAACAAACCTTCGTGTTTGCTTTGGTTTTAACCTCCGTTTAAATTGAGGGAAATGAAACATTTTGAAAATTTTGAATCATTCTCACCCAGATTTCAAACTCACTTTAATGTTCTTTAAATGTTCTTTAAATAAGATGATTTGTAATAGAGGCGACCACCAGGGGTGCTACACGATACACATTTCCACAGAGAGAATTGGGGTCTTCCCTCCCCCCCACCCCATCCTGAACCCCCGTCCCAGATATGCCACCCTGATAGAAACCATACTTGGGGTACCCTGTGGCAGCATGCAAAATTTGGTTGGATTTGGTTCATTTTTTTTTAATTTTTTGTAAGTTTTGAACTATATAATATATATATACAAAGAAAGACGTCATGCATAGCACAATACTTGCGAAGTCCATAAAACAAATTCGACCTTTAAAAATAAATGTTGGTTCAATTCAATGACCGAACATGCAACTCCTCTTCAAATTTTAACTCGATCGGATGAAAATTGCCAATTTTTAGAAAATCGGCCCATGTTGACCTCAAAAATAATTATTGGTGGTTGGATTCACTGACCTGATGTGCAAATCATCTTCATATTTCAAGTCAATCAGAAGAAAATTGAGGATTTTAGAAATAGACATAAGTCATTGACCTTTGGGACCTCAACATGAAAGGGCTTCTTGCTTATGAGCAAGTCAACAAGTTGATGAAGTTTCGTGAAGATCGGTTTAAAATTGTGACCTGTAGGCGATTGACAGACAGACAGACAGACTAACAAAATCAACTGACCAATATACTTACAAATCTTCAATTTTGCAAGGAACAAAGATAGCATCACAGACCAGACCAACCAATACACGTACTAATCTTCAAGTCCGCAAGTAACAAACAAATAAATATCCAAATTCACTTTTGTAGTATAAAAGAATATTACAGATATGAGGTTGTGTAGCTGATGCTGTAGTGCCGCTGCACATTCGGGCAGGTATTTGGAATTTGTTCAAGGTGAGGAGATACACTCATCTACTCTTAACGAAATACATCATAGGATAGTCAATGTTCAGACGAGGCACCCAGTTCAACGTCCATCCGAGGGAGACGCACACACATTGATGTCTCGCCCTGCCTGCGAAACACCGGCGAGACAGTCTATAACTTGGAATTGAGATTCGATCTCAGGGTAGATATCTCAGAGGCGATGGATGAAATCAACAAAATGTTGATCGAGGTATGCTAACCACTATGAGGAGCAAGGAGAAGCCCACATTTTGGGTGTTAATCCTTCGCTGGAGCAAAAGGGTCTTTTTCTTACCCAAATCAACATTCTTTTGATTTAATCCATTGTCATATCTTCCCCAGCTCTCCGACGCAGATCAACAATAGCTTTCACCGGCAAGACTAGTTTCACCAATTTGTAGATGTAAAGAATACGTGGCCACCCAATCCGATACCACACCCTCCCCCTTAACACATTGAAGCCATTATGACGGCTTGCATCTACATGGTAAAGTGTCGAGCATTCATTGCTTAACCTTCAGGGTCGTGTGGATGTAGAAGGTGAACGTTTGTCTCCAGGTGGGATTGGCAGAGTTTCGCACTGCACTCGTGCGGAAGGTCTCGCTGCTGGCTGAAGGCAGCCGGAGCTGTACGTAGCATTGTGGCTTTCGCCCTACAAGGCACACACTGGATCTTCATCGCGAGAATACTCCGCACAGCACGTACTAGTGAGTAATCTGCACTCATACCACTAATAGAGGGCTTTCAGTACCCATGATGCAGTGCTTGGGCACCACTAAACAAGCAAGAAAAGGTAAGCAACACCTAACAAGGCCAAAGCATCCGCGTAACCTTCCATTGCAGCAAGTCAGAATAACGAGATAAACGTGATAGATTGTAGAGCTACTGATGCCATCGTTGCCAGGGAGGTGAATACGACCAACAGGGTGGCACGCATGGCATTATGGGATAGCTCTGAAAACTCTCTACAGATATGAACATCTTACCCAGAACAATGGAACAGCACTCAATGGAGCACATACCTCCGCCAGGCTAAACAGTTTACATTTTGTACCCCACCGATAGGCCGGAAATGCATCTGGACCTCCAAAACCTACTCGGCTTGTTCTCGTCACCCACCCAACACATTCACCGACATTTGGCATAAACCATCCACAACCGTTTGATATATCCTGCTCACAGACAAACAGACAGATAGGGGTGGAAACATAACGTCCGTCCAACTTCGGTGACATAGGCAATAAACGGGGCGAGTCGAAGTCTCTTCCAACCCGACGAGTCTGGGGAGTGTGTCTCAAAGATACCATAAAAGGGCGACAAAGATGAGAGAGCAGATTCCCAAGCTCGAGTTGTTTCATCAGACAACAGGTTATGTATGCTTCCACTGCTCACCAAAGCAGAGTTCTTCATTTTGGCGAAACCTAAAAAATTTGGGGTTTCTTCATCAAGTTCTCCTGTGTCGGAGTGGCGACCCGTCCAGGATTATGCCCAATAGCCAAGGAGACTGCTTAAGCAGCACCAACGCTCTGCAAAGAGTATGGTCCCAATCTCCTCCATCAAGTTGCGCAAGTGTGACGGTGGGAAAAGAAAATGGAGGCGGCTGTGTAAATTGTCGGAAGACTGGGTGAATTCACCCATTCCAGGAGACTTTCGGTGCGTACAAATGTTTTTTGCTGCCAACATCTTTGAAACCCCTGATAATGAAAGCCATAACCGGGCAGTTTTTGGAAAGGCAACAACGCGGCCATATTGCCCACTGTTGATGGGCCTGATGAACCCGCTCGTCTCGGCCAAGCCGAAGGACACCATTGACACGTTCTCATGATGCTCGAGATCCATCATTGTCTCAAACCGTTGAATAATGCTGAAAGGTAGCGGTTTCGCACCAGGGACCAATTACTTTAAGAGGAAATCAAACGAGTACACTGTGACACTTAAAAAACACAACAACAAACTCTCGATTCATTATAATTTTGGTGATTTTATTAATTATTTTTCTTTATAGAGCTTTGAGAGATTGGTTTATGCGTGGACTGATAAAGGAGCGCCGAAACAGCAAACTGTCGAGCATACAGTACCTAGGTGAACATTCAAACCGGCATGCAAGACTGTGGTCACCGGGGATATTGGCAGACAAGGATTCAAGAGGGTTTTGAGCTCATGGGGTCGGAGGTAAGCCTTGTGATTGTTTGTGTTATTAAATGGTGTCCGCAACTCATGCGTAGTGAACAAGCCGTATGCTCAGAAGCAGCACACTCCAAAACATTCATTTGATTGCTCTAAAAAGGGTCCCAGTGGAAGTATCCCGAATCAGACGTGTTATTGCTGTCTTGGGCAGCATCAGTCCCACACCTGCTATTATTCGAAGACTAAATGCTATACCTGCAAGAAGGTTTGGCACGTCTCAAGGGCGTGCCATCAGAAATGGACAATGTCGACAGGCAGAAGAAGTGGAAGTCGAGGAAGAAACCAACAGACCGTTCTCACCATAGAAGTGATATGGGATAGCTCTGAAAACCATCCAGTGCGAGACAGAGGGGGACATTTTGGAGATGTACGTCATAAACAGCACCAAGATGACCGACGGTGAGCCACTTAGGATTGTGATCGATGTTGACGTCACGGGAATGACGGTGCCAATGGAAGTTGATACAGGTTAACTGCAGAAAGAGAGGATGGGTTCTACTTTTCACTCGGAGATGAGCTGCCAATCACAGCAGATGATGCTGATGGGGCAACCAAACGGGACCCGGTTCCGTTGAGAGTACAGGACTATGGAGTTAACGGTTGGCCAAAACATGCGTCGGAGGAAGAGTTAAGTCCTTATTTCGTGAGAAGTAAAGAGTTGTCTGTGGACAAGGGGTGTATCTTGGGTGGAGTAAGAGTTGCAATCCCCAATAAGTTCAGGTCTTGGCTGTTGGAAGATTTGCATGGTCAGCATTTTGGAATGTGTAAGACAGAGTTTAGTTTGTAGCTACCTATGTTGGTCAGGTGAGGATGAGGAAATAGAACACAGTGGGTACCACGTGTCAGTCAGTGAGCAAAATGCCACCTTAAGCACTTTTACAGCCATGGAAATGGTCGACCAGAATATGGCAAAGATTTCATGGAGACTTTGCTGGACTAGAGGGACAGTAGTTGTTCATAATGATACATAGTCACAACAAGTAGATTGAGGTACAGGTAGTGGACAAAAAAACAATGGAAACATCAATGGAGAGTCACTTAATAGGGCATTGGGGCGCCACGTGTGGCTGTATGCACCGTGGCACAGAGTCCACCAGTGTCTGGAAATCTGCAGGAGGGATGCCAGCCTCCCAACCTCCCATCCTCCCAACCTCCCAACCACCCAGCCTCCCAGCCTCTCCCCCACCAGTGCAGTTAGAGTTCAGAGGGAAGGAGTGTAATCAAGTGTAATAAAGTGGCGAGTAGAAGTCTTCCGAGCCGCTGAGGAGTGGACTCGACAGGTCTGGATTGCGTATCAAATATACCACAGAATGAAACGGAAGAGCAAGAAGGAACACAAAGAAGTAAAGAGGAAGGATGGAGTCATCAGGGGGAACCAGGATAGGATTCAGGTTTCAGCAGTTACTCCACTACCCTCAAACCTATCCAGACGCAGCCAAGTGAACCTTACAGAAAAATGTCTGCAATAATTCACTTCTCCTTGGAGAGATAGACAACGAGAGAGATGAAAGATAAGAAAAAGCGTATCGTGTATCACGCGTATCAAAGGTACCTTCGTTATAAATCAGTTGGCTGTGAATACATAGTGTGTTAAACAATGACAACATTAAAAACATCGACACATTTTTCTGTCGTTTGTAGGTCCAATACAGTCGCTGCATTTTGCAGGTAAGAGGTACTCACTGCATTTTACAGGTACAGGGTACTCACTGCATTTTACAGGTACAAGGTAGTCGCTGCATTTTCCAGGTATGAGGTACTTGATACTCACTGCCTGTTACAGGTACAAGGTACTCACTGCATTTTACAGGTACAAGGTACTCGCTGCATTTTCCAGGTATGAGGAACTTGGTACTCACTGCCTGTTACAGGTATGCGGTACTCATTACCTGTTACAGGTACAAGGTACTCACTGCATTCTATAGGTATGAGGTACGAGGTATGCACTGCATTTTACAGGTAAAAGGTACTCACTGCATTTTACAGGTAAGAGATAATCACTGCATTTTACAGGTAAGAGGTACTCGCTGCATTTTACAAGAGGTACTCGCTGCATTTTACAGGTAAGAGGTACTCGCTGAATTTTACAGGTAAGAGGTACTATCTGCATTTTAGAGGTAAGAGGTACTTGCTGGATTTTACAGGTAAGAGGTACTATCTGCATTTTAGAGGTAAGAGGTACTCGCTGGATTTTACAGGTAAGAGCTACTAGCTGCATTCTACAGATTCGAGGTGCGCACTGCATTTTACAGGAATGAGGGACTCACTACCTGTTACAGGTAAATGATACTCACTGCATTTTGCAGGTATGTACTCATGAAGTTTAAAGATACGAGTGACTGACTACCTGTTACAGGTATGCGGTATACTCACTGAATTTTACAGGTACGTACTCATTAAGTTTAAAGATACGAGGGACTGACTACCTGTTACAGGTATACGGTATACTCACATGCATCTCGCCCACTTATGTTCCTCCCCCTGATAATGGTGACATGTAACGCGTGCCTACGTGAGCAAAACGAGAGAACCTAGGAGAAAACACACCGGAGAAGATCGATCCGACGATTCGAACACGTTCGGACATCAAGCCATTTTCACATGAACATTCAATCTCAAAGATGATTGCAGACTCCTTCACCGTGCAAATTGGTTGTATACAATAATCTTCATCAGGTACAAAAACAAATTACAAACAGAAATGTTTCCCTTAGGAAGCGCGTAAGGGTGCAGGTCGAGAATGCCTCACCTCGTTGGTCTGCATGGTGGAATCGGTGGGTCACTGAGGATAACTGACGAGCCCAAGACTGAACTGGCACTGTGACCACAAAAACCGGAGTCAAAATTACAAGTACACAATGCCGTGAGCAATGCGTAATTACACAATTCATGTCTAATTGCAAAATACCCAGATCTGCTCCATCCACGTCTACACCCACTGTGAAAACCAAGGACCAAAAAGGCAGCAATCGTTGGGACTCTTTGGAAATGTCATAGAGATGCATAATGTATCATAACTCGAACCAGCAGCAGTTGTGAAGCCACTCTGTCTCGACAGATGTTGTAGATGAAGACCCTGTTTTATTTACATGGTTACTGGCGAAATTGGAGATTCGCAAGACCTGCACGTATATTGGTTGGTCTGGTCTGGTCTGGTCCGTCTGTATGTTAGTCACCGACAGGTCACGATTTCAAACCGATCTTCACGAAACTTCACCAAACGGAAGAGTTAGTTAGAAGCAAGAAGCCAATTGATTTTGACGTCGACGGGTCAACGACTGTCAAATTTCTAAAATCCTCAATTTTCATTCAGTCGACTTAAAATTTGAAAAGCATTTACATATCAGGTCATTGAATTTAAACCAATTTATTTGAGCTCAACGTCGACCAAAAGGTCAAAATACGTGAACATTTCTAAAATTGTCAATTTTCATCCGATTGACTCGAAATCTGAACAGCATTTTCACGTCATCTCGATGAATACAACCACCAATTATTTTTGAGGTCAGCAGATGCCAAAAGGTCAACAACTTATGTGCATTTTTCTAAAATCCTCAATTTTCATCTGAGTTGAAATTGGAACATGATTTGCATATCAGGTCAATTAATTGAATCACATTTTCAATGTCAAAACGTCAACATAGGTCTAACTTCTAAAATTGAGAAATAGGGCCAAAAACTATGAATATATATATATATACATACACACACACACACACACACACACACACACACACACACACACACACACACACACACACACACACACACACACACACACACACACACACACACACACACACACACACACACACACACACACACACCAGGCGTAGTGGCGTGCTCCTGTAATCCGGCTACTTGGAGGCTTGGGTTGGAGGATCGCTTGAGGACGGGAGCTCTGCGCTGGGCCACGCTATGAGAGGGTGTAGGGCAGCCCGGAATCATGGGGAAACCCAATCCTTATCCCTGTGTCGTAAGAGGCGACCAGGGTTGCGTCAGGAAGGGCATCCGGCATAAAACCTATGCCAAATCAGTATGCGGATCATAACGGATGATCCGCTGTGGCGACCCCTAACGGGAGCAGCCAAAAGACGAACAACATGTATATATATATATATATATATATATATATATATATATATATATATATATATATATATATATATATATATATATATATATATATATATATATATATATTGCTATGGTCCGGTGCGTCAGCCGCGAGCCGACTGCTCTGACGGAGCCGCAAGTCGAGTCGGCCCGACCGATCGCCCGGAATATAACTCGCCGCCTGGATAACTCTGAAGCCGACGGGTCCTTGTGCAAGAACCAAAATACGCCAATGAGCAGACCACGTGGGGTAGGGTCGATTGCCAACCTCAATTTACCGAAATACCCACGTGATCCAACTACCGGGGTATTTCACAGTCGACGGAACTCGTACGAAACAAGCCGCTTAAGGGAGCCTGTCCCGTGCGTGATTCCAAGCCACTTAATCGCCGAGAACCTCAGTCCAAATGTCCCCCTTTTACGGCAAACCAACGGCTTTCTAACTCCCAACACACAAAATGCTCAGTCAATGAAAAAATCGACACGACGAGCTGAAAACGTTTAACAATTTGGGTATTTATTAATAATAATAATTATGGGGAACTCGGGAAGCACGTAAGAGCAGAACTATACCGACTATACGATTTACAGCACACAAATCACTTAACAATTTCCTACTTATTAGACGGGCCCACGGACACACGTACGCACACACACACACACACCCAAGAAATGGTGGCTGATGCCTTTAATAACGGACTCCAACTCGGAGGACAGATGAGCTGAAACCCAGAACCTATCTCGAACCTCTCCACCTCGTGTGGTCTTCAAGCTGCTCGGACCCGGGCTCCAGCGAGAGCGAGCTGGATCCAATCGCCATGAGCCGCGATCCTTCCCGAGTTCCAGCGAATCCTCTCGCGCTTCTGAACACGTGCTGGTGAGACGAGGCGCCGATCTTTCCCGTCGATGCATCACTATCTTGAAGAACCACCTCCAAGATGAGGCCAAGGAGTCGCACCAAGCCGGGAACCAAGGGGAGAACAAAGAGCTCCAAGCCGAGCAACCAGCTCAACTCTCTTCCGATGAACAAAGCCTCTCACAACACGAACCAAGAACTCTGAGCCGAGCAACCAGCTCAACTCTCTTCCGATGAACAAAGCCTCTCACAACACGAACCAAGAACTCTGAGCCGAGCAACCAGCTCAACTCTCTTCCGATGAACAAAGCCAGAGCCTAAAAAGCGAACCGAGCCAAGCAGAACCCAAAGGTCTGCTGAAAAGCCAAGCCGAAGCAAAAAGCTCTCCAAAAAGCCTCCACCTCGCCAAGCAGAACCGAAGCTCACTGAACCAAAAGTCTCAACCCTCGCCAAGCAGAATCCAAAGGCCTGCTAAAAACCAAGCCGAAGCAAAAAGCCTTCAAAGAGCCTTCAACCCGAACCCAAGCCAAGCAGAACCTGAAGGCCTACTGAACAACCACCCTCACAAGCAGAGGATTCCTTCCTTATTCTTCTCCGCCCTTCCCCCGCTCCCGGCGTGACTCATCCCCCGTGCCCGCACAACCGCGGGTGGGAGGGAGTTGTTTACGTCCTGTGGTTCAGGACGGGAGGGCTCTTCGCCCTCTTCGCAGAAGAGTGGGAGGGGCGTCTCCATTGTGACGTGATCACTCCCTAACTATTATATTGAATTGCAGCACACTTAATCAATTTCTGCCCATTAAAACAATGGAAGGTGAGCTATCTCGGGAACAAGCACTTATCGACATAACTGACTAAAGGAACCTGAATGTTGTGTGCAATCGAATTCCAAATTCGCAACAATATATATATATATATATATATATAATACTGTATTGTTACAGTTGTGGAAATTCACAGATCACCATTCAGGTTCCCCAGAGGTCAGTTATTTCATTAAGTGCATGTCCAGGTTAGATTTCCCCACTGATGTATAAAGGGCATTATTCGTGTGCCGGGCTGTGCATCTTTGAGTTAGCCGTTATTCTGTTCTATCTTTTATTTCAAACAAACAGCATGTCAACAACGACACCACTACAACCACGCTACCTCCACCACCACAACGGCATCTCAGCAACCACGCCATCCCCACCACAGCGCCAACTACGACATCTCAACAACCACGCCATCTCCACAAACACCGCCATAGGAGCCACATTCTCCAGAAGGACGACCCTCCTCTACAAACAAAGAGAACAACTCGACAATTCCCACCCCGATATTCTGGAACGGGTAAACAGAAGTGACGGTTGGGGCGGGTACCTCAGAACGGCGTAAACAAAAGAATGACGGTTATCACACCAAAAGAGCCAAGCCAAACTCTCCTGGAATTTTCCCCCGCGCGCCGGGAAGGGAGGGGCGAACGCCCCGGGGTGATAAAAAGGCGCGTTTCAACGCCGAGACAGTCTCTCTCCTTGGTCTCCTTGGCGAGTTGGAGGCGTCATTGGAGTTGGTCATTGGAGGCGTCGTTGGAGTCGAGAGTTGAGTTGGGAGCTGGTGGAGTCCAGTCGAGTGCGGGCAGAGACATCGATGGTCGCCCAGCGAGTCACCAAGAGGGTGGCAGGTAGCCTGCTCGGTCTCTCGGAGCCCCTGCGATCATCCCGGCTCCGAGCAATCATAGAGGCTTACGAGCCCGGTGCTTTTCTTTCTTTCTTTCTTGCTTGGGGTTTTTGCATGAAAGTCTGTGGCGCCTTGCCTACTAAGTAGTGAACCGACTAAGTGCATGTAGATAATAAATAGACATCGGCTGTAGGTCTTTTTGCTCATGTCTTGTCCCCTACCCCCATTCATTGCCATGCTTGCATATGTGCATTGGAAATAAATGGCCCCCTTTGTTGAATATTCACCTGCTCGTTGCGTCCCTTCCTCCATTGAACTGCCGTAATTGCGTTCGGAATAAGTAGCTGGTTTTTAAAACCGATAAGATAATCGCGTCCAACGGGGCTTGGCGATATAAAACTGCTCGGCAATCGCAAACGGAACGGGCTGCTTAAAGCGGCTCGTTTTCGGGCAGGCTCCGTCGAGGTGTAAATCCCCGGCATTTCTGTCTGCGTGAATAATTAGGTACATCGACAATTCGGCGATCAACCCTGTCGCGCGTGGACAGAAGAGTTGGCTGATTTATGGTGTGGTTAACAACACCCGTAGCTGGGTTTCGGCGTTGATCCGAAAAGCTATGACTGGATTGCCACATTCGGTGGGCACGCGCGGCCGCAATAAGCTAAAGGCGGTCGTCCGCACGCCGGAGTGATGAGAATCCACAAGAGTATATATACAGGGTGTCCCAAAAGTCACCTACGGATTTAGAAATTAAATAACATTTCTGTTTTTCAATAATTTGTTTTTCTTTTCTTTTCAGAATTTAGATTAACATTTGGAAATTACCCATGGAAAAATTCACAACTGAACAAAGAACCAAAATCGTGGAATTTTATTTTAAATTTCATCGAACAATTATTCTCACCCAAAGAGCATGGACACCGAATAATTTCACGAAATTCAGAAATTTATTAGCCACCACTTTATCCTGATTTGACGCATCCTGATTATTTTCTTTGGGGTTACCTAAACGAGCATGTATACATCAATAAGCCACAGACAATTCAGCAGCTCAAGGACAACATCTGTGCGGAAATTTGAGGGCTGCAGTCAGAGTCATTGTCCGCTGTTATGGAAAATGCTGTCGAAAGAGCCTGTTACTGTGAAGCCGAAAATGGAGGACGTCGAAGCTGCATCATTTTTCATAAAAATAAAGGAAATTTATCTCCATTTTGTAAATTTTATTTTGGTGTAAAAATGATGATAAATTATTAAAAAAAAAACAGAAATGTTATTGAATTACTAAATCCCAAGGTGACTTTTGGGACACCTTGTATATATATCATGATATCTCAAAAAGTTGTGGAAGTGTTATGACAAAACTAGGTGGATGAGTTGGTGAGGAGACAAGAACAAGCCGATTAGATTTTGGTTTCGATCCAGCCAAACAGTGGATTACAACTTTGGTGCAATTTAAATTGGAGCCATCTCCCAAAACATATCATGTGCCTTCGATACAGTCTGGCACCCTGCCCTACTCAACAAACTCTCTTCCTATGGTATCCAAGGCCATCTCCACTCATGGCTCACAGACTTCCTCTCCTGTCGCAGTCACCGTGTGGCCATAAATGGAGTTCTTTCATCCCCTCTTCCTGTGCAGGCTGGAGTTCCTCAAGGCAGCGTTCTGGGCCCTGTTCTTTTTCTGGTTTTCATCAATGATCTCTCGGACTCTCTGGAAAATCCTCTATATCTCTTTGCTGATGACTCCACCTTCTGCCGTATCATCTGTCATCCCTCAGACCAGCAAGCAGCAGTTTCTTCACCCACTGCAGATTTGGGTAAAATCACAAACTGGTCCAACACGTGGAACATGTCTTTCAATCCGGACAAATCTCATACTCTCACTATGTCTCTCCGAAAGGACCGTTTGGACCCCCCCCTCCCCCAACAATCCTCTTGAATAAGTCTTTTCATTCAAGCTTCATCTGCCCTGATCTTTCGTGGGAAAGCCACATTTCAAACCTCGCCTCCAAAGCCAGTCGCCAACTGGGAATCCTCCGTTGTGAAAAGTCCTTCCTCAGCCCACCTGAGCTCCTGACCACATACAAAGCTTTCATCTGCAGCCTGATGGAGTACTGCTCTCCCCTCTGGGCTGGTGCTCCTGCCTCCCACCTTTCTCAGCTTCACGCTGTGGAAACCAAGGCATTTAGGATCATTGGTATCTCCCGGGATGAAACTGAGTCGATGGGTCTGTCACTCTCTTACCTCAAGCAGGTCGGTGGTCTTTCTGTCTTCTACCATCTCCTCTCTGGCCTCACCCCCTTTACTTGCTCTGTCTGAGATACCCCCCCCCCTCCCCATATTTCTGCAGGGCGCTCAAGGTCCACCAACAACTCCTTCTGGTAAAATTACCAAAATCAAGAAACACTGCTCACCTTCACTCTTTCATTCCTCTTTTTTCCCCCCACCTTTGGAACAAAGTCCCAAACTCTCTTCAATCCCAGTCCTCCCTCCAGGCCTTCAAAACAGCTGTTCACCACCATCTCTTATCTTCCCCCATCCAAAACCACAATCTTTTCTTCCCCTGCTAATTCACCCCAAACACACTTCCTTTAAATTCCCTGCTTTCCTTCCTGAAAGTCCCTGTAATGTCCATCTTGTTTACCCCGTGTACCCCGCGCCATCCCTCTCCCTTCCGCAGATCTCCTCATGTTTCTGTTCCCCACTTTTTTTTCCTTCCCTCTCGTCCCCTGCTCCCCTTGTTGTATGTTGTATACAAAAAGGAAAAAACTGCAAAATGTAAACTGTTCAGCCTGGCAGAGGTATATGCCTGGTGTTGGCTTAATGGTTAGGGTGGTGGGCTTTGAATCCTTGGGTTCTGAGTTCAAATCTTGCTTGGCTGTTGATGTAATTCCAGGTGGGGTTGACTTAGCCTGTCATCCTTCTGAGGTTGGCAAAATGGGTACCAGCTTGCTGCGATGATTGAGCCATTCGAGTGTCATGTGTTGGAGCGGTGACTCATCCAGGATTGTGCCCAATAGGCCAAGAGATTGCTTTGGCAGCACCGATGCTCTGTGCAGAGTACGGTCCCAATGGATGGATGGTGGAGGTATGTGCTCTACCGCATGCTGTTTTGCCAAGTGTTGCTCGACGAATGATTTTTCATTTATTTATTTATACAGGCATCGATACTCCACTGTCGGAGCTCAGAACAACATGGAGCAATGGATCAGAAAACAAAATAGAACAATATTGGAAAACAGTGGGAAAACAACAAATGGATGCACCACGGTTGATTTCCTCTTTAAGCATTTGTAATTGGTGTGAGCGAATAAAGACATTGTCCCTCACTCACAAAATATTAATTGAACTTAGAAATGTTGCATAAGTTCCAGGAAGACTTATATATGTATCAATTATTACATGATTAAATATAACTTCAGATACTTATGATTTAGTTCACAAATTTAATGAAGATAATGCATGGCTTTTGTGTTGAGGCTTTGTAAAAGGTGCCAAGGTCCTATGAGCGGCACCAATCAGAATGTCTGGATGCAATGTTGTTCTTTATCAATCACTGAGAACGTGTCGAAGTAATGATTCACTTCCTTGATCTGTGTAACTGTCTGTACCTCCAAACTCTGTGGGACCTTGAGGGGCTGTTTGTGCTCTTTTCTGATTGGCTGTACTTGGGGGGCTGTACTTGCCTGCTAGACCCAATATTGTTTAGACTCTGTTCCACTACTTTCCCAGTAGAAAAAAAGCAGTTATTTGATTTGAAGCTTTGAAAAAAGTTACTCCTTTCCCAGATGAAAGGCTATTTCTCTTTTATCCTGCTTGTTCAATCATGTCCCCCACTTGTCGCTGTTTTGACATATAAGGCTCGGATTAGAGCAATAATTTGAGAGTTGTGGAGATTTCTCCCCTATGTACGTATGTATTAAAGATTCTCTTTTGAATGCTGAACCTGAGTGGAAATTGAGTTTAGTCCACCACATCGTCCACAACTTTTTTAAATATCATGATTTATTGTATATCGATTTTGGCCCCGTCTCTCGATGGTGAAGAATCGCTAAAAAAAAAAAAATTATCAAATCAATTGGTCCAACTTGTCCACTATGTTTTGTCCAAATCCATCCAAAAGTTGAGATCTCGAGCTGTGCATCATTTTTGGCCCTATCTCTCAACGGTGAAGAAACACTGACAAAATTATCGTATCCAGATCCAGATCTACACCAAAATCGAATCAATCCATCCCTGTCGCACACCCAACTTGTCCACCAAATTTTATCCGAATCTGTGCACAAGTATTTGAGATATCCTGCTCATAGACAAAGAGACAGGGGAGAAAACATAACCACCGTTTACCTTCGGTGGTGGAGGTAACGAGAATGGCACTCGGAAGAGGGCATACCTCTGCTCGGCTGAACAGTTGACATTTTGTATCCCACGGATAGGCCACTAAATAATTAATCGTTCAAAAAGTATGACAACCACGACCTTGTAAAATTAGAAGGTTCTGGATGCCATACTTTTTGAACGATTAATTATTTAGCGTGCCTGTGTGGATCCGACTACTCACGTAACGCTCACCGCTCACACTTGCTTGGTAGGCAAGTTGGCGCCTGCTAGCCAATTGATTGGACTCTATATACGGCACTGGTCTGTGGGGGCCATGTGATAAGCATATAATGCCTCAACATCATCAGGTTTGTTCCCTTTCAGTTTCGTGTTAAACAACAGTAGCGACTGTTTAAAAAGCTAATCATACACGTTTGTGGTGTATAAATTTTTTTTTATTCCGGTGAAGGTGCCCTACGATCAGCTATTTATACACATTAATGTGGCGTTTGTCCAGAGAAAACACCCGTGAGGAGGAGGGATGTTATTATTAGTATTAATATTGCTTTGTAATAACATTAATTTTATGCTATTATCATTAGTGTTGTTATTGCTTTTTGTTATTTAGCAGCGTCCTTGGAAAAATGCCACGATAAGCTATCTATATATCTGAACACAGATTTCGCCAAAGGTGGAAAACGCTCTTTGGGAAAGGGGAAAATTAAGTCGCGACAACCTCCTCCCTTTAGTCCTCCTGTCAAGTTTGGTTGAGATTGGATAAGTAACGACCGAATGTATCGCAGACAAACAGACAGACACCAAATTGTGTATTTTAGTTTGATAGATAAACAAGAGGAAACACAGTCTCAAGCGACATTTCACCCACTTCTTAGCGAACTTCCTCAGGCCAATAAATCCCGAGCCTCAGCACATGCTCGCTTTTATTCCTGAGTTGACTATTCGTTTCCGGTCACGTGCTGATGTGACAGGTCAATTGAGTAGCGTTTTTATTTTGCCGAACATTAAGCACCAAATGCCGCTCACAGATAAAGTGAGCAAAAAAGAAGACAGCGCTCGATCCCCCAACACCACACCCACAAGGTACAACACCGGACGGAAACTCCTTCAATCAAGTAACTCATACGTCACCATGTCCAGCCCGGATACAAACCCAGCCATGTTAGTGCACGGCAAACACAAAAATAAGTACGAGCACACACACCCACTCACCCCTACATACGATTTCAGATCACCAATAGATAATAAAAAGAGCAGAGCAAACCATCGAAGATGTGATTGGCGTTTATTGCTTGAGGTTCGGCACAACAACACTCCTCGATAGACCTCTCGCACCGACACACGACAGGAAACGAATCGTCACCTCGGGAATAAAAGCAGACACGTGCCGAAATTCAGGGTCTATTGGCCTGAGGAAACTCGCTGGGAAGCGGATGAAACGTTGCCTAAGAGTGGCTCTGCTCCAACTTATTACTCGATTAGAAGAGTAGATTGAATTACTTTTTGTGGTTGGATGCACCATTTTCTTTCAAAAATTTATGCAATTATACACACACACACACACACACACACACACACACACACACACACACACACACACACACACACACACACACACACACACACAACTTATGTTTGATCAACAGCCTTCAAAATAAAGGAATAAAAATTTCACTCACATTCTTGGAGTATGCAAAATTATTGCAATTTTCTTTTTTTTTTGGATGAGAGTGAATCCCCCCCCTCCCCTAATAATAGATCCTTATAAAATTTCACCATGGCCAAAGAGGGCTCATCGGCACAAAGAGCATTTGTCCTAGGTCTAAAGTATGAGCTGGAATGGAGCTCTCTTACCGAAGTAGAGTTTCTCTGTTTCTGGGACGGATGTAAAATTTAACTGAAGCTCTTTTTTCCTGAGTAATGTTTCACTCTGGTTTTCTGCGACAGATGTAAAGCTTAACCAGAGCTCTGTAAGTGCGAACCAGCTTGGCGTCTGGGTGTTGATGGATCTCACACCGACGCACTCCTAAGCCACAGGCTCGGGCGTGGCTGCACTGTAATCCAGACTGTGAGTGGCACTAATTTGCTACTTAATCCCTACACTGGATGTATAATTAACTTACTTACCCATAGTTGCAAATTTAGACCTATTCTTATTTTTCTGTCTCGTATTTCATTCTTCCTCTGCAGGAACGAGATCATCTTCATTGTTGCTGGAACAGGAGAACTATCGCACGGACCCTGATCAGCGGGATGTCTTGTTTACGGTCCCTACAAGCAGATGGGATAATTCCAATGAAAAGAAACAAACTCCTCTGGTTTTGCAGACATACTGATAAGATCGATAATAATGCTCTCCCTTCCTATTGGATAGGTTGGACTGCAGTGCTAGAGGTAAAATAACAAGTTTGTTCGATTTTATGAGCTATTTCGTTAAGACTTGTGGGGTAAGCATCATCCACGAACACGCGCTTCTGAACACAAGCTGATGACCGGAACAGCTTATGTTTTTAAATTCCACCTGTGAATGGTGCTTTGATGGAGATTTTCCTTTGAGCAACTGTTACAACCAACTGAATGCGATATTAAATCTTCCTTCAAGCATACATCACTTAAAGGATTATATCTTGTATTACAGTATTATACGATAACGATGTGTAAAGAATCATCCAGTTCCACAAGTAAATAATGAAGCCACATGAAAAAAAATAATACAGGCCAAACTATCACTAAGCATACGTTTAAAAAGAGGTGAACATCCAAAGCTCTTTGATAATGAAAATAATCGCTAAACCTGAAACATTGCAACTTAAACGAAAGAAGAATGCAAACTTGAACGGCGCTCCGTCTGCCAGGTGGAACAGTTTACATTTTGTATTCCACCAATAGGCCAGTTCTAGATCTGGAACTTAAACAAAATATAATCAGCTTGTTCTTTATCACCGACCCAACTCATCCACCAAATTTTGTCATCATCCGTCAACAACTTTTTGATATATCATGATATACATCGATTTTGGCTCCATCTCAAAATCAAATCAATTCATCCTCGTCACACACCCAATATGTCCAGTAAGTTTCACCTGAATCCATCCATAACCTTTTGAGATATCCTGCTCACAAACAAACAGGGGTGAGTGAATACATAACCTCCATCCACTTTTTGTGATGGAGGTTAATAAAGTCCTGTGTTAGAATTTTTTTAATATCTATCACATTGAAAAGCTCACGAGAAAAACTAAAAGAAGCGACAAGGAGTCCACTTCAAAGTATCAGATGTTGAGTCTATTCATATCAAGTCACCAATTTTTGTTATTTCAAATAACTGTGTTTATGTGCTCGAGTTGGCTGCGAACAAACGCGCTTATTGATATCACAAAAACCACCTCAATGTAAGAATGGATAAGAAGACGATTCACATACGCTACTTGGAAAAAGTTGTTACGAACTAAACTCTTTTTTTTTGCACATAAAAATCCCAGTTTCAAACATTTCCAAAAACTGAACGTTTAAATGTTGTGCAAAAATAATTTTGGCCACTCAAGTCACAATTTTCAAATTTGCAAAATGTGAGACAAAAACTGAGCTTCAGTCATAGAAAAGAAGTTTAATCGAGCAAGTCACTGACTTCAGTCCGATAAACAGCCCTGAAAAAAAAAAAACCTCACTGTATTGAAAAGTATAGCAGAGTTCGATTAGAGGTTTGTGTAATCATGTCTTAGGTGTCTAACCTGGGTTCAAATCCTGACGCAGCTATATAAACTCGTTCTGGTGGTCCACATGCAGGGTGATGCATCAACGTACGCTCCATCCATTGGAAAGACGTCAAGATGGAGGATCAGCCTGCCAGCACCGATCGATGGCAGATGTTAAAGATCCCCACAATGTCTTTCACCAAGAGTAGACTAGTTAAAGCTTACACCCTGAACAAATTACAAATTCCTGCCCTACCTAACTACTGGTAAGTGCCACTAATTACTTCATTTTATTCAAATGTCCATGAAAAGATTCCATCGAAAGCAGTTAGGGAAATTACAAGAAGGATCAACAAGAAAGTAATTAATAAAATGATCAAACTTTAAAGTTTAAACCATTCCACATAAAAGTATTTTTTAAGAATACGATCTCCGAAAATCGATTATTGCCGAGAGCACAACTTCTGTATCCATAAAAAGGACGATGCATGTCCCTCTGTCTGCCAGTGTATTACTATTTCTGTTTCCTATCCCCTCTCTCGCCACTCAGCGCATTATCACAAAACTTTGTCAGCATAATTAAGTCTTACAATTCTGTTTACAGCATCTAAATTTATTTACAACACCTTCTATTCTGTTTGACTCGGTGGAAAGTCGACTTTTGTGAAATGATTCGCCATAGGAATGATGGCATTCTGCTGGGTGGAGATTCAAGCCCAACCATCATGGGATTGTTATTAACCCATGTGCACGAAGGGGAAAAAGGGGATTAAGAAATTGGTTCACTTTGTCTCTGTCTATAAACATCATTTTATGATCGAGAAACTACTTGATTCCAATTGAACATGAATCGGAAATCAAACTTGCAGTTTAGCAGGACTTTGGCTCTGAATTTGTCCCAATTGAGCATGTGCAAAGAGGAGTGAGATAATTTTCTTTACTCTGTCTGTCTGTCTGTCTAGCAGTCAAACGAAATTGAAAATCATTCCAAACAGGAAACTTACTATTTTTAGCAACATCATAAAGGACACAAACAACAGGCACGAATAACTGATGCAACGTGTTAAAATATGGTGGTGTAAAAGACGGAGCATCAACAGCAGTAAACTTCCTAAACATATATATATATATATTATATATATATATATATATATATATATATATATATATATATATATATATATATTCTACAACCTTTAAGCTTTATTTTATTTCAATTGATTTATATACTTGAACATTTCAAAACACAAATCGCCTTTTGGCACTTTTCAAAACCCCTTCATTTTATCAGTACTTTACCAAAGTATTTCAGCATTCTACATCATTTCTACCAATCAAATTTGCTGCTGGCAGACCCCCGCCCATGTCCTTTTTTCTCAAGACTGTGCGGGGGAAGGTTTTCTGTGAACCCTCCAGTTGTTGCCGTGGTCATCGTCATTTATTTGCTGTTGTACGGCCTTCTTGTCCACCATCCCATCACTGGTCACCCGTCCATGATGGATATATTTGAGTTTTTTTAAGTATTGCTGCTTAGTTATAAACAGTTCATTAAATGAAGCACTTGGAAAAAAAAAACATCCAGTCCTATGTGCAATGAAATTGAGCCTTTGTCGACAAACTTCAAAAAGAAAACAGCACTTCCATTTACGGTTACCTGGTCATGGTCGCTTTTCTTGGTCCTCCAACAGATCTGCTTCCAAAGCGCGAAGTAATCATTCATTCTTCGTCTGTGCTGCCGTAGATTTTATACTCTGTTTTTTGTTGATTGTTATTCGTATTGACTGCTCACTCCTGTTAGACCGGTGGTGGGAGGGGGAGAATCACCACCGGAAGGGGGACAAATTTTCATCCAACTTTTCTACATCAGTTTTTTGTGTAGATGACGAATATGAAAGGTGATCAGCCAGGTTCGGGGGCGTTTCCGAGATATTGCGGGTCAATTGTCAACCGGGGTCAAATTTAGCCAATTATGAGTTTTTACTATAAAACTGATTCTGAAAGCTAAAATGCAGTATTTTTATGACTCGTTTATGCTTTCAAGTGTCTAATATTTAGTAAAAAAAACACAACTCACATCTTTTTATGGGTGACCTTAACTCAAAGGTCAAAGGTCAACAAATAACAACCGATGCAAAAACTGATACAATGCTGACACCGAGATAACTTGGTTGCTCAAAATAGTAATCATCTAATGTTTCATCTCAGCTAAACTAGAGGTGCGGGCCGTCCTACTTCCGTTCTTTCTGCCCCACCGTTGTGGCATGCCACAAGGGCACCCACTTGCCCCCAAAAGTTTTTTTTTAATTTAGTTTTTTTTCTATTTAAATTTCATTATCATATGTAGTTTCTAACCACTATAATAACAAAAATTCATGCATTGTCTATTGCTTTTTATTGAGACATTGCCTTAAAAAAAATATATATATATCACACATTTTTCTTTAAAATATCTGAAAATCTTTTTCTTAACGCATAAATGCCCTTTTGTCTGAACTGCCCCTGCTCCTCATACATTCTAGATGAAACATTAAGATGCTTTAGTATGTAATATCCCTAAAACATGTTTCAATCAGGTACAGTCAGATGAATCAACAGTAATTACATTTAAGAAATCTAGCTAAAGACTAGTATACCTACGTCACTGGATACAATCACCAAATATAGATGTTAGTCGGACATTTCATCACAATCAGTCTTCACTGTAGTCTGATAACTCGTCTTCACTATCTTCATCAGAAATATTACACAGAAGTTCCACAACATCCACAGGATATGGTATATCAACCCAATGGATTGATAAATCTTCAGTCCACCCATGGTTTACTGGAGTGTCCAAGAATTGCTGGGGTCTGTGAGCCAGATGCCACATCCCGGCTACATAATTACTTCGAGCTGAATGTAATGCCAGTGCTGACTCACATGGGGGTAATGCACGCAGATCAGCTACCTTGCCGTCACGAAATCGATTCCAGAAAATAGTAGATCTGGCTTCATTGATACGTTTGCATCTCCTTTGATTGTAGATTGCACAAGTACATATTTGAAGTCCATCAAACACTACGCTGGAAAGTTGTTGCTCGTTACCCAGTTCTGAGAATACTTTATGCATATTTTCATCATCTTTTATCAGTGCCCACCAAGTTTTCTTCCCTTTTCGGAAAAATGAAGAAACGTAGTCATTTCCCGAAAAGGCGGGGATACCAAGCAATGCAGGTTTCTGGAGTTCAGTGAGTTGAGAATGACCCAGATCAAGGAATCGCCGACCTTTGCCACTCCCGTGATCTATGATGATCTTTAAATTTTCATGTTTGTTGGCCAGTAAAATGATTGGAATGTCTGTATCCCCAGAACTTGAACGCACGACACAGACCGTGGGACCACCAGAGTTTTCATCTAGTGCATGTTGGGTGAGGTAGCAGATCTTTGTATCAGCCTCTATGTGGTCAGTAGCCAGGGCTGGTATTTCCTCTGAGCAGTGTGACGTTATCTTCATGCAGAGATTCCCCCTTGCATAGTACACAACTCGGTCTCCAATGAGACTTTCCACTTCAGATAGAACCTGTTCAATCAGCTCCATCATTCTCTCTTTGTTCCCTCCATTGCACATAAACTGTCCAAATGCAGCCGGAATTCTGATATCAGGTGTGCGCAGAATGTACTCATCTGATTGCCCTCTTGCAGTTTGTTCAGCCTGTTTTATGGAATGTGCATTGTATGTGTCACACGCGAAATATACCACTTTGTAACGTGTGGGTATGTCAGCCATAATTCTCCTGGCTAACAACCGAAACGTATCTGGTACGTTGACCAACGAACGTAAATACGCAATAAGGTCAATCACGTAAACTGCATTTTCTGGGACATCATAGGATGTGTTCGGTAAATTCAGTGATGTGAGTGCAGCTTCCATCATCTTACTTTTTGGTGTTGTCCGACGACTGCCATCTGCTGTCGCAAGAGGTAGAGGTACCGTTGCTAAAGGATACTTCAATGCTTTATCCAAATCGACGGACATGTTTTCTTTACACGACTTTGCTGCCAGTAATCCAAGGATATCTCTCTGTACTGTTACATCTTTGGTCTTTCCTGCTGCAGATTTTACTGTTGTCTTCTTCAGGTTGTCTTGAAAGCTTCTCCATGGAACTCTTGATACCGGATTAAAAAAGCGTGTGGTTTCACCATTCTTTTCGGTATCGAGTCGGGAGTTGAACGCATTGTAGAGTTCTCTTCCTCGTTGTTGTGTTGACAAAAGGTGGGCAGCGACATCATCTGGTAATGGTTTGCCTGAAACTATGTTGAACAGTTTGTTAGGATCAATTTCATGTGAGAATGGATTGATAAAATCTGACTTGATAACTTGCATAGTCTTTTTTACATGATCATCTGATTTTTGGATCTCGTGTGGTCTTATGCACTTCCTTTAGTACTGCAGCATAGCAAACCAATTGTTCGACTTTTCATAAAAGCACCAAAATTGGTACATATGTTGACTAATGTATTCTGAACAATTCTGGATATGGAGCCACTCGAGATTTTACCTTGGTCAGCTTTGGCGGCCATTTTCCAAAATGGCCACCATTCTACTTTAACAACATGGGATATCTGTCATTGTTATTCTCTTTGTAGGTTTCTCAGAGGTGATAAATACTTCATGTGATGTGCATTTACAAAGGAAAACAATACAAATGTCATTTGTGTTAATTTATTATATTTCCAACCATTGTATCGGGGAAAAATGGTCATTTTATGGGAAAATCCATTTTCACACACAGCATCGTTGACAGGTTCAGAAGTACTGTGTTGTGGTGGTGCCAATCCAAATGCCAATGAGGAGACAGGTCACCATGAAGAAACACCGCGTGCACAGGAAGCATTTGCCAAAGATGTACAATCACTTGTGGCTGTCATTGAAGAGCTGGGGAATCCCTTCGAGGAGGATAGTCCAGATTTGCTGGTCCGAGACACCAAGGAGATTGCCGATCCTGCAGTGATTGAAACAGTTCGCACTGCCAAGCAGATTGGACAAGAACAGTTTCAGGCATACTCAAAGGATTGCCTCATCGACAGAACCAAGACTATTGATGAACCTATAAAGACGAACAAACTCCCCCTCTTCGGAATAGACAGAAGACCAAAAGCCCCCAAAGAAAAGGAAGCATCTGTGAAGAATGATATGGCCTTATTTGCAAGGCTCTACATAGGCTGCCAAAACCGCGATGGGAACCTGGACGAGTTCTTCCGTCATGAAAATCAAGCATGCCCTCCCACGTTATCTGATGCAGGTAAGCTACACCTGGGTAGCAAAAGCGACTTGCTGGTGTGCCTTGAAGGCGTTGCTGAAGCTCAGTCTGATGCACCTGCTGTCACGTCTGTTGTCCTTGACGGCGCCGTCATCATGCAGATGTTGAAGCCTGGCACTGCCAAGACATTTGAAGAGTATGCCCACCAAGTCTTCATCCCATACGTCAAGAGGCAGCTGCGTCATGCTTCACGACTCGACCTCATTTGGGATAGCTACAAAGATGGCTCCTTGAAGACGGCGACAAGGGAGAAACGAGGAAAAGGGGTGCGATGGCGCGTGGTGAGCACCACAGCCATACCAGGAAACTGGCAGAGTTTCCTACGTGTCGACGCAAACAAGGTGGAGCTCTTCACCTTCCTGTCCGATGTGCTGGTACAGTCCTTCCATGATGAGGCAAAGGAGCTGGTAGTCACTGATGGTGAAGCAGTCATCTGCCTTCCAAGGTAGGGAGATGAAAGCTCTCTGGCTCCATTCGGTCAAGAAGAGGCGGACACTCGCATCATGCTACATGTGGCCCATGCTGCAGAACATGACCACCTTCGGATTCAAGTTCGAACCGTAGACACCGACGTCGTCATCGTGGCGGTGATGGTAGCCCAGGCACTACCATGCGTGGATGAACTCTGGATTGCCTTTGGGATGGGCAAGAACTACCGCTACATCCCTGCCCATGAAATAGCTGCCTCCCTCGGTCCACAGAAGGCACGTGCCCTCCCTGTCTTCCACGCCATGACCGGATGTGACACGGTATCAGCATTCGTGGGGCATGGGAAGAAATCTGCCTGAGCCACATGGAACTCGTTTCCAGAACTGACAGATTCTCTTGTGACCCTGACCACCACGCCAGTCAACATCCAGGATGACACAATGCATTGAAAGGTTTGTGGTGCTCCTCTATGACCACACCAGTCCATATACGGACGTCAACGAGGCCAGAAAGAAACTCTTCGCCAAGAGGAGCTCCGTCCAGCGCATCCCACCTACCTACGATGCTTTGGAACAGCATGTAAAGAGATCAGTCTTCCAGGGTGGTTATGTCTGGGGGCAGGTCTTGGTCCCTCAACCCGTGCTTCCATCACCTACAAGCTGGGGCTGGCGGCAAACAGAGGATGGGTCCTACGAACCGCTCTAGACCACACTCCCTGAGGCTTCAAAAAGCTGCTTCGAGCTGGTGTCGTGCGGCTGCAAAAAAGGCTGTAGAAACCGCTGCAAATGCAAGAAGGCTAATCTGCAATGCACTGGACTGTGTGTTTGTGAAGGAGAATGCCAGTAGACAGACGCGGTATCAGCCTAGCTTAGAATGTGCAAATGCAAAGTCGCATTGCTTGTAAAAGTGTTGACTTCTTGATCCAGAGCCAGTGCACTTGAGCTGAGAAACTCATATTGTACTAGACTGATGTATGCGTGTACCATGTGTCCTGGTAGAATGGTAGTAGACAGTACACCGTAGCCGCTTCAAAGTGAAGTGTGCAATAATTTGACTACATTTTCTGAGTTTGTCATTATCACGATTATCAGTTCCCTTTTCAAAATAGAGTAAAGTACATAATCAAAAACGCAATTTTTGTTGATTCCAACCCCATTGAATGTGATGAATATCATTTGACTCTTGTTCTCCAGCCAATAATGGGTACTTTTCAGCGAAACGTTTCAGGAGAGCAGCAATTTACAAATCAAATAATGCCTTTTTTTACCGAAAATACTGGCTCATAATATTTGAATACGCCTTTTCATGGTCAATTTACTGAATTTTACACTTTCCTTATATCTACCACCAATACAATAAGAAAATAAGAGCATATAGCCAATTTCGCTAAAGTAGAATGGTGGCCATTTTGGAAAATGGTTGCCGAAGCTGATCAAGGCACAATCTCAGGTGGCTCCATATCTAGAATTGTTCGGAATACATCATTCTACATGTGTATCAATTTTGGTGCTTTTATGCAAATTTGAACAATCGATCTGAAATATCAGACTACGCTGCTGGACTACTTGGGTTGCGACTCGTGTCATCGAGCTTGGTAAGTTCCAGCAGAGAAGAAACCATAGCAGACGTAAATGGACGATTCAGCACCCACTTTCTGTATGCTGTTTCCTGATGAGTGAAGTTCTTGATGCCACCTGGTGTATGAATTTTTCATAAAAGTCTGCTCTCCAGCTGCATCAGTTGACTGTCTGATACCAGTATTGTTCCTGCAGACAGACAGGCCTTTCTTCAGAAGATCATCCTTGGCACCAGGATGCGTATCATCAAGTGTCACGAGTTGACGACAATAGAATGTTCCATATCTAACAATATATTTAAAGTTACATAACTTTCCGATAAATTACTGCAGCGCGTTGTAATTTAATAACAAAAAACACGTTGTTTTAGTGGAAAGATGAGAGAAAATTGGCGGCATATTATCGAAAAGTAGAATAAGATATTGGCTTTAAGCCTGTACAACATCGGCAAAGTAACAGCCGATGATAGTAAAAAGTTGCTTCAGGGGCCCCTCCGGGATTGGGGGCCCTAAAGCTTTAGCTTCATTAGTTTCATACGAGATATGCCACTGGCTGCAAAAGATGGAAATTACTCATTGTCATTTTCATCAATTTATTCTTTTCAGTTTTAGCGTTTTTTACACAGACTTCAGGCTATTTTACCACTTTGAAATTGTTTACAATTTAAAAAAAAAATCAATATTTTTGAAAACGTTCTGGGGGCAAGGAGGTGACCCTGGGGACCCCACAAGGACACATGGGTGGGAAAATGGGCAGGGGTGCCCGTTCCTCTATTTTAGCTTAGATGAAACATTGATCACAATTTTCAGCAACATAGACGAGTTTTAGGCATTTTATCTGTTTTTTCACTAGTTGTTATTTGTTGACCTTTGAACTTTGAGTTCTTTGAACTTTGCAGCCACAAGGTCAGCCCTAAAATTATTTTATTGTCTGTTTTGATAAAGATTAGAAACTTGAAAGTATAAACGAGCCATAAATAGAGTATTTTAGCTTTCAGAATAAGTTTTATAGTAAAAACTCATAATTGGCTAAATTTGACCCCGGTTGACATTTGACCCACAATATCTCGGAAAAGCCCCCGAACTTGGCTGATCACCTTTCATATTCGTAATCTACACAAAAAACTGGTCTAGAAAAGTTGGATGAAAATTTGTCCCTCTTCTGGTGGTGATTCCCCCTTCCCACCACACAACGATGTGGATTTTGTTTGTGCTCATTCTATTTATTTTGATCCTGCGTCTCAGGCTCGGATAGTTTTGGAAGGTCCCCCCCCCCCCACCCAACGGTTTCCATTACCCACGATGTGTCTCTCAGTATCTCTCTCCCATTATTCCTTCCTCCCTTCCTTCCTTCTGCAAATAAAAAAAACAAAGGACAAAATATTCTTCTTCCTCTTCCTCTATTCTCTCCCAATCAAGATGTTCATCCTTCGGCTGCTCCCGTTAGGAGTCGCCACAGCGGATCATCCGTTATGATCTGCATACTGATTTAGCCCAAGGTTTACGCCGGATGCCCTTCCTGACGCAACCCTGGTCGCCTCTTATGACACAGGGATATGGATTGGGTTTCGCCATGATTCTGGGCTGCCCTACACCCTCTCATAGCGTGGCCCAGTGCAGAGTGCCGGTCCTCAAGCGATCCTCCAACCCAAGCCTCCTGAATAGCCGGATTACAGGCACATGCCACTACGCCCGGTTCTCCCTATCAAGATAAACAGCAATTTTAAAATGTTCACTCGACCCACATACTTGCTTCCAAACACTTTTCTCAGTATGTTTCCCATTTCAGCCCCACCCCCTTACCCCCTCCATCTCTGGATGACTCATAAATCATCTTGTTCATCGTGCTCCCTCTTTAATCATCATTGCTATCCCAATCCTGATGTCTGTCTTCGGCTCGCCACCCTTGGAATCCTCAAATCCAACCCTTTTTGTACTGTGTGTGGGACTATGGTGACAAATTCCCCCACGTCAGTACCACCCCCCCCCCCACCCCACATAACCTTTGACAGCACATTGTACCCCTCCCCAAACCCCTGCTCAGTGTCCCGTGATAACGTGTCCATCCACAACAATTCCCCACACCCTCCTTGCTACCTTTCCACCCCACCCCTCATTGCTTTCTTCACTCCTGCCCCTCTTCTTCTCCCCCTGCATCCCGGCCACCTCCTTCACCCAGCATCCCACCCGCCCCCCATTTCATTATCTTCGCCCCAGTGTCTCCTTCCCCCAGCAGCCCACACCTCCCCCTCGTCCTGCCCGAGGCCCAGCATGTCTCACTTCTCCAGCATCCCCCGCACTTCACAAACAAGGCGCAAAAAAACCGACCCCTTAATATCGACCTATCAGCTTACTTCCAATCATCAACAGTCATTGAATCCATCATCACAGTTGATATAAAATCTTTCCTTTTCTCAAATGGCTTTTCTACTTTGTTAAAAATCCTCTTGAAGAAGTTGAGTCACTCAAAATCTTGGGGCTCACAATCAGCCATGATCTTTTTGGGTAAACCACGTGTCAAAGTTAACCTCACAAGCCAGCCACCGACTGGGCATCCTCTGTTGTTTAAAGTCCTTCATTGGCACCCAGAACCCATCCATACACAAGGTGTTCATCCACAGTCTGATGGAGTACTGCTCTCGCCTCTGGGCTGCCCCTCTGCCTCACACCTTGCTCAGCTGGCTGCTTTAGAAACCAAGGCGTTCAAGATCATTGGATTCTCCCAGAATGAAGCCGAGTCCGTGGGCCGACCACTTTGCCATCACAGACAGGTCAGTCATCACAGTCTTCGACCACCTGCCTGCAACAATGCGAGTACAGCATTTCCACCAACCTTGAGAAGTTCAGCATGGATGCCACAGATCCCAGGAGCTTTACCCCATTTCAACCGGTTCACTGCAGTCTGTGTTTCCACAAATGAAGGTGGACCACAGTTGATTGGAGGGTCAGCAATAGGGATAGTAACACCCCTGACATCCAACTCAACAACTGGTGGATCAGTCTGGGACAGCTGCTGAAAGTAACTGGCCCAGCGGGCCTTCATTTCGGACTCCTCTGTCAAGAGCCCAACGCCTTCCGCTCTACCTGCAGTACACTGAGGGATGGGCTTGGATGAACACAATGCGAGAATTCCCCTATAAGCAGGACGTGAATCACTTTACCACAGGTGATGCTCTACTCCCTCACAGATTCCTTGCACATAGACCTCCTTGTCCACCCTCAGCGCACGTGCAGTTTTACACCTCAACTCCCTAAACAGCTCAGCTCTGCCATACTTCCACATTTTCTTCAATCTCATTCTTCCCTCCAGGTTTTCAAGACAACTGTACCCCACCATCTCAGTTCATCCTCTATCAAAAACCATTATCTCTTCTACCCTCGTTAACCCCTTCTCCTCCTAAATTTCTCTTCCTGAGTGTTTGCTTCTGTTTTCATCTTGTCCACCCCATGTGTCCTCCCCTACCTTTCATTACCCGCATCCCTTATTTGTCTATTTTGTCACTCGGCCCTACTGTTGGTATCCCCCCTCCCTTTATCCTGCTGTTTCGCATGTACTGTTGCATCCTGGTCCATTCTGTGCTCTCCCTCTTCTATGAGCCTTGACTTTGTGTAAGAATATATATATCGTCCTCATCTCAAATCATCAATTCATATTTTGACCAGATCACAACCTTAGACATGCTGCTTGTACTCCCCAAATGACAGATGGAGGCCCTCATTGTCAGATATGTGATCAGGGTTGTCTCTCTGGACCACAGACATATCTCAAGTTTTCACTGCAGTCTTGCACCCTGCCTTGCTCTCCGAACTCTCAACTTATGGCATCCAAGGCAAACTGGCTCTTGAGTTACTGACTTCCTCCACTCTCATAGCAAACATGTGGCTCTGAACGGAATACTTTTATCTCCTCTCCCTGTCTCGGTTGGAGTGCCCCCAAGGCAGTGTTCTGGACCCTGTCCTATTAACGATCTAATCCAATCTAATCTTCTCTCGGACACCCAAGAAAGTCCTCCATCTATTTGCTGATGATTCCGCTCGCTTCAAGTTTCAGTTAAGTTATCCTTTTAGTGTACACAAATGGAAAATAGTGTTAGGTGGAGGATGTCACGTGATGTGTCCTTCCAGTCCAAACTGGCAAGGGCCATGTGAGGTCGAGTGAGGGGACCCCTGAGAGATTCATTATACCAGCTTGTTGTGCATTATGTCACTTCCTTCTCTCTCTCACCTTCCGGCGGATGTGTACTTGAGGTTATGAAGTCACCCCTGGTGTCATCAACGGCATCACCTGGGGCAGGGCTTTGGGTATACTTCCCCGACAGGGTAGTGATGCAGCTTTCCATCGGCCACACAATCGTTGGCAAGACACAGCGTCGCTATTGGCCAGAGCTGCGTGGCGTCCTCTGGGCCACCGGCAGAGAGATGCTGCCTCAGCAGTCACTCCGGATCACAAAGGAGGAGAGGGCAGAGTCGAGGGTAGCAGTGGATGTCAGAACCTCCTCGAATGATATTCTCTCTTGGTTCTGGATCGCTTTCTTTGCTGGAACCTATCCCTGCACTCTCTCCATTTTGTTCCCTCAAAGTGACCAAAATATTTGCAAAGCCTCACCCGCTTTTGTGTACATCAGCGTGTTGCCAACGTGGGCCCATGGCGAGGTTAGTTTTCTTGTTCTGAAAGTTTATATTTACTTTTATAGTATACTCGGTGAATGCACCCGGCGCTGCCCGGGTTCTTTTTGAATGAATTTAATCTTCTATACATATGTCTGACGCGAGCACAGTATCAGTTCCTATTGGCCCATGGCAGTCATAGGCTAAGGGGGTTGGTGAGGGGTAAACACCCCCCCCGCCCGGCCGAGGCGCCTTGCCACATAGCCTATAACCTTCCCGGGGCCCATCCCAACATTTTTTGTTTCAGTGGTTAGCTCCTATCTTTCACCTTTCAGGAGATTAGCGTGTGCAGACAAACAAACAAAAACTTAAAATCATATGTTAGATATATTGTATATGGCGTTGGCCCCATGTCAATCGGCTGAACTTGAAAAATTAACGTTACGAAATCAGGTGATGACGTCATAATTCAGAAGTACAATTCTTTTACATCGGAACACTCCCGGGTACATGTTCTGTCAGCATGTGAAGTTTGCTGATGATCAGTCCAGTACTTTTCGCGTGCATAGGTCACAGAGAAACACACAGACACACTTTCAACTTTATATATTGTTACGGCTGTGGAAATTCGCAGAGCACCATATAGGTCCTGAGATCAGTTATGCCGATAAGTCTGTGTTCAGATAGATTTCCCCACCGTTGTCTAATGGGATTTATTCGTGTAACAGGGCTGTGAATCTTCACTTAGCCGTTTTTCTTTACTATCGTTATTTTGGACCAATAACAACGCCAACCACCAACCACCTTCTCCACCACGCCAACCATCAACCACCTTCTCCACCATGCCAACTACAAACCACCCTCTCCACAACAATGACATCTCCTCACCATCTCCCAAACCGCATCTCCTCCAATACTCAACACGAACAACATCGCCTCACCTTCATCTCCGAAACGACGCCATCTTGGGGCCAGCCACGGCGAGTCCGCAACGAATGGCATCGCTGCAAACAAACGCGGTGGTTTCCTTCTTCCTTCAGCATTGGTGATTTCTACCACGTCCGCTCGCTCCAAGCTTTGCCTCAGAATTCGGATCAAAAGAGAGAAAGGAGCGGAGCCAGTGGAGGTCAGAGGTGAGGGATCGTGGGTCAGATCTCGTCTCTCGGGCCCTATAAAAGGGCGAGCGGAGCGCCAGTTCGCAGTCAGTCTGGAGAGGTTGAGGAGCCGCGTGGAAGTTTGAAGCCTGTAGTAGCTGCAGAAGCTGAGGAGAGCGGAGGAGGCACGAACGGGGAGTGCGGCTAAGCCTGCTGTGCTGCGCGGAGCTGCGCGTTCGTGTGTGGAACGTGGAGAGAGCCGGAGAGAGCTCGCCCACCAGCGCCAGACGGTCCGAGGTGATCAGGCTTCGGGACAGTCCGAGCATCACTGAGGAACGGACGGGTTCTTACAGAGCATCAACTCTAAGAGAGCAAAGACCCATTCATTCCTCTCAGGCGTTGCCGGCTGGGGCCCGAATCACCAGGCCGCGGCTGAGCTGCGGTTACGCTAGCTGCCGTGGGGAAGGAACGTCGCGGGTCGCCCCAGCGAGGAAGGTAACCAGCGTGGCCTCACAGAGCCTCTGCGGTCTACTCGGCTCCGTGCAAATAAAGACCAAAAGAGGTCCAGTCTACCCCTCATCTGTCCTGGGGTTTTTCCTTGCTTTTCTTTGTGTGAAAGTTGTGGCGCCGAGTCCGTGAAGTAGAACTGTTGATAAGTGATTGTACATAATAAATAGACGGTCGTAGCGCTTTGTCTTGCTAGCATCTTGTACCTTCCCGCCAATTCATTGTATAAATTGCATGCGTGCTTTTCCATACCTGCATGACTGTATACGTGTGTTCGTAAATAAATGTGCTTGTTTAAATGTAACCTGTTCGTCACGTCATTTTCCCTTAATTGGGCTGCCATCTTGCTCTCGGAATTTAG
>NC_140961.1:14121955-14134455 GCF_056783735.1 Eptatretus burgeri | reverse complement strand
AAATAACATGTATATGTCAGCCATCATTCTTTATCTGTGTACCAAGTTTGAACAAGACCGGTAAATGCCTATCCGAGAAATGGTCGAGGACGTGTTCAACATCGGGTTTTTGCAGCTAAAATGGCCGCCAGTCGGCCATCTTGGATCGAATTGTGATACAAAATGATGTGCATATGTATGCCTTCATGTATTGTCCTTGTGCCAAGTTTGAACAAAATCAGTCCATACATTTCTGATATATAACTGCGGGAGGACGAGACCCAATCTAAAAGCCCCCCCCCCCAGCCATTTAATGCTTTAACCAAGTCCAACGGGGGCTAATAGAATTAAAATCACTTTTGTCCATCGTTTTACACTTCAGCACCATGACTAACGGTGCAGGAAAAACAAACAAAAGGCTCGTGGTGCGAGATAACCATCATAACTCTACTCAAAATCCACAATTGGTCGTAATTTAGCCCTACAACAACTAAATTGGTACATGAGGAAGTCGCCCGTGATTGGTCAAAACCGAGACATTCAATCCCGCGATATTTAAGGGTTTACTGCATATGCACAAACAGTAGGCATGTTTTTGCTTCATAAAGTAACCTGGGTTAATTATTTTCGGAAAACGATCGCGGCAGCAGTCGGTGGCCAATACATACATCTTTTCTGCTAGTTTTAATGGTCACAATCACCCCCTCCATCCCGCTATGGTGACCCGCTTACAGAGGGAACCACACCCTTGCGGGGGGAATTTTTTTATGGTGGTCACGATCTGACCCTTGGGTATCTCAAACACGTACCGGTAAACAAAATTTGAGTGGAGATTGGCCCAACTGTGTATTTTTTTCGGTAATTTTCAGATGTACACATACATACGAAGAGCAGATCGCTTCATTTTATATTGTAGGATATTATTGAAAGAAAAAAAAAAATAAAAAGGTCCAAAGCAGTCTCTAAGAGGATTCACCTCAATTAGAATTTAATGCATTTGGTCCGACAAATTAGTGCAGAGACAGCGCATTTCTAAGCTGTCGAATGGGTTTGATTCCTGACCTGACGATCATCTGTCTGAATGGTGTTTCACAAACGAGGCTTTGCATCACCAAATGCACCATCCCTCGGATGTATGACAAACCGCTTTGCCTTCTGCTCGCATCAATTGGTGTATGTTAAAATAAAAAGAAACCCAACAGCACGAGTCCTCACCCATTTTCCTTTGTTCCTCGGATGAGCCTGGTAATTTGGCGCCTGAGTTGGGTTTAGTTCCATTCTTGTATATATAAGTTTGCATGTTCTGTTTCTTCCCTATCTGTGTATGTAGATCACCACATTTGTTCCGTGCATTAATTATCGTGTCCTGTCCTTCCTTGTTCCACATTAATTTTACAATCAAGTAGTATTTGTAAAAATACAAAAAATATATATATATATAGAAAAAAAAAACTTTTTCCAACCTTCTGCCTTCCCATGCGAGAAAACGTCACTTTATTTCAACAATCCTTGGGGGATGACGAATTGATAAATGAACACAGTGTAAATTCTATTCAAAGATCATTTGGTCATTTGCTGGGGTCAAAGACACTCGGCGTGACGGTCAACGCAATAGTACGAAAACAAATCAGTTTTTCTGATCCCCAAAAAAATTGAATTACCAACAGTAATTTGGTCCACGACAGACTTACGTTGGTCTCATCGGGGTAAAGTATATCATCGTAAGGGCACACGATGCAGCTGGAGAACTTGCTGAAAATGATTGGTTCTTTTGGCACCTTCACATGCTGCTCGAGGCAGTGGTCATGGTAGTTCATTCCCACGCAGATCACCTTGTCTGGTCCGACCACGGGAGCAAGGATACGAGTACTGGACCGTGGAAGCACTGGGGCACCATTTTTGAGGGCCCTGTGCAGTGCGACATGCAAGCACAATCACCATACTATGCCTGTTGGCAGAGCCAGAGGAAAAAATAAACACGAAACATGGCAAGCATAACAAGTTCCTGCGAAATCCATAAAACAAATCTAGCTTTAATAATTGGTGGTTGAATTCAATGACCAAATATGCAAATCCTGTACAAATTTCAAGTCAATCGGATGAAAAATTGAGGATTTTAGAAATACCACCTTAGTTGTTGACCTTTGGCCTATGTTGACCTAAAAACAATAGGCGTCTTGCTTATGAATGATGAACTCACCCATGTCTATCTTACTGGTAATATCATATGAGCAATCAAAACTGTCACTACCGTTAACAAAAAGATAAAGGGGTTAGGATTAGTTATACTAACAAAATCACTTGCATGTAACGTTCTCAATGTGTGAATTTTTCGAAGAAATCTCTTCTACGAGCCTGGACTCTGTATAGCAAAAACAAACAATAAAAAAAACATTTCACCAATAAAGGTGAAACACTCGAGGGTAAATAATACCTGTACGGGTTAAATACACGTGAGGGTAAATAATACCTGTACGGTTTAAATACACGTGAGGGTAAATAATACCTGTACAGTTTAAATACACGTGAGGGTAAATAATACCTGTACAGTTTAAATACACGTGAGGGTAAATAATACCTGTACAGTTTAAATACACGTGAGGGTAAATAATACCTGTACAGGTTAAATACACGTGAGGGTAAATAATACCTGTACGGGTTAAATACACGTGAGGGTAAATAACACCTGTACAATTTATATACACGTGAGGGTAAATAATACCTGTACTGGTTAAATACACGTGAGGGTAAATAATACCTGTACGGGTTAAATACACGTGAGGGTAAATAATACCTGAACAGTTTAAATACACGTGAGGGTAAATAATACCTGTACGGGTTAAATACACGTGAGGGTAAATAATACCTGTACAGTTTAAATACACGTGAGGGTAAATAATACCTGTACAGTTTAAATACACGTGAGGGTAAATAATACCTGTACGAGTTAAATACACGTGAGGGTAAATAATACCTGTACAGTTTAAATACACGTGAGGGTAAATAACACCTGTACAATTTATATACACGTGAGGGTAAATAATACCTGTACAGGTTAAATACACGTGAGGGTAAATAATACCTGTACAGGTTAAATACACGTGAGGGTAAATAACACCTGTACAATTTATATACACGTGAGGGTAAATAACACCTGTACAATTTATATACACGTGAGGGTAAATAATACCTGTACGGGTTAAATACACGTGAGGGTAAATAATACCTGTACGGGTTAAATACACGTGAGGGTAAATAATACCTGTATGGGTTAAATACACGTGAGGGTAAATAATACCTGTACAGGTTAAATACACGTGAGGGTAAATAATACCTGTACAGGTTAAATACACGTGAGGGTAAATAATACCTGTACGGGTTAAATACACGTGAGGGTAAATAATACCTGTATGGGTTAAATACACGTGAGGGTAAATAATACCTGTACAATTTAAATACACGTGAGGGTAAATAATACCTGTACAGTTTAAATACACGTGAGGGTAAATAATACCTGTACGGGTTAAATACACGTGAGGGTAAATAATACCTGTACAGTTTAAATAATACCTGTGCAGTTTAAATACACGTGAGGGTAAATAATACCTGCACAGTTTAAATACACGTGAGGGTAAATAATACCTGAACAGTTTAAATACACGTGAGGGTAAATAATACCTGAACAGTTTAAATACACGTGAGGATAAATAATACCTGTACGGGTTCAATACACGTGAGGGTAAATAATACCTGTACAGTTTAAATACACATGAGGGTAAATAATACCTGTACAGTTTAAATACACATGAGGGTAAATAATACCTGTACAGTTTAAATACACGTGAGGGTAAATAATACCTGTACAGTTTAAATACACATGAGGGTAAATAATACCTGTACAGTTTAAATACACGTGAGGGTAAATAATACCTGAACAGTTTAAATACACGTGAGGGTAAATAATACCTGTACGGGTTAAATACACGTGAGGGTAAATAATACCTGTACAGTTTAAATACACGTGAGGGTAAATAATACCTGAACAGTTTAAATACACGTGAGGGTAAATAATACCTGAACAGTTTAAATACACGTGAGGGTAAATAATACCTGTACGGGTTAAATACACGTGAGGGTAAATAATACCTGTAGAGTTTAAATACACGTGAGGGTAAATAATACCTGTACGGGTTAAATACACGTGAGGGTAAATAATACCTGTACAGTTTAAATACACGTGAGGGTAAATAATACCTGTACAGTTTAAATACACGTGAGGGTAAATAATACCTGTACGGGTTAAATACACGTGAGGGTAAATAATACCTGTACAGTTTAAATAATACCTGTGCAGTTTAAATACACGTGAGGGTAAATAATACCTGCACAGTTTAAATACACGTGAGGGTAAATAATACCTGAACAGTTTAAATACACGTGAGGGTAAATAATACCTGAACAGTTTAAATACACGTGAGGGTAAATAATACCTGTACGGGTTAAATACACGTGAGGGTAAATAATACCTGTACGGGTTAAATACACGTGAGGGTAAATAATACCTGTACAGTTTAAATACACGTGAGGGTAAATAATACCTGAACAGTTTAAATACACGTGAGGGTAAATAATACCTGAACAGTTTAAATACACGTGAGGGTAAATAATACCTGAACAGTTTAAATACACGTGAGGGTAAATAATACCTGAACAGTTTAAATACACGTGAGGGTAAATAATACCTGAACAGTTTAAATACACGTGAGGATAAATAATACCTGTACGGGTTCAATACACGTGAGGGTAAATAATACCTGTACAGTTTAAATACACATGAGGGTAAATAATACCTGAACAGTTTAAATACACGTGAGGGTAAATAATACCTGAACAGTTTAAATACACGTGAGGGTAAATAATACCTGTACGGGTTAAATACACGTGAGGGTAAATAATACCTGTACAGTTTAAATACACGTGAGGGTAAATAATACCTGTACGGGTTAAATACACGTGAGGGTAAATAATACCTGTACAGTTTAAATACACGTGAGGGTAAATAATACCTGTACAGTTTAAATACACGTGAGGGTAAATAATACCTGTACGGGTTAAATACACGTGAGGGTAAATAATACCTGTACAGTTTAAATACACGTGAGGGTAAATAATACCTGAACAGTTTAAATACACGTGAGGGTAAATAATACCTGTACAGGTTAAATACACGTGAGGGTAAATAATACCTGTACAGTTTAAATACACGTGAGGGTAAATAATACCTGTACAGTTTAAATAATACCTGTGCAGTTTAAATACACGTGAGGGTAAATAATACCTGTACAGTTTAAATAATACCTGTACAGTTTAAATACACGTTAGGGTAAATAATACCTGTACAGTTTAAATAATACCTGTGCAGTTTAAATACACGTGAGGGTAAATAATACCTGTACAGTTTAAATAATACCTGTGCAGTTTAAATACACGTGAGGGTAAATAATACCTGTACAGTTTAAATAATACCTGTACAGTTTAAATACACGTTAGGGTAAATAATACCTGTACAGTTTAAATACACGTGAGGGTAAATAATACCTGTACGGGTTAAATACACGTGAGGATAAATAATACCTGTACAGTTTAAATACACGTGAGGGTAAATAATACCTGAACAGTTTAAATACACGTGAGGGTAAATAATACCTGAACAGTTTAAATACACGTGAGGATAAATAACACCTGTACAGTTTAAATACACGTGAGGGTAAATAATACCTGAACAGTTTAAATACACGTGAGGGTAAATAATACCTGTACAGTTTAAATACACGTAAGGGTAAATAATACCTGAACAGTTTAAATACACGTGAGGGTAAATAATACCTGAACAGTTTAAATACACGTGAGGGTAAATAATACCTGAACAGTTTAAATACACGTGAGGGTAAATAATACCTGTACAGTTTAAATACACGTGAGGGTAAATAATACCTGAACAGTTTAAATACACGTGAGGGTAAATAATACCTGAACAGTTTAAATACACGTGAGGATAAATAATACCTGTACAGTTTAAATACACGTGAGGGTAAATAATACCTGAACAGTTTAAATACACGTGAGGGTAAATAATACCTGAACAGTTTAAATACACGTGAGGATAAATAATACCTGAACAGTTTAAATACACGTGAGGGTAAATAATACCTGAACAGTTTAAATACACGTGAGGGTAAATAATACCTGAACAGTTTAAATACACGTGAGGGTAAATAATACCTGTACAGTTTAAATACACGTGAGGGTAAATAATACCTGTACAGTTTAAATACACGTGAGGGTAAATAATACCTGTACGGGTTAAATACACGTGAGGGTAAATAATACCTGTACAGTTTAAATACACGTGAGGGTAAATAATACCTGTACGGGTTAAATACACGTGAGGGTAAATAATACCTGTACAGGTTAAATACACGTGAGGGTAAATAATACCTGTACAGTTTAAATACACGTGAGGGTAAATAATACCTGTACAGTTTAAATAATACCTGTGCAGTTTAAATACACGTGAGGGTAAATAATACCTGTACAGTTTAAATAATACCTGTACAGTTTAAATACACGTTAGGGTAAATAATACCTGTACAGTTTAAATAATACCTGTGCAGTTTAAATACACGTGAGGGTAAATAATACCTGTACAGTTTAAATAATACCTGTGCAGTTTAAATACACGTGAGGGTAAATAATACCTGTACAGTTTAAATAATACCTGTACAGTTTAAATACACGTTAGGGTAAATAATACCTGTACAGTTTAAATACACGTGAGGGTAAATAATACCTGTACAGTTTAAATACACGTGAGGGTAAATAATACCTGTACGGGTTAAATACACGTGAGGGTAAATAATACCTGCATGGCTTAAACACACCTGAGTGTAAATAATACCTGTACAGTTTAAATAATACCTGTACGGGTTAAATACACCTGAGTGTAAATAATACCTGTACAGTTTAAATACACGTGAGGGTAAATAATACCTGCATGGCTTAAACACACCTGAGTGTAAATAATACCTGTACGGGTTAAACACACCTGAGTGTAAATAATACCTGTACGGGTTAAACACACCTGAGTGTAAATAATACCTGTACAGTTTAAATACACGTGAGGGTAAATAATACCTGTACCGTTTAAATACACCTGAGTGTAAATAATACCTGCATGGGTTAAACACACCTGAGTGTAAATAATACCTGTTCGCCGCTTCCAGGGCCGATGTTCCAGCCTCGAGGAAAGGGATCATGTCCCGTGCGAGTCCCGGGTCGTGACTACAGATATCCACAACGTCCCCTTCTTTCTCCGTCTCAATCCCGATTCGAGGTCCATCCTTACGATCTGTAAAACGGATCAAGCGCATGGAATGCGAAAATCGACGGCTCGTCCGGGCAGAACTCACGATTGCCGATAAACCGACCCGTAGTATCATGTCGGCAATATCACGGATGAGGCGGTGTATTGGTGCGAAACGATTGGTTCATACACTTATATCAAAAAATTTGAACATTGTTCTGTTTGTGAGGAACGTGAGGATCGATGTTCACAACTGCTACTCTTGTTTAATGGTGTAAACACCTCACAAATCGGATCATTCGTTACGAAACCGCTTGGGGAAAGGGCACGGCCCGCTCCAGTTAAAATAAACTCAATAGTAATACTACACCGTACACACTGTACACACTGTACACACTGTACACACTGTACACACTGTACACACTGTACACACTGTACACACGAGCAGGTGAATAAAACTGAGGGAATGTGAAGATAATCCACGTGGGATTGGAGGGAGATAAGAAACAGGAAGGAAAACGAAGAGAAGATAAACATTCAGAGAGAGATCGATACCTGGACATCCAGGGTTATTAATCAGGGAGGGGAGGGGGGGTAAGGGATAAACATGATGTTAACACAGTGGGTAAGGGATAAACATGATGTTAACACAGTGGGTAAGGGATAAACATGATGTTAACACAGTGGGTAAGGGATAAACATGATGTTAACGCAGTGGGTTAGGGATAAACATGATGTTAACACAGTGGGTAAGGGATAAACATGATGTTAACACAGTGGGTAAGGGATAAACATGATGTTAACACAGTGGGTAAGGGATAAACATGATGTTAACACAGTGTGTAAGGGATAAACATGATGTTAACACAGTGGGTAAGGGATAAACATGATGTTAACACAGTGTGTAAGGGATAAACATGATGTTAACACAGTGGGTAAGGGATAAACATGATGTTAACACAGTGTGTAAGGGATAAACATGATGTTAACACAGTGTGTAAGGGATAAACATGATGTTAACACAGTGTGTAAGGGATAAACATGATGTTAACACAGTGTGTAAGGGATAAACATGATGTTAACACAGTGGGTAAGGGATAAACATGATGTTAACACAGTGGGTAAGGGATAAACATGATGTTAACACAGTGTGTAAGGGATAAACATGATGTTAACACAGTGGGTAAGGGATAAACATGATGTTAACACAGTGTGTAAGGGATAAACATGATGTTAACACAGTGGGTAAGGGATAAACATGATGTTAACACAGTGTGTAAGGGATAAACATGATGTTAACACAGTGTGTAAGGGATAAACATGATGTTAACACAGTGGGTAAGGGATAAACATGATGTTAACACAGTGGGTAAGGGATAAACATGATGTTAACACAGTGGGTAAGTGGGATGTTAACAGGATGGGAAAGCCCTGCGGTGTACTTGCACCCCACGAATAAACCCTTTGTGTATCTCTATCTGTGTTGAAGAAATGGGTATAAGATGAACAGGTAGTTGTGAAAGGTTAGTGAAGCTTCCTGTGGTCAGTGCTGCCTGGATGGCGTCACACTCTCCTCACAGATCAGGTGCTTGTGTTGTGGTTCAGACAGAAAACATGGCCGCCGACCAGGCCCCCCTCGACCCTCTTCCACGACCTGTTGATTATTCGTGTCGTGGCCGAGCCCGAGAAAAATGAGCCGACCCCTACCGGAGGTATATTACAACTATCTGAAACCGGTCTCATCTGAACCGTGTTGATGCCTCGTTTTCGAAAACTGAGGTTGTAGTTGTTGAAATTCTGCACAACATTGTGAATTAACCCCTTGAAGTGGGAACAAAAGAAAAAATGGCTATTTTCAAAAATTTATTATTGACTTCAATAAGCATAAAATACATGTAGAATGGTTGATTGTTTCAGGGTATTTCTATGTAAGGGACACGTTTTAAGATATTTTAGGGGTTTTAGGCTCCTGAGGGGGTTAAGGACCCACAAAATACCCCAAATTTTGACAGTTTTTGCGCAATTTTAGCAAAAACTTGTACGTTTTCTCTTATGAAATGCCCAATATTTGTTTTTAAATTGCCAAATTTGATTATTTTCATCAGGCAGGGTGTCTCATTGAAGAATATGTCCGTTAAACTACGATAGAATGTTCACAACCAGGTAAATTAACCCTTTCTCTGACGTGCGCAGTTCAAGTGAAAATTCTGATTTTTCTAAAATTGGCATCTTTTATGCAAAAATGAAGTTATCATGGAAAACTATGGAAAATATCAGGATTACTATGAGAAATTGATATTATGCAAGGTATTTCATGGACTTTTATCCTCCCAAGGGGTAAAAGACCCTCCGGAATACCACGAATTTGGCATTTTTTAACGATTTCGGGCCAAACTCATTACATTGTAATTTTCGATGGTATTTCATCTGTTTTGAGATATTCTGTGCAGTTTGTCATGAGCAGAGAATTAAAAGGAACCCAAAATACTCCCACATAGCATATGTACTGTAAATATATACAATTAATAATGATAATGAGAGTTGGAATTTTCTCCCATGATGATATTATTAGTTAAACCAAGACACCATCGGTGGCATTGCCGCTGCTGATCTTTTGTTTTTGGCATCATGACACCTGTGCCTCTGTCATGCATGGCTCAAAATGTCAAATCTTCTTATCAACTTCAAGACACTGACCTCAAGAAGAGGATCATCACTCATTGTATTGGTCAAATTAGGCCTATTGAACAGGTAGGATGTTTAAAAGAAAACCAAAGATGTTCTCATAGTACAAGATCAGAGGATTAATGAAACTATGTGCTGTATGTGATGGTGTAGGCCCTATGTGTATGTGTAAACAATGTGTTGTACATGGTATTAGCATGGCCATGGAATGCCACATATATGAAAAGTGAAAGTGCTCTGGATGCTTAGTGGCTATAAATCTTTAGTGTTGGCTCCCTTCAGTAAGTGTATGTTGTGTAAGGATAGCTGGCATCTTTAATTGAGTACTGATCAGGCTCCACACCCGGTATACTGACCCTTATTCATCGGCCTAATTCCCCACGGTGATTCACCGCTATGGCATCTCGAGCTGAAATTTAATACGCTTCTCTTGCAGGGAATCAAGATGGATCTGATTGGAGAACCCGTTGAGAAGAGAAGATGTCTGAGTAAAAGTTATCTAATATGTGAACAGACTTTAGATGAGAAGTGAGTGGACAATCCATTCATAAGAAATCCAACACTTGACGGAGTCAAATCTGTTCTTCGAGCTGCGGAAATACGTCAGGACACTGTGCGTGACAGGTTGCTCAAGATCAAAGATGGCATTTTAAACCAGACTGTTACCGTTAGATACCATAAGAAATGTAGGGCATCTTATCCAACCGCAAGTCATCTCAAGTATGTACAAAATGAACTTGCTACTGCGAATGACACGGCTGATAATGCTGATGACATGGTTGAGAGTGGTCCATCCCGAATCCGGTGCACAGACACTTCCACGTTTAACGTAAGAACTGATTGTTTCATCTGTGAGAATTCAAACAAAAGAGCGGAAAGGTTTTCAGAAATCGCCACTGGCACCGGACCTTCAACTCGTGCCGGGTCATTGCAGCATCTTTGGAAAGACTCGATGACCAGACTCACATGCGAATGTTGTCATATCCAGAATTATTTGCGTATGATGCAAAATACCACAGATCCTGTTACAGTCGTTATATCTCACCAAGGAATATAAAGGCTGACCGGTCAAAGGCTAAACTGGAGAACGATATGAATGTCCGAGATTAGGCTGTTCTTAGTTTAAGTGAGGAAATTGAACGCACAATTTTTATCAAAGGTGAAGAAGGTTGTGACACTGTCTACATTGCATGAACGACTCCTGGTTCTACTTCAGGAACTAGGTGAGGGTACAGCGGAGAAACCCAGCGAACATCCATCATGGAAACTCAAACAGAAGCTGAAGAAGCGATTTGGTGATCGGATTCTTTTCATAAGCCAGACTGGAAAGTCTGATCTTGTTTGTTCGAATGGGGTAACTGTCGGTGATCTCGTGAAGAAGGTATCTGCTCTGAACATTCAAATCAATGAATCAGGTGATAACGAATTTGGATCTTGAGATGAATCAGATCAATTGGACAATGCTGTCATTCTTCATCAAGCTGCCTACATAATTGATGGGATGGCTATGATTCAGACTTTGGATGAAAATCACTTCACAACATTCCAAGATTTAGCTACAATAGTTCAGAAACGACTATTATGACTTTTCAGAAATCCTTCATTGGATGTCAGTAGCATTACAGTAATCTTTGATCGCTATGACGTCGAGACATCAATCAAATCATCCGAAAGGCAGCAGAGGGGTTCCAACAACATGGTACTAACATACCAGATACAAGGAGGCAGACAGGTTCCAAACTACCGCCAGTTTCTGAAAAGTGGAGGCAACAAGTCCATCCTAGCAAACTTCATCTCTCAACATATATTGGACAATTTCGAACAATTACCAAACGAGAAATCAATTATTCTGGCCGGCGGTTTCGGTGATGGCAAGCTGGTGAAAGAAGTACAACCACTCGGAGTCTCATCCATTGACTCTCTTCAGAGTACACAGGAGGAAGCAGATACTAGGATAATCCTCCATGTCGTCAGTCTCTCACGTGACCATTCATTATTCGCTGTGATGACACGGATGTCCTGGTGTTGTTGATCTACTATTCTAGTAGAAAACAGCTGATTGACAAGGTATACATGTACGCTGGGCATTCTGGAAAGGAAAGATACATTCCAGTCCATGAGATAGTTACTCAGTTAGGACCAACTGTTTGTGAGTGTCTCCCTGCCATACACGTTATCACTGGGTGTGACACCACCACATGTTCTTTCAACAGAATTGGGAAGCGAACAGCTTATTCTACACTGACAAGAATGCACAAGCATTGTCAGATACGAAAGGACTTTATGAGGCTGATATAGACACTTGTGTTTCATTGTCACGGAAATTTGTGCTTCTGATGTATGGCAAAAAAGGCAAAGACTTGGATTAATGGAATGATCTACGTTTCCATTTGGCCACGACCACAGACAAGCCAGCATCTATGCTTCCCCCAAACCGAGGATGCATTCAAGCAGCACATCCTACGGGCCAAGT
>NC_140961.1:14104455-14121455 GCF_056783735.1 Eptatretus burgeri | reverse complement strand
TAACACCTGTACAGTTTAAATACACGTGAGGGTAAATAATACCTGTACAGTTTAAATACACGTGAGGGTAAATAATACCTGTACGGGTTAAATACACGTGAGGGTAAATAATACCTGTACAGTTTAAATACACGTGAGGGTAAATAATACCTGTACAGTTTAAATACACGTGAGGGTAAATAATACCTGTACAGGTTAAATACACGTGAGGGTAAATAATACCTGTACGGGTTAAATACACGTGAGGGTAAATAACACCTGTACAATTTATATACACGTGAGGGTAAATAATACCTGTACTGGTTAAATACACGTGAGGGTAAATAATACCTGTACGGGTTAAATACACGTGAGGGTAAATAATACCTGTACAGTTTAAATACACGTGAGGGTAAATAATACCTGTACGGGTTAAATACACGTGAGGGTAAATAATACCTGTACAGTTTAAATACACGTGAGGGTAAATAATACCTGTACAGTTTAAATACACGTGAGGGTAAATAATACCTGTACGAGTTAAATACACGTGAGGGTAAATAATACCTGTACAGTTTAAATACACGTGAGGGTAAATAACACATGTACAATTTATATACACGTGAGGGTAAATAATACCTGTACAGGTTAAATACACGTGAGGGTAAATAATACCTGTACAGGTTAAATACACGTGAGGGTAAATAATACCTGTACAGTTTAAATACACGTGAGGGTAAATAACACCTGTACAATTTATATACACGTGAGGGTAAATAATACCTGTACGGGTTAAATACACGTGAGGGTAAATAATACCTGTACGGGTTAAATACACGTGAGGGTAAATAATACCTGTACAGGTTAAATACACGTGAGGGTAAATAATACCTGTACAGGTTAAATACACGTGAGGGTAAATAATACCTGTACGGGTTAAATACACGTGAGGGTAAATAATACCTGTATGGGTTAAATACACGTGAGGGTAAATAATACCTGTACAGGTTAAATACACGTGAGGGTAAATAATACCTGTACAGGTTAAATACACGTGAGGGTAAATAATACCTGTACGGGTTAAATACACGTGAGGGTAAATAATACCTGTATGGGTTAAATACACGTGAGGGTAAATAATACCTGTACAATTTAAATACACGTGAGGGTAAATAATACCTGTACAGTTTAAATACACGTGAGGGTAAATAATACCTGTACGGGTTAAATACACGTGAGGGTAAATAATACCTGTACAGTTTAAATAATACCTGTGCAGTTTAAATACACGTGAGGGTAAATAATACCTGCACAGTTTAAATACACGTGAGGGTAAATAATACCTGAACAGTTTAAATACACGTGAGGGTAAATAATACCTGTACGGGTTAAATACACGTGAGGGTAAATAATACCTGTACGGGTTAAATACACGTGAGGGTAAATAATACCTGTACAGTTTAAATACACGTGAGGGTAAATAATACCTGTACAGTTTAAATACACGTGAGGGTAAATAATACCTGAACAGTTTAAATACACGTGAGGATAAATAATACCTGTACGGGTTCAATACACGTGAGGGTAAATAATACCTGTACAGTTTAAATACACATGAGGGTAAATAATACCTGAACAGTTTAAATACACGTGAGGGTAAATAATACCTGAACAGTTTAAATACACGTGAGGGTAAATAATACCTGTACAGTTTAAATACACGTGAGGGTAAATAATACCTGTACGAGTTAAATACACGTGAGGGTAAATAATACCTGTACAGTTTAAATACACGTGAGGGTAAATAATACCTGAACAGTTTAAATACACGTGAGGGTAAATAATACCTGTACGGGTTAAATACACGTGAGGGTAAATAATACCTGTACAGTTTAAATACACGTGAGGGTAAATAATACCTGCACAGTTTAAATACACGTGAGGGTAAATAATACCTGAACAGTTTAAATACACGTGAGGGTAAATAATACCTGTACGGGTTAAATAATACCTGTACAGTTTAAATACACGTGAGGGTAAATAATACCTGTACAGTTTAAATACACGTGAGGGTAAATAATACCTGTACAGGTTAAATACACGTGAGGGTAAATAATACCTGTACGGGTTAAATACACGTGAGGGTAAATAATACCTGTACAGTTTAAATACACGTGAGGGTAAATAATACCTGTACAGTTTAAATACACGTGAGGGTAAATAATACCTGTACAGGTTAAATACACGTGAGGGTAAATAATACCTGTACGGGTTAAATACACGTGAGGGTAAATAACACCTGTACAATTTATATACACGTGAGGGTAAATAATACCTGTACTGGTTAAATACACGTGAGGGTAAATAATACCTGTACGGGTTAAATACACGTGAGGGTAAATAATACCTGTACAGTTTAAATACACGTGAGGGTAAATAATACCTGAACAGTTTAAATACACGTGAGGGTAAATAATACCTGTACGGGTTAAATACACGTGAGGGTAAATAATACCTGTACAGTTTAAATACACGTGAGGGTAAATAATACCTGTACAGTTTAAATACACGTGAGGGTAAATAATACCTGTACAGGTTAAATACACCTGAGGGTAAATAATACCTGTACGGGTTAAATACACGTGAGGGTAAATAATACCTGTACAGTTTAAATACACGTGAGGGTAAATAATACCTGTACAGTTTAAATACACGTGAGGGTAAATAATACCTGTACAGGTTAAATACACGTGAGGGTAAATAATACCTGTACGGGTTAAATACACGTGAGGGTAAATAACACCTGTACAATTTATATACACGTGAGGGTAAATAATACCTGTACTGGTTAAATACACGTGAGGGTAAATAATACCTGTACGGGTTAAATACACGTGAGGGTAAATAATACCTGTACAGTTTAAATACACGTGAGGGTAAATAATACCTGTACGGGTTAAATACACGTGAGGGTAAATAATACCTGTACAGTTTAAATACACGTGAGGGTAAATAATACCTGTACAGTTTAAATACACGTGAGGGTAAATAATACCTGTACGAGTTAAATACACGTGAGGGTAAATAATACCTGTACAGTTTAAATACACGTGAGGGTAAATAACACCTGTACAATTTATATACACGTGAGGGTAAATAATACCTGTACAGGTTAAATACACGTGAGGGTAAATAATACCTGTACAGGTTAAATACACGTGAGGGTAAATAATACCTGTACAGTTTAAATACACGTGAGGGTAAATAACACCTGTACAATTTATATACACGTGAGGGTAAATAATACCTGTACGGGTTAAATACACGTGAGGGTAAATAATACCTGTACGGGTTAAATACACGTGAGGGTAAATAATACCTGTATGGGTTAAATACACGTGAGGGTAAATAATACCTGTACAGGTTAAATACACGTGAGGGTAAATAATACCTGTACAGGTTAAATACACGTGAGGGTAAATAATACCTGTACGGGTTAAATACACGTGAGGGTAAATAATACCTGTATGGGTTAAATACACGTGAGGGTAAATAATACCTGTACAGTTTAAATACACGTGAGGGTAAATAATACCTGTACAGTTTAAATACACGTGAGGGTAAATAATACCTGTACAGGTTAAATACACGTGAGGGTAAATAATACCTGTACGGGTTAAATACACGTGAGGGTAAATAATACCTGTACAGTTTAAATACACGTGAGGGTAAATAATACCTGTACAGTTTAAATACACGTGAGGGTAAATAATACCTGTACAGGTTAAATACACGTGAGGGTAAATAATACCTGTACGGGTTAAATACACGTGAGGGTAAATAACACCTGTACAATTTATATACACGTGAGGGTAAATAATACCTGTACTGGTTAAATACACGTGAGGGTAAATAATACCTGTACGGGTTAAATACACGTGAGGGTAAATAATACCTGTACAGTTTAAATACACGTGAGGGTAAATAATACCTGTACGGGTTAAATACACGTGAGGGTAAATAATACCTGTACAGTTTAAATACACGTGAGGGTAAATAATACCTGTACAGTTTAAATACACGTGAGGGTAAATAATACCTGTACGAGTTAAATACACGTGAGGGTAAATAATACCTGTACAGTTTAAATACACGTGAGGGTAAATAACACCTGTACAATTTATATACACGTGAGGGTAAATAATACCTGTACAGGTTAAATACACGTGAGGGTAAATAATACCTGTACAGGTTAAATACACGTGAGGGTAAATAATACCTGTACAGTTTAAATACACGTGAGGGTAAATAACACCTGTACAATTTATATACACGTGAGGGTAAATAATACCTGTACAGGTTAAATACACGTGAGGGTAAATAATACCTGTACGGGTTAAATACACGTGAGGGTAAATAATACCTGTACGGGTTAAATACACGTGAGGGTAAATAATACCTGTATGGGTTAAATACACGTGAGGGTAAATAATACCTGTACAGGTTAAATACACGTGAGGGTAAATAATACCTGTACAGGTTAAATACACGTGAGGGTAAATAATACCTGTACGGGTTAAATACACGTGAGGGTAAATAATACCTGTATGGGTTAAATACACGTGAGGTTAAATAATACCTGTACAATTTAAATACACGTGAGGGTAAATAATACCTGTACAGTTTAAATACACGTGAGGGTAAATAATACCTGTACGGGTTAAATACACGTGAGGGTAAATAATACCTGTACAGTTTAAATAATACCTGTGCAGTTTAAATACACGTGAGGGTAAATAATACCTGCACAGTTTAAATACACGTGAGGGTAAATAATACCTGAACAGTTTAAATACACGTGAGGGTAAATAATACCTGAACAGTTTAAATACACGTGAGGGTAAATAATACCTGTACGGGTTAAATACACGTGAGGGTAAATAATACCTGTACGGGTTAAATACACGTGAGGGTAAATAATACCTGTACAGTTTAAATACACGTGAGGGTAAATAATACCTGAACAGTTTAAATACACGTGAGGGTAAATAATACCTGAACAGTTTAAATACACGTGAGGGTAAATAATACCTGAACAGTTTAAATACACGTGAGGGTAAATAATACCTGAACAGTTTAAATACACGTGAGGATAAATAATACCTGTACGGGTTCAATACACGTGAGGGTAAATAATACCTGTACAGTTTAAATACACATGAGGGTAAATAATACCTGAACAGTTTAAATACACGTGAGGGTAAATAATACCTGAACAGTTTAAATACACGTGAGGGTAAATAATACCTGTACGGGTTAAATACACGTGAGGGTAAATAATACCTGTACAGTTTAAATACACGTGAGGGTAAATAATACCTGAACAGTTTAAATACACGTGAGGGTAAATAATACCTGAACAGTTTAAATACACGTGAGGGTAAATAATACCTGTACGGGTTAAATACACGTGAGGGTAAATAATACCTGTACAGTTTAAATACACGTGAGGGTAAATAATACCTGTACGGGTTAAATACACGTGAGGGTAAATAATACCTGTACAGTTTAAATACACGTGAGGGTAAATAATACCTGTACAGTTTAAATACACGTGAGGGTAAATAATACCTGTACGGGTTAAATACACGTGAGGGTAAATAATACCTGTACAGTTTAAATAATACCTGTGCAGTTTAAATACACGTGAGGGTAAATAATACCTGCACAGTTTAAATACACGTGAGGGTAAATAATACCTGAACAGTTTAAATACACGTGAGGGTAAATAATACCTGAACAGTTTAAATACACGTGAGGGTAAATAATACCTGTACGGGTTAAATACACGTGAGGGTAAATAATACCTGTACGGGTTAAATACACGTGAGGGTAAATAATACCTGTACAGTTTAAATACACGTGAGGGTAAATAATACCTGAACAGTTTAAATACACATGAGGGTAAATAATACCTGAACAGTTTAAATACACGTGAGGGTAAATAATACCTGAACAGTTTAAATACACGTGAGGGTAAATAATACCTGAACAGTTTAAATACACGTGAGGGTAAATAATACCTGAACAGTTTAAATACACGTGAGGGTAAATAATACCTGTACGGGTTAAATACACGTGAGGGTAAATAATACCTGTACAGTTTAAATACACGTGAGGGTAAATAATACCTGTACGGGTTAAATACACGTGAGGGTAAATGATACCTGTACAGTTTAAATACACGTGAGGGTAAATAATACCTGTACAGTTTAAATACACGTGAGGGTAAATAATACCTGTACGGGTTAAATACACGTGAGGGTAAATAATACCTGTACAGTTTAAATACACGTGAGGGTAAATAATACCTGAACAGTTTAAATACACGTGAGGGTAAATAATACCTGTACAGGTTAAATACACGTGAGGGTAAATAATACCTGTACAGTTTAAATACACGTGAGGGTAAATAATACCTGTACAGTTTAAATAATACCTGTGCAGTTTAAATACACGTGAGGGTAAATAATACCTGTACAGTTTAAATAATACCTGTACAGTTTAAATACACGTTAGGGTAAATAATACCTGTACAGTTTAAATAATACCTGTGCAGTTTAAATACACGTGAGGGTAAATAATACCTGTACAGTTTAAATAATACCTGTGCAGTTTAAATAATACCTGTACAGTTTAAATACACGTTAGGGTAAATAATACCTGTACAGTTTAAATACACGTGAGGGTAAATAATACCTGTACGGGTTAAATACACGTGAGGATAAATAATACCTGTACAGTTTAAATACACGTGAGGGTAAATAATACCTGAACAGTTTAAATACACGTGAGGGTAAATAATACCTGAACAGTTTAAATACACGTGAGGATAAATAATACCTGTACAGTTTAAATACACGTAAGGGTAAATAATACCTGAACAGTTTAAATACACGTGAGGGTAAATAATACCTGAACAGTTTAAATACACGTGAGGATAAATAATACCTGTACAGTTTAAATACACGTGAGGGTAAATAATACCTGAACAGTTTAAATACACGTGAGGATAAATAATACCTGTACAGTTTAAATACACGTAAGGGTAAATAATACCTGAACAGTTTAAATACACGTGAGGGTAAATAATACCTGAACAGTTTAAATACACGTGAGGATAAATAATACCTGTACAGTTTAAATACACGTGAGGGTAAATAATACCTGAACAGTTTAAATACACGTGAGGGTAAATAATACCTGAACAGTTTAAATACACGTGAGGGTAAATAATACCTGAACAGTTTAAATACACGTGAGGGTAAATAATACCTGTACGGGTTAAATACACGTGAGGGTAAATAATACCTGTACAGTTTAAATACACGTGAGGGTAAATAATACCTGTACGGGTTAAATACACGTGAGGGTAAATAATACCTGTACAGTTTAAATACACGTGAGGGTAAATAATACCTGTACAGGTTAAATACACGTGAGGGTAAATAATACCTGTACAGTTTAAATACACGTGAGGGTAAATAATACCTGTACAGTTTAAATACACGTAAGGGTAAATAATACCTGTACAGTTTAAATAATACCTGTGCAGTTTAAATACACGTGAGGGTAAATAATACCTGTACAGTTTAAATAATACCTGTACAGTTTAAATACACGTTAGGGTAAATAATACCTGTACAGTTTAAATAATACCTGTGCAGTTTAAATACACGTGAGGGTAAATAATACCTGTACAGTTTAAATAATACCTGTGCAGTTTAAATACACGTGAGGGTAAATAATACCTGTACAGTTTAAATAATACCTGTACAGTTTAAATACACGTGAGGGTAAATAATACCTGTACCGTTTAAATAATACCTGTACAGTTTAAATACACGTGAGGGTAAATAATACCTGTACAGTTTAAATACACGTGAGGGTAAATAATACCTGTACAGTTTAAATACACGTGAGGGTAAATAATACCTGTACGGGTTAAATACACGTGAGGGTAAATAATACCTGCATGGCTTAAACACACCTGAGTGTAAATAATACCTGTACAGTTTAAATAATACCTGTACGGGTTAAATACACCTGAGTGTAAATAATACCTGTACAGTTTAAATACACGTGAGGGTAAATAATACCTGCATGGCTTAAACACACCTGAGTGTAAATAATACCTGTACGGGTTAAATACACCTGAGTGTAAATAATACCTGTACGGGTTAAACACACCTGAGTGTAAATAATACCTGTACAGTTTAAATACACGTGAGGGTAAATAATACCTGTACCGTTTAAATACACCTGAGTGTAAATAATACCTGCATGGGTTAAACACACCTGAGTGTAAATAATACCTGTTCGCCGCTTCCAGGGCCGATGTTCCAGCCTCGAGGAAAGGGATCATGTCCCGTGCGAGTCCCGGGTCGTGACTACAGATATCCACAACGTCCCCTTCTTTCTCCGTCTCAATCCCGATTCGAGGTCCATCCTTACGATCTGTAAAACGGATCAAGCGCATGGAATGCGAAAATCGACGGCTCGTCCGGGCAGAACTCACGATTGCCGATAAACCGACCCGTAGTATCATGTCGGCAATATCACGGATGAGGCGGTGTATTGGTGCGAAACGATTGGTTCATACACTTATATCAAAAAATTTGAACATTGTTCTGTTTGTGAGGAACGTGAGGATCGATGTTCACAACTGCTACTCTTGTTTAATGGTGTAAACACCTCACAAATCGGATCATTCGTTACGAAACCGCTTGGGGAAAGGGCACGGCCCGCTCCAGTTAAAATAAACTCAATAGTAATAGTACACCGTACACACTGTACACACTGTACACACTGTACACACTGTACACACTGTACACACTGTACACACTGTACACACGAGCAGGTGAATAAAACTGAGGGAATGTGAAGATAATCCACGTGGGATTGGAGGGAGATAAGAAACAGGAAGGAAAACGAAGAGAAGATAAACATTCAGAGAGAGATCGATACCTGGACATCCAGGGTTATTAATCAGGGAGGGGAGGGGGGGTAAGGGATAAACATGATGTTAACACAGTGGGTAAGGGATAAACATGATGTTAACACAGTGGGTAAGGGATAAACATGATGTTAACACAGTGGGTAAGGGATAAACATGATGTTAACACAGTGGGTAAGGGATAAACATGATGTTAACACAGTGGGTAAGGGATAAACATGATGTTAACACAGTGGGTAAGGGATAAACATGATGTTAACACAGTGGGTAAGGGATAAACATGATGTTAACACAGGGGGTAAGGGATAAACATGATGTTAACACAGTGGGTAAGGGATAAACATGATGTTAACACAGTGGGTAAGGGATAAACATGATGTTAACACAGTGGGTAAGGGATAAACATGATGTTAACACAGTGGGTAAGGGATAAACATGATGTTAACACAGTGGGTAAGGGATAAACATGATGTTAACACAGTGGGTAAGGGATAAACATGATGTTAACACAGTGGGTAAGGGATAAACATGATGTTAACACAGTGGGTAAGGGATAAACATGATGTTAACACAGTGGGTAAGGGATAAACATGATGTTAACACAGTGTGTAAGGGATAAACATGATGTTAACACAGTGTGTAAGGGATAAACATGATGTTAACACAGTGTGTAAGGGATAAACATGATGTTAACACAGTGTGTAAGGGATAAACATGATGTTAACACAGTGGGTAAGGGATAAACATGATGTTAACACAGTGGGTAAGGGATAAACATGATGTTAACACAGTGTGTAAGGGATAAACATGATGTTAACACAGTGGGTAAGGGATAAACATGATGTTAACACAGTGTGTAAGGGATAAACATGATGTTAACACAGTGGGTAAGGGATAAACATGATGTTAACACAGTGTGTAAGGGATAAACATGATGTTAACACAGTGTGTAAGGGATAAACATGATGTTAACACAGTGGGTAAGGGATAAACATGATGTTAACACAGTGGGTAAGGGATAAACATGATGTTAACACAGTGGGTAAGTGGGATGTTAACAGGATGGGAAAGCCCTGCGGTGTACTTGCACCCCACGAATAAACCCTTTGTGTATCTCTATCTGTGTTGAAGAAATGGGTATAAGATGAACAGGTAGTTGTGAAAGGTTAGTGAAGCTTCCTGTGGTCAGTGCTGCCTGGATGGCGTCACACTCTCCTCACAGATCAGGTGCTTGTGTTGTGGTTCAGACAGAAAACATGGCCGCCGACCAGGCCCCCCTCGACCCTCTTCCACGACCTGTTGATTATTCGTGTCGTGGCCGAGCCCGAGAAAAATGAGCCGACCCCTACCGGAGGTATATTACAACTATCTGAAACCGGTCTCATCTGAACCGTGTTGATGCCTCGTTTTCGAAAACTGAGGTTGTAGTTGTTGAAATTCTGCACAACATTGTGAATTAACCCCTTGAAGTGGGAACAAAAGAAAAAATGGCTATTTTCAAAAATTTATTATTGACTTCAATAAGCATAAAATACATGTAGAATGGTTGATTGTTTCAGGGTATTTCTATGTAAGGGACACGTTTTAAGATATTTTAGGGGGTTTTAGGCTCCTGAGGGGGTTAAGGACCCACAAAATACCCCCAAATTTTGACAGTTTTTGCGCAATTTTAGCAAAAACTTGTACGTTTTCTCTTATGAAATGCCCAATATTTGTTTTTAAATTGCCAAATTTGATTATTTTCATCAGGCAGGGTGTCTCATTGAAGAATATGTCCGTTAAACTACGATAGAATGTTCACAACCAGGTAAATTAACCCTTTCTCTGACGTGCGCAGTTCAAGTGAAAATTCTGATTTTTCTAAAATTGGCATCTTTTATGCAAAAATGAAGTTATCATGGAAAACTATGGAAAATATCAGGATTACTATGAGAAATTGATATTATGCAAGGTATTTCATGGACTTTTATCCTCCCAAGGGGTAAAAGACCCTCCGGAATACCACGAATTTGGCATTTTTTAACGATTTCGGGCCAAACTCATTACATTGTAATTTTCGATGGTATTTCATCTGTTTTGAGATATTCTGTGCAGTTTGTCATGAGCAGAGAATTAAAAGGAACCCAAAATACTCCCACATAGCATATGTACTGTAAATATATACAATTAATAATGATAATGAGAGTTGGAATTTTCTCCCATGATGATATTATTAGTTAAACCAAGACACCATCGGTGGCATTGCCGCTGCTGATCTTTTGTTTTTGGCATCATGACACCTGTGCCTCTGTCATGCATGGCTCAAAATGTCAAATCTTCTTATCAACTTCAAGACACTGACCTCAAGAAGAGGATCATCACTCATTGTATTGGTCAAATTAGGCCTATTGAACAGGTAGGATGTTTAAAAGAAAACCAAAGATGTTCTCATAGTACAAGATCAGAGGATTAATGAAACTATGTGCTGTATGTGATGGTGTAGGCCCTATGTGTATGTGTAAACAATGTGTTGTACATGGTATTAGCATGGCCATGGAATGCCACATATATGAAAAGTGAAAGTGCTCTGGATGCTTAGTGGCTATAAATCTTTAGTGTTGGCTCCCTTCAGTAAGTGTATGTTGTGTAAGGATAGCTGGCATCTTTAATTGAGTACTGATCAGGCTCCACACCCGGTATACTGACCCTTATTCATCGGCCTAATTCCCCACGGTGATTCACCGCTATGGCATCTCGAGCTGAAATTTAATACGCTTCTCTTGCAGGGAATCAAGATGGATCTGATTGGAGAACCCGTTGAGAAGAGAAGATGTCTGAGTAAAAGTTATCTAATATGTGAACAGACTTTAGATGAGAAGTGAGTGGACAATCCATTCATAAGAAATCCAACACTTGACGGAGTCAAATCTGTTCTTCGAGCTGCGGAAATACGTCAGGACACTGTGCGTGACAGGTTGCTCAAGATCAAAGATGGCATTTTAAACCAGACTGTTACCGTTAGATACCATAAGAAATGTAGGGCATCTTATCCAACCGCAAGTCATCTCAAGTATGTACAAAATGAACTTGCTACTGCGAATGACACGGCTGATAATGCTGATGACATGGTTGAGAGTGGTCCATCCCGAATCCGGTGCACAGACACTTCTACGTTTAACGTAAGAACTGATTGTTTCATCTGTGAGAATTCAAACAAAAGAGCGGAAAGGTTTTCAGAAATCGCCACTGGCACCGGACCTTCAACTCGTGCCGGGTCATTGCAGCATCTTTGGAAAGACTCGATGACCAGACTCACATGCGAATGTTGTCATATCCAGAATTATTTGCGTATGATGCAAAATACCACAGATCCTGTTACAGTCGTTATATCTCACCAAGGAATATAAAGGCTGACCGGTCAAAGGCTAAACTGGAGAACGATATGAATGTCCGAGATTAGGCTGTTCTTAGTTTAAGTGAGGAAATTGAACGCACAATTTTTATCAAAGGTGAAGAAGGTTGTGACACTGTCTACATTGCATGAACGACTCCTGGTTCTACTTCAGGAACTAGGTGAGGGTACAGCGGAGAAACCCAGCGAACATCCATCATGGAAACTCAAACAGAAGCTGAAGAAGCGATTTGGTGATCGGATTCTTTTCATAAGCCAGACTGGAAAGTCTGATCTTGTTTGTTCGAATGGGGTAACTGTCGGTGATCTCGTGAAGAAGGTATCTGCTCTGAACATTCAAATCAATGAATCAGGTGATAACGAATTTGGATCTTGAGATGAATCAGATCAATTGGACAATGCTGTCATTCTTCATCAAGCTGCCTACATAATTGATGGGATGGCTATGATTCAGACTTTGGATGAAAATCACTTCACAACATTCCAAGATTTAGCTACAATAGTTCAGAAACGACTATTATGACTTTTCAGGAATCCTTCATTGGATGTCAGTAGCATTACAGTAATCTTTGATCGCTATGACGTCGAGACATCAATCAAATCATCCGAAAGGCAGCAGAGGGGTTCCAACAACATGGTACTAACATACCAGATACAAGGAGGCAGACAGGTTCCAAACTACCGCCAGTTTCTGAAAAGTGGAGGCAACAAGTCCATCCTAGCAAACTTCATCTCTCAACATATATTGGACAATTTCGAACAATTACCAAACGAGAAATCAATTATTCTGGCCGGCGGTTTCGGTGATGGCAAGCTGGTGAAAGAAGTACAACCACTCGGAGTCTCATCCATTGACTCTCTTCAGAGTACACAGGAGGAAGCAGATACTAGGATAATCCTCCATGTCGTCAGTCTCTCACGTGACCATTCATTGTTCGCTGTGATGACACGGATGTCCTGGTGTTGTTGATCTACTATTCTAGTAGAAAACAGCTGATTGACAAGGTATACATGTACGCTGGGCATTCTGGAAAGGAAAGATACATTCCAGTCCATGAGATAGTTACTCAGTTAGGACCAACTGTTTGTGAGTGTCTCCCTGCCATACACGTTATCACTGGGTGTGACACCACCACATGTTCTTTCAACAGAATTGGGAAGCGAACAGCTTATTCTACACTGACAAGAATGCACAAGCATTGTCAGATACGAAAGGACTTTATGAGGCTGATATAGACACTTGTGTTTCATTGTCACGGAAATTTGTGCTTCTGATGTATGGCAAAAAAGGCAAAGACTTGGATTAATGGAATGATCAACGTTTCCATTTGGCCATGACCACAGACAAGCCAGCATCTATGCTTCCCCCAACTGAGGATGCATTCAAGCAGCACATCCTACGGGCCAAGTATCAAACCGAGATTTGGTGTGACAGCCATGTTGCTAACCCACCGTTGATATCACCAGTTGGTCATGGCTGGTCCGCTTGTGAAGGTGGTGGAGTTACCCAGACTATGTATACTCAAGATTCCACTCCAGGTGAGGTTCGAGACTAAACACACCTCTACTGCACTGACAAAAACTGTGAAAACGGGAGGATGTGCCCTTGTGTCCTTGCAGGACTAGAGGGTATTGACATAATATGTAGCTGCACTGACTGCAACAATCACAGCAATGTCGTATCACAGGAAAATGAAAATGCAACAGAGATAGACACTGTTTTAGATATTTAGATGCATGGCCAGCTGATTTCAGATGTGATCAGTGTCGAAAGATTCATGAGTGGGTTTCACTGTGCAACAATATAAACGTATTGAACAGATTTTACTCAAAGGTGTGAATCTTTTTATCAGGGTTCAACTGCAATTCCATTCATGAGACAATCTGACTGGTTCATCAAATCAGACTTGGGACTGTTATAACATGTAATGACAATATCATGCGAAAAAAGAGGCAATTGTGCCATAAAATTAGAAAAACAAAATTGCCGATTTGGATGTATCCGAAGGGTCTTTTACCCCTTGGCAGCATAAAAGTCCATGAAATAATGAAATAGCTTGCATAATATCAATTTCTAATAGTAACCCTGATATTTTCCATAGTTTTCCATGATAACAGTTCATTTTTGCATAAAAGATGCCGATTTTAGAAAAATGACAATTTTCACTCGAACCACACACATGTCAGAGAAAGGATTAATTTACCTGGTTGTGAACATTCTATCATAGCTTAACTGACATATTCGTTAATGAAACACCCTGCCTGATCAAAATAATCAAATTTGGCACTTTTAAAACATATATTGGGCATTTAATAAGAGAAAACATACAAGTTTGTGCTAAAATTGCACAAAAACTGCCAAATTTGGGGGTATTTTGTGGGTCCTTAACCCCCCGGGAGCCTAAAACCCCCTGAAATATCTTAAAACATGTCCAATACATAGAAATACCCTGAAATAATCAACCGTTCTACATGTATTATATGCTTATTGAAGTAAATAATGAATTATTGAAAATGGCCATGTTCCCGCACTCAAGGGGTTCATTCACCATGTTGTGCAGAATTTCAACAACTGCAACCTCAGTTTTCGAAAACTAGTCATCCATAGGGTTCAAAATGAGACCGGTTTCAGGTTGTTATACCTCCGGTAGGGGTAGCTCCTAAATTCGAGCCCTTTTTCAGCCCCGGCCACAACACTACATGCTGAACACCGACGTGTACGAGCTGGTCACGAGCTGCTTGAGATGCAGTGGCATTTTGTTGTTGAGGATCTTGTTTCAGGTCACTGACATGTTGTCATCAGGACCTGAGTAGCTCGAAGTGTAACTCATGAGAGACCATTGAACTGCATGGAAGACTGTCAGGATAATGGCGATTCACGTTGTACACTTTTGTGTCGCCACCGCAACGCCCCTTCACCACCCACATGCCGCCATGTTGCTCGGCCCAGTGAATGATTCAGCGCCACCCGCGTTCCGTTATGTTGATGTGAGGAAGTGTTCATTTCGACGTTGACTTTCAACTCAAAATTAACATTCGATATGCAAAATCTCCCAAGAATTTATCACGCAAGTCGAAATAGATCTCCAACGAGTGGGCTTCCCAAGATGGCGCTTGGTGGCGACAAATTCTCACCACACATAATCTTTCCAGTCTGAAATGGTTTCCGGAACAGTGCAACGTGACGTGCGCGGAGGACTGACATTGATCTACTTTATGTTCATACGCACGGCTGTGTCACTCACTTCATAATATATCCTTACGTAATAATACACAAGGGGACCTATAATCTGCAATAAACGATTATAATTACGAATACACATTTCTTACCCGTGGTATCGTTCGTTTAGGTATCTGTCGTTCTAAATATGGTATCAACATAAAAACTGAATGGATAACTGCAACTGTAACTTATGATTAATGCAAACTATTCAATGACGAGTGTCCATTTTGAATGCTGGTGTGTCGTCATCCATTTTTTAACAACCTCCAGAAACACTGGACCACCCGAGCTGTCATTCTGGTTAATCCCCGAAACTGGTTATCTGAGTTTCACGAATAATTATTCCGTTTTTAATGTAATATATCATCGAGTTTTACAAATCACACGAAGTTGATTGTTAAACAAAAGATCCGTCGGCATTTGAACAATTGAATGTTCCTTTGTTGTCGTGTTGCTTAGCAACCGAATGTAACAAAGCTTGACAATGCTTCCTTCAGTTCTGTTCATTCAGACTGAGTGATTGTGACGCTTTTAAGAGGCTCTCCAGTTTTGACTCTGACGAGCTTATTTTTTGACAAGTATCCACTCATTTTAACTTCATCAGCAGGTGAGGGGGCACCGTGTGTGTGTGTGTGTGTGTGTGTGTGTGTGTGTGTGTGTGTGTGTGTGTGTGTGTGTGTGTGTGTGTGTGTGTGTGTGTGTGTGTGTGTGTGTGTGTGTGTGTGTGATGTACCAAAGTTTGGCAAGGCATAAAAATATCTGGTCCAAGGGGGTGTGCAGGGGGTTTGAGCCCCCCAAGAGTAACTGTTTCTCCTGATCCAGGTGGGCTTTAGGATGTGCAATCTCAATTTTTAAAATTATTTCCAAATCGAGTAAACTACAGAATGAGATAACAGTCATATTGTGAGTAGGGTAATATATTGGACTGATTGTCATTTTTCATGGAAGAATATGAGTCTTGACCCTGATCGTGATTGGGTCGAGACCATGATCATGATCGGATGACAGCGTGATCCTGATTGGGTGAAGAGCATGCTGCTAGTGATTGAGATATTAATTTTGATCATTTATTTTTTTTATTTCTGTTTTTTTTTCCCCTCATTCACTTTTTATCTCTGTTCTCCCTGTTTTACAACATCAGCGATGAAGCATAAATCAAATCTTGCTAATGTGCTGGATAAACAATGCCAAAAGTTCCGTTGGCAGTTGAACAATTGAATGTTCCTTTGTTGTCGTGTTGCTAAGCAACTGAATGTAACAAAGCTCGACAATGCTTGCAACTTGCTTCAGTTCTGTTCATTCAGACTGAGTGATTGTGACGCTTTTTGATTGTGACGATTGTGACGCTTTTTGAGCGATTGTGACGATTCAAGGGTTTTCCTTTCGAGCCA
>NC_140961.1:14089455-14099455 GCF_056783735.1 Eptatretus burgeri | reverse complement strand
GGGGGGGGGGTTGTGGGGGGTGCTGGAGACAAAATCATCTTGTTCATTTGGGGTTAAAACTTCGATATTAAAGTGGGGGAGTTTAATTTTTTAAGTTAAACCACTGATTTGCATGCAGGTGAAACCGATTATACTTATTCTGTAACCTGGTTTACTAATCATTTCCTCCTGCGGTGATTTAGAGTTAATTTGGAAAAGGGTTTGAATACTTATGCAACTGACAATGATCTGATTTTCCCTGTTAATCTAACTTGGTTACATTTTATCTGGATTTTTTTTGGCTTTATCACTTTGGAGTAGTTTGTGAAGACGATATATTAAGTTTGATTTGAAAGCATCTTCAAATAAGTTCAGGTGGCATCAAAATGTGAAAACTTTGGGGGGGGGGGGGTGGTTGAATACTTATGCAACTGACAATCATCTGATTTTCCCTGTTAATCTAACTTGGTTATATTTTATCTGGATTTTTTTTGGCTTTATCACTTTGGAGTAGTTTGTGAAGACGATATATTAAGTTTGATTTGAAAGCATCTTCAAATAAGTTCAGGTGGCATCAAAATGTGAAAACTTTGGGGGGGGGGGGTGGTTGAATACTTATGCAACTGACAATCATCTGATTTTCCCTGTTAATCCAACTTGGTTACATTTTATCTGGATTTTTTTTTGACTTTATCACTTTGGAGTAGTTTGTGAAGACGATATATTAAGTTTGATTTGAAAGCGTCTTGAAATAAGTTCAGGTGGCATCAAAATGTGAAAACTTTGGAGAGGGGGGGGGTTGAATACTTTTGCAGGCCACTGTGGTGTTTCGATATATTTATTTATTTATGTATTGAAGGGATTATAAAATGAATGTGAGTATGTCTATTAATTACGTAGTTTGAATGTGAGTTGGACGATTGCGACATCTATTAATTACTTATTATTGGACCTTGACTACATCGATAACTTATGTCAATTGATTATATGCAATTAACACATGCCCTTAATACATTTCGATCCTTCGAGCCTTTTGAACTTTTAACACGCTTTATATCCCTTTCGACCCTTTATACCGTTTAAACCCCTTGACCCTTTTGACCCATTGACCCAATTTAGATCTTTTAGAACTTTTAGACCCATTAATATTATTTTAGAGCTTTTAAGACCCTTTTGAGAACTTGGACTCCTGAAGACATTTACATCCTTTCGACTACTTTGGACCCTTTCGTCACGTTCTACCCCTAAGACCTGTAACTGCTGTTGAAACATACCCTTTAGACCTTTCAACCCCTGAGACCTTTACGACCATTTTAGACCTTTTAGATCCATTGATCTTATAGACCCGTTGACCCTTTTTACCTTCTAGACCTTTAAGACCGCCAAAACCCTCAAGAACCCTAAAATCCGTGAGAACCTTTGGAACCCTTGGACGCTTAAAACCATGTGGAACCTATAGGTCGTGTTAGACCCCTAATATCTCACCAGCCCTGTTATAACCCAAGATCGTTTAGATTCTTCTTATACTCCATATATCCCATGAGAACCTGAAGACCCTGCAGACACTATAGACTCTGTTCGAACCCTTTAAGACCATATCGCCCCTGTTGGACTCTTTAAACAACAAAGATCCCGAAAGGCTCTGGTAAATGCCATAGATGTTATTAGACCCTTTGGACCTGTAATTACTGTTGGAACATACCCTTTAGACCCCAAGACATTTTCAACCCTTTGGATCTTTTTACACCCTTGAGATCGCTCAGATCCCTTGACCCTATAGCCCCATTTTGACATTTTAGATTCATTTGGACCCCTTCGACTCCTGAAGACAGTTGCGCCCTTTAGATCCCTTGACCCGAAGTCCTTTAGACCGATTGGACCTCTTTAGACACGAACTACGATTTGAAAATACCCTTTTGATTTTTATACCTCTTAAGGCCCTTGTGGATAAGTTTTGACCCCAATAGACCATTTGTACTACTTAGACTCACTCTTTAGACCTTTACACTCCTGAGACCTGTAGACCCGTTAGACCCCTTTAGACGCATACAGTCAGATATCTTTGGAGTCTTCTTGCAAAATCCAGACTGTAATTTTTCCAACCAAGTAATGCGCAATCTCCATGCAATCCAGAGGTTGGTTATTCGTCTCGGTTGAAGAGAAATTGCACATTGGGTCACTGAATTGGTTCACCAATCAAAACCTTGAAGCATATTGTTTTTGAGGTCAAAAGGGTCAAAGGTCAAGGTCACACATCTCCACTTTTCATCCGACGGACTTAAAATTTGAACAGGGTTTGCACATTGGGTCACTAAAGCCTATTGTTTGAGGTCAATAGGTCAAAGCTCAAGGTCACATGAAATCATCAACTTTCATGCTATTGACTTGAAATTTGAACGGGATTTGAATGTTGAGTCACAGACCTGGATCACCAAAAACCAGAATGATAGATTTAGTCTTTTTGACATTTCACCGGTTTCCATGACAATTCCTCAGTAATTTTTCACAATATCAAAATTGAAATTTACGCTGCTTATTTGTTCGCTTGTTTGCACAACTATTGTTGATTTAGATTTCCCAAGTATCGTGCTATTCATGATATCTTTCTTGTTTGCTTGTTTATTTGTTTATTTATGCTTCAAAAACGAAAAAATCTGCCAAACCAAGTCCAACCAAATTTTGCATTTTGCCTCAGGGTATCTCAACTATGGTTTCTGTCTGGGTCGTTTATCTGGGGAAGGCGATTCAGGATGAGGGGAAGACCCAAATTCTCTCCATGTCAATGTGCATTGTTTTTCATCACCTGGTGGTCGTCAGTATTGCAAATCATCTTATTGTACAAAGAAAAGTTAAACAACTTGAGAATGTGCATCACAGTGAATTTGAAATCTGAGCGAGAATAATTCAAAATTTTTATTAAATGTTTCATTTCACTCATTTTAAGCAGAAGTTCAAACCAAACTATTAACACACTGAGCTTCACAGTGAAGCAGAAGCGATTTTTGCTCACGCCATATACAAGCAGCAAGGATGGTTGATGAAGGTGATGTTAGCTGACTTCCGAGCAGATGGAAGATGACCTCGTGCAGATGATAGAGTGAGTAGGGCAGAATGTTTGTGAAGTACTACATGTTGTTTTGATGAAATCCGTCAGCGGAGCGATGGGTCAAAATGCATCATGTACTTTGAATTTGATTGTTAAGGTGTTACCTTTTTCTATTAAATCTAACAATTTAATGTTGGAATATAATTCCCACTGTATTTTTACGCTGCATGGTGACCCAACTAATTTGGGGTTTTTTTCCATATTTATTACGCTGTTAAAATTCAAAGATTTATATGATTTTTAGATGAATGGATCACCATTTTATGGAGCCCTATTTGTATGATTACAGGTTTTGCTAACCATTTGTACTATGGACGCCAAGAAGATGCACACGAGTTCTTCAGGCATCTCTTGGACGCAATGCAGCGGGATGCTGGGTGAGAGTATGACTCCCTCTTTTTGTGTATTATTTTACTGCTGTCTGCTTTTTCTGCTATCTTTTGTGCATTCTTTTCCTGCAATCAAAAAGTTATCGTCTTCATTATTCCACATCCGTAAAGTATGAATATCATCAAATTTTTTTTAATCTTACTCTTGTTTCACGACCCTGATTATTCCCACCATCTCGAGCGGTCGGCCAGGTAAGACTGTTAGAGCTGGCCACACCTGACTTTCGAATGATGGAATTTGGATGGGAATTTGCAATTTGGAAAGAATGCAGGTGATAACTCCCCTACTCTTCACGAAAAAACAGTGTGAGGTCTTTCCCATCAACCACCCAATGCGAGTCGATGGGATACCCAGCTTAACATCCATTTTAGGAGTAGCAAACGTTGTGTTGCAATGCCCTACCTGCGAAAAACCAATTCAGCAGGTTATAGTGGGGCCGAGAAGAGTGGGTTAGATGATAAAAGTGAGAATGAGATGGTGAGGGTGAAAACACACATATACACACACACACACACACACACACACACACACACACACACACACACACACACACACACACACACACACACACACACACACAAACAAACAAACAAACAAACAAACAAACAAACACACACACACAACAGGCAATGTGAAAAGAGTACAAACACGGTTCAAGTCTTGTACAATGTGAGATAAGGTCAGTTAACGCAGTAACACAGTTAACACAGTAACACGCAGTAGTAACACAGTTAACACAGCAACACGCAGTAGTAACACAGTTTACACAGTAACAACGCAATGAAAGTCTTGAACAGCGATTTATTGTTCAGTTCAGATCTTGCCACACCATTAGAGCGGTTGCTTATCGCTAACTTTGTCTCGTCAGTGATCAAACATATAAGATAGTAATTCCAGGCTTACTACCAACGAGGCTATTCCGTAACTCTAATCTCAGTAAGCACTTTATTTATGTTTGAACATTTATGATTTGTTGTTCTTCACAGATGCTGTCAGCGTGGTTCATCAAAAATCATCAGTCAGATATTTGAAGGATCCCTTCGATCTCAAGGTGAAATATTACAATGAATGTAGTGAATGTTTTGCTTTAGATTTCATCCAGCGAAGGAGGCAATGCATGATCACCTATAAAATGTTTTCCAAAGTGAATAAATTCAAAAACTTTTCCTTCGAATTTGATTCTGAGCTGGCAGGATGCTGTCGAGGTATGCACACTCGCCTCTAATTTGTCTAGTCTGGGCTTGAAATCCCATCCCAGGTGTGAACTGTCCCCCGGTGTTTCACAGTAATGGGTGCGTGTTTCTGTGCGTCGTGTAGCACCACTCCCAATGAGAGAGTGTATCACAAGTCGCAGCGGTTTACAGTATCATAATAGTTGACATCTCTGTTTGAAAATTTTACAGAATCGAAAACTACTTCGCCAATTTACTTCTGTGCTCTGTATTTTATGCACTCCTAAATGTCTGAACGAAATAAGTTGAAAAGTGGTGGTTGTACTCTGGGTGTGCGTAGAAATGCTCTAATAAGTTGGGATGGCCACTCGGTGGCTTGCACACCTCCACCAGGGTGATTAGTTCACGTTTTGTATCCCACTGATAGACCGGAACTGGATTTGGACCTGAACTAACATTTAATCTGCTTGTTCTTGTCACCGAACCAACTCATCCACCAAGTTTTGTCACAATCCGTACACAACTTTTTCACATTTTGTGCTACATGTCGTTTTAGCCCGATCTCTCAATGGTGAAGAATCACTTTAAAAATACTCAGATCTGAATCCACATTCAGATCTTCACCAAAATCGAATCAATTCTTCCTTGTTACACGCCTAACCTGCCCACCAAGTTTCGTTCGTATCCATTCACAACTTCACCAAGAAATCGAATCATTTTGTCTGTGTCACATTCCCAAGCTCTCCACCAAATTTCGTCCTCCACAACTTTTTGAGATATCCCGATCACAAACAAAGCAATTAATAAACACAGAGGGCAGTGAAAAAATAACCTCTATGATGGCGAAGGTAAAAATTCTCTTTGTAATCGCACAATAATGAATACTGCAGTTCAAGTTGAACTTTATTTTCCACAATAATCATCATATATGTGGGGGGTGGTGGGGCTGGGGGGAGGATGGAAGGCGCGTTGAAGTTGAAACATATGTGTCAGTTTGTTTGTGGGATGAAACATACGTTGAAACTTAGCGGTTGTCCTTGGGGTTTGCATGGGAATGCTCCACCATGTTGGGATGGCCACCTCCAACTTGCGTTTTTTGGGATGGCCTCCAACTTGTGTCATGAAAATGAAGAAATCTTGTTGTAATTTAACATCTGCCTCTTTCTTTGTTTTGTTTGATTTCAACCCCCCGCCCGCCTCCTTTCCATGCGTCTCCTGGAAGGAGCGAATGTTTCTGTTGGTTATAATTTTTAATTTTCTGTCCATTTATTTTTCAGTGAAATGCCTGACTTGCCAATCAGAGTTGAATCAGTGCCAGCCGATGATGGATATTCTTCTTGATATGCAGGTTTGAATTTTTATAGAATATTTCTATTCCACCCTATCTTCTGATTCTGCGAGCCATAACAGGTGGACAAAAGGAAGTAAAACTCGAGAGTTCAGAGAATGCTTTACCCGTGCATTCTTGAGAAAAAGGACATGTCAAGGGTCTTTTCAACTCTTGCTTTGCATTTCCGAGCACAATCTACGGGAGCTTTGTTCATGAACTTTGAATAGCAGGCACGATGGGTCACAGGGAACAGTCCGGAGCTGAACCTTCTGCCAACTCTTCTCGAAGAAACCTACAGTTTTGGAATGATATTTGAGAATTATATGAACTTATACAAACATCTTTTGGACGAAGTTAGCATGTCAAGGCTCTGCTGTTGTTGTCTGAATCACGTTATTATTCTGCCCTGAGAGCGCATGGCAATTGATAGTTGGTTGAGGAAGCATTTTTTTTTTGCCAAAGTCCTGAAAAACTTTTGGAAGTGCAAACAAAGCGATTTGTGTTTTACAATGTACAAGTATATAAATCAATTGAAATGGAATATTAGTTTGGAAGGTTGTGGAACCCCCCCCCAAAAAAAAACAAAGCATTTAATCAGAAGTTTACCACCATTGGTGCAGCATCTTTTCCACCACCTTGTTTAACAAGTTACATTAATTATTTGTGGTGGTTGTTTGTGTCCTTTATGGCATCCTTAAAAACAGCAAGTTTCCTGCTTCGATTGATTTTCAATTTTGATTGACTGTCAGACTGAAGCATTTGCTTTCCCAGAAATGTACATGCGCACTCAGAGTGAAAGTTTAAAATTTGTCAAATTCAGAACCAAAGTGCTGCTTAATTGCAGGTTTGTGTTCCGATTCATGTTCTGCAGTGTTCAGAATGGAAAATTCAATTGAAATTAAGTTGTCACTCGATTGCATGAATGGACAAACAGAGTGAACCAATTGCTTAATCTCGCTTTGCGCGATGGCGGCTACGTGTTATTAAGACATCTGGGGAGCCGGGGATGGGGGAGGGTACGAGTACTATAACTTCACAGATCTTGTGTATTCATGACATATGTATGACCTATTACACTGACCTTCCACAGAATGCTTCAGAGATAAAGCACTGCCTGCAAGAATTTGTGAAACAAGAATATTTGGATGGAGACAACAGTTATTTCTGTACACGGTAAGTGCACGGTTGTACTATTTATTGCAAAGGATGGGCCAGATTGTACGTGAAATGATCTTCAAAAACATTGTGATAATTTTTAAGTCAGCTGTATTAAACATTACTGATGGTTGATTTCCAGGTGACCAGAACCCTCAGTGATGATTTCAAATTTCATGACTATGTTTAATGGGTTTGCGGTGATGTTTTCCAGGTGTAAGACGATGAGAGCTGCTTCCATGGCCACAGCTATTGCGCAGCCACCAAACATTCTCACTCTCACCATGAAGCGTTTCTGCCCTTTAACTGGGCGAAAGATCACAAAGGTACTTTTATCTTTCTCTTGAACATTTGTGCACTCTGAAACCTGCTCCATAAGATATGCCTTTTGGGGATATGAGACTTCATCAAGCATGATTGCAGAGTTGCTCACTGTGTGTCTAGTTTTAGTTCCACAAATGACTGATAAACCTGGTTACAAGCAGGGAATGACTTTAGAAATTGGATTGAAGTGGTGTTTGAACATTTGACTTCCCATTACGTTATTGTTTACCTACAGGCTGTTCCATTCACTGAAAAACTAAACCTGCGCCCTTATATGGTACAGTCGAAAGGCCCTGACATCAATTACTGCCTCTATGCTGTCCTTGTTCACGATGGTGTAAACTGCAACAAAGGGCACTATTTTAGCTTTGTGAAGGTGAGCAATCCATGTGTGATTATTGGCTATTGTCTGATCTCGATGCCACCAGAATTTTCTGCATGTGCTGTAATTGAAGACGTTCATCTTTTTCAATGCAACCAATCAATGTTGTAATAACCGGAGTTTATGTTTCTTTTGTTGACCAATCGACGCAGGTATGGGTAGATCGAAGGGAATGTTAGGTTGGGTATCCAGTCTATTTGTACTTTATTTTGGTCATCACAAACTCTTACATCTTACATCAATTGTTGGGATCCAATTTGATCTCATCCTCTAATCCTTGACTTTCAAGGAAAATCGTTTTTGCAAATAATACACTGAGTGGTTATCATTTGGCTTTCCAGTGGCAATTGGCAGGAGAATGTGATATTTATACCGGGCATTAATGCACAGTGACTTTGCCCAGTGTTTTGGTTAAGCTGCAAATTTAAGCAAACAGCACAAACGTTTTTGCTCTTGACGTCCTTGGCGTTTCTTGTGTGTACTGATATTCGGTGCTGTCAGTTTTCAATGTTACCAAATGGAACTTCTGATGTGAAATGGATGGCTCGTTGTTTGATACTTTTGAGTTTTTATCACAAAGCAAAGACCATCATTGGGTGCACTTTCACGCAGGCAAGCAACGGCAGCTGGTATAAGATGAATGACTCAGTGGTGAGCCCCGTAAATCTTTGTGATGTCTTGAGGCAACAGGCATACCTGTTGTTTTACGTGCGATCGGATGGATTCAAACAAAATTTGGTGGAAGATGATGTTGGAAGAGCACAAGAGTCTTCATGTTGCGTGAAGCACCCAAAGTGGTACGTGTATACATTATCTCTCACAATAATATCTTTTATATCCGATTTTCACCGCAGTTTCTGTGCTGATGCCTCCATCCATCACACTTTTTGTGGTTGTATAACATTTCAGCAGCAACAAAGCAACAAAGAAACAAATAATTTCAGCAGTAACAAAGAAACAAACCCCAATGCCTTTGTTCAAGTCACTATGCAGTATTTAATAAAACCTATGTACGACTTTGTTGGAGGAAATATCTTTGCTGTGCCAGTGACAGAAGCACAGTTGAGTGGAATGATAAAGGCTAGTGGAACCAAGGTAACAGAAGAAGATGATGGCCGGGAAACCAAGAGGTTCTCTCATGAAGATGACAAAGTGCACCATGACTGCAGCTTTCCCTGTAAACAGCTGAGAGTCTTGTTTTTGAGCTGATCACTTTGTGCAACATTTTTCATCTTCATCACAAAACCAGAAGATTCCTCCCTTAATCGATGTCCAAACTGCTTAAGTACAATTTTTCTTTGCAATTTTTCTCATGGAGAAAACAATTCATGGAAGTCCCTCCCATAAAAAAAAACTGCTCACAATTGCTGTCTTATTCTGCAGCAACCAAAAATCTCTTTGACCTAAGCGATCTTTCTGCCCTCATCTTTTGGAACAAACCTTAAACAATCATATTATCTGTCAAATAATCTATTCCACATTGAGTCAAAGGCAGGCATGAAAGCATCAACATCGCACCGCACCAATACACTGCCTAACCGATACTTTGGACAATTGTTATCCCTGCAAGTCATAACTATAGATTGGAGATTTGGTTGGTGTGTACATTTCACCCATGATGCTAAACACCATCACCATGCCATGTCAAGCAAGCATCTAAAGTATTTCATACACACAATCCCACAATGGTGTGGTATCTGAATCCATCCATCGAGTGGGACCATACTCTCCACAGAGTATCAGTGATGCTAACACAGTCTCCTTGGATATTGGGCACAATCCTGGACAGGTCACCATTCCAATGTCAGAGACTTGAATGGCTCAATCATCCCATCAAGCTCGTACTCATTTTGCCAACCTCAGAAGGATGACAGGCTGAATCAACCCCACCTGGTATGAAGTTAACAGATAAGCAGGATTTCAACTCAGGATCCTAAGATCCCAAGCCCACCACCCTAACCATTAAGCCAACACCAGGCATGGATCTGAATGATGTGGAGGATAAGCAAGCATTGGCATAGTTTGTCAGTGAATGTTATCAGACGTAATCACAGCATAACTTCGACATGGAAATTTACCATTACAGACGTGTTATTAGGTCTCCAACTCTTGTACAATCGCTCAATACTCTCCATGATTGGCGTTTTTTTAATTTTTATATT